>NC_064622.1:187468819-188097391 GCF_023898315.1 Schistocerca nitens
TATATATATATATATATATATATATATATATATATATATATGATATTAAGGTAAATACATTGTTTGTTCTCTATTAATATCTTTCATTTGCTAACTATCCCTATCAGTAGTTAGTGCCTTCCATAGTTTGAATCTTTTATTTAGCTGGCAGTAGTGGCGCTTGCTGTATTGCAGTAGTTTGAGTAACCAAGATTTTTGTGAGGTAAGCGATTTGTGAAACGCATAGGTTAATTTTAGTCAGGGCCATTTTTTTTGTAGTGATTTTTGAAAGTCAGATTGCGTTGCGCTAAAAATATTGTGTGTCAGGTTAAGCACAGTCTGGTATAATTGTTCTAAAAAGGGGACGTTTCACAATAACAGAATTTCAAAAGTGTTTCACTCACCAAAACTCTCTTGTATAAAACCGACTATGGAAGACGTCTGCCAGCAGACTCAAATCTAGAAAACCACCGTGGCCAACGCAAGATGCGCCTCTTGTATATGATGTTTGTCAAGATCGGAAAGAGGTTTGGCAGAAGTTTCCTCTGACTAATTCTCATCTTATAACTGACCTCAACAAACGTGTGATTGGACACCCCTGAATCGATCTCATACAGAGCATGGAAGATATGGTGTCTGTTTGTAGCAATGGAGGTTCAAAGATGCCCCAGCGTGTGATTGTGGTGTCCTGTGCAAACTGTGCAGCCCCTGATAGATTTCCTTGTGGGGTCAGTGAGCTGCATTTGATGACACAAAGAGTTGTAGAGTGATTAAAAGACATGGATATTCAGGTATAATATTTTCTCTGGGTTACTTGTTTATATTATGTATACTTTCGTGTATATTTAACTTCTTATATACGAAGTCTTTAAATAAGACTGCATAACGAGCAAGTAAGCCAAAACAATAAATAAATATGGAACCCTCGTCTAGAAATATTTTTACGAAGTGACTCAGTAATGAAGTACATTGCGTCATTTGCTTTCAAAGATTAAAGATTTGTCTACCATTTGTATGGAATAATAAAAGAGGAAGCAAATTATGTTAACAGTAATAAATTAAAAACTTAACAATTCATTCGAAGTATACAGTAAAAGTAGAAAGTAGCTGATCTACTTCCTTTCCTTAGATACTATGCCTTTATCTGCTTGAAGCCCTTGAAAACGGACAAATTAAAAAGAAAAACAGAGAGCCTCAATCTCAATTTTCACTCTTAAGCCGTGACTGTTCGTGATGCCAAAACAGTGGTACGATCCCCGATTATAACGTGATGTCTGAGCAGAGTTTGAAAAAGTTAGAATCAGTAGTGATTTTTTGTATTATTAATTCACTTACCACTTCTCGAGAAAAGCAAGAGGACGGTGCACAGATTCAGTTTCCTATTATTTGCCTGTTTAATCTATTATTTTGATACCATGCATCTCAAAACTAAGAGAATCAAAATTTTTCAGCATTTGTTTGATTTTTACTTTCATGATAGGAAGTAACTAGAATAAAAAGTGGAAAATCGTTTATTTCAGAAAACGGTTATTTTGAGCGGTTTTAACAGTCAGGTTAAACTGGCATGGGAAAAACCCGATGTTACACGAAAACAGGTTCTTTAGCGACAAACGCCATCTCTGCCCTGAACTTTACCTTCGAGTGCTAACACCCCTCGGTTTCAACAGCGAAGAGGACATCACAGCCTTTGGAGATCTTTGTGTCAATCTTTTCTTTTCCAAGCAGCAGCTGGATGCGACAGAACTTCTGCTCCGTTCAGAAAAGGCAAAAATGGATTGTTCGAGAATATCAAAGAAGGCGCCTATTTAAGGGAAAGAGTTACTATCTTCAACACAACCGGATGCTACACAGCTGGAAATCACAGCAGCTCGAGAACACCTTTTAGGTTTGTACGGCAACGTTGTTGAAGACAGCCTAACGGCGCCAGACACCGGCCGTGCTGCAGGACTGTTGGAAATCGGTCCATCAAAACAACATTTACTTTGGTCGCACTTCCTCCAACATCCGCAACGGCTAAAAGGGATTCGTGTCGTGTTTACAACTAGGTGAGGAAGACGTTATCTTCGTTAATTTCGTCTAATATAAAAACAAATCCTCGGATCGTTAGCTGATTTGGTTCAAGTACGGATAGCAAATCACCTTCCAGAAAAAGAATGGGGATGGGGCGAGCATGCCGGTGCGCTTAAACCAATTCCGACCGAAGACGAACCAGCATCGGAGCATGTACCTCGTCTGCAGCTGTAAACCTGGTTGCGAAAACAACTGTGTATGCAGGACAAGCGGTTTAAATTGTACCAGTGTGTGCTGCTACAGCACTGACCATGGGTGCACAAATCGGTTGGACTGCGCAGACTAACATCGAAGACGACGTCGAAACTTTGACTGGCTTCTTTACACAAAAACGATAAACAGCCACAAAATATAAACAGTCGTGTCCATAGTCTTTTCATTTTTCTAAGAGCAATTCTAATATTAGTTTTTTTTTTTTTTTTTGAGATAACGTCTACCTACCATTAAGTTTTCTCCAGTGAGTGAGCATCGCTTCAATGATCCAGTCGAACTTTCAACAACTCTGCCCACTTTCATAAAAAATTGTTATTGTTTCCGTTTCTCTCGTCTAGCGTTAATTATTTAAATTCCATCTTCTTTTTATTGTACAATACAACATTACTCATAACTGGAAAAAAACATCAACAGCATTCACTGAAGACCCAAACTAACTGGCACACCTGCCTAATATCGTGTAGGGCAACCGCGAGAACACAGACATGCCCCATCACGACGAGGCGTGGACTCGACTAATGTCTGAAGTAGTGCTAGAGGTAACTGACACCATGAATCCTTCAGGGCTGTCCATAAATCCATAAGAGCACGAGGGGATAGAGAGCTCTTCTGAACAGCACGTTGCAAGGCATCCAAGATATGCTCAATAATGTTCACGTCTGGAGAGTTTGGTGGCCAGCGGAAGTGTTTAAACAAAGAAGAGTGTTCCTGGAGCCACTATGTAGCAATTCAGGACTTGTGGGGTGTCGCGTTGCCCTGCTTGAATTGCCCAATTCAGTCAGAATGAACAATGGACATGAATGGATGCAGGTGATCAGACAGAATGCTTACGTACGTGTCACCCGTCATAGTCAAATCTAAACGTATCAGGGATCCCATATCACTCCAACTCCACACGCCCCACAGCGTTACAGAGCTTCCACTAACTTGAACATTCCCCTGCTGAAATGCGAGGTCCATTGATTCTTGAGGTTGTCTCCATACCCGTACACGTCCATCCGCTCGGTAAAATTTGAAACGAGACTCATCCAAACAGGCAATATGGTTATCAACAGTCTTACGTCGGCGTTGACGGCGCATAGGCGAGGCGTAGAACTTGGTGTAGTGCAGTCAGTTAGGGAACATCATTGGGCCTTAGGCTCCGCAAGCCCATATCGATGAGGTTTCACTGTGCAGTTCGCACGCTGACACTTGCTGATGACCCGGCATTGAGATCTGCCTCAATTTGCAGAAAGGTTGCACTTCTGTCACGTTGAACGATTCTCTTCAGTCGTCGTTTGTCCCGTTCTTGCAGGATCTTTTTTCGGTCGAATCGATGGCGGAGATTTGATGTCTTACCGGATTCCTGATATTCACGGTTCACTTGTGAAATGGTCGTACGGGAACATCATTTCTTCACTACCTCGGAGGGGCTGTATTCCATAGCTCGTGCGCCGACTACAACATCAAGTTTAAACTCATTTCAGTCTTGATAACCTGCCATTTTAGCAGCAGTAACCGATCTAACAACTGCGCCAGACACTTGTTGTCCTATATAGGTTTTGCCGACTGCAGCACCATCATATTCTGCCTGTTTACATATATCTGTATTAGAATACGCTTGCCTATAGCAGTTTCGTTGGCTGTTCAATGTATGATCGAAAGTTGCAAAATGTTGTGCCAGTTTTTTCAATACTAGTTAAGTTAAAATAAATATTATTATTTTGTGAAAAGCAAAAATGGACTACAGTAAATAATTTTATCGTTTTAGAAATTTTAAAATTTGTGGTAAGGGCTATGGGACGAAACTGCTAAGGTCATCGGTCCGTAGGCTTACGCACTACTTAATCTAACTTAAACTAACTTACGCTAAGGACAACACATACCCGTGCCCGAGGGAGGGCTCGTTTTAGACGATAGCGGCCCGTAAACTCATTAATCTGGTGCAAAAATGAACTCAATGGGACGCTTGGTTCAATTCATCATTATCAACCAGTTCTATCACTTAATAATGTGGTCTCTTTGAGTCGGCGTACAGCAAAGCATCCCAGTAAGATCTTCCATTTCTTCTGATTCTGAGCTTCCCGTTGCCACTTGAATCCCACTGTCTTCCTTATATCTCTGTCCCATCTGTCTGGTGGTCTTCCTCTAATTCTTTTTTGGTAGGTAAATTGGGCTCCAGTCTAAGACTTGTTTAGACTATCTACCTTCTTGTGTTCGAGCAACATCACCAGCCCACTACCGTTTCAATGTATTCACTCTTTCCATTATGTCGGTGACCTTCGTTGCTCCTCTTGTTTCAACTGCTCTCTTCCTGTCTTTTTTCGTGTAACCCGACATTGATCTATCCATTCCTCTTTGGGCAACTGTTAGCTTCCTAACAATGAACTCATTTAATGTCCAACTTTCGCAGTCATAAGTTATTACTCGAAATATACATTTGTCAAAAATAGATTTCTTCAGCTCAACTGACATCTTAGATTTCAAAATTGAAGAATGGCTCCCTTAAGCTTGCTAGCCCAATTTAATTAGTCGTAATATTTCTGGTTTTAAATCTCCTTTCATGTTTATCAATTGATCCAGATAGATATATCCTGTGACTCTTTGGAGTTGTGTACTTTCAACTGACATACTTTCCTCAGGTGTCCATTGATTGATCATTATCTTAGTTTTATCAATGTTCATTTCTGTCCAACTTCAGAGCACACTAATGCAAGTTCGTTAACTAATACTTGAAGTTCTTCTATGTCATTTGCAAATAGGACAATATCATCCGCAAACCTTAAGCTGGTCTTTTTCCGAGAACCTAAATTCCTTTTCTACCCAATTCAATTTATTCATGGCTTTCTCTAAGACTGCTTAAAATTGTGTGGGAGATACAGATTCACCTTGCTTCACACCCTTTTCAATGGGAAACTCATCAGTATCTTCGGCAACGCTCACAAAGGCTGTGGACGTTTTTAAATGTTAAGGAGGATTTTGATATAGCCCTGTTCTACTCCTTGTTCTTTTAGAGCCGCAAACATAGCTGGGTAACTGATCGAATCAAAGGCCTTTTCAAAGTCTATAAAAGCAAGGCAAAACGGTAGATGGTACTCATTTGTTATAATAATTATTTCCTGTAGCGAGAAGACATGGTCAACTGTGCTAAATTCTGACCGGAAACCGGCTCACTCAGTGGGTTGAGCCTGGTCGAGATTAGTGCTCAATCTGGTAGTCAAGATCCTAGCGAAAACTTTTGTACGCTGTGGAGAGTAAGCTGATAGGGTGATAGTTCTTTATATCTTTGATACTATCTCTCTAATTTATTAGAATTATTTTGGATTTATTCCAGTCTCTTGATAATGTTCCACGGTGCAAACAACCTGAAAATATCTTAGATGTATCCATCAGCTTTAGAACATCGACTTGGAGGTCATCACTACATGGAGCAGTCCCTTTTTTCATATTGTCTACAAACATACATATATACATTGCATCTATTGCATGTTTGACTTCTGATGGGAGTATTTCTGGAATTTGGGAGACAGAAGCATCCAATTCGTCTGGAATCAAGGTATCGTAATTGATTTTGCTGTATAGGTTAGTATAGAAATTTCCACTATATTCAAGAATTTTTTTCTTGTCTGTAATTTGACCCCTGATTTGTGTCTAATGCTATTAGCTGATTCCATCAAATAATAAGCATTCGCTTGGCTTTCTTTAAACGAGATTTATTCTCAAGACTGGCTTTTTGCGTGTCTTCTTCATACTTCTTGATGTCGTCTTTCATGCTCTTTCTCAGAGCTTTGCACAGCTCTTCATATTTTATCTTATCTTTGTCTGTATCAACTTTCATTCTTCTTCTCTTGTCCATCAAACATGTTGTTTTATTTGTCAGTTTCTTGGATTGGTTTCTGTATTTACATAAGCCACCCACTTCTTCAACTGTCGTAATTAATACCTTTCATACTTCTGCTTCACATTATTATTATTTTTTAAAATTCTTTCTTGAAATTCCTCTTTCCGTTCTTCAAGATTTTTGACATTTAAAATTTTACTTTTTCGTTTAATTAGTTTTTATCTTTCATATTTTGTATTAAATTCAAATCTTGCTCTTACTAACCGATGATCACTGCTTGTCTTGAACCTGATTAACACAGTGACATCTTGAATGTTTTGGGCCTACTGGTGAGAATGAAGTCTATCTCGTTTTTCACTTCAAAGTTACGGCTCCTCCAGGTCCATTTGAGAATTGGATGCTCCTTGAAAAACGTATTCATAATAGGTGTTTTCATGCATTGCGAATTGTACCAATCTCCCACCTTTATCATGTCTTTCGTCTATTCCATATTTGCCAGAATCTGAATCACCTTCTTTGTATGTTCCAACTTTGCCATTAAAGACTCCAATTTTGAATTTACAAAAACAATCTCTGCCTTTCTCGTAGGTTTCCTTCAGACATTCATAGAAAGATTCCATCTCTTCATTCCGTTCCATATGTCTAGTTTACATCTAAAAACTATATAAGTTTAGTGCCTTCCAGCATTAAAGCACCATTTGAATTTCTTCTGAGCTCCAATATCCCTGTTGTCTATTATTCGAAGAGATGGATAGGAAGGAAGGAAACACATAAGTTCCTTCACAGTTTGTATTTATTAAAAATCTGTCACCTGAAGATGCATCTCTTCTGATGCGAAATTGGAAGTGTCTTTTTAATAAAGCTATTGCAACAGCCAGTATGGAAGATTTTATTCATTATGCTACAAACAATCAAGTAAGAGCAGCTTGCCTGAATATTTGAATGTAAAGAAGATGTTCCTGAAGATTAAAGAACTTTATCCTACAATTGATACTTCCTACGAAACCTACAGATACTTCACAACTATGAATTTCAATACATGCATGTGACAGCCAGTAAGAAACCCGTGCACTCATTGTGATACATTCTAGACAAATTAAAAGCACTGTCAACAGAAAATCATAAGGAAGAAATTAAAAAGTTAATCATGAATGTTCTTCACAAAAGAAAAGCTGAAACATTCTACCAACACCAAAGAGATGCAAGACACAAAGGTATGAAAACCAAGTCCATGGAGTCAATCTGTGCAGATTTTACTAAAATATCTAAAAACACAAATATAACTACATTGTATATTATGAAAGTCAGCTATCAATGTATTCATTTAACAGCCACATTCTCTCCATAGGTCTCTTAGCTTTCTTTGAATACCGTGTGGTTGTCGCCAATAAAGGTCCTAACAAGGTAGCGTCATTTCTCTTTCATTTCGTTACGAACTACCGAGATAATGTCCTTGAAGAACTTTAGTGTTTTGTGATACTGCTGAAGGGTAAAGCAAGAATTCCACAATTTTCCTCTACTTACACTACAGCGTTCATAATAACGCCCATGGTTTGACAAACATGAAGATCAAATTTCCAGAATTAGGTACCTTGCATATGGAATGTGATAAGAACGTTGGCAACTGGAATTTGAAACAGAGGATGGAAACCCTATATGACTTCATGAGCACGATTGAAAATCCTACTATCAGACCATCACCTTTCATTGTGGAGAGAGTCTGTCAGGGAACGGCATACGACTGGAAATACTTTTTAAATCATAATTATGTCCTGAAATACCCGTTTAAGACCAGACCAATGAAGGAAACCAGGCACCCTCGACTGATGAACTGAAGAGACAATTATAATTGATCCACGGTATGCTATATCATAAGAAAGCCTGAGAAGGGTGGATCAGTACAAAATGCAGGAGAATTGAGCTACTTTCTTTGTTCTGTACAGGTAATTTTAGGTAGACATATTAATGCCATCGTTCAAATTTTCGTTTAGAGTTAGTTACATGCAAAAATATTTAACAAAAGTCTCAGTTATCTGAAGAACGCCTATCTATTTCCTGAGCAAAGTATCATAAAGTTCTGTGACCAGGCAGTAGTGAAGTTCTTCCATGGATTGTCGCACGACTGACAACATGGAAAACAATTGTGGGTTTACATTGTTATAATAATAATACTAGAAGTGATGATAATAGTAATAGAAATGCTAATGTAATTTTGAAAATGACAATAATACTGTAGTTGTTGTTGTTGTGGTCTTCAGTCCTGAGACTGGTTTGATGCAGCTCTCCATGCTACTCTATCCTGTGCAAGCTTCTTCATCTCCCAGTAACTACTGCAAACTACATCCCTCTGAATCTGTTTAGTGTATTCATCTCTTGGTCTCCCTCTACGATTTTTACCATCCACACTGCCCTCCAGTACTAAATTGGTGATCCCTTGATGCCTCAGAACATGTCCTACCAACCCATCCCTTCTTCTAGTTAAGTTGTGCCACAAACTTCTCTTCTCCCCAATCCTATTCAATACCTCCTCATTAGTTATATGATCTACCCATCTAATCTTCTGCATTCTTCTGTAGCACCACATTTCGAAAGTTTCTATTCTCTTCTTGTCCAAACTAGTTATCGTCCACGTTTCACTTCCATACATGGCTACGCTCCATACAAATACTTTCAGAAACGACTTCCTGACACTTAAATCAATACTCGATGTTAACAAATTTCTCTTCTTCAGAAACGCTTTCCTTGCCATTGTCAGTCTACATTTTGTATCCTCCCTACTTCGACCTAAATCAGTTATTTTGCTCCCCAAATAGCAAAACTCCTTTACTACTTTAAGTGTCTCATTTCCTAAACTAATTCTCTCAGCATCACCCGACTTAATTCGATTACATTCCATTATCCGCGTTTTGCTTTTGTTGATGTTCATCTTATACCCTCCTTTCATGACACTGTCCATTCCGTTCAACTGCTCTTCCAAGTCCTTTGCTGTCTCTGACAGAATTACAATGTCATCGGCGAACCTCAAAGTTTTTATTTCTTCTCCATGGATTTTAATACCTACTCCGAATTTTTCTTTTGTTTTCTTCACTGCTTGCTCAATATACAGATTGAATAACATCGGAGATAGGCTACAACCCTGTCTCACTCCTTTCCCAACCGCTGCTTCCCTTTCGTGCCCCTCGACTCTTATAACCGCCATCTGGTTTCTGTACAAATTGTAAATAGCCTTTCGTTCCATGTATTTTACCCCTGCCACCTTCAGAATTTGAAAGGGAGTGTTCCAGTCAACATTGTCAAAAGCTTTCTCTAAGTCTACAAATGCTAGAAACGTAGGTTTGCCTTTCCTTAATCTAGCTTCTAAGATAAGTCGTAGGGTCAGTATTGCCTCACGTGTTCTAATATTTCTACGGAATCCAAACTGATCTTGCCCGAGGTCGGCTTCTACCAGTTTTTCCATTCGTCTGTAGAGAAAACGCGTTAGTATTTTGCATCCGTGACTTATTAAAGTGATTGTTCGGTAATTTTCACATCTGTCAGCACCTGCTTTCTTTGGGATCGGAATTATTATATCCTTCATGAAGTCTGAGGGTATTTCGCCTGTCTCATACATCTTGCTCACCAGATGGTAGAGTTTTGTCAGGACTGGCTCTCCCAAGGCCGTCAGTAGTTCTAATGGAATGTTGTCTACTCCCGGGGTCTTGTTTCGACTCAGATCTTTCAGTGCTCCGTCAAACTCTTAACGCAGTATGGTATCTCCCATTTCATCGTCATCTACATCCTCTTCCATTTCCATAATGTTGTCCCCAAGTACATTGCCCATGTATAGGCTCTCTATATACTCCCTCCACCTTTCTGCTTTCCCTTCTTTGCTGAGAACTGGGTTGCCATCTTAGCTCTTGATATTCATACAAGTGGTTCTCTTTTCTCCAAAGGTCTGTTCAATTTTCCTGTAGGCAGTATCTATCTTACCCTTAGTGAGATAACCCTCTACATCCTTACATTTGTCCTCTAGCCATTCCTGCTTAGCCATTTTGCACTTCCTGTCGATCTCGTTTTTGAGACGTTTGTATTCCTTTTTGCCTGCTTCACTTACTGAATTTTTGTATTTTCTCCTTTCAACAATTAAATTCAGTATTTATTCTGTTACCCAAGGATTTCTACTAGCCCTCGTCTTTTTACCTACTAGGTCCTCTGCTGCCTTCACTACTTCATCTCTCAAAGCTATCCATTCTTCTTCTACTGTATTTCTTTCCCCCATTCCTGTCAATTGTTCCCTTATGCTCTCCCTGAAACTCTGTACATTCTCTGGTTCTTTCAGTTTATCCAGGTCCCATCTCCTTAAATTCCCACCTTTTTGCAGTTTCTTCAGTTTTAATCTACAGTTCATAACCAATAGATTGTGGTCAGATTCCACATCTGTCCCTGGAAATGTTTTACAATTTAAAACCTGGTTCCTAAATCTCTGTCTTACCATTATGTAATCTATCTGAAACCTGTCAGTATCTCCAGGCTTCTTCCATGTATACAACCTTCTTTTATGATTCTTGAACCAAGTGTTAGCTATGATTAAGTTGTCCTCTGTGCAAAATTCTATCAGGCGGCTTCTTCTTTCATTTCTTAGCCCCAATCCATATTCACCTACTACGTTTCCTTGTCTCCCTTTTCCTACTACCGAATTCCAGTCATCCATGACTATTAAATTTTCGTCTCCCTTCACTACCTGAATAATTTCTTTTATTTCATCACACATTTCTTCAATTTCTTCGTCATCTGCAGAGCTAGTTGGCATATAAACTTGTACTACTGTAGTAGGCGTGGGCTTCGTGTCTATCTTGGCCATAATAATGCATTCACTTTGCTGTTTGTAGTAGCTTACCGGCACTCCTATTTTTTTATTCATTATTAAACCTACTCCTGCATTATCCCTATTTGATTTTGTATTTATAACCCTGTATTCACCTGACCAAAAGTCTTGTTCCTCCTGCCACCGAACTTCATTAATTCCCACTATATCTAACTTTAACCTAGCCATTTCCCTTTTTAAATTTTCTAACCTACCTGCCAGATTAAGGGACCTGACATTCCACGCTCCGATCCGTAGAACGTCAGTTTTCTTTCTCCTGATAACGACGTCTTCTTAAGTAGTCCCCGCCCGGAGATCCGAATGAGGGACTATTTTACCTCCGGAATATTTTACCCAAGAGGACGCCATCATCATTTAATCATACAGTAAAGCTGCATGCCCTCGGTAAAAATTACGGCCGTAGTTTCCCATTGCTTTTGGCCGTTCGCAGTACCAGCACAGCAAGGCTGTTTTGGTTAGTGTTACAAGGCCCGATCAGTCAATCATCCAGACTGTTGCCGCTGCAACTACTGAAAAGGCTGCTGCCCCTCTTCAGGAACCACACGTTTGTCTGGCCTCTCAACAGATACCCCTCCGTTGTGGTTGCACCAACGGTACGGTTATCTGTATCGCTGAGGCACGGAAGCCTCCCCACCAACGGCAAGGTACATGGTTCTTTGGGGGGTAATACTGTTAGAAATGATAATAAGAATGTTAGACATAATAATAAAAATATTATAAATGATAATAATAATATTAGAAATGGTAATAAAAATATCTGAAATGGTAGTAAAACGTTTATACACACAAAGAAAACAAAGAGTAGCTGACTGACACACTTCGATCACTTTCTGTTTCAAAAAACTTACCTGGTTTCTTTCCTGATAAGTTGGTAGTGTGGTGAATTTTTTTATTTATATTCGTATTATAGTTGTTAAAAACTTTAAAAATCATCTTTTTTGTTCACCAATTATTTCAGTTTTGACATTGTTAGAAAATATTACTTTGTATGAAAAGTACTTATTGTGTTTTGAAATTAAAAATTCGCTTTCTGAGTTTCATTGAGGAAGTGACTTACTTAGTTCTTTCTCTGGGTACTTCGAGTGCCTAAACTCCTCATATGATTTACCATTCCTAATCGTTGTAAGCATGTGAGCAGTAGTTCACCTTCCAGATAATGATATACAAATTCAGTCCTAAGAGCAGCAGCCCAAGATGATTGATATGAAAAATGAAATTGCTCCAATGAAGCAAGAGGATCAATAATATTTGAAGTATTAATGGAAACCTGAGTCTTTTTAACAGATAAGTAATTGTTGTAGTCAAAACTAGACATGCTTTAACGCTTTACAGCCTCGTTGTTCAAATGACTATGAATATTATGGATTCTCCTCCTAGTGCAATACAATAACACACGGGCTCTGGCTCATCTTCATGACCCCAGTCCATATCATATTAAGTACCTTCCACCTAACTTTCCCTCAATCTTAGATACTCTCTCATGTAATTCATGACCTAATTCTCTTCTTTTCTTATTAATTTCTATATGACCTTCCTTATACATTAATAATGACCTCATGTCTTCAGAATCACCAACAGCCACAGGTATAGTACCGCTGCAACACTGTGCAACAGAATTTGTCAAATTATTCACCTTGTTAACTGTTTCGTTCGTCTCTTCCCTATTTTCTGATATTTCTTTCTCAGAACTAACATTCAGTTCCTCAAAATTGTTTTCTAAACCCGGTAGCAATGAAGTGTGACTTGAAATTTGCTCTGCCTTGGCACCACCTGCAACCTCTCTGACGGATCTGTCTTATTCCTTTACATTCCTCCCTTACGTACTTGAAATCATTTCGCGACCGTTCACTAACAACCTCTTGAAATTTAATCTGACCTTCCCGAACAGTGGCAAGGTTGTCTTGAAGAGCAGAAATATTCTCATTAAAATCTCAATGCAGCTTTTCTCTCAAGTGTGTGCTGAGCACATTTAATTTCCATGCAACACTCTCATTACTCGATTCAAATTTTTGTTCTATCGATGTATCTATCGCTGTAAAGAGATGGTGATAACATTAGCTTGATACTGCAAGCGTTTTCTTCTATCCACTCAGTTTATTCCCTGGTATTACTCTCTACGCTCGCTCCTAATTCTGTATTTTTACTAGCCTCTAATTCATCCTTTATAGACACTATCAACCTACTGAAAAAGTCTTGTTCATCATTAAGTGATGGAACTGAAGTAATTTCTTGCTTTTTAGTTTGAGCAGTGCTAGATGCACAACCATCTGCTGATACATCACATCTTCAAGTAAACTAAAGTAGCTCAACTTCTCCTTCATTGACAAAAGCACAGCCTTCCTGAGGTGAAATATTAATATCACTGGCTTCAACACGCTCTACTTAACTAATGGAAATACTAAATGGGTCAGTGTTGGATATACTATCATCTCTCTGGGTAGCAGAACCATACAATTTACCAAAATCAATGTATCATCATCTAAGATTTACCCCTTCTTTCCTGGGTTTTTCGAAATATACCCTTCTCGTGTTGTTGTCTTCTAGATCTCATACTGAATAATGTAATAACAAAAATATGTGCAACAAATTCCTGACACAATCACAATATCTGAATCCTACAGAATTATAACATGTCAAACATCGATTCAAAAAATGAAAATCACGCACTAAATTCCAACAGCTCTCTGCAAAGTACCTAATTATCAACACAAGGAATGTTACTGCTCACAATTCATTCACAGTTCAACAGGCCAGCATCAAAATCTGAAATTCAGACAAAAAATATATGATTTAATTTTATTCATATTTTGCAGCTTAAAACTTGACTGTATTCAAAACATTGGAGGTATGAATCAAACAACGCCTTCAGTTACAACTTTTTCGTGTTTCATTAACTACACGATGCATTTCGGACCCTGTGGGTCCATCTTCAGGTGTAATTTGTCTTAATACGTGTTTTATTTCTTCTCCTGAATGAGGTGAAATGCAAATTCCTGTCACGAAAAGGTTTAATGTCAGGTTATGAATTTCGTAAGTCGAACGCGGAAAATATGTGCAAAGTAGTGGGAAATGAACAGTGTAAACTTACCACATCATCCAAGTAAAGCATTTTTAACGTTTTAGTACCGGCAAATATTCTTTTCTCCGTCGTTTTAGTACATGTCACTTCATTCAAGATGTACATTTGCACACACGTGTTTATAAACTCTTCACAGATATTTTTGTATACGGTGTTCTCAAAGATGCATTTATTCGTAGTGCTAAAGGTATAACTATTAAACGATCATCATATGCAAGAAATAATTTTAGAATAGGTCTTTCAAATTACTGAAATAACAATGGATTGCGAAATCTGTTTGTTCATTTGACATAGATCTGGTTTTTTGATTTTGTGGAGGTATATCTCCAGTTGTTCTAACAGACTTCGGGTATTACCATGGGCTTCGTTATGTAGTATTACCAAATTGTTTTCTAGACTGTTGATGACATGTTTCGTTTCCAACATATGTTGCGCAATGACCGATTTTTCGAAATTCTTGAGCCTGAAAATATTTACATGTTCTTGAAAACGGGTCTTGACGTTTCTGCCTGTTTTCCCTACATAGGCACGACAACTGGGGCATGACACTTTGTAGGCTCCGCTGTTGTTGTATGTTTGTGTATTTGATTTTACGTTATGGATGAGTAGGTTTCCTAACTTATTATTGGTTGAGAATGCAACTGTTACATTCGTTTTTCTGAAAAGGTTGTCGATTTTTTGTGATATGGGGCCCAGGTATGAGATACTGGCCAATATTTTCTCTTCTTTCACTGTGTGTCCATTCGTTGTCTTGCTTTTGTGCATTTGTCTGCTTAAATTGTCAACTGTTTTGGCTGTGTAGCCATTGCTTATGGCAATGCTCTTTATTGTATCAATCTCATTCTTCACAGTGTTTTCTTCTAAATAAAGGGAGTGTACTCTGTGTAGCATGGACCTAAATGGAGCATGTTTCTGTGTGGTGGGCTGGTATGATGAGTTGTCCAGTGTTATGTCTGTGTATGTGCGTTTTCTGTGTATGCTGAACTTGTGTTTTTGTTGGTGGTTGGTGATTTTAACATCCAGGAAGTTTATGCTTTAGTTGTCCTCATGTTCTATTGTGAATTTTTTGTTTTTGTGGAAAGAATTGAATACTGCTAGTAGTTCTTCGAGCTCATCTTTTGTTCCATCAAATAGCAGCAAGGTGTCATCAACATATACCCAGTAATATACTATTTTACTTTGAATCTATTGTCTTCATTAAAGAACTTACTTTATCAAATAGCAGCAAGGTGTCATCAACATATATCCAGTAATATACTATTTTACTTTGAGTCTATTGTCTTCATTAAAGAACTTACTTTATAGATGACTGAGAAATATGTCTGCCAGGAAACTTGAAATGCTACTGCCCATGGAAAGACCCTCATTTTGTTGGTAAAAGTTCCCATTAAATATAAAGAAATTGTGAGACAATATTAGGTGTAACATGTTCTTGACTTCTGTTATTTCTGCAATTGACAATTTTTTATGTTTTATTAAGTACCGTACCGAGACTAGAGATCTTTGCCTTTCGCGGGCAAGTTCTCTACCATCGTTTTTTTTTTTTTTTTTTTTTTTTGTTCCTTATTGGTCGTTGAATTTGTTTGGGGTGGACGTCCGATGACACCCGTTTAAATTCTTTGTTGATCCATTCCTCAGTTTTTTGTTACAGAGAGTAGCTAACGCTCTGACCGAACACGCTGAGCTACCGTGGTGGCACCATCTGAGCCACCCAAGCACGACTCACGCCCCGTCCTCACAGGTTGGAAGGTATGAGACGAGGTACTGGCAGGAATTTAGCTGTAAGGACGGGGCCTCAGTCGTGCTTGGGTAGCTCAGATGGTAGAGCACTTACCTGCGAAAGGCAAAGGTCCCGAATTCTAGTCTTGGTCCGACACACAGTTTTAATCTGCGAGGAAGTTTCTAATCATAAGAATTATTATTCGTACACACTACACAATATTTATCACGTAAGCATCAATAAATTCTCACAGAAAAAAGACACACTTTTACCTACAATCGGCAGACAGTAATCCCCTACTCTCTGAGCACTGTTCTTACTTGTATTGCAAAATAAAAGACAAGTTTTCGTAGTATATTTAAGTTTGAACAACATTTTAATTACACTCCGATGCCACAACATTCCACGAATTCTCTACTTTGTATTACCACACTCCTCAGTGTGATACCAATAAATGATCACAAATAGACTGCCCTCTTTTTCTGGACCACATAGGAAATTAAAATCTGCCCCTTTGTATTTCGTCATCACAACACAACTTCACCAAACAATTTTCATAGCCCAAAGTACAGATAAACATGAAAGTAATCAGTAAGTTAAACAAGTGTAAATGTGAAACTGTGTGTTCTCATCATAAGTAGCAATATTAAATTAAAAAATTAATGAAAAAATTGATAAGCATTGCACTTAAATGAAAGAATTGTGGTTAAGAAACTATCTGAAACCCATAATAAAGAGAAATTCTGTAAAGGTGGTCGTAAATTGTAAGGTTTCCCCTAACAGGAATAAACATTAAATTATTAGAAAGCTACAGAGTGAGATAATGCCAGGTGTTACGAATAATGAATATTTTGTGTGACACAGTTATGAAGAACATTAAACACAACGGCCTGTAATAGCAGCGAATCGGAATTTACACAGGAAAGAATTATTCTGGAAGGTTACACCAAAACTGAAAGCCATAGTCGTTATAGAAGCAATTACTACACCCGTATGTAGTTTTAGCAAAGCCCTGAAATCTCCAAGCTAAGCAACAAGTATAATTCTCAGGCTGCAGAAAATAATTTAGAAACGCTCACTCGTAAAACTGAATAGAAGTAATGACACACACACGCACACACACACACACACACACACACACACACACACACATACATACATACAACATACGAGTACATACACTTTCATAATTTCGCGGAATTAAGAAACGGTCTTCCATAGCTAATGCTTGAACATTATACAGCAGAGATGTACTGTATGATGTTAGGAAGAACTCCACTTACTGCTGGTAAAATGGTTGTTTACTCAAAAAAAAAAAAAAAACAGGTTTCTTGGCTTAAAGATGCATCGACAAGTGGAGCGTTAAAAGATCGTAAGCAGACCCATCGTTCATAGTCAGAATTTACTAGTCAGAGAATATCGTCGATACTATGTCGAGCGACAGATAAAGAAGACGTGCTTCATTCTTTAAGATCTGCCTGCATCAGTGTGAACAGTGGAGCAGCTCGCTGCAGGGGAAGGCAAAAGCAGCCAGCACGAACGACAGCTACAGGGATGTGTACGGGCGAACAGACATGCAAATATAAGAAGATGGTATCTGTCCTTTCGGACATGTCCGAAAGAACCGATACCATCGGTAACCATCTACATCCACATCTACATGACTACTCTGCAATTCACATTTAAGTGCTTGGCAGATGGTTCGTCGAACCACAATCATACTATCTCTCTACCATTCCACTCCCGAACAGCGTGCGGGAAAAACGAACACCTAAACCTTTCTGTTCGAGCTCTGATTTCTCTTATTTTATTTTGATGATCATTCCTACCTATGTAGGTTCGGCTCAACAAAATATTTTCGCATTCGGAAGAGAAAATTAGATCTCGCCGCGACGAAAAACGTCTTTGCTGTAATGGCTTCCATCCCAAATCGCGTGTCATATCTGCCACACTCTCTCCCCTACTACGTGATAATACAAAACGACCTGCCCTTTTTTGCACCCTTTCGATGTCCTCCGCCAATCCCACCTGGTAAGGATCCCACACCGCGCAGCAATATTCTAGAGGACGAACGAGTGTAGTGTAAACTGTCTCTTTAGTGGACTTGTTGCATCTTCTAAGTGTCCTGCCAATGAAATGCAACCTTTGGCTCGCCTTCCTCACAATATTATCTATGTGGTGTTTCCAACTGAAGTTGTTCGTAATTTTAACACCCAGGTACTTAGTTGAATTGACAGCCTTGAGAATTGTACTATTTATCGAGTAATCGAATTCCAACGGATTTCTTTTGGAACTCATGTGGATCACCTCACAAGTTTCGTTATTTAGCGTCAACTGCCACCTGCCACACCATACATCAATCTTTTCTAAATCGCTTTGCAACTGATACTGGTCTTCGGATGACCTTACTAGACGGTAACCATGCAACGATCTAGAATGAAATGATGATTAAATCAAGACCCTACGCTGCCGACAGGCGTTGATATACATCAACGGGGCCAGTTGAAAAAGTGTGCCCCGACCGGGACTCGAAGCCGGGGTCTCCTGGTTACATGGCAGACGCTCTACCCATCTGAGCCACCGAGGGCACAGAGGAGAGTGCGACTGCAGGGATTTATACCTTGCACGCTCCCCATGAGACCTACATTCCTAGCTTAATGTCCACACACTACATTCGTAGTGCCCCTGGCCAGTACACTCATTGCTCGCGGCAGACAATCTTACCGAGTCCCGTAATAAGTAGTGTGAGGTTCCAGTAGCAGTTGATATGACCATTCGAGGGAAGGACCTGCCCGAATTATAGTCCATCACTGTGATTGACTGCTTTGTTTGGAAATAGCGCACCAAAACTATGAATTTCTTTCATTAACCGAAAACTATGCATCAAATATAGGCATCTCTAAATAGCAGGC
Source organism: Schistocerca nitens (assembly GCF_023898315.1). Classification (NCBI taxonomy): domain Eukaryota; kingdom Metazoa; phylum Arthropoda; class Insecta; order Orthoptera; family Acrididae; genus Schistocerca; species Schistocerca nitens. The sequence continues at coordinate 187,487,477 of NC_064622.1, forward strand.
TATCGTCCGCGTATTTCAAAAGTCACAGTAATAAGCGAAACTAAGAATAAAAGTTAAACGAAGAGGCAGACTTCGGGTATATTCGGGTCCCGCCTGAATTGCGAACCCAAGAGAAGGGGTTTGTGTTGTTTTATCACTCTGGAACGAGAAGTCATGAGGCACAGACGCGTTGCCCCCTGGTGCGACTGGTCGTATTTCTATGAAGGAAGGTTCAAAAATGGTTCAAATGGTTCTGAGCACTATGGGACTCAACTGCTGTGGTTATCAGTCCCCTAGAACTTAGAACTACTTAAACCTAACTAACCTAAGGACATCACACACATCCATGCCCGAGGCAGGATTCGAACCTGCGACCGTAGCAGTCGCACGGTCCGGACTGCGCGCCTAGAACCGCGAGACCACCGCGGCCGGCTATGAAGGAAGGTTAAGTCCAGAACAGTCAGAAGAGTAAGTAAATATGTGATCAACTACCGGTATTTAGAGAGAAAACTTGTGGAAATATTAATTCATTAACTGTTAAATAGACAGTTGATAAAGGTTGTAATTCGCAATTTTTCGTGTTCAGCTAGAATAAATACCAGTAGCGTCGAAAAAATTAAAGAAGCAGTCATTTAAGTAACATCAGTTTGTGGCTAACAGTTCATTACAGCCTCAAGGTAGCGGATATATGACCTACGTGCTGTTTTCGGCGCAGGGGACATGTGTAAAAGACTACTGGCTGGCGAACTTTACCAGAAGCCCCACGAATTCCACTAGGAGCAGTGAAAGCAACTAGGTACCTCGCGCGTACTGCATTCTCAGAGAAAATGCTAACACCGACACTTATTCTGTGGTAACACGGAGGAGGTAAATATTTGGAAAGACAAAGTGTTTCATATAAGTAGGCCGGTTAGATTTTTATGTTGGTAACGCCACGTAGCGCTCTGTATTTTAATCACTGACTGTGCTGTGGGCAGCCTGTGGTGGTTGGCATTGTTGGAATATTCGCTATTGTAGTGTTGGGCAGTTAGATGTGAATAGCGCGTAGCGTGGTGCAGTTGGAGGTGAGCCGCCAGCAGTGGTGGATGTGGGGAGAGAGATGGCAGAGTTTTGAGAGCGGACGATCTGGACGTGTGTCCGTCAGAAAAAGGAAATTTGTAAGACTGGATCTCATGAACTGACAAATATATTATGACTTTTGAACACTATTAAGGTAAATACATTGTTCGTTCTCCAACAAAATCTTTCATTTGCTAAATATGCCTATCAGTAGTTAGTGCCTTCAGTAGTTAGAATCTTATATTTAGCTGCCAGTATTGGCGCTCGCTGTATCGCAGTAGTCTGAGTAACAAAGATTTTTGTGAGGTAAGTGATTCATGAAAGGTATATGTTATTGTTAGTCAGGGCTATTCTTGTATAGGGATTATTAAAAGTCAGATTGCGTTGCGCTGAAATAAATATTGTGTGTCAGTTTAGTGTTGATCAGAATAAGTAAAGAGAGAAATGTCTGAGTACGTTCAGTTTTGCTCAGCTGTTTGATAATCAAATAACGTAGAGGTTTTCCAGCACTGTCATATATAAATTTTTCTAAGGGGATGTTTCAAATGCTAACACCGACACGTATTCTGTGGTAACACGGAGGAGGTAAATATTTGGAAAGACTACAAAGTGTTTCTCAAAGTAAAACTCTGTTACGCCGCAAGCATACAACGGCTTCACGACACCCTTCCCAACCGAATCAGCACATGCATACAAACTAGAGGGGATGCAGCGTAATACTGATGAGTCGGACCGTACGTCCAAATTCTTCGTAGATTTGATTAATCACTGAAATAACATTGTATAGGCCTATCCTCTCAACCATTTCCTTTCTTCTTCCACCTCCAGTTTTTTTTTTTTTTTTTTTTTTTTTTTTTTTTTTTTTTGTCAGGTAACGTAGTTTGATTCATGCAATGATACTCCATGTTCATGTGTCCAAACGCTCAGATACCCTGTCGTTATTAAGTCTACCCTTTCCGTTTGTTGGCCCGCCGATACGGTATTATTAAAAGGCAACCACTATGCCAGTTGGAGGGGGAAACGTAGATCAGGTATGCCCAACTGGGATTCGGATCAAACTCCTCTCGGATACCAGTCTCTTGACCATCGCGCCACCTCGCTTCTTCACGTTACTTCGATTCTGTCGTGCTCGAAAATCGAATAACAAGAGACTGGGCTACTCTGCCTCATAGACGTCATGGGACATTAACTGTTTAATTTATTTGTGTTCGCCGCCCTAAATACGCGGTAAGGTTAAGACCGGTGGCTGAGATGTCATCGCGGCTGCCGCTGCCCTGGAAAGCTTTCAGAGGAGGGCGACGCGGCGCCGGTGTGTTTACGGCGTCGTTGGCTCCACCTGCCTGCTGCGGGCCGCGCACTCCGCGGCGCTTGTAGACCTGTTCCGATACGGGGAACGACTTCTGCTTTACGATGCTATCGCCGGTGTAGCCCGGCTAACGGTTGGCTGGCAGCTGCGTGTGAACAGCCAAGCGCAAATGTTCCATGTTCCTCGTTTTCACTTCGCCTCCAGCGAATTATAGTGCGAAATTACCTCGTATTTCGTTGTCGCAGACCGGCTGATGCTAAATTTTGCGTGAGTGGTATCTCGACATCACAGTTCTTTTTTTCTTTCGGGAAATACAGTTATTAAATAGTAACAGCGTAGGGTATTTACACTTTCCTAAGAAAAGAGACATCTACATCTACATCTACATTTATACTCCGCAAGCCACCCAACAATGTGTGGCGGAGGGCACTTTACGTGCCACTGTTATTACCTCCGTTTCCTGTTCCAGTCGCGTATGGTTCGCGGGAAGAACGACTGTCTGAAAGCCTCCGTGCGCGCTCTAATCTCTCTAATTTTACATTCGTGATCTCCTCGGGAGGTATAAGTAGGGGGAAGCAATATATTCGATACCTCATCCAGAAACGCACCCTCTCGAAACCTGGCGAGCAAGCTACACCGCGATGCAGAGCGCCTCTCTTGCAGAGTCTGCCACTTGAGTTTATTAAACATCTCCGTAACGCTATCACGGTTACCAAATAACCCTGTGACGAAACGCGCCGCTCTTCTTTGGATCTTCTCTACCTCCTCCGTCAACCCGATCTGGTACGGACCCCCAAACTGATGAGCAATACTCAAGTATAGGTCGAACGAGTGTTTTGTAAGCCACCTCCTTTGTTGATGGACTACATTTTCTAAGCACTCTCCCAATGAATCTCAACCTGGTACCCGCCTTACCAACAATTAATTTTATATGATCATTCCACTTCAAATCGTTCCGCACGCATACTCCCAGATATTTTACAGAAGTAACTGCTACCAGTGTTTGTTCCGCTATCATATAATCATTCAATAAAGGATCCTTCTTTCTATGTATTCGCAATACATTACATTTGTCTATGTTAAGGGACAGTTGCCACTCCCTGCACCAAGTGCCTATCCGCTGCAGATCTTCCTGCATTTCGCTACAATTTTCTAATGCTGCAACTTCTCTATATACTACAGCATCATCCGCGAAAAGCCGCATGGAACTTCCGACACGTCCGAGACGTCGACAGTTGCTCAATGATAGAATGTGCAAGGTAATAGGCACGCAGGACAAGAAAAAAAAAAGCTACTCGCCTAGAAGACAACACGCTAGTACCATGCATAGGGGCGCAGTAAACCGTGCGCAGAACCAAAAGCGTTTCTAGTGTAGTCTTCATGACATCACTGACGACTTCCTGGCGCTTATATGTTGAGGGTTGTGTGATTTCTTAAATGTTGTGGCTACTTCTGTTCGGTGTGTGATTTGTAAGTTAGACTGTTCTGGCTGTCTGCAAACAATGGCAGGTTGTCCTGTTGTTCACTGTCATGTTCGGCCGAGCGGTTCTAGGCGCTTCAGTCTGGAACCACACTACCGCTCCGGTCGCAGGTTCAAATCCTGCCTCGGGTATGGATGTGTGTGATGTCCTTAGGTTAGTTAGGTTTAAGCAGTTCTGAGTTCTAGGGAACTGATGACCTCAGATGTTAAGTCCCAAAGTGCTCAGAGCCCCAGTTTGAACCACTGTCATGTTCACGACAGTAACACAAAACGGACTGAAGGAGTGCTTCATGCTCTCACCCACGATGGAAACTTGCAAAAGGTGTGATTGCCGGCATGCTGTAGGAAAGACGTTGTGAATATTGCAAACGCTGAAATACGCTGTCGTAATTCAAAGAAACTGATTGTATAAAGTGTTGTGTTGGCCGAAGAGCCAACCAACACCGTGTTACTAGAGGAGGCCGAAAGGCACGCGTTTTAGCTCACGCAGGCTGGCGTGAGGAGGGAAGAACTATACTGACGTGACGTCTGGAACATGACAAGGAATTAGAATTCAGAAAGCGGACGTAGCTAGTTTGATACTTAACTTTAATTCATTAATGATGAACGTCGCTCTTGACGGTACATGATTCACAATATTATCTGTTCAGAAGAGATAGAAACTGAATATGGCGCCTTGCTAGGTCGTAGCAAATGACGTAGCTGAAGGCTATGCTAAACTGTCGTCTCGGCAAATGAGAGCATATGTAGACAGTGAACCATCGCTAGCAAAGTCGGCTGTACAACTGGGGCGAGTGCTAAGGAGTCTCTCTAGACTAAATCTGCCGTGTGGCGGCGCTCGGTCTGCAATCACTGATAGTGGCGACACTCGGGTCCGACGTATACTAATGGACCGCGGCCGATTTAAAGGCTAGCACCAAGCAGGTGTGGCGTTGGGCGGTGATACCACATAAAGGGCTTGCATCTATATCGGCTAAATTTACATGGCTTGAAACAGCTATCAAATTCGAATTAATTTTTGGCTAAGACCATGGATACGACAATACGTCGAGGAAAAGAACCTGTGTGCTACACATGTCGAGTGTACTTCCAACAATGTCCATCCGGAAATAATTAAATTTTACGCGAGACCGTGAACCTTTATCTATGTGCGTAGCTAGTGATCAAAAGATATAGTAGTGGCACCTCATTATCGCAAAGCAAAGTAGTGCCATTTATCATTACCTGTAATGAACAATATGTTTGTAATTTATGTTGTATAGATTAGTATCAGAAGTGGAGCTTCCTTGACAGCGTTTGTCTGAGAACACTGCAACTCTAATTACCCAGCAGTATGATTGATAGTGTCAAGATTTAGTTTATTACCCGCACCGTATTCCAGCTTTGTTGAACGGAGAGCACTGCAGTGGAATTCGCTTATATTCCCTGTACAGCGCAGTTCCCAGCACTGTTAAGTTTTTGAGCAAATTTTCTTGTATATGAATGAATTTTAACAACTTGTAAAGGTATTGTTTTCACCTTTAGATAAAAAATCCAAATGGTAGTGTTGCAAGTAAAGTTACAAAAGCGTGTATGGTATTATATTACCTCACTCTAATGCTTTATATTGTACTTTGATAATTACTTGACTCAGAACTCAATGTGCGTCTGTCAGTTGAAGCTTTTTTCAGTTTTTGATGTATACAAAATGACAATAATGCATTGTCAAGATCTTAGAACAAATTCAAAAAATTGCGTGCTCAATGACAACATTCAGTTGACAGAGAACTAAATAAAAAAAACTACATTTTCAACTTTCTTAGCTCTGTGCGTTTTTCGATGTGACAGTCGCTTGAATTTTATTTAATACTCTGGTGTCTGTTTACAAGCTAGGCCAGTAAGAGATTCAGGCAGCAAAGTACTGGCAGTAGCAGAATATCTACATCTACATCGTACTCCACAAACCACCAAAGGGTGTTTCGTGTAGTGTGCTTCTGGTACCACTAACTGACTCCCCGTTCCCTGTTCCACTCGCGAATGGCACTTAGGAAGAATGATTTTCGGCAAGCCTCTGTATTACACATAACTTCTCGATTTTTCCCGTCATAGTCATTTCGCGAGATATGTGTGGGATGGAATAATAGCCGGCTGCTGTGGCCGAGCGGTTCTAGGCGTTTCAGTCCGGAACTGCGCTGCTGCTACGGTCGCAGGTCCGGTTCCTGCCTCGGGCATGGATCTGTGTGATGTCCTTAGGTTAGTTAGCTTTAAGTAGTTCTAAGTCTATGGGGCTGATGACCTCAGATGATAAGTCCCATAGTGCTTAGAGCCATTTGAACCATTTTTGAAGAAATAATATGTTGTCCGACTCTTTCCGCTGTTTCTGGAACTGTAAATATTTGTTTGTATATGTACACCAAATATATCCAATACCGTCCTATTCGGGAGTTCCATAGCTTTTTTTTAGCGTATTATTCTTGTCAGCAGCTTCGATGCATGAGCTGTTAAGCTGAATGTGCTATAGTTCTTGCAGTTACCTACCTTCGCTCTCTTCAGAATTGTGTGGTTGATACTTTTCCGGAAGTCCGGCAGTGTGTCGCCAATCTCATGGATTCTACACATCAACTTGAATAGTCGTTTGTTTGCCAATTCCCCCAATGGTTTCAAATGTACAAATGTGTGTGAAATCTTATGGGACTTAACTGCTAAGGTCCTCAGTCCGTAAGCTTATACACTACTTATCCTATGGACAAACACACACACACACCCATGCCCGAGGGAGGACTCGAATCTCCGCCGGGACCAGCCCAATGGTTTTAGAAATTCTCATGGAATGTTCTCTATCCTCTCTGCATTATTGTATTTCATGTCTTCCAGAGCTCTAATTTCTTCCAACAGTTTTAAACATGGCTGTCCCTCAGCAATCGTATGAAAGTTTCTCACTGTGGGATACAATGAAAGCCGGTTGCAAATAATTTTTAATGCACTGATCTGGGTTTCGACACCTCTAAGGATGTCTTCATCGGAATGAAATTTTGACAACCGTAAAGTTACACTGTGAGGAGCTGATAGTCAAAAGTACGGCCAGACAAACTCAAGTGCAAAAATAAAAATTAAAAATGTTCCAGTGTTTGGTACGTGTACCTTGTAGTAAACATCAGTCTGATGTTGTTTCCTGCAAGGTATACGTACCAAACGCTGGAACATTTTCAATTGTAAATTTTTGACTTGAGCATGTCTGCTCGTAATTTTGACTACTGCCTGCTCGCAATGTAACTTTGTGGTTGTTAAAATTTCATTCTGATTAAGACAGCGTTGTGAAACCTAGGTCAATGAATTAATAATTATTTGCAACTGGTTGGTTGTGGTAATTCTCTGCTGAAAGTCTAATTTCTTCTTCTATCGTCATGAGACAGGTTCTCTCCCTTCAGTATACTCTCATCACCTAATTGCTCTCTCCTCCAAGTTTAACAGTGGAATTCTCAGTGTACCCTTAACATTACCACCCTCGCTTTTAATTTTACCGAAGGGTGATTTGTTTTCTTTATATGCTCAGTCAGACCTTCCGACGATCATTTCTTTTTGGGATTCTTTCACATGTTTCTTGTAACCATTTTATCTTTGGTTCTCTGCACTTCCTATCCAAATACATGCGGAACCATTGAGATGATCGACGCACTTGCGTCCTCTCAGGCTGGTCCTGCTGTTAATGGCCCACGAAGCACAATAGGGAGAAGTTCCTCCTGCTCATTACGTGACCACAGGCGGCCGTGGCGAGTGGTTTGCCAGACAGCCTCCCCACGCAGTTCTCTGCCGCTGCCCCGGGCTGCGCCCCGCAGTGACCAGTCATCCTTGTCTGACAGGAGCAACGATCGACGACCCCTCTGCTGCCGGAAATCAAGCAGCATGCGGGCTTGTCCGCGCTAGGCAAACATCGACAAACGCCCCGGTCCCCGGAAACTTGCTCCGCGCTCCAGCCGATTGAGAACAGACCCACAAAGGAAAAAAGGACGACAACTTGTAATGATACTAGTACACACGCAAATATAATTCTTTTCCCTTTGTTTCTGCTGTATAGAGGTAAGTGGTGTACAGTCGGGTATACGGCTCGAACCTGGTACCACCACATCTCTATGACTAGTGCTGCAAACTGGTCTGGTAAAACCTGGAGCTGCTAGCAGCCGCCAAGTTGGGCAGTTCTAGGCAATCATCCTTAGCAGGCACACGTTGTCTTTCCTTCTAGAACTTTCAAAGTTTTTGCTGAAATGTTCTGCGATGTTGGCGCTATTTGCAACAGCGTTTTGAACAGAAACTTTACTTTTTTTTTATTCGGACAGCCATAATTTCCTCTCCTGTGCCGAACTTTTCGTTTCAGAATAACACTTTCAAATACAGTTTTTGCTCTCTTCAGCTCCCTCTAGTACCATGGATGTCATTCTCTGACGGCTTAACAGATGATCCATCATCCTGTTCCTTCTCCTTGTCGGTGTTTTCCATATATTATTTTTCCCTCCTATTCTGCGCAGAATCTCGTCATCCCTTACCTTATCAGTCCACCTAATTTTCAACATTAGTCTGTAGCACTACATCTCAAATTCTTCAATTCTCTTCTGCTCCGATTCCCCGCACCATACAATGCTGTGCTCCAAACGTACATTCTCAGAAATTTCTTCCTCAAATTAAGGCCTATGTTCGATATTAGTAGCCTTCTTTTGGTCAGGAATTCCCTTTCTTCCAGTGCTGGTCTACTTTTTATCTGCTCCTTGCTCCGTCCGTTAACGAGTTATTTTGTTGCCTACATAGCAGAATTCCTAAACTTCATCTGCTTCGCAATCACCAATCTTGATGTTAAGTGCCTTGCTGTTCTCATTTCTACTACTTCTAATTACTTTCATATTACTTCGATTTACTGTCAATCCATATTCTGTACTCATGAGACTGTTCATTCCATTCAACAAATCCTGTAATTCTCGTTCACTTTCACTAGAGTTAACAATGTCATCGGCGAACCTTAAGACTGATATTCTTTCACCCTAAATTTGAATCCCACTTTTGAACATTTTTTTTTCTTTCCGTCATTGTTTCTTAGATGTATAGATTGAACAGAAGATGCGAAAGACTACTCCCTATTCTACATCCTTTTTAATCGGAGCACTTCTTTCCTCGTCTTCCAGTTTTATTGTTCCCTCTTGGTTCTTGTACAAATTGTATATTACTCGTCTTTGCCTATAGCTTGCCCCTATTTTTCTCAAAATTTCGAATGTCTTGCATCATTTGATATTGTCGAATGCTTTGTCCATGTCGACAAATCCTATGAAAATGTCTAGTTATTTTTTTTCTATGTTTTCTTTTCTTTTCAATCTTGCTTCCATTATCAACCGCAAAGTCAGAACTGCACCACTGTCGGCTCTATCTTTCCTAAACACAAATTAATCGTCATCTAACAGATTCTAGATTTCTTTTACCCACTCCTGTACATTTTTCTTGACAGATAGAAACATTACCTGATAATAAATAAGCAATTTTTATAATTAAGCGTGTTTTTCAGCGTATTGCAGTGTTGGTATGCTGCTCATAATGGAAATGCTAACATTCGAACGTTATGTTGTGCTCATTTTTCCACTGTGGAGCAAACCCGGGTACACAAGTTGGGGCAAAACCGGGCCAAGCGCGGTTTAAGGAAAACAGAGAACCTCAAGGCAGAGTACCGCAAAACGCTTGGCCAATTCAAGATGACGTCCCTCAAACCAATGTGTTCCAAGAGAGAGTTTCTCAATCTTCTACAACAGAAAAATTTCCAGATCCACAAGATGAATTCTTAGCCGTTCCTGGAACTTCGGAAATGAAATCGGTCGGAATGGTTACTATTACCGTAACTACCGACATTCCATCGGCGTTCTCTGTATCACCAAAGTTTTCGATACGTTCGCCAAAGGTTGACGTGGAAGATAGCGCTAAGAAAATCACCAACAGGGAACAAGGGAAAAACAGTAATAGTGACCACCTCTCCATTTAAAATTCATTTTGGAGCCGAAGGAAAAGCCGGGTAAGAAAAGAAAAGAAACTCAAAACTAAAATTTGTTGGATGGAATCAAATGGGCAAATTATAAAGAAGAAGATAGTTGGAAAGACTAGGCAGGCTCGAAAATTTTATAAAACAAGATTCTTCATCAGGCGAAGAAGACCCACATGAGGCATGCCTATTTTGTAATATTAAGACTCATACTAGAGGAAGGGTAGATTCATTGTCTACCGTATTGTGGATGGGCTCAAGAGCGACGTTCCATTGCTAAGCAAGAAGATAGATACCTCATCTCCGATTTCTGTTCTTAATAAAGTGTGTTTTTGTTTTTATCAGCATAAAAATTTTGCGAACTTTTCTGATAACACTACGATATTTTGAAAATTTAAAATTCGTTGCTAAAACCAGTTTTGGTTGTTGAAAAAGATTTATGGTATTCTTTGGGAGTATCTTTAAGAACTTCTATATTCTTTCATATTTTTTTGCAGTAGAATAAAACTGTTGTAAAGATTATCCACGTGTGGGACAAAATCAGGTACTTTTTACTTACTGACGTTATTATTTTTTATGGCAAAATGTTTCATTTTAGGCTGCAACCGGACCAGCATCATTGTGTTTAATATACACTCCTGGAAATTGAAATAAGAACACCGTGAATTCATTGTCCCAGGAAGGGGAAACTTTATTGACACATTCCTGGGGTCAGATACATCACATTATCACACTGACAGAACCACAGGCACATAGACACAGGCAACAGAGCATGCACAATGTCGGCACTAGTACAGTGTATATCCACCTTTCGCAGCAATGCAGGCTGCTATTCTCCCATGGAGACGATCGTAGAGATGCTGGATGTAGTCCTGTGGAACGGCTTGCCATGCCATTTCCACCTGGCGCCTCAGTTGGACCAGTGTTCGTGCTGGACGTGCAGACCGCGTGAGACGACGCTTCATCCAGTCCCAGACATGCTCAATGGGGGACAGATCCGGAGATCTTGCTGGCCAGGGTAGTTGACTTACACCTTCTAGAGCACGTTGGGTGGCACGGGATACATGCGGACGTGCATTGTCCTGTTGGAACAGCAAGTTCCCTTGCCGGTCTAGGAATGGTAGAACGATGGGTTCGATGACGGTTTGGATGTACCGTGCACTATTCAGTGTCCCCTCGACGATCACCAGTGGTGTACGGCCAGTGTAGGAGATCGCTCCCCACACCATGATGCCGGGTGTTCGCAGCAATGCAGGCTGCTATTCTCCCATGGAGACGATCGCAGAGATGCTGGATGTAGTCCTGTGGAACGGCTTGCCATGCCATTTCCACCTGGCGCCTCAGTTGGACCAGCGTTCGTGCTGGACGTGCAGACAGCGTGAGACGACGCTTCATCCAGTCCCAAACATGCTCAATGGGGGACAGATCCGGAGATGTGTGCCTTGGTTGTATGCAGTCCTGATTGTGGCGCTCACCGGCACGGCGCCAAACACGCATACGACCATCATTGGCACCAAGGCAGAAGCGACTCTCATCGCTGAAGACGACACGTCTCCATTCGTCCCTCCATTCACGCCTGCCGCGACACCACTGGAGGCGGGCTGCACGATGTTGGGGCGTGAGCGGAAGACGGCCTAACGGTGTGCGGGACCGTAGCCCAGCTTCATGGAGACGGTTGCGAATGGTCCTCGCCGATACCCCAGGAGCAACAGTGTCCCTAATTTGCTGGGAAGTGGCGGTGCGGTCCCCTACGGCACTGCGTAGGATCCTACGGTCTTGGCGTGCATCCGTGCGTCGCTGCGGTCCGGTCCCAGGTCGACGGGCACGTGCACCTTCCGCCGACCACTGGCGACAACATCGATGTACTGTGGAAACCTCACGCCCCACGTGTTGAGCAATTCGGCGGTACGTCCACCCGGCTTCCCGCATGCCCACTATACGCCCTCGCTCAAAGTCCCTCAGCTGCACATACGGTTCACGTCCACGCTGTCGCGGCATGCTACCAGTGTTAAAGACTGCGATGGAGCTCCGTATGCCACGGCAAACTGGCTGACACTGACGGCGGCGGTGCACAGATGTTGCGCAGCTAGCGCCATTCGACGGCCAACACCGCGGTTCCTGGTGTGTCCGCTGTGCCGTGCGTGTAATCATTGCTTGTACAGCCCTCTCGCAGTGTCCGGAGCAAGTATGGTGGGTCTGACACACCGGTGTGAATGTGTTCTTTTTTCCATTTCCAGGAGTGTATAAGAGATCTGAATAACCCTAATATGCCAACTTATTTACCATTGAAAATAATTTATATGAGTTAAAAGTTGAGGTGCCCGTTTTTACCCTAATTTCTCTCAATAGATTCTTTAATCTGATTAAACAGTAATTTTTCCAATTTCGATACCTCTCTGTTCAAGCGTAATACTGCAGCACATTTAACTGTAAGGATATGATTGCCTAAATTGGTAGTCAAGAGGGAATTGTATTGTTCAGACTACGTACTGAAGACACAATGATAAAAATAAACTTTGGATGAAAAGAAATCAAAGAAAAGATTCACAGATGACCTCAGTATCCTCACTGACAATGAAGAATTATGTGACTCGTTGAATGGAACTGAAAGTCTGCTGAAAACATAATATGGAGTACAAGTAAACCAGAGAAACGTGAAAATAATGAGAAGTGGTAGAAACATAATTAGCAACAAACTTAACATCAAAACTGGGGTCCTAGTAGCAGACTAAGAGAAGTAATTTTGGTGTCTTGCTAACAGAATAACCCATGACGGATGATGCAAGAAGGATATACACTGATGTGTCAAAAGTAATGGGGTACCTCGTAATATCGTGTCGGACCTCCTTTTGTCCGGGCTGGGGGAAGCAAATCGACGCGGCCTGGACTCAGCCTGCAGAAATACTGAGCCATGCTGCGTCTACAGCCGTTCATAATTGCAAAAGTGTTGCCGGTGCAGGATCTCGTGCGTGAACTGACCTCCTGATTATGTTCCATAAATTCTCGACGGTATTCATGTCGGGTGATTTGCGCCACCAAATGATTTGCTCGAACTGTCCAGAATGAACTTCAAACCAATCGCGAACAATGGGGGCCCTGTGAAACGGTGCACTGTCATCCACAAAAATTCCACCGTTGTTTGCAACATGAAATCCATGAATGACTGCAGATGGTCTTCAAGTAGCCGAACATATTTCCAGTCAATGATCGGTTCCACTGGGCTGGAGGACTCATTTCATTCCATATGAACACACCTCACACTATTTTGTAGGCATCACCGGCTTGCACAGTGGCTTGTTGACAACTTCGGTCCATGGATTTGTAGGGTCTGCGCTACCCTCGAAACCTTAAACTGGGATTCATCTAACCACGGCACGGTTTTCCAGTCGTCTAGGATCCACCCGATACGGTCTCGATCCCAGGATAGAAGCTGCAGGCGATGTCGTGCTGTTGGCAAAGGCACTTGCGTCGGTCATCTGATGCCACAGCCCACTTACGCCAAATAACGCCAAATTTCGCCGCCATGTCCTAACGGATACGTTCGTCGTACGTCCCACTTTGGTCTCTGCACTTATTTCATGCAAAGGTGCTTTTCTGTTAGCACTGACAACTGTACACATATGCCGCTGCCCTCAGTCGTTAAGTGAAACCTCCGGCCACTACGTTGTCCACGGTGAGATTTAATGCGTGAAATTTGGTATTCTTGGCACACTCTTGACATTGTGGGTCTCGGAGTATTGAATTCCTTGAGGATTTACGTAATGGAATGTCCCATCCGTCTATATCCAACAGCCATTCCGATTTCAAAGTCTGTTAATTCCCGTTGTGCGGACATGGAAACCCTTTCACATTGATCACCTGAATACAAATGACAGCCCCCGCCAACTTGTGTACGCTTTACTACCGCCATCTATATATTTGCATATTGCTGTCTCATGACTTTTGCATCTCGATGTATGATGCGCAGTAACAGAGACAAATAGACCATACCTCGATGAAAAAACAAAAGGGTCTGCCACCATCAAGCATAGACGTTAATTCGAGATAGAAATTCCTGAGCATGTACGTCCAAAGGGCAGCATTGTATGGAAGTAAATCTTGGATTGAAGGAAAATCCTGAAAAGAATTACGGAGTTGGAGGTGTGGTGCCATAGAAGCATGTTGAGACTTAAATGGACAGATAATAATCAGGCTCTCCCCTGAACCAGCAGGAAATGTGTATTTGGAGAACAGTGAGGAGAAGAAGGAACAAGATGATTCGACATGTGATAAGACATCAAGGAATAATGTCCATAGCAGTAGTGGAAGCCGTAAAGGTAGAAACTGTAGGGGAAAAACCGATAGGAATATATCTAAGAGACGTGTAGTGCAAGTGCTGCTCTGAGATGAACAGGCTGACACGGGAGGAGAAGTCATTGCGAGTCACATCAAACCAGTAAGGAGCCTGGAAAAGGGATGTAATTTGTGAATATGTTGGTCAAGTAATATCATAATTAAATGTGGGTGTTCGTTGTCCGTGCGGTTTGGGCGCAGTGCTTGTCATGAAGATCAGTCGCTCAGCAGCAGCGCTGCAATGAAACGTTGATGGGCTTATTGCTCAGGCTGCCTGTCTTCTCAAAAGATCCAGAACGATAGCAGGAGGTCCTTATTTCAACTACAGATGACGATTAATATGCGGTTACTGGACTGAATACATCAAACGCTAAGGCACCAACATCACGAGTCTGATGTTGATGCTGTCATGTTCTGCAAGCCAGTTTAAAGGTTAATTAACTCCTTGCTGTAAACTTGAACCACTCAGTTACTTGAAGAAAATATTAAGGTAATTTTGACACTTAGCTCCCCACCACCTTCTTCTCCCTCTACTTACATTTCTCCTGTTGCAAACTGAGACAGTGGAAAGAGTAACCCAGCTTAAAATTTTCCATTATTCTTCTCGGACAAACACCATCGTATAATGATTCACGTACTTTCTGCAACGTCATTACGAGGTAACTACTTTAAAAAATCGGACGTGTTGAAAATCACATTTCCAAATGTGACAGAGGAATTTTGTGGAGTGGTCTTGCCTTCGGATAAAAAAGTCAACTATGTTGAACGGCAAAGACTGTTAAACTATAGACGCTACGTTGGCGCCACTTTGATAACTACGCAAGTGTTAAAAAATCAAAGATTTATTCTGCGGAGTTATGAACCAGTATTTCTTGATCAGCTCCAGTGCCAATACTGTACTGTGTCCTGTTCTACGCACATGAAAGAGAGATAAACAGGTATAATCAAAACTGTGAAACCTGGCAGCAAGTCGTAAGTTGATAGCTTGCTCAGTAAGCTGTAAATGGCAAGGTTCTAGGTTACGGTCCGTAAGTTTACTTTTTACGATCGAATAATACATAGTGGGAGCCTTTGGTGGCTCATAAGTGACAGCTGCTTAAAAGTCATTTTTCTAAAGTCTGCTCAGTCAATTTCTCTGTTGATTGTTTTTAAAACTCGTTTGACTGTAATAAAGGAAAGGTATGTATTAAAAATGATGAATGCTGAAGCAGCTGCCTGGGGACCCCAGTCCTTCCATTAGGGTGATCCGTCCCAAATCTTTCCACCAAATTTCATAGTTATCAACTGGTAACCCAGAGCGTGGTTATTTTCCTTTTTCTGGAAAGACCCAGAGGGATGGATGGCGTGTGGCCATCCCATCTCTTCTTGCAACAGCAACCTCACTCATGTTAACTGTAAACTGTATATGGTTAATTATGTACTGTTTTCCAGATTGCAATAGTCAGCATGGACGTCAGGCTGTCCCCAGGAATAGGCTACTTCGAGAAAGACCACCTTTTGTACAAGTTATGAATTAGGCAGTAATCGGGCCAGGGGACAGTTCCTGAATTGGCTGCTCGTTTGTGCGGCGCCATGGGGAAAGTCTTGGGCATCAGCCTCAGCTCCACTGCTGAGGTAGGTGATGTGCTCAGTGGTGCTGGCGTTGGCAGGACTACGAGAGAATGTGAATTTTTTACGGGTCAGTCAGCCTGCACACAAACAAGTTATAGGATTCAAACCAGGAATCTTTGCAGTCTGATGAAAACGCTGTCATTGATAGCTTTATTAGTCACTTTATAGAGCTAAAGATAGATCTGAGTCTTCTTGCGTTAGATGACCTAAGTAGTGTAAGCGAGAGGGACGGTGTAGGTGACAATCCGCACCATCAAGACAGTGGGGAGGAATTCTCGGAACCAGTAGGAGACATCTCCTCTAATGCTTTTGCTAGGTTTCCAAACCCGATTTTGCATCTACCACAAGGGATTAAAGAGTTTTCATTGAGTAGGTTGAAAGAGGTTGAATTAAAGTTATGGTTAACGGTTCGGTTTCAATTTGGTGCTGATCTTCATGCATTTCACATGCCACTGTTCTTCAGCTTCTTTATCCTTTAACCCATGGGGTTTTAAGCTAGATTGTCTCTGAAATTATGCAGAGTGAAGGATGCCTTCGTGATATGAGGCAGCGCATTATTCAACTGAAGTTGTCTCTCCAGATCAGGCATAAGTTGTAGCGCAAGCATTTTTGGTGTGTGCAATACCAGCACGAGACGTTACCAGAATGCATTGATGAGATCCACATCGCTCTGTGGTTGCAAGTAGTTGAAAGTAGTGTCATTAAGACCATATTAGAAGGCATGAAGCCTGAGGACTGGTTACGTTTAGGTTTTTTCTAGGAAACCTATCGTCTTCGTGGAATTAGATGGTTGCAAGATGGAAGGGTTAAGATGTGCTCATGAGCAACAGCAGGTGGGGGTCGCCTAGTTATTCCATCTGAGGGGAACCAGTAGGATGCTGCGGGCTTTGCGATTGGTAAGGTTAAACCAAAGGTCTGTTTCAGGTGTGGTGAAAGTAGACATTCTGTGTGATCATGTCAGGTGAAGCTGCACCTGTATCCGAAAATCTGACACCATAGGACACCAGAGGGAAGATGTATGCATGTTCCTGTTAGGAACTGCTCCCACTTCAAAGCAGTGCGAAATTTGGTGCTTCCTTATGTGTGTGCCAACTTCAATAATGATCCTGTACGTGTTATTTTGGATTCTGTGAGTTCTGTTTCACTCCTTGATTATAACTGGCACCTCAAATTTGGGAAATTTTGTAGGACACCTCTTCTGTGCCTCCCGTCCCCCCCCCCCCCCCCCCCACCATCTCAGATATGTTGTTTGCTTAATGGACAAGAGTGTCCTGTTGTAGGGGAGTTTAGGGACAAGTTAAGCGTACTGGAGTTTTACATGGACTATCAGCTTTGTCTTTGCTAAGAATCTGTCAGTTAATTTTGATACTGGGCTGTGATTTCATTGAGCATATCAGTCTGGTTCTTGATTATCAAGCTCACGCATTTTATTTCAGATTTTGCCTTAATGAAATAACAGCATTGTCTTCATGTCGGCGATCTCAATCGATTAGTAGTGTGCAGTCAGGGTCGTCTGTGTCTACCACTGATCGTTTGGACCCTGGCAAGGCTATGAAACTGTTGAGACTGCTATCCCGATGTCCTCACTAATAAATTAGGCGTCACTAGTGAGATCCGAAATAAGAGTCCCTTGGTTGACGATATTCCTGTTCGTCAAGTGCCTTACTGATTATTCCCACCCACGATGACTATTTTGCGCTGGCTGATTAATAACTTGCTCCAGGATGGTGACATTAGACCTTAGACTTCTCCCTGCGCTTCACCCATTTTTCTTGTTCCTAAAGGACAGACTGGCAAAGATCCAAACCAGTAACTGTCATTTTACTGATTGGAACATTTACGAGTTTAATCGGTTTCCTTTCGAAGTGTCTATGGGCGCGGCCATGTTGTCTCATCATCTGTCGATGATGTGATGATTTATAGTTCCGAGTTCGCGGAGCATTTGTACAACCTTGAAGAAGTTTTCTTATGTCTTAGGTAGGACAGGCTTGCTGTCAAGCCTTCTGAGATTACCTTGGCTCGTCCTTCCATATTCTTTTTGGGTCTGGAACGGGCACGTTGACACCTTCCTTGTGTTACTACCTCCCCCCCTCTCCCCCTCTCCCCCTCTCCCCCTCTCCCAAGATCATGAAGGGAGTGGTCACATTTACTGGAATGGCGAATTTCTTTCGGAGTTTATTCCTAATTAAATCCAATTGGCAGCGCTCTTGAATACCTTTCTTTGGATGGAAACCACCAAGCTTCCTTTGAAGCAATTAAAGCCGCCCTTTGCAGCCCTCCAATGTTAACTATCCCGAATTTCAGCAAGTCCTTTGTTGACCAGACAGACGCATCCAATTTGGAGGTGGCGACTGTACTCCAAGAATATCAGGGGGAGAGGCATCCCGTCGCCTCAGGATTACGCTGCTTGTCTCAAGCTGAATTAAAATATTCATTGTATGAATGGCAAGCTTTAGCAGTTCTCTTCCCCTTGGAGAAGTTTAAGTTCTACCTAAATCATAGGGAATTCGTGTTCGAGACTGATAATCAGGATTTGAGTTTGGTATTGGCCCACCAAGGAAAACTGGTAGGGTTGCTCGTATCTTCACATTTCGTTTCAAAGTTCATCGTATCGTATGTCCACACAACAGCGTGGCCGATGCTTTAAGTTACATGTAAGAAGATTGTGAGTCCTCGCAATATGCGAAAGACGGTGGCCAACATGCCTTGGGCAGTGCTGTGTTGATTGAAGTTCCTGAACTCTTTTACTATGTCAAGGGGAGACAGGAAGTAGATCCCCATATTTTCCACATAAAAATAAAGGCATTTTAATGCCGAGCATAGATGGGTATTGTATTGTACTATATTAAACTGAGGATCTAGAAATGACGGAGAGGCTTCATCCCCATCGTAACCTGGAGTGGTACAGAACCCCGCAAAGGCTACAGCAGTCTATTCATCCCACCTCCGCCCCACACCGAACCCAGGGTTATTGTGTGGTACAGCCCCCAGTGGACCCCCCCGGGAATGTCTCACACCAGACGAGTGTAACCCCAATGTTTGCGTGGTAGAGTAATTATGGTGTACGTGTACGTGGAGACAGTGTTTGCGCTGCAATCGCCAACGTAGTGTAACTGAGGTGGAATAAGGGGAACCAGCCCACATCCACCGAGGCAGATGGAAAACCGCCTTAAAAATCATCCACAGACTGCCCGGTACACCGGAGCTCGACACTAATCCGCCGGGCGGATTTGTGCCGGGGACTGGCACGCCTTCCCGCCCGGAAAGCACTGCGTTAGACTGCAAGGCTAACTGGGCGGGCTATAGATGCACTCTGTCTTCAGGCCACAAGTGGCCCATCGGGACCATCCGACTGCCGTGTCATCCTCAGCTAAGGATGCGGATAGGAGGGGCGTGTGGTCAGCATGCCGCTCTCCCGGTCGTTACGATGGATTTCCTTGACCGGAGACGCTACTACTCGCTCGAGTAGCTCATCAGTTGGCATCACGAGGCTGAGTGCACCCAGAAAAATGGCAACAGCGCATAGCGGCCCGGATGGTCACTCACCCAAGTGCCGGCCACGCCCGACAGCGCTTAACTTCGGTGATCTGTCGGGAACCGGTGTATCCACTGCCACAAGGCCGTTGCCCGGGCTATAGATGGGTACATTCTTAATAAAGGTGTTGTATGTCAAAGGAGGAAGGGCGACTACACACTCGAAATTTGTTTTCCTCAGGTATTGATTCCCGCAGTTTTTATGTCTTTTTATAGCACCTTGTTGGGTGGTCATCCAGGTTTCCATAAAACCTTGGTCAGATTAGACGACATGTGGTTTGACTGTCTATGTGTAAGGATATATGTCAGTTAGTGGCGGGGGTGTCAGTTGTACAAACAAGAGAAACCCACTCCTAACTCACAGAAGGGTCTTCTCGGGTCTACTCGTGAGAGCAGACCCATGGACTGTCTCTTTGTAGACTACGTAGGACCCTTTCCATGTACCTAGAGGGGGGGCAGTTATTTTGGTGCTGGTGGACGCGTTTTCCCGTTTAGGTGATTAATTCCCAACTGCGTGGTTATTAGTGGCCAAACCATACAGTATCTTACCAAAATCTTTGCCACATTAGAGCCACCAAGCATCTTAGTAGACGATAGCGCTCTGGCATTTACATCTAACGAATTCAGAAGATTTTGTTTCGATTATGATGTTAGGCATTTTACCACTACTTCTCACTAGCCCCAGCCATCCTTTGCTAAGCGCATGAATAGGAATAGGAAGGCCACGTTGACAATATTTCATGTAAAGCCTCAAAAAGCTGGGATCTTTCTATCCTGTGGTTAAATCTTGATTTTAAAACTGCTCATCATGAAGCCACCAGGGTCACTCTAGCCTCATTAACCCTGCCCTATCCGATTAAATCTCCCATGAGTAATCTTCGGACCATTGATGGGCTGCTCCCTGGGCGATCACCCCCAAACCATCTAACATAACTGGCAGAGAGCGACACGCAGTATAGAGCTCGGACGCAGGTTCGAAGTGCCTAGTTGTGGGAGGTGTGAGTTCAAGGGCAAGGTGCGAAACCGTATGTTTATGCCCAGCTATAACGTCTGAACCAAGGCTGGAGCAACCCGTTCTAATAAACAGGCTCACCATTTTATAGGCCCCTGTTAATTTTAAGGTTTCTGAGTCCAGTTAATATCTTGGTCCGTAATGAATTGAACAGGAAGATTTTTAGAGTTCAAGTAATTCAGGTTAAAGAGGGTAGTTGGCCCCATATTTACCTTCTGCCCTCGGAACCGGACCAAGAAGGGCATCATTGAATATGAGTAGGGGACACTGAGCCGTATGCGTTCGGCCTTCTATCCACGTCGCCCCTCATTGACGATCTTTGTCTGGAAAACTTCGGAGGTACGCCGGTGGCTCCATCAGTGGGAACAAAAGCCGCGAAGCAGGAAGATTTTGGACCGTGAATGTGTGGCGTGCGGAGCGAGTCAGATGCGGGCGAGTGAGATTTGGAGTTGTGGATGGTACTCTAGAGAATGAATCGCCTTTTGTAAAGTCGCTGAGCCTGGTTTTGACTGTCGCGTACCGCCTGCCCTGTGAAACAGTTTCCGTGAGTCGGCGTGATATTTTGGAAAAATGAACCGACTTGGAGGTTATTTGTCTGGTTCAACGTTAGTGGAGGTGGTCTGGTCTCCTGCAGGCTTAAGAAGTGGAAGGACGGCGACCATCCTGTCGAAATTAAGTAACTTACGTGCATCTCCTTACCTCTCGCTCTCCCCCTTCCCGCAACTGCCGACGGGGCTTATGGAACTACCACTCATTGTTAATAGCCTCCTGTCGGATTAGAATGGAGTGCAAGAGGAGAAAATGCTTAGTTAACACTACACCAGAATAAATTTTCACCCTATTGTACCATTTGCGCATGGTATGGGCAAAAAAAAATTGCGCATGTCTTCCTGTATAACCCTAAATGTCTTCAATTATACACTCGTAGACATTACATGAAAGTTATTTGCGCGAAGTAAGGCTATTTTATTTTATTTTATTTGTTTTTCTCTATGTATTACCACGTGGTTTCTGGAAGTTGGACGACTAAGAGTCCACGTACAAGGTGTTTCTGAGACATCTGCTCCCTACTTTCTTAGAAGAGCCAGTCGGTATGGCCGAGCGGTTCTAGGCGCTTCAGTCTGGCACCGCGTGACCGCTACGGTCGCAGGTTCGAATCCTGCCTCGGGCATGGATGTGTGTGTTGTCCTTAGGTTAGTTAGGTTTAAGTAGTTCTAAGTTCTAGGGGACTGATGACCTCAGATGTTAAGTCCCATAGTGCTCAGAGCTATTTGAACCATTTTTTCTTAGAAGACACCTCACTGCACCTTTGCTCACATATGTGCCTCCTTTCGGTGCAACCACAGCTCCCTGTGCACATGTTTCTGGTGATAAACTGAGACAAGATATATTATGAAACACATAAGGGGGTCGTGTTTCACGACCAGCTTGTTCAGTTGCCCGACCTAATCTGAGATTTTTATTCTGGAATTATGTGAACAGAGTGTGTAATGAGATACCTGTCGTGGCCAAATAAGAGCTGCCGACAATACCTAAAGTGTGGGTGTACCGCTGCTTCATCTTAAAAAATAAAAATTTTAATACTGAAAAAACCGACGTTTCCGCCGTGTTTTGTCGGTCTTCCTCAGAACGTACATTGATTTAGCTAGGAAATGTATTTTTTAGTATACTGCGCTTCCGACGACCGTCGTAACGTTATTTTCATCCTAGGGTACATGATAAATATAGGACATTCTCAGTATTATTGAGCGGCAGAGCGAAACTTCAAGTGTGGGAAGTGTCATATGTTAACGTTCGTAAAAATGTATTGCGAAACTGTTTACTGTAACGACGCCACGCGGTATGCAGAGGTGCTGGCGAAGATGAGATGTCTGGTGTCCTGCTACTTGAGCAAAGAACGCAGAGCGACAATATACGAGGGGCGTTCAGAAAGTAAGCTCCGATCGGTCGCGAAATGGAAACGACTATGAAAATCCGATAAAGCTTTGCACAGATGTTTTGGGTAGTGTCTCTAGTATAACCCCAGTTAGCATCACGTCGCTCTTCTCATTTCTGAGCTCGCAGTGAGTGCGTAAAGATGTCTAGAAAATAGTGTCTGCCGCCAAGTACGAGGGCCTGGTGAGAAATTTCGCCTGAAGCTATGCAGCTAACATTACATAACTGTCGTGCTGTTTCTTCTTCAAGACAATTCTCAGCCGCATTCTGCAGGGGCAATGAAGATGCTCCTGCATCGTTTTCAAATGGAAATGTGAGATTACCCACAATACAGTCCGAAATTGTCTCCCCCTGAGTTTCATCTCTGGTCACATGAACCGCTGTCTTTGAAGACAACATTTTGACATAGACAACGAGGTGTAGGCCAGCGTGGAGAATTGGCGGAAAGCACTGGCGGCTGCCTTCTATGATGAGGCTATTGAAAAGTTGGTACAACGCTACGACAAAAGTCTAAGTCAGAACGGCGACTACGTAGAGAAGTAGCTGAAAGGTGTAGCTAATTGTTACAAGTAAAACATTTCTGATGTTCACTGTGGTTTCAATTTGGCAATCAATCGGAGCTTACTTTCTGAACAGGCCTCGTATGAGCACCAAGAGAACGTCAGGTCACCGCCGCTGCGTACTCGTAATATCAAAATGATATAAATGTTGTTATACGCCAGTGTTGCTCATGTATTCGCAGTCAACTGACGTAATATTATATTTTGCGCCATGGTAAATTAAACGTGAATAAAACCGCAAACAGCTCTTAAGTGATGATTTATTCACGACCCGTTTCGCTGCATTAAAGCAGCATCTTCTGCTGGTACTACATGGAAAGGAAAGCACCATTTTAATCCATTTATTTAAAAAATGAATCTAGGATAGCCAACAAAAATAAACATAAATAAAAGTACTGACAGCAGCGTCGTACAGATTAGCACACGGAGTCGCCTACAGCGTTCGTAGTGACAGAACCCAACCCCATGAAGAGGGGAAGTGGTCAGCAGTTAATAACATCCGGCAAAGGACAGGGGTGAATAACCCATAAACCAACCCTATTAATACAAAGACAGATACCAAGAGAAGGATAAAATTACGCTGTATAGCGGTACTCTGGTCTTGTATTAATTTTATTTTATTGTGGATGCAAATTTCATTTAAACTGTTATGAAAGTTATTAGATTGTTTTACCATATGTACATCCTCACTTCTGTTGAGTATAATTATTTTATAATGTTGTCCTTCTCCCTCCTAACACTTCCGGATTCGCAAGCACACACGAACGTGCGAGCACACGCACACTATTTTTACGAGTTTTTAGTTTTACTATTTTATGATTAGTTACCATTGTATTTATTTACTGTTTAACTAAGACATTTTTAATTATGTTATCGCTAGACTATCAAAAATGAAATTTCCTCTATCTGACCCTTCTTTCGATATGTAATCTGTTTCTCAAGGTTGTTCACGACTACTGTACCCTCTGCGAAGAAGATAGCTAGTTAAAGTCTGATGAAAGGTTGTAAGCCGAAAATCGCTTAACGAAATAAGCAAACACTGTAGAACATTCGCAATGCCATTGACTTCACTTAGAATTATGAATCTGCTCTACGAAGTAGCGACAGAAGTATCAGTCAACATATCTTGCACCACTTTAAACTGTTGAACGAATTTTATAGATTGACAAAACCTACGAAAGATTCTATTTTTGTAGCTTTGACTTTCAAGCTCAACATCAGAAATGCCTCTGACGTTATTAACTTTGTTTAAGCCAAACGGAATGCCATATAACAATTCCTCAGCTTTTTTCCCATCTTCTCTTCAGTACTACGGGTAATTATGAGCCGCGATGCGATGTCGATACCTAGTGGCCGACTCGCAAGTATGTCTGCGGTGTTGCGAAGTGAGGCTTTCTTTGGTTTGTTTGAACATATCAGAAGGCTTGTCAGACTCTGATTCCTGCTACAGGACACCTGCGTCCTCCGAATCCACACCCATTTCTTCTTCTCTCAAGTTAGGAGCAAGTTTACCCCCTCGTAGAGGCCCTCACTCCACCCTTTGCCAGTATGCACTTTGTCTCTGCAGTTAACTGTGGAATTCCTTTTACTCTCTTAAAGTCGAAGTCTTTACTTTGAGTTCAGTGGACCTATTATATCTAACAAGCAACCGCTTGAGTGTGGTGTCACAAATTTCAACTTTATTAAGGTTAACAAATATTAGCTACCAATGACTCACCATAAAGGGCGAAAGAAAATGAGTGTCCAGAATGGGCACAGGTCAAACTTCTAAGGGATATACCTATTACGCTTCAAAAACCCGACATCGCAGAAATTCAAGAAATTTTCAAAACGAACTATTTACTTGCACCATCAACACCGAATGAAAAATGGCGCCCCACTTTGATCACACAGGTTCGCACCATCAAGATCGAAGGCGAATTCTTTGCGAGCTACAAACCGTGAAGGACGTTCTGCGAGACATCCGTTCTTAAATAATGCATTTAGAATCATATTGATGTAACAGGGTGATCTACATCTACATCTACATCCATATTCCGCAAGCCACCAGACCGTGTGTGGCGGAGGGTACCTTGAGTACCTCTATCGGTTCTCCTTTCTATTCCAGTCTCGTATTGTTCGTGGAAATAAAGATTGTCGGTATGCCTCTGTGTGGGCTCTAATCTCTCTGATTTTATCCTCATGGTCTCTTCGCTAGATATACGTAGGAGGGAGAAATATACTGCTTGACTCCTCGGTGAAGGTATGTTCTCGAAACTTCAACAAAAGCCCGTACCGAGCTACTGAGCGTCTCTGTTGCAGTCTTCCACTGGAGTTTATCTATCATCTCCGTAACACTTTCGCGATTACTAAATGATCCTGTAACGAAGCGCGCTGCTCTCCGTTGGATCTTCTCTATCTCTTCTATAAACCCTATCTGGTACGGATCCTACACCAGTGAGCAGTACTCAAGCAGTGGGCGAACAAGCGTACTGTAACCTACTTCCTTTGATTTCAGACTGCATTTCCTTAGGATTCTTCTAATGAATCTTAGTCTGGCATCTGCTTTACCGTCGATTAATTTTATATGGTCATTCCATTTTAAATCACTCCTAATGCCTACTCCCAGATAATTTATGGAATGAACTGCTTCCAGTTGCTGACCTGCTATATAGTAGCTAAATGATAAAGGATCTTTCTTTCTATGTTTTCGCCGCACATTACACTTGTCTACCTCGAGATTAAATTGCCATTCTCTGCACCATGCGTCAATTCGTTGCAGATCCTCCCGCATTTCAGTACAATTTTCCATTGTTACAACCTCTCGATATACTACAGCATCATCCGAAAATAGCCTCAGTGAATTTCCGATGTTATCCACAAGATCATTTATATATATTGTCAATAGCAACGGTCCTACGACACTTCCCTACGGCAAACCTGAAATCACTCTTACTTCGGAAGACTTCTCTCCATTGAGAATGACATGCTGCGTTCTGTTCCTAGTAACTCTTCAATCCAATTACACAATTGGTCTGATAGTCCACATGCTCCTACTTTGTTCATTAAACGACTATGGGGAACTGTATCAAACGCCTTGCGGAAGTCAAGAAACACGGCACCTACCTGTGAACCCGTGTCTATGGCACTCTGAGTCCAGTGGACGAATAGCGCGAGCTGGGTTTCACACGATCGTCTTTTTCGAAACCCACGCTGATTCCTAAAGAATAGATTTCTAGTCTCCAGAAAAGTCATTATACTCGAACACAATACGTGTTCCAAAATTCTACAACTGATCGACGTTAGAGATATAGGTCTATAGTCCTGCACATCTGTTCGACGTCCCTTCTTGAAAACGGGGATGACCTGTGCCCTTTTCCAGTCCTTTGGAACGCTACGCTCTTCTAGAGACCTACGATACACCGCTGCAAGAAGGGGGGCAAGTTCCTTCGCGTACTCTGTGTAAAATCGAACTGGTATCCCATCAGGTCCAGCGACCTTTCCACTTTTGAGCGATTTTAATTGTTTTTCTAGCCCTCTGTCATCTATTTGGATATCTACCATTTTTTCGTCCGTGCGACAATCTAGAGAAGGAACTACAGTGCAGTCTTCCTCTGTCAAACAGTTTTGGAAAAAGACATTTAGTGATTCGGCCTTTAGTCTGTCATCCTCTGTTTCAGTACCTTTTTGGTCACCGAGTGTCTGGAAATTTTGTTTGCATTTACCTACCGCTTTGACATAAGACCAAAATTTCTTAGGATTTTCTGCCAAGTCAGTACATAGAACTTTACTTTCGAATTTATTGAACGCCTCTCGCATAGCCCTCCTCTCACTACATTTCGCTTCTTATAATTTTTGTTTGTCTGCAAGGCTTTGGCTATGTTTATGTTTGCTGTGAAGTTCCCTTTGCTTCCGTAGCAGTTTTATAACTCGGTTGTTGTACCACGGTGGCTCTTATCCATCTCTTACGATCTTGCTTGAACTAATGGAACTAATGGAATGTGATGTCTTGGAACTGAACCGAAACAGTCTGTCATGTAGCTTATGTGAAACTGGCTAGCCTTTAAGGCACAGGTGCTGAGAGTGCGATAATATGTTTTATAGACACGGAAAAAACGAAAATCCAGAGGTCAATTTATCCAGCGGTTCCAGGTGGTATGAACTGCAGTGTCACCTACTTTTCAGGAGGGATAGTTTGCTCTAAAGTAATAGGTCCAGGAAGCAGGCAAAAGCAAGTTATTTTCACCAGCTGTTAGCCAAATGCAGTACACATACCATAGTTGTAGCTCTGTTAATCCCATTTTCCCACTCTTGCTTACTGTGACGTAAATATTCGTTACTTGGTTTGCAAGGTCACGCACACGAGAAGGAGTCGTGGGGGCAGAGCACCACCAATTTCTCGCAGCACAGTAAATAACTTTCCAACCAATTTACCATTCAGCTTAATAGTCGGCATAATTGTATGCAGATGAGTCAAGGGATTAATATTAGTTGATCTTGAGACAACTCTCTTCGTATCTCTAATATCCTGGGTTCGTTTCATATGCACTTCCTCTTCAGATCCTGACTGGTCGGAGTTGAAAACAAAATCGTTACTGAACAGTAGGATAAGTTTGTTTACCTCATCTACAAATTTTTGGGCCGATTCCACAGTGTGCTGAGCATCGTCAGTTTGAAGCTTCTTTTGAAAATTGTCTTGTGTCTTCCAATTCTGTAGCTCAGTCTGAAGTTAGACAACAGTTCATTGCCGCCCTTGAAATCACTGTAATCTACGCCGCGTGCTACTTGATGTGCACATCGCATTAGGTCACTGTCATGCACATCCTGTAAAATGTTTCGAGCCTTCTTGAAACGCGCAAACACCACATTTTGCAACAAGTGCGCCTTGTCCATCCTTGAAAATCCGTAGTTTTTCTCATGCACTGCACGGTTATATTGCTGCAGACTTATTTGAAATCTGTTCATATACTCTTTTTTGTTACTGTGCCGCTGATGATCTTCCATGTACTTAAATATTTTTAGTACCCATTCCTTGGACAACGATTGCCCTTTACTACGATTCACTGGAGACGGATTTGCGGTTCCCCCAAAAAAAGTTCAAATGTGTATGAAATCTTATGGGACTTAACTGCTAAGGTCATCAGTCCCTAAGCTTACACACTACTTAACCTAAGTTATCCTAAGGACAAACACACACACCCATGCCCGAGGGAGGAGTCGAACCTCCGCTGGGACAAGTCTCACAGTCCAAGACTGCAGCCCCTAAGACCGCTCGGCTAATCACGCGCGGCTGCGGTTCCCCGTCCAACAAAGATGACGATCTAGATGGCTCGGCACCTGTTTCAGTATCACTTTTATTTGTTAAGCCCTGATCGTTGTATTGTACTCTTCACACCTTCCACTGACTCATCTTACAGAAATGCTAATATTTCATCTGCCACTTCTTTCTCTCTCTGCGAAAGCCGGCCGAAGTGGCCGTGCGGTTAAAGGCGCTGCAGTCTGGAACCGCGAGACCGCTGCGGTCGCAGGTTCGAATCCTGCCTCGGGCATGGATGTTTGTGATGTCCTTAGGTTAGTTAGGTTTAACTAGTTCTAAGTTCTAGGGGACTAATGACCTCAGCAGTTGAGTCCCATAGTGCTCAGAGCCATTTCTCTGCGAAATTCCTTGGGTTTCTTTCTGCCGAAATGTCAACTTCGGCGCCACTGGATGCCTCCAGTCCTGCCCACTGTTGCCATTTGCAGTCAGTATTGCGGTTGCATGGCAGACATGATGTGGGGCGTCGAATGCCAGAAACACCATTGGCCTTTTGCGACCTCGCACTCGAGGGAGTGCTTGTAATTAGTATTCCATGAAGATCCTAGTTCGACCCTCGGTCCGTCACACGGACGTACCCAGTGAGGAAGGTTTAACGTGCTGCCACCGTATGTGAACAAGTGAGCGGTCTCTGTCCTGACCTGGTGAGAAGCTGCACTGTAAACAGCTAGTGGCTGGGGTGGGGGGAGGCGGCTGTGTCGGCGGCGCCGACAGAGGTCCGTCCGCAGTGGTATCACATTCCGTCCCGGCCGGGGGCAGCGCCTATCGCGGACCACACACGGCCGAGAGCAATGTCGTGTCGCCCTAATTCCGGGGGCCCCGCAGCCGGCAATTAGTAAGATGCTATCGCCTGCGCCACCGGCGGTGGGCCAGACTTCATTAGCTGTTGCCTCTGCCGGCACACACCCTCTAGTCGCGGCCAGCGTCTGAACTGTACGCCAGTGGTGTGACGTGGGCGAGCCTGGCACACCCAGCTGACCAGTGCGAGCGAGGTTAGTACCCAACAAGCTAGTGATAACTTTGGTATACTGCTACGATGCAGCACAGCTTCAGTGGCACGTAGCATTTGACTCACGAGCGAAGACGTGGAGCGAATATTGTTGATGTTGTGGTCTTCAGTCCTGAGACTGGTTTGTTGCAGCTCTCCATGCTTCTCTATCCTGTGCAAACTTCTTCATCTCCCAGTACCTACTGCAACCTACATCCTTCTGAATCTGCTTAGCGTATTCATCTCTTGGTCTCCCTCTACGATTTTTACCATCCATGCTGCCCTCCAATTCTAAACTGGTGATCCCTCGATTCCTCAGAACATGTCCTACCAACCGATCCCTTCTTCTAGTCAAGTTGTGCCACAAACTTCTCTTCTCCCCAATCCTATTCAATACTTCCTCATTAGTTATGTGATCTACCCATCTAATCTTCAACATTCTTCTGTAGGACCACATTTCGAAAGCTTCTATTCTCTTCTTGTCCAAACTATTTATCGTCCACGTTTCACTTCCATACAATGCTACACTCCATACAAATACTTTCAGAAACGACTTCCTGACACTTAAATCTATACTCGATGTTAACAAATTTCTCTTCTTCAGAAATGCTTTCCTTGCCATTGCCAGTCTACATTTTATATCCTCTCTACTTCGACCATCATCAGTTATTTTGCTCCCCAAATAGCAAAACTCCTTTACTACTTTAAGTGTCTCATTTCCTAATCTAATTCCCTCAGCATCACCCGACTTAATTCGACTACATTTCATTATCCTTGTTTTGCTTTTGTTGATGTTCATCTTATATCCTCCTTTCAAGACACTGTCCATTCCATTCAACTGCTCTTCCAAGTCCTTTGCTGTCTCTGACAGAATTAGAATGTCTTCGGCGAACCTTAAGGTTTTTATTTCTTCTCCATGGATTTTAATACCTACTCCGAATTTTTCTTTTGTTTCCTTTACTGCTTGCTCAATATACAGATTGAACAACATAGTGGAGAGGCTACAACCCTGTCTCACTCCCTTCCCAACCACTGCTTCCCTTTGATGTCCCTCGACCCTTATAACTGCCATCTGGTTTCTGTACAAATTGTAAATAGGTTTTCGCTCCCTATATTTTACCCCTGCCATCTTCAGAATTTGAAAGAGAGTATTCCAGTCAACATTGTCAAAAGCTTTCCCTAAGTCTACAAATGCTAGGAACGTAGGTTTGCCTTTCTTAATCTAGCTTCTAAGATAGCATATGAATAGTAAAAGTCGTCATGCACCTTAAACACTCAAGTCGGAATCACTTTGTCATATACAGTGCCCGATCCCCTTAATGTGACCACCTGCCGATTAAAAACAAACTGCATGTGAAGGTGAACATGGTTCTGAAGGATAGATGCCTGCTGGGGTTGTTCCGTTGCGCCTTCCAGAATGACTATATCACCCAGGGAGCCGGCTGACGTGACCGAGCGATTCTAGGCGTTTCAGTCCGGAACCGCGCGACTGCTAAAGTCGCAAGTTCGCATCCTGGATGTGTGTGATGTCCTTAGGTTAGTTAGGTTTAAGTAGTTCTAAGTCTAGGGGACTGATGACCTCAGATGTTAAGTCCCATAGTGCTCAGAGCCATTTGAGCCATCATCCAGGGAATGCCACTAAAACGTTTCTCATACCATAATGTTCCCTTCTCAAGCTTGCATCCTTTCGATGACTGTTGAAGAGAGTTTCCTTCCTGTCCGATGGAGTTTGAAACGAGATTCATATGAAAAGCCATTCTATGGACGTCTAGAGGCGGCATTGGCGACCACATTCCACCTTTCCTCGCCAATGAACCCCAGTCAGCATGGGTGCGTGAACCAGGCGCCTGTTGTTGAGGCCCATACACTGTAACATTCGATGAACGGACGTTGAAGAGACACTTTTGGTAGGCCCCCGGTTCACCTGGGCAATCAGCTGCTGGACACTTGCAGGTCTGTTCGACCGTACACATCTCCACAACCATTGTTCGCCCCTGTCATCGATGGCCCTTGCTGCACCACCACATTTGCTTCAGCTGCAGTTTTGGATATTGCCATTTTACCATGCACGATATGCTTTTACCAAGGCGTTACACGAACAGTTTACAATCTTATCCGTTTCGGAAATTCTTCCACCCTACATCCAAAAACTAATGATCATGTCCATTTTTCAAGTCCCCCGGACAGTCTTTATAGCCCTCAACCGCTGTGCCGCCACATGCTGTCTGTGAGTGGTTACTGCTAAAAACAGCCGAAAAGAGAGAAATTTCCCAAGAGCTAAGCAGTTTATTGCTTAATAACCCAACCAACATGGGTATTGTAAAAGAAGTGGAGACAGAAGAGATATCCCAGGCCTTGAAGCTAATGAAGACAGGAAAAGCAGCCGGACCTGACAACATCCTACCAGAATTCTTAAAGGAATTGGGAACTTTAGGAAGAAGGTGGCTGGCCAAACTTTGTACGGAATGCATAAGCACGGGGTTGTGCCTAAGGAATGGAAAGAAGCAAAAGTCATCGCAGTGCTGAAACCCGGAAAGACTGGAGATAATCCTAGGAATTACAGACCAATATCCCTGCTATCTACCTCCTATAAATTATTCGAGAGAATATTGCTGACTAGATTAACTCCATACATCGAAGCCAACCTCCCAACATACCAAGCGTGTTTCCGAGCAGGTAGAAACTGCTGCGATCAAGTGCTGTCCCTCACAACCTATATTGAGAAAGGCTTCCAGAACAAGATGAAAACTGGCCTGGTCCACATAGACCACACATCAGCTTACGACACAGTATGGATTGAAGGGTTACTGCTTAAGCTAACTAGAATCATAAATTGCAAGCAGACTTACAAACTACTCAAGAACATACTAACGAACAGGAAAATCAAGGTCTCACCCCATGGCACGAACAGTAAGAGCATGGTTCTGAATAATGGTCTGCCACAGGGTTCGGCATTAGCACCCGCTCTCTTCAATCTATATATAGCTGACTTGCCAGAAACTAAGTCACGCAAATTTGCAAATGCAAATGACTTGGCCATCGCATATCAGAGTAAAAACTACAACGATCTCGACGAAACACTGAATGCAGACCTTGAAGTCCTGAACACCTATTACTCCAAGTGGCACCTACTTCTCAACTCCAACAAAACAACCAGCACTATAATGCACCTCAACAACAGAGAGACATACAGAAAATTACAGATCTTTTCGAATGGCCAAAGCATAAGACATGAGGATAAGCCTAAATATTTGGGAGTGAAACTAGACCGGACCCTAACGTACAGCTCACACCTCGAAGACACATAGCAAAAACTAAAATCCCGCAATGCTATCCTTTCAAAACTGGCTGGAACAACATGGGGATGTGGAGCGAGCACTTTGAGAACTTCAGCACTAGCCCTTGTCTACAGTGTAGCTGAATACTGTTCACCAGTCTGGAGGAGAAGTGCACACGTATCTAAAGTGGATGTCCAGCTGAGGGAGACAATGCGAATAATCTCGGGAACACTCAGGGCCACCCCCTGTGCATGGCTTCCTGTACTAGCGAACATAGAGCCTCCAGAAATCAGGCGATCACAGCTAGCCCTAAAAACCTACAGGAAAATTATAGACAACCTGGACCTCCCTATCCACCAAGATCTGACACCGACAAACAGGCTTAAATCCAGATCACCCTTTTGGAAAATCGGTGAAGAACTACAAGTCTTTGAGCCGAGAACGGCCTGGAACGAAGTATGGTCGGCAAGTGAATTTAAGAACAAAAATTTAGTACACGACCCGAACAAGAAGATTGATGGCTTCAACCTACCAAGAAGAGTGAGGACAGCTCTAGACCGGGTTAGAACGAGTGTTGGGAGATGTAAACACCTGATGAACAAGTGGGGCCTGGCAGACAGCGCTGTATGTGAGTGCGGTGAAATACAGAGAATGGACCATCTACTCGTGTGCAAAGTGTATGGCTATGGTGGTGAACTCATGGACATACATAGACTCAGTGACTCAGCCATAGAGTGGCTCAAAAACATATCTAATATAGTGTAGAATTATATTGTTTTCTTTTTTAGTATATAGTGATAAGAATATTGTAAATTATGCCTCTGTGATGCCGAACGAGTAAATAAAAAATTCGACATGGAATAGAAGTCGCGCTCACATTAAAGTGACGGGACCAAGTATATCCGTGGACAAGCTGGGACGTTATACTAATAATCGTACAGTGCGACACGCATAGCTTCATATGACCATTACTGCCATCCGGCTGTGGGATTTCTAGCACGCTGGTACCTACCGCCGGCCGCGGTGGCCGAGCGGTTCTAGGCGCTTCAGTCCGGAACCACGCGACTGCTACGGTCGTAGGTTCGAATCCTGCCTCGGGCATGGATGTGTGTGATGTCCTTAGGTTGGTTAGGTTTAAGTAGTTCTAGGTGACTGATGACCTCAGATGTTAAGTTCCATAATGCTCAGAGCCCTTTGAACCATTGTTGATATCTACCACAAGTGCCATAACATGCCGAATATGGGATTTCTCCGACAGCAGTTTGGTCTCTCATCCATTGTCAGTGTCAGTCACCTGCTACACTAAAATAACGAGATGACCGTGACTACAAGAAACTTGAAAGGGAGTGTTCACGTAAAGTACGATATCAGTTAATTTGGGGTCTTAGTTTAAATGAATCCTTTATTAAGCTATGGACACCAAACTAAAATGTAATCATCCCCAGGCGACAACTCTCAAATACCGTGTAATAACTTCTGTAGCTTCGTCTATAGTCCTGAGAATGGCCTTAGCTTGGCGAGAAGGAGATTCCACAAGTTTCTTCAGATGCTCATACCCAGCTAAAGCCTGTCACTGATGATGGCCAAAATGCAAATATGTTGATTGCTACTTTTCCTCCAGTGTTCCAACTAGTCTCAGAAACTATCTGTGTAGCTGAAAGAAAATCGTGTACAATATGCTATGCGTCAATTCACTACCAGGCTAGCATACCTCATGCCTTATTATTTAAAGTTACTACTATCTGAATTCTATACCCCTCAGTTCATAAAATGTTTAGTACTTACAATGAGTAACATCAGTGATTTTCGGGCCTAAACCATATACTTTTCTATTAATTTCGTATCCTTCCTCGTAGCTGTTACGTATGGAATATTCTCTGTAGTTAAGCTGATTCACTGATGAGCTAGGATGAACATAGAGGTCCTCTCCAGTGACTTGGTGCCCGGAGAGTTCCGCTGGAAGTTTCGGCTCGCCTTTCAGAGGAAAGAGCGCGGGATTCAGGTGAAATGGCGATCCTTGGAAGTTACCGTATGTCAAGCCAGACACTATTCATCACGGGCCTCCGGAAGCCACATTCTGGTAGCCTTTTACATGACGCAAACTATGCAGTATAAGCCTACATTCAGTGTAAGTCGTAAAACGCAGCTTGACGAACACCTCCACTCGGGCAGTGCCACCTGGCCAAATCAAATTTCAAACGATCTTTGTTTATGGCCGACGAGTCACCTTAAAAATATGGTTTGTGAGGGGAAGCCAGATACAGATCTCAGCTTTCCATAAGAAATGACGAAGTTGTATTGTGATCAGGAATTTTCTTCTCTTTGTAAACTGATAGGCTGACTTTTATGTGGCGTCTACAAAAATGTAAGAGGGCTCCTCATTGGTTAATCTTAAGAAATAACAGAGAAGGGGAAGTCACGACGCTAGCTTCCGAGAAGTGCAGGTGTGGAAATAAGCATATTGGTTAAAGTGGAAAATTTATTTTGAGAATGGGAGTGTAACTCAGATTTGTTTAAAAACTGTGTGCATGGGAACAGAATGATTGGTTAGTATCGTAAAGCTTTTGTAAGAAAGGGAGACTGTAGTCTTGTCAGCAAAACTATCACTTGCCAGCATTTTGCATAGCCTCTTCTTTGAAACTCGGAAACTGCGCAGACTACGAGAGAAGAGAAACAGCTCAGTGCTGATAGTGAACGCTTTCTCAGGGGGAGCAAGAACCGAAAACTGCAGCTGGAGGTCACAATGAGGCATTTGGTCCTCCGACATGGGAGAAAGGACAGTGTGTGCAAAGCAGACAAATGCTGTTCCGTTAAGTGAGAGATGATGTGTTGCACTTTGCAAGATATCACAGCGCTTGCAATTATCCATGCTGCTGAACGAAGAAACTGCAGTTAGGGAAGGCAGGGCATGGGAATAACCAGGCATTTATATATACGTTGTTAGGACCTAGTATGTTCCGAGAATCTTATGTTTTTCTCAAGTAACTGAAGGCTCATTAGTGATTCGATAAATGATGTTGTAAGCACATGGTAGTTCTTTATTCTTCTGGTGGATTCAGTCAGTCACTGTGTATTCCTCGCAAATCTGTCTCTCTGTAACTCAATTTGGGATTACGGTTTTATCCAGTCTTTGCCAGGACATTCTAGCCGGCCGCTGGTGGCCGAGCGGTTCTGGCGCTACAGTCTGGAACCGCGCGACCGCTACGGTCGCAGGTTCGAATCCTGCCTCGGGCATGGATGTGTGTGTTGTCCTTAGGTTAGTTAGGTTTAAGTAGTTCTAAGTTCTAGGGGACTTATGACCTCAGCAGTTGAGTCCCATAGTGCTCAGAGCCATTTTTTGAACCAGGACATTCTAGTGTGGATTAGTAACGTCCCGTGTTAATAACTGCCAATTTTCGTATTCCCTGCATTTTTTAAGAACGAATGGATCTTGTACTAATTTCTTCATTATGTATATTTTAGCAGGTAATTTTGTAATAAACAGGGATGAATGTGGACCACGTGTTTCATTTCATAGGTAAATAATAACTCTGTTTGTTACCTTTTGTGAGGTACAACACTCATGTCTCGTGTTTGCTATAGCCGGCCCTCTGCTGTTAGTTAATCATTGCGCAACTCCTTTGATTAAATAGATTTGAGTCCATGGGTGAACATAAGCCAGCAACTGATGTGGAGTGTTCTGACATTCACACAGTTATGTCGAAAGCTCAACTAGACCCTCACATATACACTAATGGACCAAACCATTAAGACCACCGGCTTAGTAAAGTGTTAGTCCCCATTTCTGATACACTGCAGAAGCGAAATGGGCTCACGAAGTACAGGGTTATCGTCTTTGACTACTAATCAAATTGTCGTGGGTCCCGTGCTCAAACAGATCCATTGCTTAAATTTTGAATAAACCACCACCAATGGTGACCGAGGACTTCCGGCGTAAAGAAGTCACCCTCGTTGTGCCAACGGACTTGTCAACGAAGGCAGAGGAGGAGACACAGATTCCGGGCACTCTCTTGCCCTTGGGATGAGGAACTGCCTTTAAAAGACGAAGACATCAGCAATGATCAAAGCCATAAAGAAGCAGAATGCAATAGAAACCATGCATTAAACACACATAACGTGTAAACATAGGGCATGTGGCCTGCAATTGTGTCATGATGATCTCTCCATTGTGCAAAGATTACGCACATGTCCCGCATTCGCATCTCCGAGAGAGGACTGCCAATGGTGAGGTGACCTTGAGAAGAAGACTGAATAACCAACGAAAGGATAACGTTCAGTGGGTTTGGGCGTGGAAAGTTAGAAGTTTGAACGTGACAGGGAAGCTAGATAATCTGGAGAGGAAAATGCTAAGGCTCAGTCTAGATATTGTGGGGGTCGGTGGAGGATTTTTGATCAGACGAGTATAGGGTGATATCATCAGCAGCCAAAGATGGTACAACGGGAGCGGGATTCGTTATGAATGGGAAGGCAGGGCAGAAGTGAGTTACTGTGAACATTTCAGTGATAGTGTTGTTCTCATCAGAATCGACAGCAAACCAACACCGAAAACAATAGTTCATGTGTAGATGCTGACGTCACAAGAGGAAGATGAAAAGATAGAAGGTACTGAACGGATAATACAATATGTAAAGGGAGATGAACATCTAACAGTCATGCAGGATTGGAATGCGGCTGTAGGAGAAAGAGTACAAGAAAGGATTATGGGAGAAAATGGGCCCCATAGTAGGAGTGAGAGAGGAGGAAAACTAATTAACCTCTGCAAGAAATTTCCTACTGTAATAACAAATACTCTGTTCAATAATGAAAAGGGAAGGAGGTATACTTCAAAACGGCTGTGAGATACGGGAAGACTCCAGTTAGATTAGATATTTGTGAAGTGAGATTCTGAAATTAGATACAGGATTGTAATGCATGCCCAGAAGTAAATACAGACTCAGTTCACAATATAATAATGATGAAGAGTAGGTTAAAGTCTAAGAAGAATTAATGCGCGAAAAAGTGGGATATGGAAGTAGTAGGGAATAACGGTAAATGTGTAAAGTTCTCTGAGGATATAGGCACTGCGATAATGAGTAGCACAGTAGCCAGTTGGGTTGAAGAGGAATGGAAATCTCTTAAAAGAGCAATCACAGAAGCTATAAAGAGAAAACATAGGCCTAAGGAATGTAACTGCGAAGAAACCGTGAATAACAGAAGAAATACTTGAGTTGATGGACGAAAGAAGGAAGTACAAAAATGGCCAGGGAAACACAAGAGTACAGAAATGAAAGTCACTTAACAATGATGTACCGGGTGATCAAAAAGTCAGTATAAATTTGAAAACTTAATAAACCACGGAATAATGTAGATTAGAGAGGTAAAAACTGACACACATGCTTGGAATGACAGGGGTTTTTATTAGAACCGAAAGAAAAAACAAAGTTCACAAAATGTCCGACACATGGCCTGGACAGCAAAACGTCTGTGACTCCGCATGACAATCGTGTAGAAAAGGAGCTGTAATGAGAGAGAGAATCAGATGCGCCAGCAGTCGCAGCATGTTGACGTTACATGAAAAGACACTTTTAGTGAAGCTGCATTATCAGAATGGGGAATGTGCTAGTTCGGTGCTACGATCCTATCGCCATAGGAAGGGGATTCGAGGGGACTGATGACCATAGCTGTTAAGTCCCATAGTGCTCAGAGCCATTTGAAGGGGATTCGAACGGGTAAAGATCCGTTGACAAAAGCAGCTGTGGCGAGAATGATTTCGAAGTTTGAGGCCACGGGTTGTTTAGACGATAGACCCCGTAGTGGCCGACCGAGCACAAGGCGTAATGCTGCTGAGACAGTTCAGGAAGAACTGGAGACTGTAGCGGGTTCATCTATGCACGGTGAAGTCAGCGCTCATGCAGTTGCACGTCGCACCGGCATTCCATACACTACTGTTTGGTTGGCCCTCCGATGCTATCCGTACAAAATCCATCGGCATCATGAACTGTTACCTGGCAATTTAGTGAAGTGGAGGGCATTTGCGGTGTGGGCGTTTCAAAAGATGGCGGAAGATGACGATTGGTTGAATTACGTGTTGTGGACAGACGCAGCTCATTTCACGCTCCGAGGGTCTGTTAACGCCCACAACTGCAGAATTTGGGCTACCGAAAATCCTAGGACTGTCGTGGAAACTCCATTGCACGACGAGGAAGTCACGGTATAGGTTGGATTTACCACATCTACCATTATCGGGCCTTTTTTCTTCGAGGAAATGCGTGATTGTGCTTTGTAACTGCTACCGTGACGGGTGAGAGGTACGCCGATATGTTACAGAATAGCATCATTCCCAGCCTGGCTGATAAACACCTGCTGGAACGTACGATGTTTATGCAAGATGGCGCTCCACCTCATATTGCTAGATGCGTGAAAGATCTCTTGCGCACGTCGTTTGGTGATGATCGTGTGCTCAGCCGCCACTTTCGTCATGCTTGGCCTCCCAGGTCCTCAGACCTCAGTCCGCGCGATTATTGGCTTTGTGGTTACCTGAAGTCATAAGTGTATCGTGATCGACCGACATCTCTAGGGATGCTGAAAGACAACATCCGACGCCAATGCCTCACCATAACTCCGGACATGCTTTACAGTACTGTTCACAACATTATTCCTCGACTACAGCTATTGTTGAGGAATGATGGTGGACATATTGAGCATTTCCTGTAACGAACATCATCTTCACTTTGTCTTACTTTGTTATGCTAATTATTGCTATTCTGATCAGATGAAGCGCCATCTGTCGGACATTTTTTGAACTTTGTATTTTTTTTTGGTTCTAATAAAACGTCATGTCATTCCAAGCATGTGTGTCAATTTGTACCTCTCTATCTACATTATTCCGTGATTTATTCAGTTTTCAAACTTATACTGACTTTTTGGTCACCCGATATATGAAATCTAGACGTGAAATGGCTGCACTAAAAATTTGAAAAAGTCGACCAATAAATGACTGTCGGAAGGACTGACTCGGAATGTAGAAAAGTCAAAACAACCAAGCAAGGGCGGTAACACTGAGCAATGGAAACTCCACGGTTAAATGCAGAGGAGACAGCGGATAGCTGGAAACAGTACATCGAAGGCCTCACGAGGGAGATGACTTGTCTGACAACGTAACAGAAGAAGGAAAAGCAGGTGACACTAAAGAGATAGGTTATCCAGTATTAGAAGCAGAATTTAAAAGAGCTTTGGAGGACTTAAGACCAAATAAGGCACAAGGGACAGACAACATTTAATCGGAATTGCTAAAATTGTTGGAGAATGTGTCAACAAAGTGACGATTCACGTTGGCGTGTAGAATGTATGAGACTAGTGATATACCATCAGACTTTCGGAAAAACATCATCCACACAATTCCGAAGATTGCAAGAGCCGTGCTGGATTAGCCGAGCGGTCTGGGGCGGTGCAGTCATGGACTGTGCGGCTGGTCCCGGCGGAGGTTCGTGTCCTCCCTCGGGTATGGGTGTGTGTGTTTGTCCTTAGGATAATTTAGGTTAAGTAGTGTGTAAGCTTACGGACTGATGACCTTAAAAGTTAAGTCCTATAAGATTTCACACACATTTGAACATTTTTTTTTAATTGCAAGGGCCGACGAGTGCGAGAATTATTGCACAATCAGCTTAACAGCTCATGCCTCGAAGATGCTGACAAGCATAATACACAGAAGAATGGAAAAAAATTGAAGATCTGTTAGATAAGGATCAGTATGGCTACAGGAAAGATAAAGGCACCAGACACACACTTCTGACACTGCGGCTGATAATGGAAGCAAGACTGAGGAAACATCAACTTGTCTACTTAGAAAAAGCATACGACAGTGTAAAATGGTGCAAGACGTTCGAAATTTTGAGGAAAATAACGGTAAGCTACAGGGAAACACGGGTGTCCATAACTACAATTCCAGTTTCAAACTGCTGCAGAAAGAGAACAACTGCTCATAATGACATCAAATTTGAAGAACAGTTTATTGAAGAGGGGTGAAACGTCATGAAGCAAGAACAGTTTACGAAAATGTTAGCAATAGATGGCGC
Organism: Schistocerca nitens; assembly: GCF_023898315.1. NCBI lineage: Eukaryota > Metazoa > Arthropoda > Insecta > Orthoptera > Acrididae > Schistocerca > Schistocerca nitens. The sequence goes on from NC_064622.1 coordinate 187,527,887, forward strand.
CGTAAGCGGCTTAAAGTAAATGAGGTGACGTGAAAACGACTACCTCTATGATTTGAGTTGCACATTACGCCATTAGTACTGTTCAATGTGTGTGACTGCACAAGTTCTGTGGCACCGTAGTTGGGTAAGCCCATCCACCACGGCAAGATCGTACCTCATAGGATGGGAAAAATCGGCTTTTACTTGTCTTTTGGTCATAAACAGCATAAAAAACCAAAATTACGTTGGTTCCTAACTGTCGTGAGACTGACGTAAGGCATGTTCCACATGCTGTCCAGCGTTTTCTGCGGTGAGTTGAAATCGAGAAGCAGCATGTTCCAGAAGAGATCGAATTGCATAGGGGGTCACGCTCATAATGCGTTGTGCAATGCGTGACTTCAATTCAGCTATGTTCGTAACTAGAGAATCGTACACAACAACTTCCAGGCCAGAAGTCATACGCATTAAAATCAGATTATCTGGTCGGCCAGGCTGCAGGGAAATGACGGCTGATAATTCTAGCATTTCTGAATTGTCTCTGCAGCAGCCACTTCACTGGCTGTGCAATTTGCGAAGGACCGCCACTTTGCATTAAAAGATCTTGCCCATACATCCAGACTGTTGAAGGGTCGGGATGACTTCGTTGGACAAAAGACTCCCATAACGTTTACCAGGAACGGTACAGGTAACAGAACCCACTGAACTCATCTCGTTCAATAAAATACGGGCCTACGATAAATTAAATCGTCAACACGCACCACGCAGTTACCTTTGCAGAATGACATGGTACCGGTTGATGTGCGTGTGGATTTTAGGTTGCTCGTATTCTGCTGTTATGTCTATCGATATTTCCTAGGAGATGTAAATGAGCTCCGTCTGTCCACAGAATGTTCCATGACCATTCATTGTCCACGTCCATGCGTTCAATAAATTCCAGAATGAAGGTTTTTCTTGCTCATAGGTCAGCAGGAAGCAACACTTGAACATGTGTGATTTTGGATGGATAGAGATGCAGGATGTTTCGTGGGATCTTAAGCACCATGTTCGCAGGCATGTCCAACGTTCGAGCAATTCTCCATGCACCGCATGTTTGCACAACACCGCTCGAGCCCTCCTGCAATGATGTGGCCACGTCTTGGACAGGCATCGGAACAACTACTTTCCACCCTCTGCCAAACTGCAGTTCAAAATAAACCGTCTTTTCGAATCTTGTAATCATTTTCTCCACTCTTTTAGCATATATCTGACCAATGCCTTTTTTGTACCTTTGAGTCTCCGAAACTTCCGCAAGGCTCCTGGCACACGGTCATCGTGTTTGTAAAAAAGCTTCACGAGCAACTCCGAGACACTTCCTGGACACAGTCTTGTTGGGCGTCTCGGACGTAAAGTGGGGTGTGCACATTATGACGCTTACAGCGCCCTCTATTAGTCAAAGTTTCGTTATTTTTTCCCACGATGTTCCCCTGCGTCAGTAATACGCTGTTCAAATTTGGCACCATTCTGAGCAGTGGTTCTCTTTTTATAGCGTTTTGTAACTGGAACTTTAATTGTTAACACACTGTATAAATAAAATGGCTGTCTAAATACACTACTAGCCATTAAAATTACTACACCACGAAGATGACGCGCCACAGACGTTAAAATTAAGCGACAGGAAGAAGATGCTGTGATATGCAAATGATTAGCTTTTCAGAGGTTGGCGCCGGTGGCGACACCTACAACGTGCTGACATGAGGAATGTTTCCAACCGATTTCTCATACTAAAAGAGCAGTTGACCAGCGTTGTCTGGTGAAACGTTGTTGTTATGCATCGTGTAAGGAGCAGAAATGCGTACCATCACGTTTCCGACTTTGATAAAGGTCAGATTGTAGCCTATCGCGATTGCGGGTTATCGTATCGCGACATTGATGCTCGCGTTGGTCGAGATCCAATGAATGTTAGCAGAATATGGAAACGGTGGGTTCAGGAGGGTAATACGGAACGCCGTGCTGGACCCAACGGCCTCCTATCACTAGCAGCCGAGATGACAGGCATCTTATCCGCATGGCTGTAACGGATCGTGCAGCCACGTCTCGATTCCTGAGTCAACAGATGAGGTCGTTTGCAAGACAACAACCATCTGCACGAACAGTTCGACGACGTTTGCAGGAGCATGGACTATCAACTCGGACACCGTGGCTGCGGTTACCCTTGACGCTATATCACAGACAGGAGCGCCTGCGATGGTTTACTCAACGACGAACCTGGGTGCACGAATGGCATAACGTCATTTTTTCGGATGAATCCAGGTTCTGTTTACTGCATCGTGATGGTCGCATCCGTGTTTGGCGACATCGCGGTGAACGCACATTGGAAGCGTGTATTCGTCATCGCCGTATTGGCGTATCACCCGGTGTGATGGTATGGGGTACCATTGGTTACACATCTCGGTCACCTCTTGTTCGCACTGACGGCACTTTGAACAGTGGACGTTACATTTCAGATGTGTTACGACCCGTGGCTCTACCCTTCATTCGATCCCTGCGAAACCCTACATTTCAGCAGGATAATGCACGACCGCATGTTGCAGGTCCTGTACTCGTTGTTCTGGATACAGAAAAAGTTCGCCTGCTGCCCTGGCCAGCATATTCTCCAGATCTCTCACCAATTGAAAACGTCTGGTCAATGGTGGCCGAGCAACTGGCTCGTCACAATACGCCAGTCACTACTCTTGATGAACTGTGGTGTCGTGTTGAAGCTGCATGGGCAGCTGTACCTGTACACGCCATCCAAGCTCTGTTTGGCTCAATGCCCAGGCGTATCAAGGCCATTATTACGGCCAGAGGTGGTTGTTCTGGGTAGTGATTTCTCAGGATCTATTCACCCAAATTGCGTGAAAATATAATCACATGTGAATTCTAGTGTAATATATTTGTCCAATGATACCCGTTTACCATCTGCATTTCTTCTTGGTGTAGCAATTTTAATGGCCAGTAGCGTAAACAAACAAAATAATTATTTTAAAGATTTTTTTGAGAAACACTGTCGAGAAAATTTAGAAAACCGGCATTTGAAGCTGACTGGCGAACGAGTCTACCGCTGCCAACATACATCGCAGTAAGGACCATGAAGGCCAGATACGAGAAATCAGGGCTCATACGGAGGCGTAGAGACTGTCGCTTTTCCCTCGCTCTATTTGCTAGAGGAACAGGAGGGAAAAATGACAAGTAGTGGTACAGGGCACACCCTGCCACGCACCGTATGGTCGTTTGCGGTGTATCTATGTAGATGTAGAAATTATTGAACATAAGAAAAAAATAGCTTAGTAAGAAAACTGTGTGGTATATCATCATGAACAAATAGCTTTGTAAATACAAGAAAAAATCTTTAATAAACAACAAAAAATTATTCCAAAAACTGTGTTGTAAAAATAAATTGTTTATAATAAAACCTTGAAGATAATTTTTAATATCATTGTTATTATTTCCAAACGGTTTCAGTATAGAACTTTTGTTTACATCTAACCTGAACCTCTTCCTCATGATGCTCAGACCTAGAATGAAGAGGTCTACACAGCTGAGCCCGTTATATAAGGTTATAAGAAGGAGGAGGCTGAATCTTATTTGTCCTTTGGATTTCCCAACATTTTATATTGCTCCCATTAGTTGAGAGAGACAAGTAGGTGGCAAGAAGGGCTTTTCAACAATTTTATACAGGGTGTTACAAAAAGGTATGGCCAAACTTTCAGGAAACATTCCTCACACACAAAGAAAGAAAATATGTTATGTGGACATGTGTCCGGAAACGCTTACTTTCCATGTTAGAGCTCATTTTATTACTTCTTTTTAAATCACATTAATCATGGAATGGAAACACACAGCAACAGAACGTACCAGCGGGACTTCAAACACTTTGTTACAGGAAATGTTCAAAATGTCCTCCGTTAGCGAGGATACATGCATCCACCCTCCTTCGCATGGAATCCCTGATGCGCTGATGCACCCCTGGAGAATGGCGTATTGTATCACAGCCGTCCACAATACGAGCACGAAGAGTCTCTACATTTGGTACCGGGGTTGCGTAGACAAGAGCTTTCAAATGCCCCCATAAATGAAAGTCAAGAGGGTTGAGGTCAGGAGAGCGTGGAGGCCATGGATTTGGTCCGCCTCTACCAATCCATCGGTCACCGAATCTGTTGTTGAGAAGCGTACGAACACTTCGACTGAAATGTGCAGGAGGTTCATCGTGCATGAACCACATGTTGTGTCGTACTTGTAAAGGCACATGTTCTAGCAGCACAGGTAGAGTATCCCGTCTGAAATCATGATAAAGTTCTCCATTGAGCGTAGGTGGCAGAACATGGGGCCCAATCAAGACATCACCAACAATGCCTGCCCAAACGTTCACAGAAAATCTGTGTTGATGACGTGATTGCACAATTGCGTGCGAATTCTCGTCAGCCCACACATGTTGATTGTGAAAATTTACAATTTGATCACGTTGGAATGAAGCCTCATCCGTAAAGAGAACATTTGCACTGAAATGAGGATTGACACATTGTTGGATGAACCATTCGCAGAAGTGTACCCGTGGAGGCCAATTAGCTGCTGATAGTGTCTGCACATGCTGTACATAGTACGGAAACAACTGGTTCTCCCGTAGCACTCTCCATACAGTGACGTGGTCAACGTTACCTTGTACAGCAGCAACTTCTCTGACGCTGACATTAGGGTTATCGTCAACTGCACGAAGAATTGCCTCGTCCATTGCCGGTGTCTTTGTCGTTCTAGGCCTTCCCCAGTCGCGAGTCATGGGCTGGAATGTTCCGTGCTCCGTAAGACGCCGATCAATTGCTTCGAACGTCTTCCTGTCGGGACACCTTCGTTCTGGAAATCTGTCTCGATACAAACGTACCGCGCCACAGCTATTGCCCCGTGCTAATCCATACTTCAAATGGGCATCTGCCAACTCCGCATTTGTAAACACTGCACTGACTACAAAACCACGTTCGTGATGATCTCTAACCTTTTGATGCTACGTACTGACCTTCCTTCAATTGGGCCAACTGGCGGTTAATCGAGGAAGTGCAGTACATAGTGGCGAAACTAAAATGAGCTCTAACACGGAAATTAAGCGTTTCTGGACACATGTCCACATAACATCTTTTCATTATTTGTGTGTGAGGAATGTTTCCTGAAAGTTTGGCCGTACCTTTTTGTAACACCCTGTATAAAGTGACAAGTAAGGAGTGGCTAGGTCTACGTGACTGGTGACGAGTTACGTCACGATCTTGAATATAACTCGCACGATTGCCTAAGATGTATCAGAGTTCCCCTGGATGAGCTTGACCAGTTCCCAGTGGTCCCAGGGGAGGAACGTGGGCGGTGGCCGCGAAAAAAGTCAACCAGTGTGTAGCAAGATACCCTCTTATCGTACCAGTGACCTTGAAATAAGATCGTTATCTCACCTGTCATCCTGCTTGACGTCCGTGGACGTGACAGGAGGATCGAGTGCTAACAGTCCTTAAACACGCGGAGCAGACAGCGGTGCAAGACGAAGATGCAGACCGTCAGCGATGGGCTGCCATCGACTTCCCTTTCTTTGTGCTTCTTGTAATGTGTTATTCTATAATTCTTTAGTATGTGCAGTCTTAATTCTCCTTTCGTAGAGTGATTTTTTTTCCCTTCTGTTATGTGCTGTAGGCCTTAAATGGGTCCTGTGGTCTAGGGGTAGCGTCTTTGATTCATAATCAAAAACGTCTTTGGTCCCGGGTTCGATTCCCGCCACTGCCTAAATTTTGATAAATAATCAGCATTGGCGGCCGAAGACTTCCGGCATAAGAAGTCAGCCTCATTCTGCCAACGGCCTTGTCAAAGAGGGCGGAGGAGCGGATAGAGGTTCAGGGCACTATCTTGACCTAGGGGTGGGAAATTGCCCCTAAAGGCGGAAGAATCAGCAATGATCAACGACATGAGGATGCAGAAGGCAATGGAAACCACTGCATTAAAGACACGTAACGTGTATCCACAGGACATGTGGCCTGTAATTGAAGAAGTGTCATGATGATCTCTCCATTGGCAAAAGATTCCGGAATAGTCCCCCATTCGGATCTCCGGGAGGGGACTGCCAAGGGGGAGGTTACCACGAGAAAAACATTGAATAATCAACGAAAGCATAACGTTCTACGAGTCGGGGCGTGGAATGTCAGAAGCTTGAACTTGGTAGGGAAACTAGAAAATCTGAAAAGGGAAATGCAAAGGCTCAATCTAGATATAGTAGGGGTCAGTGAAGAGAAGTGGAAGGAAGACAAGGATTTCTCGTCAGATGAGTATCGGGTAATATTAACAGCAGCAGAAAATGGTATAACAGGTGTAGGACTCGTTATGAATAGGAAGGTAGGGCAGAGGGTGTGTTACTGTGAACAGTTCAGTGACCGGGTTGTTCTAATCAGAATCGACAGCAGACCAACACCGACAACGATGGTTCAGGTATACATGCCGACGTCGCAAGCTGAAGATGAACAGATAGAGAATGTGTATGAGGATATTGAAAGGGTAATGCAGTATGTAAAGGAGGACGAAAATCTAGTAGTCATGGGCGACTGGAATGCAGTTGTAGGGGAAGGAGTAGAAGAAAAGGTTACAGGAGAATATGGGCTTGGGACAAGGAATGAAAGAGGAGAAAGACTAATTGAGTTCTGTAACAAGTTTCAGCTAGCTAATAGCGAATACCATGTTCAAGAATCACAAGAGGAGGAGGTATAGTTGGAAAAGGCCGGGAGATACGGGAAGATTTCAATTAGATTACATCATGGTCAGACAGAGATTCCGAAATCAGATACTGGATTGTAAGGCGTACCCAGGAGCAGATATAGACTCAGATTACAATATAGTAGTGATGAAGAGTAGGCTGAAGTTCAAGACATTAGTCAGGAAGAATCAATACGCAAAGAAGTGGGATACGGAAGTACTAAGGAATGACGAGATACGTTTGAAGTTCTCTAACGCTATAGATACAGCAATAAGGAATACCGCAGTAGGCAGTACAGTTGAAGAGGAATGGACATCTCTAAAAAGGGCCATCACAGAAGTTGGGAAGGAAAACATAGGTAGAAAGAAGGTAGCTGCGAAGAAACTATGGGTAACAGAAGAAATACTTCAGTTGATTGATGAAAGGAGGAAGTACAAACATGTTCCGGGAAAATCATGAATACAGAAATACAAGTCGCTGAGGAATGAAATAAATAGGAAGTGCAGGGAAGCTAAGACGAAATGGCTGCAGGAAAAATGTGAAGACATCGAAAAAGATATGATTGTCAGAAGGACAGACTCAGCATACAGGAAAGTCAAAACAACCTTTGGTGACATTAAAAGCAACGGTGGTAACATTAAGAGTGCAACGGGAATTCCACTGTTAAATGCAGAGGAGAGAGCAGATAGGTGGAAAGAATACATTGAAAGCCTGTATGAGGGTGAAGATTTGTCTGATGTGATAGAAGAAGAAACAGGAGTCGATTTAGAAGAGATAGGGGATCCAGTATTAGAATCGGAATTTAAAAGAGCTTTGGAGGACTTACGGTCAAATAAGGCAGAAGGGATAGATAACATTCCATCAGAATTTCTAAAATCATTGGGGGAAGTGGCAGCAAAACGACTATTCACGTTGGTGTGTAGAATATATGAGTCTGGCGACGTACCATCTGACTTTCGGAAAAGCATCATCCACACAATTCCGAAGTCGGCAAGAGCTGACAAGTGCGAGAATTGTCGCACAATCAGCTTAACAGCTCATGCATCGAAGCTGCTTACAAGAATAATATACAGAAGAATGGAAAAGAAAATTGAGAATGCGCTAGGTGACGATCAGTTTGGCTTTAGGAAAAGTAAAGGGACGAGAGAGGCAATTGTGACGTTACGGCTAATAATGGAAGCAAGGCTAAAGAAATATCAAGACACTTTCATAGGATTTGTCGACCTGGAAAAAGCGTTCGACAATATAAAATGGTGCAAGCTGTTCGAGATTCTGAAAAAAGTAGGGGTAAGCTATAGGGAGAGACGGGTCATATACAATATGTACAACAACCAAGAGGGAATAATAAGAGTGGACGATCAAGAACGAAGTGCTCGTATTAAGAAGGGTGTAAGACAAGGCTGTAGCCTTTCGCTCCTACTCTTCAATCTGTACATCGAGGAAGCAATGATGGAAATAAAAGAAAGGTTCAGGAGTGGAATTAAAATACAAGGTGAAAGTATATCAATGATACGATTCGCTGATGACATTGCTATCCTGAGTGAAAGTGAAGAAGAATTAAATGATCTGCTGAACGGAATGAACAGTCTAATGAGTAAACAGTTTGGTTTGAGAGTAAATCGGAGAAAGACGAAGGTAATGAGAAGTAGTAGAAATGAGAACAGCGAGAAACTTAACATCAGGATTGATGGTCACGAAGTCAATGAAGTTAAGGAATTCTGCTACCTAGGCAGTAAAATAACCAATGACGGACGGAGCAAGGAGGACATCAAAAGCAGACTCGCTATGGCAAAAAAGGCATTTCTGGCCAAGAGAAGTCTACTAATATCAAATACCGGCCTTAGTTTGAGGAAGAAATTTCTGAGGATGTACGTCTGGAGTACAGCATTGTATGGTAGTGAAACATGGACTGTGGGAAAACCGGAACAGAAGAGAATCGAAGCATTTGAGATGTGGTGCTATAGACGAATGTTGAAAATTAGGTGGACTGATAAGGTAAGGAATGAGAAGGTTCTACGCAGAATCGGAGAGGAAAGGAATATGTGGAAAACACTGATAAGGAGAAGGGGCAGGATGATAGGACATCTGCTAAGACATGAGGGAATGACTTCCATGGTACTAGAGGGTGCTGTAGAGGGCAAAAACTGTAGAGGAAGACAGAGATTGGAATACGTCAAGCAAATAATTGAGGACGTAGGTTGCAAATGCTACTCTGAGATGAAGAGGTTAGCACAGGAAAGGAATTCGTGGCGGGCCGCATCAAACCAGTCAGTAGACTAATGACCAAAAAGGCCTTAAATGCCCTTTAAGGCAATACACCATGATGATGATGGTGATGATGAAGTCAGTCCAAAGGCATGAGGACGACAAGAGTATACCACCCATAACAGAGTCATGCGTACGCTTTGTGTGTCAAAATGGAGATCCCTGACTACATTCAACCCTGTTGTTAGCTTTCAAGCGTGAAGTGCGAAGGACCGCCGTCAGTTCTGATAGAAAATCATGGCTACCTGTAACTACGGCAATACTAAGGAGTCACCATAAAAAAGCACGATGAACCCTCTTAGTCGTCGGCCTACGTGAGCGGACTGTTGTGAACAGACTGAAAATATTAAAGAGTCGCCCGTGCGAAATGGGCATTGCTTGAGGTTCGTGTTTCAAGTTAGAATGTCTGAAATTATGATCAGCGCTGTTCAAAAACGTTGTGAACAATTGTATCCATATCTGTACCCTGCAAATTAATGCTAAGTGCTTGGCAGAGGTGGACTCCCAAATATTAGATTATTTTACATTGCACTCATGTATTTTGTGCAGGGGAGTTTTTTCTGTTGACTAAATATCATGCAACCATAAGCAAACCGATCAAAGGGGGCACAAATTTCACATGAGTTTATTTTTAACTGTTATCTGTATTGAGAGTGCAGATTAATCAAAAGTACATTCGGTGTTGTGGCAATCAAATGTTGAATCTACCGTCGTATTATTACAACTGAAGCAGAAACGCTGAAGCTACTTCATAGCCCTCTGTGAGTAGGCTAATAATCAGTCTCTGATCAGTGGGAACGCTCGTATAGTATGTAGTATTTTTCTGCAGGAGCAGCTGCTGATTGACTTTCTGAAACACGGCGCCAGTATTAACAGCATTACGTGCAATTCTGCAGAAACTGAAGCAGGCTATCAAGTTCAAATGCCCGGAAATGTTGATGGACGGCATCAGTTTGCGGCAGTGTAATGGCCGCACCCATGTTGCCAAGGTTGTTTCGACTACGATGCAGAAATTTCTCTGGGAAGCCTTACACACTCTCCTTACAGTCTCTCCCAAAATTTTTGGAGTCCAGATTAAAGGAATTCATGGCCATTGATTTTCTTCGAACGAAGAGTCGAACACCTGGGTAAATCATTGTTCCATAGGCAACCGCAAACATTTTTCCATGACGCTACTGATCGTCTTGTCTCACAACTGGATAAATGTATTAACAGATGGCGATTACTTTTGGAATAATGAACTGTTCACTTACTTTATCTACCTGTCTCGATTTCATTTGACTGCCCCCATGAAAGATCTATGACCTGTGTATTACTACAGCCACTAACGTTAATTCTCGTAAAGTAATAAGTGAACGTGAATATTTAGAATGAAAAGACTAGTTTGGATTCTTATGAATAACCAATTAAAAATCTCGGAGATAACGTCAAGTCGATGAACTGCAGACGTTGCACATCTCCGGTTCTCGCAGCAGTACAATAAACAGCAGCAAGATTTTATGCGATTTTCATGTAAAAATTTTAACTGAAATGTATCGGAAGTTGTTGTGGCCACCAATTCTTTAAAGGAATTCTCAGTTCGAAACCGCTTGTGCTATCAATCTTCGGAATCATAATGATTCACTGTCCTTTTTAATAAAGGTAAGAATATTATAAAGGTAATTTACACCTTTCCAAGACGCTACTCCAGGCGGTGTAAAATGAATGTGCGCAACGGAATGCGATGCAGAAATCCCTTCCGTTTTTGCCTCTGAAGCAACTGTTCACAAGCACACAAACGCTTTTCAATGTCTCTTCGTTTCAGCTCACACGGGACTCATGTTCCTTCTTTCTGAAACATCCCATAGCCTTGAGACGTTTTGAAATGGCTTGCTGTATCACTCCCACTAATCATGCCAATTCTTCTTGAGTTTGACGCGAGTCTTCACTCAGCAATGTCTCCAATTCTGCATCTTCGAAAACATTCTCTCTTCCACCACTAAGCCGGTCTACGACGTTAAAAACACGTTCTTTCACTAATAGCGTCCTTATCATACGTACTTGGGAGCATTCGATGAGACTCAGCCGCTGTTTTCTTCATACTGAAACAAAACAGTAACACCTCCCGCAAATGACGAGAATTAGGCTCGTAAACTGACATTTTCAATCAAGGACAACTTTATGATGCAGACACAAATCGAGTAATGTTTGAATGAGGTTATGTTGACCGAGGTCCAAGCTAACTGCCTGACGTCTGCGATTTGTTTCTTTCTACCGCTACTTACGGGTGTCGCCACCTATCGGCAAAAGGTGGAAGCAAAGTTGTACACCTTTTAAATAGAAGGAAGCAATATTGCTGTTTTTTTTTTAATAAAAACTTTAGTAGATAAGAAATCGCTCTCATTACTTTTCTCACACATCTCGTATGTTACGTCTTTTTACGTTCAGGATAATTGTCAGAGCCTGTACCATTCATCGACCCTCTGCAGGTCACTCTGGCGTTGCTACTTTCTTGTAGGCAACCGCATCATCTGCGAACAGGTTTAAAGTACTTCCGGCGCTTTCTACTAGATCATTTATATACATTGTAAACAGTAACGATCCTATCACCCTCGTAGGGATATTCTCGAGATTACATTTACACCTGTAGATTTTCTTACGCGAAGAGCGACGTCCCAGTCCTTAGAACCGCGTAATTCACTACGGTAGGACAGCAAAGTGGCCAGACGCCGTTGGAGGACGTGCTGACCAAGGAAACGTCTCGCGAACTGCTCACGAGGTGCCCTCAACGCGCAAGAAGTGTGTGAAACGGCTGCCTTATCAAACGGAAACGCATTAAAGGCGTGTAGTGGTCACCAGGATGGTCCCGTCGCTGGGAGGTACTACGCGTTTCCTTTACGGCGCCGCGTCTGCCTGGCCAGAAGATAAGGCCGCTGGTGACGAGTGTCCATTTGCCTTGCGTGCCGCTTCAGCGACCACTCAGCAGCCATCTCTGCCGCCCCTTGACTAATGGCGCTGACGGCGCCTCAAGAATTTCCGACGTTCCCAGCTACCAGCATAAGCTGTTACCCGGCCCACTAAACTGGAGCCTTTAGTGCGACACGGCTCTGCCCTCCGTTTAATGATCTATGAATTCCTCCGCCGCCGCCGCTGCCTCGGACTTTGTTAATGAGGTGACGGAGCCGCGCCGGCCGCCAACATTCCCGCACAGGTTTGCGCGCGCCGCCATCCAGCGGTTCCTTTCAGACGCCCACCGCCTCCCACTTGATATGCGGCCTCCGCCCTTGCCCGGCGTGTCCCGAGCCGTTTAAGCTTTTAATGCGCGAACTGTTTGCACCTGTCGGCGGGCTTTCCGAGTGGCGGGAGGGCCGGTTTGCCGCATTCCGATAATCGCCTCATTACATCGAAACTCCCGCTTCCGACGGGCTGCGGTGGGTCCCTTTATCTTCCTTTAGCCGAGTGATTTAGAAACGTCATCATTTCTCTTGCTTTTTGCCTTTCTTTGTGGGAGAATTTATAAGCCATTTTACTTAGTGTAGAAAAGCTGACGCTGAAGTCAAAACCGATTAATACGCCTAGTTAGTCACATATTTATGACGATGGGCAGAATTAAATACATGGTTGTCACATGCAGGAATGTGGCGAACTGAACTGGGCGCAGTTACCCTAAAAGAAGCCCTCCCGGTTAGCCGTGCGTTCTAACGCACTGATTTCCGGGCGAGAAGGTGTGCAGGTCCCCGGCACGAATCCGTCCGGAGGATTGGCGTCGCGAGCCGGCCGAAGTGGCCGCACGGTTCTGGCGCTGCAGTCTGGAACCGCGAGACCGCTACGGTCGCAGGTTCGAATCCTGCCTCGGGCATGGATGTGTGTGATGTCCTTAGGTTAGTTAGGTTTAACTAGTTCTAAGTTCTAGGGGACTAATGACCTCAGCAGTTGAGTCCCATAGTGCTCAGAGCCATTTGAACCATTTGATTGGCGTCGCGGTCCGGTGTGCCAGCCAGTCTGTGGATGGTTTTTAAGGCGGTTTTCCATCTGCCTCGGCGAATGCGGGCTGATTCCCCTTATTCCACTTCAGGTTACACTACGTCGCCGATTGCTGCGCAAACACTGTCTCCACATTCGCGTACACCGTAATTACTCTATTACGCAAACATTGGGGTTACAGAATGAGATTTTCACTCTGCAGCCGAGTGTGCACTGATATGAAACTTCCTGGTAGATTAAAACTGTGTGCCGGACCGAGACTCGAACTCGGGACCTTTGCCTTTCGCAGGCAAGTGCTCTACCAAATGAGCTACCCAAGCACGACTCACGCCCAGTCCTCACAGCTTTACTTCTGCCAGTACCTCGTCTCCTACCTTCCAAGCTTTACAGAAGCTCTGCTGCAAACCCTGCAAAACTAGCACTCCTGAAAGAAAGGATATTGCGGACACATGGCTTAGCCACAGCCTGGGGGATGTTTCCAGAATGAGATTTTCACTCTGCAGCGGAGTGTGCACTGATATGAAACTTCCTGGTAGATTAAAACTGTGTGCTGGACCGAGACTCGAAGTCGGAACCTTTGCCTTTCAAGGAAGTTTCATTGGGGTTACACTCTTCTGGTGTGAAACGTTCCGGGTGGGGAGGGGGCGGCGGGGGTGTGTCCCCTGGGGGGGGGGGGAGGGGCAAACCGCACAATAACCCTGGGTTCGGTGTGGGGCAGCGGTGGGGTAAGTGGACTGCTGTAGCCTGTTGAACCATTGAGGACTACGGCGGGGACGAAGCCTGTCCGTCGTTTCTAGGTCCCCAGTTCCATACAATACATTACAATGCAACACCCTAAAGCAACTTGGTATCCTGTTGATTGGCAGAACTGCGTCAGAAGGCAAGAGATCGGTGTTCACAGTTGAAAACAAGCATAATCTTTTATTTACATAAAAGTCAACAGTCTTGCGACGTTAGTAAAATATCTTTTAAAAACAACTAATAAATTAAATACCGTGTCGAATTTTAACGAGTAAATGAGATTAGCAGTTGACTTCAGCAAAAGATTTTTTAAACAATAAAGAAACCAAGCAATTTGTGATACATTAGTAAGTATCTGAAGTTAGCCAACCCGCATATTAATAATCAAAACCTTGACATTTACCAAATTTTTCAACTTGCTTTTAAATTTAAAATATTAAATTGGTAACAATTAACAGAAACCGCCCAAGCGATGCGTCACGTGGGTTGGAAACATAAGTTCAGAGCCAGGAGAAGTTATAAAGGTACGAGGGTCGTTCAATAAGTAACGCCACACATTTTCTTCTCAGAACATATTTGCTGTTAAGAGTCAGAATTTGGTGACAATATACATCAACGTGTCTTGTCCATGTCCTATTTTTCTACGTAGTCTGCATCACGTTCTATGGCCGTATTCCAACGTTATGGAAGAACATGTATTCCCTGCTGGTAAAAGCTCTTGTCCTGTAGACGTAGCGATGCTTTCACTGCATCACCGACACTCCCGGCATCTTCAAAGTGTGTTCCTCTAGAGAATCTTCAGACGGCCTAAAGAGATGGAAGTCCGAGGTTGGGTGCAGGTCTGAACTGTAGGGTGGATGAAGGAATGATGTCCAACCCAATTTGCTGATGTGTTCCCAGGTTTTCAGACTTGTGTGTGGGCCTGCATTATCGTGTTGGAGCAAGATTTCTGCTGGATTCTTGTCCGATCGAACACGTCGGAAACGAATCTTGAGTTTATTCAAAGTCATCACGTATGCCTCTGAATTGATGGTTGACCCTCTTGGTATGATATCCACCAGAATGACGCCATCACAATCCCAGAAGACTGTCACCAAGACATTTCCGGCAGATGGGGTTGTCTTGAATTTCTTCTTTTGTGGAGAATGAAGATGATGCCACTCCATGGACTGCCTTTTTGTATCTGGCGCAAAGTAGTGCATTCAGCTCGCTCTGTTCCTCCATGAGATCTTCAGCGCAGTGGAAAACGGCGCTCAGGCTCATGCCGTTTTCCTTGACTTCAGTAAGGCATTTGACGCAGTCCCGCATTGCCGTTTAATGAAAAAAATACGAACTTACGGAGTATCGGGGCAGACCTGCGATTGGACTGAAGACTTTCCTGCAGACAGAACTCAACACGCCGCTCTTAACGGGACTAAATCGACAAGGGTAAAGGTAATATACGGAGTACCACAGGAAAGTGTGATAGGACCGTTATTATTCACAATATATATAAATGATCTAGTAGAAAGCGTCGGATGCTATTCGCAGATGATGCAATTGTTTATACTAAAGTAGCCACGCCAGAAGATTGTAAAAATTTGCAGAATGACCCGCAGAGAATTGATGAATGGTGCAGACTCTGGCAGTTGACGCTGAACGTAAATAAATGTAACATATTGAGCATACATAGGAAAAGAAATCCACTACTGTACAGCTACATTATTGATGGCAAACAGCTGAAGACAGCGTCTACCATAAAATATGTAGGCGTAACTATCCAGAGCGACCTTATGTGGAATGATCATATAAAACAGATAGTGAGAAAAGCAGACACAAGACTCAGATTCATCTGAAGAATCTTAAGGAAATCATCCACGAAAGAAGTGGCTTATAAGGCGCTTGTTCGCCCGATTCTTCGGTATTCTTCATCTGTCTGGGATCCCTATCAGGTAGGGCTGACAGAGGATCCAACGAAGAGCGGTGCGTTTCGTCACGGGATCGTTTAGCTGGCGAGAGAGCGTTACGGAGATGTTAAACAAACTCCAGTGGCAGACGTTACAAGAGAGACGTTGTGCATCACGGAGAGATTTACTATTGAAATTTGGGGACAGCTGTTTTCAGGAGAGTCAGACAACATATTACTTCCCTCCGCATACATCTCGCGTATTGACCACGAGGAGAAAATTCGAAAAGTTAGAGCCAATACAGAGGCTTACCGACAATCATTCTTCCCTCGCACTATTCGCCAGTGGAACATGGTTGGAGGGATCAGATAGTGGTACCGAAAGTACCCCCCCGAAACACACCATTAGGTGGCTTGCGGAGTATGATGTAGATGCACATTCAGCTTTCGTCCCCCGTAACGATACTTGACAGAAAGACCTCTCCGTCAGTCTCAAAATGCTCCAACAGTTCAGACGAAATGGTCTCTCTTTGAATTTTGTGGTCCGTTGTGAGGATTTGTGGAACCCATTTGAGCACCTCTTTGAATATCCAAGAGTCTCGATCGTTGCGGACGCACTTCCAATGATGGCGGGCAACTATAGAGCTAATTGTCGAGTTGTGATGCGCCGGTCGGGACGAGTAATGGCATACACACGCTTCAGCATGTCTTGAGCAGTGGCTCTGACAGGACGTCCCGAGCGTGGCTGATCATGGAGCTCTGTTTCTGCATTTTCCTGAGGCTGTAATTTTCTTTATCCATCGCACTACTGTACTCCTATCAACTGCAGCATCGCCATACACTGCACACAAACGTTTACATATGTTCGCCACGGTTTCTTTCTCTGCACACAAGAATTCAATAACAGCACGCTGCTTGTAGCGTGAGTACTATGTAGACGCCATTTTGACGATGTGCTACGGCTCTGCCATCTGCCAGAACGGTTCGAAACTTCACCGGCGCACAAAACAAACTTCAAATGTGAAACAGCACAAGGGCGTTTGTCTATGTATATTAAAGTCTTTTTTTTTTAAAAAAAAATGTGGGGCACTAGTTACTGAACGACCCTTGTACAATTCAGCCCCGCTACAGGCGGATAACCAGACCGACAGGGTAGGCGGTTCAAAAATGTTCAAAAGTGTGTGAAATCTTATGGGACTTAACTGCTAAGGTCATCAGTCCCTAAGCTTACACACTAATTAACCTAAATTATCCTAAGGACAAACACACACATCCATGCCCGAGGGAGGACTCGAACCTCCGCCGGGACCAGCGGCACAGTCCATGACTGCAGCGCCTGAGACCACTCAGCTAATCCCGCGCGGCGGGTGGGCAGTGTGAAATCGCCACCCACGTGGGTGCTGGTGGCTGGGGCAGGTCCGTACAACGTGAACTACAACAGACCAAGAACTAACCTTAGAAAACTAGTAACACTGCACTGCTTTACAAAGGGCGGCATATATTTCATTACATTACCATTTAAGAGGCAAACATATATAAATAAATAAACAAGCATCTGTCCAATCAACAGTGTGGTGATAAGCAACCAAGCACTTAACAGCTGGGTAGTACTCTTATTACTTGAATGATAAACAGCAATAAAGCCTACGTGCCCCTAAACTTGGTTGACAAACAGTTACTTGCACGAATTATGCAGCACGAACAGTCATTAAACACTATTTTGAAATGGAAAAAGATTCAAACTCGCTCACTTCTAACATGTTTTGTAGTAAGACACTAGCCGTCTGTAGCGAATCGGGTAGCTCTTACTAACCTAAACTCCACTATTTCAAATAGCTAAGCAGCCGAATCTCCAGATGTAAAAATTGGTTTACCAGGCTGCCAGTAACAAGTACAGTGCAAAAGTACAATCTTATTTTAGCAGAATTTATCGTAGAAAATTTCTGGGTGCGTTAACTAACAACCCCACCTAAACGTTTTACAAATTATTAACTAAAATGATTACACTAAAAAGCACTCTGATTAGATTAATCGACCTAAAATGTTTTACAAATGCTTAAGTGAAATGATTACAATGAAAAGGCACTCGCGTTAAATTTCTCTAACCGCACTAAAACGTTTTGCAAATGTTTGATTAAAATGATTACAGTGAAAAGGCACTCTGATTAAATTAGACTTCTCTGTAACTAAAAGTAAGAACAACACACTGTTCAGCCATCAACATGGTCCTCACTAAGCTCCTCGAAATATGACCAATTGCAAAAGGACGTTCTGACTGGCTTTACTCCACGAGCTCTAGAACACAGACCACGCAATTTTCACACATTTCACAAACAGTTGCGACTAACGTCTGTAGTGAAATAGAGTTGCTTCCATTAACGTGAACTTCAGGTCCTTTGGAGCGAAGCTCCACGAACAGCAAACACGGCAGACATTCCCGGAAGGAGAAACTAGAGGCAGCACTACGACTTTGACAAAACAAAGAGCAGAAGTCACAGAAAGAGTTCCACCAACATATCTGATGAATTGGTAGTAGCGAAGTGGCACTCAGAATCTCCACACTCTCAACACGGCCAGATTCCCAGAGTTCTATCGCCATAACAGTCGACCCAAAACTCCGTCTGCGCGGGATGAGGTCTGTGCCGGCTCCACAGCGGAGGTAAACCGCCCTCCCGCCCCGCAAGTGCTCCTTCCAAGTCGGCCCGCCAATTCTGTCAACATCCGTGCCGGTCAAAGCTCTTTGTGCCGAGAACCACCAAAGATCGTGAACCACTACCGCGATCGAACGATCTACTGATCGAAGCGACATGGCAAAGCTCACAAACGATAGCACAGAAGTTCAGAGTTACAGACAAATCTCACTGCTGGTCGTAAAACTACCACACCTAAAAGTATAGCAATTAATGATGTTGTGTTTATTGTGCATACACAGTATAGTACAGTGGGCTGTAGACTTTCTGAGCACACGGCCCCCTCGATCCGAACACAAATACCCGCCACAACTTTCGGACATGACATACAGGCGAGCCGGGCAAAGTGGCCAGGTATTCCAATTTCTTTAAGCTGAATAGCAACGGGCAGAAATGCATAGAAATTAATGATTGTAATCTGCAACTATCCAAAAAATTTAATTACGTCATCGAATTAAGTACTTCAAACACTTCAGTTTCACAAAGCGGCAAAATGCCACTTTGTCTGACATGTGCGGGCAAAGGGCCACTTAGTTTTAACGCAAAAGCAAAGGATAAAAAACTGTTTTAACAAAGAACTACACATCTTTTATTGTAAATCATGTTTAAAATTAAATAATTTACAGTTTTCATAAATAAAAATCAAACTGTGCTCCTCGATTCCCGTACAATGATCGTGAACCCAGAGGGAGCACAATTGGCACTAATCCACAGCTCTTCTGGCCTTGAATGTAAACGTTTTCCTTCGCAGTACAAGCACGCTCTGTCTTCATCGTTATCGTCAAAGAAAGCTCTTCTGGGATAGAGTTTCTTGCTCTTCACACTCTTCCTCTTGATGCCTTTCTTCTCTTCGGCTGCTTCCCCTTTTTCCTTCTTTCTTCTCTTTTCTTCACTTTGTTTATTTCCCGCTACTAGGTCACTCTTATGGGGACTTGCTGCAAGATCGCTGCGGAGTCCTTCTTTGGGACGCTGTTGTTACGTGTTCCCCTTTCTCAAAGCGGCCAAAACCCACCGCCGAGTTGGTCATTTTGTCCGTATTGACACCATTACACGAAAGATCTAGTAATATGTCCGAAATTTTAAAAACTAAAGTAGAATTACGGAGTCACGATATTACGCTTTAAAAAGACGTAAGTCACATTCCCTCTTCACAACACATACACAGACTGACCATTTACCTTACATCAAGACAACTAAAATCCCCAAAGTTATTGTAACTTTGTGGACAGGTACATCAAATAGGTTAGACCTCATGGGGTGACTGGGACCTCCAGGCAGAATAAGCTGAGGCATTTCCCGCGCCTTGCACCCAGGACCCCTATGACAACTTTGCCCGCCGTGGCCACTTTTACGGCTTTCAACTACTACACGAAACGTGCGGTAAATAAACTCCCAAAATTGAATAAGAGCAGTTATTTCTTTATTAATGGTTGCCATAATCCATTTCAATCATCTTTTAATGTTATTGCATCTTATTGTAGCAACGAAATGAGTATGAGGGGGAGACTGCTTCTTTATCATCAGTTCTTCAAATCTCGGTACAAGACTGGTTCAAAATGGCTCTGAGCAATATGGGACTTAACTACTGAGGTCATCAGTCCCCTAGAACTTAGAACTACTTAAACCTAACTAACCTAAGGACATCACACACGTCCGTGCCCGAGGCAGGATTCGAACCTGCGACCGTAGCGGTCGCGCGGTTCCAGACTGTAGCGTCTAGAACCGCTCGGTCACCCCAGCCCGCTACAAGACTGGAAATCATGAGTTAGTCGCTCGTATATATGAGGGTATTTTTTCTTAATTCAGGGCGCAGTTGGATTTACTTTCATACGTACAACTGATCAGCTTTTCATACGTAGTGAGAGCTTTACGACGTTTACACGAGAATTTCTCAATCTCAGGTGCTGGCAAGTGATGCGTGCCTGTCTGTCGCCATCCCATGACCAGGTGTTTTGACTGGTGACATATACGGATAAGCTGCTGGCCAATGCAAGCAGAAAACTCTATGTATTGACGTAGGTGGGGATGGGTAACAAGCATTCTTGTGTTATCTTTGTGAAAGATGTCGTCACGGAGACGTCTAAGACAGGGCACAGTACCCGTCTTAACACGTCATGAATGTAAGGCCTGCTGTCCAAATTACCGGCTAAGTGAACCAGAGGTGATCGAGTTGTGTGCTCAGTCTTTGCCTCATAGCCGGCCGGAGTGGCCGAGCGGTTCTAAGCGCTACAGTCTGGAACCGCGCGACCGCTACGTTCGCAGGTTCGAATGCTGCCTCGGGTATGGATGTGTGTGATGTCCTTAGGTTAGTTAGGTTTAAGTAGTTGTAAGTTATAGGAGACTGATGACCACAGCAGTTCAGTCCCATAGTGCTCAGAGCCATTTGAACCATTTTTTGCCTCATATCGTGGTGAAGGCAAACAACAAATGTTTGTTCTCCTCGAAGTTTCTACAAGCGGATACAAGAGCGTTCTGATAAGTCCTTAGCGTTTGCTGGTTAAAACTGATGTAGACCGATTCATGTGCTTTGACATTAAACCTTGTTCTTTATTAATATTTGTGATAGTAATTCCGTAGCAGTAACATAGGTTTTTATTTTTCAGTGCAGGTTTTAAGTGAATATGGCGCAATTAAATAAAGAATTCACACTGAAATATATTCATGCTGTGATTAAGTACATTTTTTTAAAAGGGAACACGACCAAGAAAATTTGTGATAATATGCCTGGAAGTTCGGTAGTAACTGCCCTTCCTATTCCACTATCAAGAATTGGTATGTTACATTTGAAACAGGACATTTCAGCACTGAAGGTGAAGAATATCCAGGAAGGCCAACTCGAGTTACGGCTGCGGAAACAGTGGGTGCTGTTCATCCATGATCCAGGATGATCGGAAGATACCTGCGAAAAATGTAGAAGAGATCCTGGGCACATCGCGATAGCGCGTGGATCATACTCGCATTATTCGTGGATTAGGACAACGATGTCATTAGAGAAGGGACACAAGCTCGTATTAGTGAACGACAGAGAGTAAAAGCGGCCGTGCCCTATCGAAGGAACCATCCCGGCATTTGCCTTAATGCTTTCGGGAAACCACGGAAAACCTAAATCACGATGGCAAGACGCGGGGTTTGAACCGTCGTCCTCCCGAATACGAGTGTGGTGTGTAACCACTGCGCTACCTCGCTAGGTCACATTATTCATGACATTTTGGACATGAGAAAGCTCTCAACCAAATGCATTTCCTAAACGTCTCAATGCAGACCACAAGCACTAGCGAGTGTTTGCTTCAAAAAAAAAAAAAAAAAAAAAAAGGGTTCAAATAGCTCTGAGCACTATTCGACTTAACTTCTGAGGTCATCAGTACCCTAGAACTGAGAACTACTGAAACCTAACTAACCTAAGGACATTACACACATCCATGCCCGAGGCAGGATTCGAACCTGCGACCGTAGCGATCGCGCGGCTTCAGACTGTAGCGCCTAGAACTGCCCGGCCACTCTGGCCGGCTTCAGAGGCGACTTTGGTTCAATTTCGCCAGGATACTGTGGGATTTTTGGATCGTATCGTCACCGTGGATGCAACATAGATGTACACTTATGATCCAAATACCAAATAACTGCCCAAAGAATAAAGAGGCAGTATTTCTCCACGTTCAGAGAAGTTCAGAACACAAAGATCAGCAGACAAGCCGCTCGCAACCGTCATTTAGGATAAACATGGAATCTTACTTATTGAATACTTACAACAAGGTAAAATCATCACGGAAAAATCCTATGTTGAGCTTTTCGACAAATTGAAGCAACAAACGGTCTCCAAACTGAAACGTCCCCATAGAAAAATTTTACATGAGTGTGTTTAAACTGACACACAATATTTTTAGCGCAACGCAATCTGACTTTCAATAATCTCTACAAAAGAATGGTCCTGACTAACATTAAACTATACCTTTCACATATCACTTACCTCACAAAAATCTTCGTTGCTCGAACTACTGCAATACAGCGAGTGCCACTACTGCCAGCTAAATAAAAGATTCAAACTACTGAAGGCACTAACTACTGATAGGCATAGTTAGCAAATGAAAGATTTTGATAGAGAACAAACAATGTATTTACCTCAATAGTGTTCAAAAGTCATAATGTATACAGCAGTTCATGACATCCAGTTTTACAAATTTCAAAACTCCGCCATCTCTCTCCCCACATCCACCACTGCTGGCGGCTCACCTCCAACTGCGCAACGCTATGCGCTGTTAACATCCAGCTGCCCAACACTACAATGGCCGAAAACATTGCAAACTAGCCACAGACTGCACACAGCACACCCAGTGATTTTCATACAGAGCGCTATGTAACGTTGCCAATAAGAAAACATAAACAGCCTACTTACATAGCCCCCATTGCTGGTTCTAAGGACAATTCCAAAAACTTTGTGAGAGCACAAGTGGTGGTTATGGACTTGCTATATTGTCTGCAAGACTCTTCGAGGGTGATTGTGCACCTGCACAGTCGCAGCAGATGGCTGCTGGCCATCTCTACAAGGACTACAGTGGTTCTGCATCTTTGATGACCCACCAATACCGTTATTTCTACAAGGACTACAGTGGGTCTACACCTTTGATGACTCACCAATACCATTATTTCTACAAGGTCTGCAGTGGGTCTGCACCTCTGATGGCCCACCAATACTATACTCTCTACCAGGACTACAGTGGGTCTACTCTGTGATGACCTACCTACCAATATTCTTCAAAACGTCGAATGACTCTGCTGTGGGTTTGCTCTGTTGTGGCCCATTATCTGTCAGCATGTCAAGAGTCAGCACTGTCTTTCCGTTGGAAGGACAACACTACTTCTTCAAGATTGCATGGAAATCCACTACTTCCGTGTGCATTTTCTTTTACTGCTCAGACTTTGAGAAAAACACTACAATGTTACTGTGATGAATGATCAGGACTGTCTTTATGGACTGTGAGAAAATTTTAGCTTTTGACCAACATTGCATCAATAAGTGTGTGCGTTTGATTTCTTTGTTATTGTAATTATGAAAAATTTTATCAAATCATTATTGGCCACTGCCCAAAACAATTTGTAAAATTTTTTGTGGGGAGCATGGGGGCTATGTAAGTAGGCTGTTTATGTTTTCTTATTGGCAACGTTACATAGCGCTCTGTATGAAAATCACTGGGTGTGCTGTGTGCAGTCTGTGGCTAGTTTGCATTGTTGTCTGCCATTGTAGTGTTGGGCAGCTGGATGTTAACAGGGCATAGCGTTGCGCAGTTGGAGGTGAGCCGCCAGCAGTGGTGGATGTGTGGAGAGAGATGGCGGAGTTTTGAAATTTGTAAAACTGGATGTCATGAACTGCTGTATACATTATGACTTTTGAACACTATTGAGGTAAATACATTGTTTGTTCTCTATCAAAATCTTTCATTTGCTAACTATGCCTATCAGTAGTTAGCGCCTTCCGTAGTTCGAATCTTTTATTTAGCTGGCAGTAGTGGCACTCGCTGTATTGCAGTAGTTCGAGCAACGACGATTTTTGTGAGGTAAGTGATTTGTGAAAGGTATAGTTTAATGTTAGTCAGGGCCATTCTTTTGTATAGATTATTGAAAGTCAGATTGCGTTGCGCTAAAAATATTGTGTGTCAGTTTAAACACAGTCATGTAAAATTTTTCTAAGGGGACGTTTCAAAACGTCGTGGAAAGCTGATAAAAGGAATCTTGTTTCTAAAAGATATATCCCCTCTTCACACGGCAGCCATCATGCTGCAAAAATTGGCAGACCCTCAGTTTTAAATCCTTAGACATCCATCCTGTTACCTGATGTGGCCCCCTCAGACCGTCACCTGTTCCCAGACTTCAAGAAACATTCCAAGCGAAGACAATATCTGGAACTTAGGTGTGTTGTGCTTGGGGGGAAATACGAGGGGCGTTCAGAAAGTAAGCTCCGATCGGTCGCGAAATGGAAACGACTATGAAAATCCGATAAAGCTTTGCACAGATGTGTTGGGTAGTGTCTCTAGTAGGACCCCAGTTAGCATCACGTCGCTCTTCTCATTTCTGAGCTCGCAGTGAGTGCGTAAAGATGTCTAGAAAATAGTGTCTGCCGCCAAGTACGAGGGCCTGGTGAGAAATTTCGCCTGAAGCTATGCAGCTAACATTACATAACTGTCGTGCTGTTTCTTCTTCAAGACAATTCTCAGCCGCATTCTGCAGCGGCAATGAAGATGCTCCCGCATCGTTTTCAAATGGAAATGTGAGATTACCCACAATACAGTCCGCAATTGTCTCCCCCTGAGTTTCATCTCTGGTCACATGAACCGCTGTCTTTGAAGACAACATTTTGACACAGACAACGAGGTGTAGGCCAGCGTGGAGAATTGGCGGAAAGCACTGGCGGCTGCCTTCTATGATAAGGCTATTGAAAAGTTGGTACAACGCTATGACAAAGTCTAAGTCAGAACGGCGACTACGTAGAGAAGTAGCTGAAAGGTGTAGCTAATTGTTACAAGTAAAACATTTCTGATGTTCACTGTGGTTTCAATTTGGCAATCAATAGGAGCTTACTTTCTGAACAGGCCTCGTATGTTGATTACAATTTTTTCAAACCTATAACAGCATTCTTTCTCTTTAAAGCCAAGGACTAATCAGCACGCCTTCGTATCTCCATACTCCTGCTGTAGTCAGAATCGGGACTCGTTTCAAAAGACGAGTTGTCGCCACTGCTGTGTGCATCTCCTGTGCACAGTATTCTTGTTGGGTGCGCCACTACCGCGCTTCTCTCTCACTCCCGCTGTGTCTTAGGTGAGCTTTCTTAAAATTACCTCAGTTCGTGGTGGAAGATATCAGGCGCACATACCCAGAAATAAACATGTACAATTTTTCAATTTTTTTGTTACCAAGTAACTCTAAGGTACAATTTTTGAATTTTACTTACTTCAAGGAAGACGGCAAGACTAGAAATGTAAGTAACTACGATAAAGACCATAAAAAATGAACGACAATATTTCTCAAAACATATACAGTGTAAAAATTAAAGTAGATAGTAATTTCTTTATGGGTACAATATTTCCCAACAGTTTTTATGGAGTAATCTCTCCGTCCGGCATTCCAAACATGTTCCCTTCTCAATTAGATATCAGCCATTAAACAGAGGTGATCACACTCTTATTGTTGTTGTTGTGGTCTTCAGTCCTGAGACTGGTTTGATACAGCTCTCCACGCTACTCTATCCTGTGCAAGCTTCTTCATCTCCCAGTACCTACTGCAACCTACATCCTTCTGAATCTGCTTAGTGTATTCATCTCTTGTTCTCGCCCTACGATTTTTACCCTCCACGATGCCCTCCAATACTAAATTGGTGATCCCTTGATGCCTCAGAACATGTCCTACCAACCGATCCCTTCCTCTGGTCAAGTTGTGCCACAAACTTCTCTTCTCCCCAATCCTATTCAATACTTCCTCATTAGTTATGTGATCTACCCATCTAATCTTCAGCATTCTTCTGTAGCACCACATTTCGAAAGCTTCTATTCTCTTCTTGTCCAAACCATTTACCGTCCATGTTTCACTTCCATACATGGCTACACTCCATACAAATACTTTCAGAAATGACTTCCTGACACTTAAATCTATACTCGATGTTAACAAATTTCTCTTCTTCAGAAACGCTTTCCTTGCCATTGCCAGTCTACATTTTATATCCTCTCTACTTCGACCATCATCAGTTATTTTGCTGCCCAAATAGCAAAACTCCTTTACTACTTTAAGTGTCTCATTTCCTAATCTGATACCCTCAACATCACTCGACTTAATTCGACTACATTCCATTATCCTCGTTTTGCTTTTGTTGATGTTCATCTTCTATCCTCCCTTCAAGACACCATCCATTCCGTTCAACTGGTCTTCCAAGTCCTTTGCTGTCTCTGACAGAATTACAATGTCATCGGCGAACCTCAAAGTTTTTATTTCTTCTCCATGGATTTTAATACCTACTCCGAATTTTTCTTTTGTTTCCTTTACTGCTTGCTCAATATACAGATTGAATAACATCGGGGAGAGGCTACAACCCTGTCTCACTCCCTTCCCAACCGCTGCTTCCCTTTCATGTAAGTGATCAAAGAAACATATAAGATACTATTGTCACAAATGTCTTGAAGTAGAATAATTAAAACATTTTACACTCTAAATCAAAGGAAAACTTTACATAAAAAACCCTTAGTTGATAGTGTGCTTGGTGCACAAGATGGCCATCCTCCCCTGCGGGCAAACTTGGACAGCTGAAGCTTGATGGTGAGAGTGACTGTCGTCACGCTCCCATGCACTCCATCATCAGGCCTCGGCCATATTCGAATACCTCGGAAACCTAGAAAATGCGCCATTCGACCCGCTGGACAAATCGAATCCCACAACGAGGCACCTTTCAGACGGTGTCAGGTGCTTATAAAGGTGTGTCAAATGGGTACGCAACATTTTTGTGTCCTTCGTAGTAAACATTCAAAATGTAACGCTGTTCTCACCCGTACATACCGTACCAGCTAACAATACTAATGAACACTCTTCGCCATTAATCACACAGAGAATTCCAACAATTCTTCCTTTAAACATAGAACATTTAAAGGCAATCAATGTAAAAATAAAAGGTAATACTGAATCATTTTTATACCTGACAGTGGTGTGTTCATATACGAAGGTTGGATCTTTAATAGTGGCAACTATTTATTTACAGTTTGTAAAAAATAGATACGTGTTTCAAAGTCTTACTGACCTTCAAAGTAATCACCAGCATTGTGTATAATCCGTTGCCAGCGATGTGGAAGTCGTGTGATACTCTTCTTAGCAGTGTCACTTGTTGACAAACTGCCTATTGGCTTCTGTCTCGGGTTCTTCGGCCGACGTTCATCTAATGATTTTTCTGACGTTTCGCCAGCACGAGTGGCTGGCATTGTCAAAGCTTCACCCTCCATTGCCGGTGGTGAACTGGAGGCGAGCTCACGGCCGCAGACTATATGTACCTGGCGCGCCAACGTGCGAGGGCTTCTCCGCGGTCATTTCCGGTGCGGTTCTCCTCTTGCTACCTGCGACGGTCGTTCGCTGCAGTACGGGAAGCCAGGATCCGTTTACCTTAAGGCTTTCTTCTTTCTTGTTGAAACTGTTCGCGTGTTTTTGGATTTCTACAGCTTCTCTGAACAAGCGCTTGTGATAGTGCTTCTCTACAGCCAGAACTTCCGTGTCGGCGAATTTTATTACGTGGTCGGTCTCATTCAGTGCGTGCTCTGCCACGGCCGATTTCTCCACCTGCCCCAACCTGCAATGTCGCTTATGCTCTTTGATCCTGGTGTTAATGGATCGTCCAGTCATTCCGACATAAACTTCTCCGCATGTGCAAGGTATACGGTATATTCCCGACATTGCAAGTGGGTCTCTTTTCTCCTTCGCCGATCTTAGACACTCTTTGATCTTCCTTGTCGGTTTGAAAATCGTCTTTACGCCGTGTTTGCGCAATATACGGCCGATTCTGTCCGTCACTCTGGGAATGTATGGCAGAAAGGCCGTACCCGACATTTCTTTTTCTGGTTCCTTACTTCGCCGAGTGTTTGGCTCTGTTACACTTCTAATGTAATTTGTGGAGTACCCATTGCTCCTCAGAACCGTTTCCAGGTGTTTCATTTCTCGTTTGAGGTGTTGAGGCTCACATATTCGTCCTGCTCTCGTTACGAGCGTACTAATCATGCCTCTTTTCTGGCTCGGGTCGTGGTTTGACAGTTTGTGCAGGTATCGGTCCGTGTGTGTCGGCGAAGGAGAAAAGAGACCCACTTGCAATGTCGGGAATATACCGTATACCTTGCACATGCGGAGAAGTTTATGTCGGAATGACTGGACGATCCATTAACACCAGGATCAAAGAGCATAAGCGACATTGCAGGTTGGGGCAGGTGGAGAAATCGGCCGTGGCAGAGCACGCACTGAATGAGACCGACCACGTAATAAAATTCGCCGACACGGAAGTTCTGGCTGTAGAGAAGCACTATCACAAGCGCTTGTTCAGAGAAGCTGTAGAAATCCAAAAACACGCGAACAGTTTCAACAAGAAAGAAGAAAGCCTTAAGGTAAACGGATCCTGGCTTCCCGTACTGCAGCGAACGACCGTCGCAGGTAGCAAGAGGAGAACCGCACCGGAAATGACCGCGGAGAAGCCCTCGCACGTTGGCGCGCCAGGTATATATAGTCTGCGGCCGCGAGCTCGCCTCCAGTTCACCACCGGCAATGGAGGGTGAAGCTTTGACAATGCCAGCCACTCGTGCTGGCGAAACGTCAGAAAAATCATTAGATGAACGTCGGCCGAAGAACCCGAGACAGAAGGCAATAGGCAGTTTGTCAACAAGTGGCCACGAAATCGTTAACAATTTTGTAGTGTCACTTGTGTTGACAGTTCGAGCGGCGCGCTCTATTGCCCGACGAATTTGTAGCAGTTCTGAAACGAATGCCGTGAAGTGTTTCCTTCAGTTTAAAAATCAAGTTGATCCCACGAGGGCTTAAGTCAGTGAAGTGCAGTAGATGTTATAGCACTTGGCAACCCCATCAGTCAAACAAATCAGTTTATTCCATATACAGGCGCACTCTCGGGGAAAATCACCCGCATTTTGAAGAAACACCGGGTCGGAACTGTGTTTTGTCCTCCGAATAAAACTCGTGCACTTGTGGGGAGCGCCAAAGATGACCTCGGTTTGAGGAAGGCCGGCGTGTATCAGATTCCGTGTCAATGTGGCAAGTCGTATATTGGTCAGACGATGCGTACTGTCGAGGATCGATGCCGTGAACACCAGAGGCCCACTCGACTGATGTATCCGAGCAAGTCGGCGGTCGCTGAACATTGTTTGTCGGAAAATCACGCTATGGAGTATGAACGCACGAGGATTCTGGTACAGACGTCGAGATACTGGGACAGCGTTGTTAGAGAGGTCATCGAAATTCGCACCAATGACGACCTCATAAACCGTGACTTTGGCTATAATCTTAGCAAGGCTTGGGAACCAGCGATTGGGTTAATCAAGAGTAAATCGAACAAACGTATAGTTGTGACGACCACGTCGGACAGAGCCATCACACCGACGTCATCTCAGACGCCGTCGCAATCTGTTCCAACGCGCGACCGTGGCGGGGGCGCGGACGGCGTGGGGGAGCGCGCCGCGGGCGGAGGGTATTTAAATCTGCCGCCGCCGCGACTGAACTCAGTTCCCTCTGAGCAGCCATAGCGTACGGATCTCCGTGCCGGCGCGTTCACAGGACCTCAGTCCGTCAGTTTATCTGATGATGGCGACATGTATGATCGCCGAAATATTGTGCCCGTTGGACACTGTAGACAGGCAGTACACACGTGGATATTTTGATTAAATCAGTAACAGCTTGCACTGTACGTGCTTGTGCATTGTCGAGCAAAATGATGGTCAGGTCCTGAAAAAAGTGTCATCACTTGTGTCTCTAAGCTGGTCGTGGGTTGTGTTCCAGAAATGAACAGCATAGAGAGAGAAGTGATGACACTTTCTGCAGAACCTGACCATCATTTTGGAAGACAATGCTCAAGCACGTACAGTGCTGTTCCTGATTTGTTTGACTGATGGGGCTGCTAAGTGCTATACCACCTACTGCGCTCCCCTGACTTAAGCTCTCGTGAGTTCAACTCGATTTCTAAACTGAAGGAAACACTTCACGGCATTCGCTTCAGAACTGCGACTAATTCGTCGCGCAATAGACAGCGCTGCCCGAACTGTCAACACAACTGGCACCGCTGAGAGTATCCTACGACTTCCACAACGCTGGCAACGGGTTATACACAATGCTGGTGACTACTTTGAAGGTCAGTAAAACTTTGAAACACGTATATATTTTGCACGAGCTGTAAATAAATAGTTGCAACTATTAAAGGTCCAACCCTCGTAGAAATTTACACTGACATATGACCATGTCTTCAGGGTACTTCACTTTCTTGTCAGACAGTGTATATGCACTCATGCTCCGATAAAACACATTGAACGACTAGAGATCGGACGTTCATATTCACAGGATATGTACATTAATATGTTTTCCAGAACTGATTAGCACTTGAACCATGTCGGCCCTCAGGTTCAAAGTCAACATCGATATCGGGGCGCAACACCACCTACCGGTAAAATGTGCTTGCGGCTCTCGTTGTCGCTATCAGCTGAAGGTAATGGACTAGTGTGACTTGAGCAGACGTGCAGGATGCCTCGCAGACGTATGTACGAACCGTCGTCAAATTAGTTAGTCTGAAAGAGGGCGCATTATTGGTGTGAGAGAATGTGAAGCATCCATCGAGAAAACTGCTGCTCGTGTGCGACGAAGTGTTTAGGTAGAGAAAAGAGTGTGTGTAGAATAGTTCACGGAAGGCCCAGACCCCCCCCCCCCCCCCCCAATAAGATGGACACCTCATCCGAATGGCACTGCAGGGCAGATCCGCATCCTATGTAAGTCTGCAGGCTTTCGTGGCCGTTGTTACTGAAGTTAAAATCTTCTGAGTTATTAGGCCGCGTCATATTTCTTCTAAAATGATCGACGTTTCGACCCCTCTGCTGCGATCTTCCTCACTAACAGTTGGGGACACCAGAAGATCCTGAGGAAGATCCCAGCGAAGGGGTCGAAATGTCGATCATTTTAGAAGAAATATGACGCGGCCTAATAACTCAGAAGATTTTAACTTCAGACCCGCATCCAGCTCGGGTCTGGCGCAACAGTGGAACAGTGGAACACATCGTACGCTGTTAGGAATGACAGTCCATCACCGATTCTTACCGCATGCGTTGCATGCGTGTCGTCCACTTCACCGCCTAGATTTGACGAATGTGCAGAAACGTGCTAACCAGCAATAGTATGTAGAACGACATCACTGGGGACAGGAATGGCATCAAATGGTGTTCTTGGATGAATCCAGATTCTGTATTTTTGAAAATGATGGCCGCATTTTAGTTCGCCGCAGGCAGGGAGAGCGACCTCACAATCACTGAATTCCCACAAGACATACAGCGCCAGCTCAAGATCTTTTGATGTCGGACGCTATTGAGTACAACCCCTAATCTCAGTTGGTGCGAGTCCAGGGCACTGTGACGTACGTGAATGACATCCCGTAACCCTGTAGCATGCCCTTTCTGCGCAACAACTCAGAGACCATTTTTCAGCAAGACAATGTACGACCACGTGTTGCTGCACGAACACGTGCCTTCTTGGTGTCGCAGGATGTCAGCCTTTCGCCCTGGCCCGCCAGATCACCAGACTCACAGCCAATCGAAAATGTGTGGAATATGGCGAAACGACAGGTGCAGCGCTGTGACCCAGTGCCAACCATCACAGATGAACTTTGGAAACAGCTGGATCCAGTATGGATGGCTATACCACAGGCCGTCATTCGCGCCTCCTAAACGTCGATACCCTCCCGCGTGCAACAAGTCATCAGGACCCATGGTGGCCCCTACGTCTACTTGAGAACGGGACACAGGCTGAACTGAGGTAACTGAAATGCTAATCATTTCTGCAGAAAATACTAATGTACATGTCCTGTGAATACGAACGTCTTATCTGTAGTGGTTCAGGGTGTTCTGTTTTCTCTGAACGTGAGTGTAGCAAGTGGAAGGCACAGTCTAAGAAGTTTGGTAGGATCACACGCCGCGTGTTGACGGGTACAGTACCATCCAGAATGAGATGAACTGAGCATTTGCAGTCGATTTCTGAACACGCCAAGGTACGACGAGCAAACTTAATGTGTCCTTATCAGATACAAGGGAGGAAGACAGAAATCCCTATTAGCACACGACTGACATTTCTGGTAATTCCGAACCAAGATTAATCACCAAAAATGGGATATAATACTTTAACATCCCATAAATTGTAACACTGAGCCACAATAGCATCACAATGCTGAATGCATTCGGTACTTTGTTTAACAATCCCGTCGTACAGTGTAGACATTCAGCACAAATTACTTTATAACATACACACTTCGTTAATTTCTCAGTCGAATTCACAGTAATAATATAATTATTTAGTAAGATACAGTTTGAAGCAATATGAACCATCACATATGAAAATTGTTACATCATGAACATCAAACAGTTTGGCCATGCCCACTGATACGCCGCATCTAATTTCATCCTTCTGCGATCCCATTTTCGGTAAAGAAAAAAGATGGTCCTACAGATGAAGAATGATATAAATATATGGTAGCTATTAAGTGAGTCTAACTTTATTGTAACTTTTCAACTGGAGATCTTAATATAACCTTCTAAGAGCGTTTGCACATGCAGTTCATCACCATCTTCCACGGTTTGAGGATAACCAAATAATTGGTAATAGTGACATGTGTCGACGTAACTACAGATCACACAGGCAGTTGTATAGTGCAATGACTGCAGAATGAGTCGTGATGAGATGGAGTCAGGAAAAGAGTGTGGCGTGGCGAGTACGCATGGGTCCTGCCAGAAGGACTACATTATGAGAAGATCCCATGAGTGTTAGACTGGCTCTGAAGAATAGATGAATGACAGTAACTGAAATCTGGACAAAGGTTATGGACAAAGTATCATCCGAAACCTTCAGAAATGGATTAGTGGGAGCAGGATTGTGATTCTAAGTTGACATGCATGCTTTACTACTGTCACTATTCCACATACAATAGAAACTATCGTATTGAGCAGAGAGAGTCAGTTGGGAGACTGAGTGGCATTGTACGATGTTCACTGATAAGTCTCGCTTCTGTTGGGGCTGCCAGAGGATAGCTATCTGTGCTGCAATTGGTACTGATATACTACTACCCTGTCTGTAGATAACCTGGTGAAAGGCCATAGGAAGCAGCGATTCTTGTAAACTATACTTCTTGTTAAATGACCTGTTTTACCAAGCTGTCCTGTAAATTATGTAAAACAGATGAGAAAGGGTCAAACTGCATTAGAATAAGCTAAACCCCATGGGTTAATAAAATGTGAATCAGTACCAGTGACAGCCAATACTTAACTACGTACAAATTATCGTGAGAAGTATTTTTGCCTAGTGTAACTGAAGAGTTGTGAGTTAGTGACTGTGGTCCATCGTACTTTTCGTTAGGGCTCCAGAATTTTTCTGTTAGTCTGAAAAATAGTCATCTTTTGTGTCGTTGATGGGAAGATGCAAGACGTCTACGCAGAAATACACTCCTGGAAATTGAAATAAGAACACCGTGAATTCATTGTCCCAGGAAGGGGAAACTTTATTGACACATTCCTGGGGTCAGATACATCACATGATCACACTGACAGAACCACAGGCACATAGACACAGGCAACAGAGCATGCACAATGTCGGCACTAGTACAGTGTATATCCACCTTTCGCAGCAATGCAGGCTGCTATTCTCCCATGGAGACGAGACGATCGTAGAGATGCTGGATGTAGTCCTGTGGAACGGCTTGCCATGCCATTTCCACCTGGCGCCTCAGTTGGACCAGCGTTCGTGCTGGACGTGCAGACCGCGTGAGACGACGCTTCATCCAGTCCCAAACATGCTCAATGTGGGACAGATCCGGAGATCTTGCTGGCCAGGGTAGTTGACTTACACCTTCTAGAGCACGTTGGGTGGCACGGGATACATGCGGACGTGCATTGTCCTGTTGGAACAGCAAGTTCCCTTGCCGGTCTAGGAATGGTAGAACGATGGGTTCGATGACGGTTTGGATGTACCGTGCACTATTCAGTGTCCCCTCGACGATCACCAGTGGTGTACGGCCAGTGTAGGAGATCGCTCCCCACACCATGATTCCGGGTGTTGGCCCTGTGTGCCTCGGTCGTATGCAGTCCTGATTGTGGCGCTCACCTGCACGGCGCCAAACACGCATACGACCATCATTGGCACCAAGGCAGAAGCGACTCTCATCGCTGAAGACGACACGTCTCCATTCGTCCCTCCATTCACGCCTGTCGCGACACCACTGGAGGCGGGCTGCACAATGTTGGGGCGTGAGCGGAAGACGGCCTAACGGTGTGCGGGACCGTAGCCCAGTTTCATGGAGACGGTTGCGAATGGTCCTCGCCGATACCCCAGGAGCAACAGTGTCCCTAATTTGCTGGGAAGTGGCGGTGCGGTCCCCTACGGCACTGCGTAGGATCCTACGGTCTTGGCGTGCATCCGTGCGTCGCTGCGGTCCGGTCCCAGGTCGACGGGCACTTGCACCTTCCGCCGACCACTGGCGACAACATCGATGTACTGTGGAGACCTCACGCCCCACGTGTTGAGCAATTCGGCGGTACGTCCACCCGGCCTCCCGCATGCCCACTATACGCCCTCGCTCAAAGTCCGTCAACTGCACATACGGTTCACGTCCACGCTGTCGCGGCATGCTACCAGTGTTAAAGACTGCGATGGAGCTCCGTATGCCACGGCAAACTGGCTGACACTGACGGCGGCGGTGCACAAATGCTGCGCAGCTAGCGCCATTCGACGGCCAACACCGCGGTTCCTGGTGTGTCCGCTGTGCCGTGCGTGTGATCATTGCTTGTACAGCCCTCTCGCAGTGTCCGGAGCAAGTATGGTGGGTCTGACACACCGGTGTCAATGTGTTCTTTTTTCCATTTCCAGGAGTGTATGAGTCTATGTCGATATCTTACTTCTTTGTCAGTGTTTCGTTTCCACTGATAATGTGGACTTCATGGTGAACCCTTTTCTGTAAAGGGCAGAAATTGTGTCCATGACTGACGTGAGTCCCAGTGCATCCTGTTTCCTGTCGGGTCTTTCTGTTGTGAATGAAGGCGCTCGTTTGTATCTTTCTACTAGGCTGTCTTTAGCCGCTTGGTGAACATTTATTCGCAATTTGTGGCGGACGTTGATTACAATTTGGATTTCTCGTACATCGTGATATTTCTGACTTTAGCAGCCATTATATCTAATACCAAGATTCTTTCCTCAAAGCAGCATAGGTCGCAGCAATTATGCATAATCCGCTGATAACGTGTAATGCATTCCCAGAACAAATGGGATCATTAAAATGTAATCTGTTATAAGAAAGAAGAGGTTTTGATAAGACTCAGTAATTCAGTAGCCACCTGTGTATTAAATATACTGTGATTTTTTTTCCTTCCCTGCTGGGCTCAACTAATTCTTTCTGTATATAAGATAAAGAACTGCTGTTGTTTTTTTGCCTGTTTCTTCCTGAAATTGTTTGTCTTCCTTTTGCGTTCTACATTTAAATTACACTGAAGAGCCGCAGAAACTGGTACACCTGCCTAATATCGTATAGGGCGCCCGCGCGCACGCAGAAGTGCCGTGGCATGGACTCGATTAATAACTGAAGTAGCGCTGGAGAGAACTGACACTGTGGGTGTCGCATTGTCCTGCTAGAATTGCCCAAGTTCGTCGGAATGCACAATGGACATGAATGGATGCAGGTGATGAGACAGGATGCTTACGTACGTGTAACCAGTCACAGTCGTGTCTAGACACATCAGCGTCCCATATCACTCCAACCGCACAAGCACCACACCATTACACAGACTCCAGCTTGAACAGTCCCCTGCAGGATCCACGGATTCATGGGGTTGTCTCCATACTCGTACACGTCCACCCACCGATATAATTTGAAAAGAGATTCGTCCGACCAGGAAACATGTTTCCAGGCATCAACAGCCCAGTGTCGATGTTGACGGGCATAGGTGAGGTGTAAAGCTTCATGTCGTGCAGTCACCAAGGGTACACGAGTGGGCCTTCGGCTCCGAAGGCCCATATGGACGATGTTTCGTTGAATGGTTCCCACGCTAACACTTGTCGATGACCCAAAATTGAAATCTGCAGCAAACTGCGGAAAGGTTGCACTTTTGTCACGTTGAACGATTGTCTTGAGTCGTCGTTGGTCCCGTTCTTGCAGGATCTCTTTCTGGCCGCAGCGATGTCGGAGATTTGATGTTTTACCGGATTTCTGTTACTCATGGTATGCTCGTGAAATGGTCGTACGGGAAAAATCCCCACTTCATCGCTACCTCGGAGATGCTGTGTCCTATCGCTCGCGCGGCGACTATAACACCACTTTCTAATTTACTTAAATCTTGATAACCTGCCATTGTAGCAACAGAACCGATCTACCACCTGCGCCAGGCACTTGTTGTCTTATATAGGCGCTTTTATATTTGTAATTAGTTTCTTGTATGATTTGCAACAGCTGATTCCTACTAAATCCCTCTTTTATGATTTGCTACAGCTGATTCCTTCTAAATCCCTCTTAAGTAAAACCAAGAAAAACGGTCTAAAGGCGGCTTTTAGTCTAAGTTTGGGTCGTTCGTTTGCGGCACCGTACAAGTTCTAGTACATGGTGTTTTGCTCGGTCATTGCGCCGTAAGTCTCTGTATGTCCAGCTTTTTATCTATGGTGCAGGACTCGGCTTTTCGATAGAGGATGTCAAATTAAACACCTTTCAGCCATCAATTGTCAACCTTATTTTATTGGGCAACCAGTTTCAGCGTTTTACTACGCCATTTGTTTATCTAACAGTCGGCCTATGATGGGTGAAGTGGTTCATATGGTTCATATGGCTCTGAGCACTATGGGACTTAACATCTATGGCCATCAGTCCCCTAGAACTAACCTAAGGACATCACACAACACCCAGTCATCACGAGGCAGAGAAAATCCCTGACCCCGCCGGGAATCGAACCCGGGAACCCGGGCGTGGGAAGCGAGAACGCTACCGCACGACCACGAGCTGCGGACTGGGTGAAGTGTTCACTGTAACAAATATCTACTAATACCAGTGTTGCTGGCCCCTGTTTTGGTTACAAGTGAGGTAGATTATTCCTTCACGTCGGTCAGGTGCCTGAAGATGGCGTAGGAAAACGCTGAATCAGGTTGCCCAATACAATCAGGTTGACAATTGACGGCTGGAAGGTGTTTAATTTGACATCCTCTATTGCGCCTTAAGGCTCACTGCTTGATAGCCTGCCTGCCCGTGGAGATAGCTTTGGATCCATTTAAAGTGATACTCAGCTTTCCTCCAGTTTCTTCCTGTCAGAAACTAAATACTACTGCGTAATGTAATGACGAGAATCAGTTGATTGTTAGGTATGGAAACGTTTTAGTGACATGACACCTATTGCTGGGTCCATATGGCTATAACTAATGCCATCTGGTAACATTCAGTACCCACAGAGCGTCCGCACATCGATAAGCGTCGTCGTACATATCGAAAGTATTAGTGTAATCGATATTGATCCCTAAGGCACAAATAAAAATGACACTGTTATGCAAAACTTAATGATGAGAGTAACTTTCACATGATGTGTCACAGGCAATGACATAATTTGTTGAAACTTGCAACTTTTACAGAGAGACCTGAAGCACTGCAGTACAGAAGGTAACCCAAAGAAATACGCAATGAAAAGAACGAAATTGACACTTTTATTGAAAGAGAATGACTACACTGAAGTAACTGCTTTTCATGATGGCTCCATGGATTTTACAAATTACGGGACATGGTTCTTAATATAGTGGGTGATCATGCATGCCCTGCAAGGTGCTCCCATGCTGGCCACAAAGTAAGAAGGGTGTTGTTGTGCTGGAGGGCTCCATTCCTCCCACCACGACTGACAGATGCTAGACGATCGTTTGTGCCTGTGGACGTGCTGCAGTATGTCTGCCCAAAACATACAACACGTGCTCGATGGGATTTAAGTTGAGAGAATGGATAGGGCAAACCATTCGTCAAATGACCTCACGTTCCAATATGTCCTCCATCGGCCCCGTTCGATGCGGTCGCTTATTGCCCAATCAGCTTCCGCCCTACCCCCCATCACCCGCCCCCCCCCCCCCCCCCCCCGCCTCCAACGGACCTAAATAACGTCGAATACGAGTGGGATGCGACAGAGAGACATATTGTAGCACGTCCACATGTCAGATTGGGGGAAGAGGTGTCTGGCAAAATCTTACCAAATGTCATAAAAAATGGGGAAGGAATGGAAATCTCAAGTATTAATTCATAGAATATAAATTATTATAACGGATAACATTTTGTTTTATAAAATTTATCCGAGCATAGACACAGGAATTCTCTGCTGTGCTTATTGAAGTCACTGCTTATCAGTCACACTTGAGATTTTGCAAGGCATTCGATGTTACTGGGTTCAACATCGGTTTGTATTGAAGGTTTTACAGTGCGTATGTTTAGTGGCATGCCGACAAGTCGAAACACTCGTATGAGAACGAAGTTAACCGTTTTTGAAAGGAATCTAAGGTGTAGTTCTCTTGCAGATCATATAACTCAAGAGATGAAAAATCTTCAAAATCATATAGTTCAAAGGAAGCTACAAACAATGTTATTTTTCATTTGCAAAGTAAGTAAACGTTCAGTAACATTTAATGTATATAATTTAACAATAAAAGGTTATTTTTAAGTGCTTTGTCAAGACGGTGAATACTATTTTCATGAAGTCTATATGTCCGCCTGTCTCTGTATGTCTGTCCGAAAATTACTCAGGATGGGCACGTTTAAAACAAAGTGCTCTTAAACACGTGTTAAAATCACTGTTTAATAAACTTTCCAAATGGAACATGTTTTAATAGTGTTTTAACCAGTGTTTAAAATAAAAGAATTCATTTTCACGTATTTCTACCCGACTACGGGGTAAAGCATCACGTGACGGGGAGGGGATGGGATTCCAGAGGGGAGGGGATTCCACTGCATCTGATCACGTCTCACGAAGTACTCCCTTGGTGAGATGTGGTCAGATGTGGTGGAGGACCAAACTTCGAAAAAATTATAATTAGTGGGTGTCCCCTTATCAACTGAGTTGGTAGAAGAATAGAACGCCCTTCTACAAGATCTCCTTGTGATCAGACACCCTATCGAGAATCATGTCGCGTACTTTATGATTTCCGGGGATCATCCCAAATCGCGGCGAATGCAGTGTAATTACTGTATTCCAATAGAAGTGTGATTTCTGTTCATCTCATTGCGTATTTCTTTCAGATACCATCCTTAATACAATATTTCATCATTAAGATTTCACCATCGGTGCATTTTTGATTTATACCATAGGGTTCAATATTGGGGCCATTTACATTTTCGATATGTGCAACGACACTAATCCATATGTGGAGGCTCCGTGGAGAATGAATGTTGACGTTCGTTCTCGTGATACGGAACCAGAAATGGGTGTCATGCATGATACCGGATGTTTCCAGAACTACCAGACAATGAGTTGATTCCCAAGTCATCAATACAACCCACAGTAGCATCATACGTGCAAAAAAAAAAGAAAAAAAGGGGGGGAGGACTACTTTAAATGGATCCATACAAGCAAATACAAATCACTAAAATATGGACACATTGCAGAGCATGCTTTGTCGTCCGTGGTGATCACACACCCTATTAAGAACCATTACCGGCTTTTTTTAATGTCCAGGGGACCACCATAAGTCGTGGTGACTGCAGAGTATTAGTTTGCATTTGATTAAAAGTTCCCTTTCCACTCGTCCCTTGGCGTATTTCCTTGTTGTCTTCTGTAGTGTACTATAACGTATCTTTCTATGTGTGTTCCAAGTTTCATTGAGCTACATTATTTGGCAGTAACACTTGATGCGAAAGTTACTTCTGTCCTTACGTTTTTCACACCAGCGGTGTTAGTGGACTCAGCATTGATCCTTGTGGGACATACCAAAAAGAAAGTGGTCCCAGTATTGACTCCTGTGGTACGTCATGACACACGTAATTCTGTAAGAATGTCACTGAGCTTTTTTGTGTGGCCTAGAACACAGTAGCTCTATTACGTCGTTCATACTCTCTACAAAATTTGTAATTTAGAACCTCCCAGACCGAGTAAAGAAACCACTGGCAGTCGTCAGCTTTCAGATCAGTATCGTACTAATTTTGTGAGACAGTTCCGTTCGAAGGAATAAGGCGAGCTATATAGCTTGTGCTGTCACACTAGCGTAGCAATATTTCGTCCGGGGAAGTGCTCTCTATTACGGGGCCCGCGGCTGTGACGGTTGCGGCCGGCGGACAATGCGGCCGGCGAGTGCCGGCGTCGAGCCCCGCCGCCGTATTTCAGGGCGCGCTGAGTGACAGCTGAATGCGCGCCCCGGCCGGCATGCGGTCCGCGGCCACTTCACGCGCCCGCCCGGCCGAGCCCACCGCTTTCTGGAAACCTGCGGACACCTGCAAAGAAGTCGGCCGGCGGCGACACGGCGAAACGCGGGCCGCGCCACCCTTTTTGCCTCGCCCGCTGGAAGCGGCGCTTCGTCTCCTCGCACAATAACGCGCTATCTTCCAGGAATTTACTGCCGGTGGAAACACGTACGATGAAACAGGAACCTGCCGAGTTGAGCGGCGCCGCGCGCCGCGTCGTATTAGATTTGTGGTCACTTCTCTTGACGTTTCACATTGCTTTCCAGGAACCCGTCGGGAAAAGTTTTCTCAATAAACACCATGCTGCATTCCACAAACTGGTCGAGTCGCACGAGGCTGTGGCGGTGCCTTGTAAATGGAATTACTTCTGCGGGATCAATTAACAGGCTGATGTAAACTGATTTACGTTTCCAGAATGAGATTTTCACTCTGCAGCGGAGTGTTCGCTGATATGAAACTTCCTGGCAGATCAAAACTGCGTGCCGGGCCGAGACTCGAACTCTGGACCTTTGCCTTTCGCGGGCAAGTGCTCTACCAACTGAGCTACCCAAGCACGACTCACGCCCCGTCCTCACAGCTTTACATGTGCCAGTACCTCGTCTCCTACCTTCCAAACTTTACAGAAGCTCTCCTGCGAACCTTGCAGAAGTAGCACTCCTGAAAGAAAGGATATTGCGGAGACATGGCTTAGCCACAGCCTGGGGGATGTTTCCAGATGAGATTTTCACTCTGCAGCGCGGAGTGTTCGCTGATATGAAACTTCCTGGCAGATCAAAACTCTGTGCCGGGCCGAGACTCGAACTCGGGACCTTTGCCTTTCGCGGGCAAGTGCTCTACCAACTGAGCTACCCAAGCACGACTCACGCCCCGTCCACACAGCTTTACATCTGCTAGTACCTCGTCTCCTACCTTCCAAACTTTACAAAAGCTCTCGCGCGAACCTAGCAGAACTAGCACTCCTGAAAGAAAGGATTTTGCGCAGACATGGCTTAGCCACAGCCTGGGGAATGTTTCCAGAATGAGATTTCCACGTTCATCGAAGAAAGATCGTAAATCCATCATAAAAATATGGAGTGGGGACCATCGGATGGTCGAATTGTTACAAAAATACACGGACGGAAAAAAATAGCGACACCAAGAAGGAGCTGTGCAATAGGAACCAAAGTTAGTGGATGTGTATCTACATCTGAAAGACGACGTCCATAGAAATTTCGCGCCGGTCGCATAAGAGAGGCACTAGTAACGTCTCTATCAGGATGCAAAACAGGTTTGCCTTAAATCCACCCTGTAACGATCGTGAGCGTTAGTTACCTTCGATATCGGACGTGGTGATTTGGTGTTAGTCAAGAATACCTTTAAGGCGACAAAGACGCCATTATCAACACCTGACTGATATTGAACGAAGTCGTGAAACAGTGCTACGAAAAGCTGAAAGTGCCTTCTCCGATACTGCAGAAAGACTTTGCAGAAAAGTAGCCACTATGACTGCTGGTGCGGTGTTCCCGGAAATGTGCGGTGGCAAGAAGACGGGACACGAACAGCCACGTGGCACTACTGTGACGAGAGACCATCGTGTTCGGCGAATGGCTCTGGCGCTTCGTATTGAATCCGCAGCAACAGTGCCAGCAGCAGTTGGCACCACAGTGACACGATGAACTGTTACAAACTGGTTACTTCAAGGGCAGCTCTGAGCCAGACGCCCTGTAGCGTGCATTCCACACGCCCCAAACCACTACCATCTGCGATTTCAGTGTTGATGAGATCTCTCTGAGGGCAGGGCGGAGGTCTCTTGTGGTTTCTGATAAAACCTGGTTCTGGGTCGTTGCTAGTGAAAGCCGTTGTTGGTTAGGGGGAGACCGGTTGAGGGCCTGCAACCAACCTGCTAGACACACTGAACCTACACCTGGAGTTATGGTTTGGGGTGGCGATTTCGTATGACTTAAGGAGCATTCTCGTAGTTGCCCCACGCACTCTCACTGTAAATTTCTACGTCGATCTGGTGATTCTACCCGTTGTGCTGCCATCTATAAGCATCATTCCAGGGGGTATTTTTCAGCAGAATAACACCTGTCGCACAGACCCCCGTTATGGCTCAACATGTTTTACCGAGTGTCTACGTGTTTCCTTGGCCTGTTCAGTCACCAGATCTGTCTCCAGTCAAGAACATGTGGGACATTGTCGGACGATATCTCCTGCGTTAGCTACAAATAGCATTAACCACACTGGCATAAAACTCCATCTCACAAACTGACATTCGGCACCCGTACAACACGATACATGCACATTTTCATGCTTTCATTCAACA
Organism: Schistocerca nitens; assembly: GCF_023898315.1. NCBI lineage: Eukaryota > Metazoa > Arthropoda > Insecta > Orthoptera > Acrididae > Schistocerca > Schistocerca nitens. The sequence continues at coordinate 187,570,595 of NC_064622.1, forward strand.
TTCTGCCGGTTACACCGGTTGTTAATGTACCAGCATTTCACATGTGGCTTTTCTCGCCCTTACATTAACATATGATCTTTCACTGTTAATAAGTGCGAGCGCAGTTCCCGTGAACACCGCACCAGCAGTCATGTATAGTGGCTACTTTTCTGCAAACTCTTTCTGCAGTATCGAAGAAGGAACTTTCGGCTTCTCGTAGCACTGTCGCACGACTTCGTTCAAACTCAGTCAGATGATGATAATGGCGTCTTTGTCGCTTAAACAAGTATATCCCTCAAATTTCATTACTCCACATTAATTATTTTTCGGTGGTGCGATATTTTTTCGACAGTGTGTGTTTCATCATCTGTGATTTTGTAAAACTTTGTTTAGGCTACTAGTTTCAACGCCTCAGCAGCTCTTTTAGGCCCCAATACATCTACCGTCCGGAGTATTCAAATCGTGTATGTACATAATACAGTAAACACTGTAGTAACTTTATTCCTCTGAAGCCTTTCGAACAGTGTATACTCTCCGCACGCGAAACAGCAACTACACAGTCGGGTGTTATATGTGCGTAGAATACACACTGTTAAAAAGTCTTCTACGGAATCCTGTTACTACAAAGGATCCCGTCTTATGTACATGTAAGACTGGAATCTCCGTACAAAGAAGATGCTACTGAGGCGTTAAATAAAGTCTTAAAAACTCACGCCTGATGGTATATATTTCTGCAACATAAAGAAAAGACAGAACAGCAGTTTCTCTGTGAAGCACCTAGAAATTACCAAACATTTGTGTAGTGTTTTAGCTCATAATAAGAGTGGATAACCAAGAACGGTGTGCTCGGATTAAAAAGGGTGTAGGACAGGGATGTAGTCTTTCGCCCCTACTATTCAATCTGTACAGCGAAGAAGCAATGATAGAAATAGAAGAAAGGTTCAGGAGTGGAACTGACCTTCCAGGTTAGCAGAGGGCTCTAATGCGATGCTTGCAGGACCTGGGTGGGCGCGCTAGCCCCGGATAGATGCCGTTCGGAGGAACAGCGACGAGGGCCGGTGTGCCGTCCAGCATGGATGTGGTTTTTAGGCAGTTTTCTACATCCCTCTAGGTGACAATCGTGCTGGTCCCCACATCCCGCCTGTGTTACACGACTTGCAGACATTTGAAAACGTTCGTACTATTTCATGTCTTACACTAGATGCAGACAGCTGAGGTACACTAATTCCGTCACTAACAGCGCCAATTCCATAGCAACAAGACGGACCCCACACTACAGTGTGACAAAGGCCGAAAGGAAATGATGATGATGGAAATGATGTTCAGGAGCGGAACTAAAATTCAAGGTGAAAGGATATCAATGATACGATTCACTGACGCTATCCTGAGTTAAAGTCAAGAAGAATTGCATGATCTGCTGAGTAGAATAAACAATCTTATGAGTTCAGACTACGGTTTGAGAGAGGGCAAAAACATAGAGGAAGACAGAGGTTGTAATACATCCAGCAAATAATTGAGGACGTAGGTTGCAAGTGCTAGTCTGAGATGAAGAAGCTGGCAGAGGAGAGGAATTCGTGGCCTGTCGCATCAAACCAGTCACAAGACTGACGACCCTCCCAAAAAAAAGGAAAATGCTTCAAGTGGCGTACGTAGTCTACCCCACTTGAGTACAGGGCACAGAACTTTCATAATACACGTGAAATTGTCAGAAGAGTCCCTACAACTTCCACATCATATTTTTTTGAACGTCATTTACGTGGTCAGAGCGTTGAGCCGTCTGCACCTTGTCGTTTTGTGATAGTTCATACTGATATGACCAAGTCTCGACATCCGTGATAATTGCTTCCCGAAATGAACTGTGCTCGATTACCATTTAGATCAAGTAGCGGTAGGCCTCCAAGCGTCGTTGTTCTTATAATGGAGTCAAGTTGTGTGGGATAAACTTTGCACACACTTTCCTCTTCTTCAGAACACTCTGGGGACTGTCTTGAACAATTACTTTAGATACGTTGCTCCATTGAGATTTTTGAACAACAACGTTGCCATCTAGGGTCGAGCACGTCCACTGCTTAATACAGCCTACCCACAACCGAGTGGTGGAATGCTCACCTGTTGTTTAGAGTTGTTATTCTACGGTGGCGCGCAGTCCGGAACCGTGCGACTGCTATGGTCGCAGGTTGGAATCCTGCCTCGGGCATGGATGTGTGTGATGTCCTTAGGTTAGTTAGCTTTAAGTAGTTCTAAGTTCTAGGGGACTGATGACCACAGCAGTTGAGTCCATAGTGCTCAGAGCCATTTGAACCATCTGTGGTGGCACCGTAGTTCCTACGCTAACGTCACTTTCACCCAAAATCAGTCTAAAAAAGGGGCGCAAATCTTGCTCTGACCAGAGAGACAGTACTCCTATACCATTAAGAACTCCCCGTAGCAATCTAACTACTTTCAGAAAGACTTCGACATCGGACTACCGTGCTGTAAAACGTACATTGTTAACATTTCACCTGCGACTTATAGTCACGGCTGCTGATAATCTCCACAAAGACAAAACAGGGAAGCACTTGATGAAGACACACGAAAACACCACGGAAACAAATGGAATTTAATTAGCTTCAATTAGACAACAAAAACTCTACCTCGTTCATTAACATCGCCTCCAGCTACCTAGTGGCTCCATTGTTTGATAAGAGGCCTGACATCGTATGAACTGAGATGAATGCCTCATCATGAATGTCGTTTAAATTTATTACTTCTCTGCTAATTATTGCACTCACGATACATTTTGCGGACAATGCTCACCATTGAACGTAGCTGCAAAATTATATCACTGTCCGACACATTATTCAGGAGACATCGCGTCATGGAGACTGTGCTTTGTGCAATCGAAACTGCTGAACGACATTAACTAAAGATACAGGTGAAATATGTGTACAAATTTGAGCCCTCGATCGATTTTAGCCAAATGTGGTACAGATATTACTAGCTGGAAAATAATCCTGTAGGGGTCAGAACCAGCAACCTCCTATTGGGGTGGGAGTGATAATGTGCAGAAAAAAGGGAGAGGAGGGAAGAGATGGATAGAGAAAGGGGGGAGGAGATAGAGAGTAGGAAAGAGGACATGGACACAGATAAGAGGGAAGTGGAGATGAACACAATGAAGGGAGGGGGAAATGGACAGAGAAAGGGAAGAGGAGGAGATGGACTGAGAGAGGACAGAGGTGGAAATGGACAGAGAAAGGGGGAGGAGGAGATAAAGAGCGCGAGGAGGAAATAGAGCAGCAGGAGGAGAAGGACTCAGGTGGAAAGTGGAGGGGATAGACAGAGGCGAAAGGAGGGAATAGGCAGAGAGTGCAGTAGAAGATGCATAGAGAAAATGGAGAGGAGCAGATGGAGAGAAGTGGAGTGGACAAAGCGAGGGACTGGAGGAGACACATAATGGCAGGTCGAGGAGGCGGACAGGAGAAGGGTGAGAAGGAGATGGACAGAAAAGAGGGAAAGGAGCAGAGGGGAAAGGGGCAGATGCACTAATACAATTGGAATAAATATGTACACAATCAATGTTGGGGAATAGGTTAGTATTCAGTAAAAGAAACAGATTTTCTACACCCCATTCAATTTTCAAGTTCCAAAACATGAACGACAAGAGTCATCGAGTAACTGAACCCTACAAAAGAATGTCGAACTTACGTAGATCGTTGCTGTGTTGATGTGGGCATTTCGTATTTTAATGACAATTTCATGGCCTATTTCATCTCATCATCCAGGACATAAATTTATTTCTTTATTAATATTTCTCCCCTGCAAATATAATAAGTTCATTCCAATTTTTTTCCTTTACTGTTATTTCATCCCATCTCGCCCCATGTGGGCGGGGGAAGGAGAAATGGACAGAGTGAGCTGGCAGGGATACAGACACCCCCTCTTTACGTAGTAGAACTTATCTCTCACTTAGGCGTTAAAAAAAAAAAAAAAAAAGAACAAGGAAACATGTGTATCATGAATTTCAAATTCTTTTAAAAGGCGATGGTAATGGGAGAATGTAAGATAATGCTGTCTTCGTGGATTGTTTAAAAACAGCGATAAAAATGTGACAGACGGCACAGTTAGAAACATTTGAAGAACACCACATACTCGCAAAAACACTCGTAAAATACACTCCTGGAAACGGAAAAAAGAACACATTGACACCGGTGTGTCAGACCCACCATACTTGCTCCGGACACTGCGAGAGGGCTGTACAAGCAATGATCACACGCACGGCACAGCGGACACACCAGGAACCGCGGTGTTGGCCGTCGAATGGCGCTAGCTGCGCAGAATTTGTGCACCGCCGCCGTCAGTGTCAGCCAGTTTGCCGTGGCATACGGAGCTCCATCGCAGTCTTTAACACTGGTAGCATGCCGCGACAGCGTGGACGTGAACCGTATGTGCAGTTGACGGACTTTGAGCGAGGGCGTATAGTGGGCATGCGGGAGGCCGGGTGGACGTACCGCCGAATTGCTCAACACGTGGGGCGTGAGGTCTCCACAGTACATCGATGTTGTCGCCATTGGTCGGCGGAAGGTGCACGTGCCCGTCGACCTGGGACCGGACCGCAGCGACGCACGGATGCACGCTAAGACCGTAGGATCCTACGCAGTGCCGTAGGGGACCGCACCGCCACTTCCCAGCAAATTAGGGACACTGTTGCTCCTGGGGTATCGGCGAGGACCATTCGCAACCGTCTCCATGAAGCTGGGCTACGGTCCCGCACACCGTTAGGCCGTCTTCCGCTCACGCCCCAACATCGTGCAGCCCGCCTCCAGTGGTGTCGCGACAGGCGTGAATGGAGGGACGAATGGAGACGTGTCGTCTTCAGCGATGAGAGTCGCTTCTGCCTTGGTGCCAATGATGGTCGTATGCGTGTTTGGCGCCGTGCAGGTGAGCGCCACAATCAGGACTGCATACGACCGAGGCACACAGGGCCAACACCCGGCATCATGGTGTGGGGAGCGATCTCCTACACTGGCCGTACACCACTGGTGATCGTCGAGGGGACACTGAATAGTGCACGGTACATCCAAACCGTCATCGAACCCATCGTTCTACCATTCCTAGACCGGCAAGGGAACTTGCTGTTCCAACAGGACAATGCACGTCCGCATGTATCCCGTGCCACCCAACGTGCTCTAGAAGATGTAAGTCAACTACCCTGGCCAGCAAAATCTCCGGATCTGTCCCCCATTGAGCATGTTTGGGACTGGATGAAGCGTCGTCTCACGCGGTCTGCACGTCCAGCACGAACGCTGGTCCAACTGAGGCGCCAGGTGGAAATGGCATGGCAAGCCGTTCCACAGGACTACATCCAGCATCTCTACGATCGTCTCCATGGGAGAATAGCAGCCTGCATTGCTGCGAAAAGTGGATATACACTGTACTAGTGCCGACATTGTGCATGCTCTGTTGCCTGTGTCTATGTGCCTGTGGTTCTGTCAGTGTGATCATGTGATGTATCTGACCCCAGGAATGTGTCAATATAGTTTCCCCTTCCTGGGACAATGAATTCACGGTGTTCTTATTTCAATTTCCAGGAGTGTACCAAAAACAACAGTAGTTACACTGACCATTAAAAATGGAGCATTATACGCTTTCACTAAAACTGGAAAAGGACCTGCTGTGGGACGGTAGACCGTTGACGAATACGAGGTGCATTCAAGTTCTAAGGCCTCCGATTTTTTTTTATAATTAACTACTCACCCGAAATCGATGAAACTGGCGTTACTTCTCGACGTAATCGCCCTGCAGACGTACACATTTTTCACAACGCTGACTCCATGATTCCATGGCAGCGGTGAAGGCTTCTTTAGGAGTCTGTTTTGACCACTGGAAAATTGCTGAGGCAATAGCAGCACGGCTGGTGAATGTGCGGCCACGGAGAGTGTCTTTCATTGTTGGAAAAAGCCAAAAGTCACTAGGAGCCAGGTCAGGTGAGTAGGGAGCATGAGGAATCACTTCAAAGTTGTTATCACGAAGAAACTGTTGCGTAACGTTAGCTCGATGTGCGGGTGCGTTGTCTTGGTGAAACAGCACACGCGCAGCCCTTCCCGGACGTTTTTGTTGCAGTGCAGGAAGGAATTTGTTCTTCAAAACATTTTCGTAGGATGCACCTGTTACTGTAGTGCCCTTTGGAACGCAATGGGTAAGGATTACGCCATCGCTGTCCCAGAACATGGACACCATCATTTTTTCAGCACTGGCGGTTACCCGAAATTTTTTTGGTGGCGGTGAATCTGTGTGCTTCCATTGAGCTGATTGGTGTTTTGTTTCTGGATTGAAAAATGGCATCCACGTCTCATTCATTGTCACAACCGACGAAAAGAAAGTCCCATTCATGCTGTCGTTGCGCGTTAATATTGCTTGGCAACATGCCACACGGGCAGCCATGTCGTCGTCCGTCAGCATTCGTGGCACCCACCTGGATGACACTTTTCGCATTTTCAGGTCGTCATGCAGGATTGTGTACACAGAACCCACAGAAATGCCAACTCTGGAGGCGATCTGTTCAACAGTCATCCGGCGATCCCCCAAAATAATTCTCTCCACTTTCTCGATCATGTCGTCAGACTGGCTTGTGCGAGCCCGAGGTTGTTTCGGTTTGTTGTCACACGATGTTCTGCCTTCATTAAACTGTCGCACCCACGAACGCACTTTCGACACGTCCATAACTCCCTCACCACATGTCTCCTTCAACTGTCGATGAATTTCAATTGGTTTCACACCACGTAAATTCAAAAAACGAATGATTGCATGCTGTTCAAGTATGGAAAACGTCGCCATTTTAAGTATTTAAAACAGTTCTCATTCTCGCCGCTGGCGGTAAAATTCCATCTGCCATACGGTGCTGCCATCTCTGGGACGTATTGACAATGAACGCGGCCTCATTTTAAAACAATGCGCATGTTTCTATCTGTTTCCAGTGCGGAGAAAAAAATCGGAGGCCTTAGAACTCGAATGCACCTCGTACAACGGTGGGTGTAGAGCGAGATAGAAGATTAGTGGTGATGAGGACTGAGAACTTGTAAGAGGTGATGATGAGAGAGAGGTGGCCATGGGGCACGAGGAGAGAGGAGTAGCTGGTATTGGGATCTACTGATTTGGGAGAAAAAGAGGGTGGGGGAGACAGGGAAGTGCAAAAGGCTGTGGTGTGGTATGGGGAGAGGATGAGGAGGGAGTCTTTGTGGGGTTGGAAAGGGTGAGTTCGATTCAGAGTTTGTAGGAGAATATATGTCGGGATAGAGCTTGTGGTCCAGGAGAGGGAGATGGTTGGGTGTATATGTGGAGGTTGTGTAGGTGGAAGAGTGCTGGATTGTGTAGGTAGAGGAGCAACAGCATACTAGGATTGGAAAGAAGAGAGGACACAATAGGACTGTTGGTGTCGAGTTTGTGGATGATGTACGTTATTTGGAGGTGTTCAAAGTAAATGAGGAGAGGTGATAATTTCATGAGTTGGTAAAGGATCCTTGTGGGAGAAAGTAAGCAGGTGCAGAAAGTGAGTTGGAAACCATGGCGTTCAAGAATCTGGAGAGACTTACACAACCTGGGAAGGGCAGATATCCATACAACATTTGCATATAGGAGGAGGACAGATTAGGTATTATGAATGTCACAGACGGTGGAGGGATCTAGTCCCTATGTTCGTCTGGTTAGTAGTTACAGTAGTTTTTGTTTACTGTGGCCTTTCCGTTGGATGGTTAGTAGATGATGTTTCCAGATTAGGTGCCAGTCAGAGACTGGCCCACGTTGTTTTAATGTCTTAATTAGCTGGATTGGATGGTCCTAAATGGTGAGATAGTGGCCATGGAAACTGAAGATGTGATAGGTGCTTCTTTTATTATTGTCTGGGCTTTGGAGGTGTCAATCATAAGGAGCCACTGGTTACACCAGGAGTTAAATTGTCTGAAGTGCATTTGGAGGGATCATTGGGATTTCTGGAGCGTAGGATGGAGGATGAGGAAAGTGGTTTCACCAGCCTACTGAAGGAGGTGGAAAGGAGCAGATGGTTTGGGCATACTGTAGTGTATAAGAGGTAAAGGAGAGGGAAGCAATAGAACCTTGGGGCAGTTCTGCAGTGGGGTGGAAGGTACGGGAATTAGTGTTGTTAACAATGACGTAAGATTGGCGATTGGAGAAGAAGGATGCAATAAGATGGACATAGTTCAAAAAAATGTTCAAATGTGTGTGAAATCTTATAGGACTTAACTGCTAAGGTTATCAGTCCCTAAGCTTACACACTACTTAACCTAAATTATCCTAAGGACAAACACACACACCCATGCCCGAGCGAGGAATCGAACCTCCGCCAGGACCAGCCACACAGTCCATGACAGCAGCGTCTGAGACCGCTCGGTTAATACTGCACGGCTGGACATAGTTGATTGGAAGTGCGTAAATAAGGAGTTGGAAAAATAGACCAGAATGCAATATCAGTTGTATGCTTTCTCTAGGTCAAGGGGACCAAAGATGTTGGATTTACAGTTGTTGAGCTGTTGGGACAGGAAATGGGTGAGGTTTAGGAGGAAGCAGGTGACGTCAGTGCCGATAGCATTGGATGTGTCGAGAGAGGATGGATTCAGAGACCTTGCTAAACACTGAGGTGAGGCAGATGAGAAAATATGAGGAGGTATCAATGGGGGTTTCTTTGGTTTGAGGAAAAGCAGAATTTTGGAGGTTTCCGACAGGTCAGTATAGTAGGTGTGGAGAGGATGGTGGTATATAGGGTTGCAAGGGTAATAAGAAAGGAAATAGGGCATTCTTTGAAGTGGCAAAAGGTAATTTAGTCGCACCTGAGTGCTTCTGTAGTTCGGTTTATGAATCTTTGCATATTTATCTAATTTATTAGACACAGTTCTTGCATTTTCGTCAGGATCTACAGTAGAGTTCTGTAGTATGTGTAGATAGCCCTTTTGCCTTAGTAGTGTAGTTGTCCACGGCCTCTAGTATGGATAGAGACTGTGATTGTTGCGTGCAGATGCAAGCCGAGTTGGTGACACTTTGATCTCAGCTCCAGGCTGTGATCGCTTTGGTTACACAACTTGAAGCTGCAGTGGATGTGCATCACTGTTGAGGGCCAGTCGTGGGAATCCAAAGAACGTACAGCACGTCCGTGTCCTCCGATCGGTCCTCACCAGTGGCCAGCCCAGTTTCTGCTTGCACTGATGTTGGCACCTCACCTGTAGTCAAGTGAGAGGTCGCCTCAGGGCGCTACAAGCGGCGAAAGACTTCCCAGGGGGCCGCCCTGGTTAGCCTGATAACAGGTTCCAGATGCTGTATGTGGCTGACACTGCCGCTCAGCCACATGCAGTTGTCTGTCATGTTTCAATCTCTCACCCTGCAAGATCCAGACAACACAGAGGGTGGGATTATTGGTAATTGGGAGCTACAGTGTTAGGCGTGTTATGGGCCCCTTCGGTACGTGGCTGCCAAGAAGGGAAAGGAAGCCAATGTGCACCCTGTGTGCATACCGCGTGGTCATTCCAGACGTGGAATGGGTCCTTCCGGATCCCATGAAGAGCACAGGGTGCAACCAACTGCAGGTGGTACCAGAGATGTGTGTCGCTTTGGATCGAAAGAGATTCTCTCGGTTCCGAGTGGGTGACAGAAGTGGTAAAGGCTGCCAGTCTTTCTTTCGAGATGAAAGCAGAGCTCACCATTTGCAGCACAGTCGACAGGACCGATTGCGGACCTCTGGTACAGAGCCGAGTGGAGGGACTGAATCAGAGGCGCAGATGGCTCTGCGACCGTGTAGGCTGCAGACTGCTCGACATGCACGACGGGGTGGTTGTGTTTCAGATTCCGCTGAATAGGTCAGGAGTCCATTACACTCAGGAGGCGGCTGCACGGGTAGCAGGGGCTGTGTGGCGTGGACTGGGCGGTCTTTTAGGTTAGAGGGTCTAGCGAAAACACAAAACGGGCTTCAGTCTCAAAGCGTGCAGGCCGGACACAGTATGAATGTAGATACAAGAACCATCGGTATAGCAGTTGTAAATTGTCGTAGCTGTGTCGGGAAAGTAACCAGAACTTTAAATGCTAATAGAAAGCATTGATGCTCAAATCGTTATAGGCACTGAAAGCTGGCTAAAGCCGGAGATAAGTTCAGCCGAAATTTTTGCGAAAAACCTAACGGTGTTCCGAAAGGATAGGCTAAACATAGTTAGCGTTGCCGCGATTGTTGCTATATGAAGTAGCTTATGTTGTCGCGAAACTGAAGTAGATAATTCCTGTGAGTTAGTATGGACACAGATCATTCTTGGCAACCGCAATAAAACACTAATTGGATCCTTTTAGCGACCTACCAACTCAGAAGATACAATTACTGAAAGGTTCGAAGAAAACTAGAGTATAATTTCAAACAAGTACCCGATTCATACAATTAAATTTGGTGGTGATTCAATTTACCCTCAATATGTTGGTGAAAGTACTTGTTTAAATCTGCAGGTTCGCAGAAAACACCATCCGAAATTGTGCTAAATGCATTCTCTGAAAATTATTTCGGGCAGTTAGTTCGTGAGCCCACAGGAAGAGTAAACGATTGCGAAAACACATTTGACGCCTTAGCAAGAAATAATCCTGAGCTAATAACAAGCATCAAAATTGATACAGGGATTAGTGTACTCAGGGTTGTGACAGCGAGACTGAATGTTGTAACCTCTAAATCCTCCAACAATAAACGAAAATTATACCTATTCAAAAACAGATATAAGTTCACTTGACACCTTCCTGAGAAACGGCCGGAATTGCCACAATTAATAAAATATTCCGGGCTATTATACCTTGGTCGAATGAATGTCCGATTCACACCCTCGATCGCTACTGAATCAGCAGTGAGCGAGGGTGTGAATCGGACTTTCAACAAAGCTACTATCGCCCTTTAAAATGTCCTCCACAGATGGGGACGAAACGTCGGGTTTTAATGTGAAATCCATTCGACCACGGCATAATATCCCGGAATATTTTATTAACTGTGCCTTCCTGAGAGACAATCTCCACTCCTGCCAAATTTAAAATGTAAGTGTAGGCCAGATGTGGCTTGAATACAGAGAAATCGGCAGCGATTGAGAGATAAACTAATAAACGATGGATACACAGAAAGGGTCAGGACACTTGTAGAAATAACAAAAAAAGTGCCAAACTTAAACGGACGTAAAATCACCGAGATTAGCGATCTTTTACAGAAGCTCGAAATTTAGCGTGGATTTCAATGCGAGAAGCTTATAATAGTTTCCACAACGAAATTTTGTCTCGAAACCTGGCAGAAAATCCAAAGAGATTTTGGTCGTATGTGAAGTACGCTAACGGCAAGACACAATCAATGCCTTCTCTGCGCGATATCATTGGAAATACTATCGACGACAGTGCTGCCAAAGCGGAGTTACTAAACATAGCCTTCCGAAATTCCTTCGCCAAAGCGGAGTTACTAAACATAGCCTTCCGAAATTCCTTCGCAAAAGAAGGCCAACTAAATGTTCCAGAATTCGAATCAAGAACAGCTGAAATCATGAGAAACGTAGAAACAGTTGTCCTCTGAGTAGCGAAGCAACGTAAATCGCTTAACAAAAGCAAGTCTTCCGGTTCAGACTGTGTATCAGTTTGGTTTGTTTCAGAGAGTGCTCATACAACAGTTCCATACTTAGCAATCATATACAACCGTTTCCTCAACGAAAGATCCGTAACCAAAGACTAGAGAGCTACACAGGTCACACCAATATTCAAAAGAGGTAATAGGAGTAATCCGCTAAATTACAGACACATATCGGTATGCAGCAGGATTTTGAAACGTGTATTCTATCCGAACGTGATATTCTATTCGAAGTTGTACTTTATCTCGAAAAGAACAGTCTATTGACACACAGTCAATACGGATTTAAAAAACATCGTTTTCTTGAAACACAACTAGCTCTTTACGGCACGTGCTATAGACAAGGGACCTCAAATTGATTCCGTATTTATAGATTTCCAGAAAAATTGCGTGATTATGGAATATACACTATGTGATCAAAAGTATCCAGACACCCTCAAAAACAAACGTTTTTCATATTAGTTGCATTGTGCAGCCACCTACTGCCAGGTACGCCATATGAGCGGCCTCAGTAGTCATTAGACATCGTGAGGGATCAGAATGAGCGCTGCGCCGAACTCACGGACTTCGAACGTGGTCAAGTGATTGGGTGTCACTTGTGTCATACGTCTGTACGCGAGATTTCCACACTCCTAAACATACCTCGGTTCACAGTTTTCGATGTGATAGTGAAGTGGAAATGTGAAGGAAAACGTACAGCACAAAAGCGTATAGGCCGACCTCGTGTGTTGACTGATAGGGACCGCCTACAGTTGAAGAGGGGCGTAATGTGTAATAGGCAGACATCTATCCAGACCATCACAAAGAAATTCCAAACTTCATCAGGATCCACTGTAAGTACTACGACAGTTAGGCGGGAGGTGAGAAAACTTGGATGTAAAGGTCGAGTGGCTGCTCATAAGCCACACATCACACAGGTAAATGCTGAACGACGCCTCGCTTATTGTAAAGAGCGTAAACATTGGACGATTGAACAGTGGAAAAACGTTGCGTGGAGTGACGAATGGCACGGGGTGCGTAGAGCGAAAGCCCGATGAATGTCATCTGCCAGCGTGTGTAGTGCCAACAGTAAAATTCTGAGACGGTGGTGTTATGGTGTGGTCAACATCCCAGTAATGGACTGGCCTGCACAGAGTCCAGTCCTGAATCCTACAGAACACTTTTGGGATGTTTTGGAAAGCCGACTTCATGCCAGGCCTCACCGACCGACGTTGATACCTCCTCAGTGCAGCACTCCGTGAAGAATGGCCTGCCATTCCCCAAAACCCTTCCAGCACCTAAGTGAACATATGCCTGCGAGACTGGAAGCTGTCATCAACGCTAAGGGTGGACCAGCGCCGTATTGAATTCCAGCATTACCGATGGAGGGCGTCACTAACTTGTAAGTCATTTTCAGCCAGGTGTCCGGATACTTTTGATCACATAGTGTAGTCTCAGGTACGTGACTAGATTTGCGATTTCCTGTCGGAGAGATCACATTTCGTAGTAACTGACGGAAAGTCATCGAGTTAAACAGAAGTGATTTCTGGCGTTCCCCAGGGTAGTATTATAGGCCCTTTGCTGTCCTTATCTATATCAACGATTTAGGAGACGATCTGAGCAGCCGTCTTAGGTTGTTTGCAGATGATGCTGTCGTTTATCGACTAGTGAAGTTATCAGAAGATATACAAATTGCAAAACGATTTAGAAAAGATATCTGTATGGTACTAAAAATTCGTAATTGACCTAAATAACGAAAAGTGTGAGGTCATCCTCATGAATGCAAAAAGGAATCCGCTAAACTTCGATTACACGATAAATCAGTCAAATCTAAAGGCCGGAAATTCAACTAAATACCTAGGATCTACAATTACGAACAACTTAAATTGGAAGGAACACATAGAAACTGTTGTAGGGAAAGCTAACCAAAGACGTAGTTTTCTTCTCAGGACACTTAGAAAACGTAACGGATCTACTAAAGAGACTGCCTTTCCTGCACTACTCTTGTCCGTCCATCAGGCAGGATTGACGAAGTACATCGAGAAAGTGCAAAAAAGGGCAGCACGTTTTGTATTATCGCGAAATAGTGGAGAGAGTGTCACTGATATGACACAGGATCTGGGGTGGACAGCATTAAAACAAAGGCGTTTCTCGCTGCGGCGGTATCTTCTCACGAAATTTCGGTCACCAATTTTCTCCTCCCAATGCGAAAATATTTTTCTCGCGCCGACCTACATACTGAGAAACGGTCATCATAATAAAAAAAGTGAAATCAGAGCTCTCACGGAAAGATACATGTGTTCATCATTTCCACGCGCTGTGCGAGACTGGAATAAGATAGAATTACCGTGAAGTTGATTCAATAAAGCCTCTACCAGGCACTTAAATGTGACTCGCAGAGTATCCATGTACTCGTAGATGTAGATGTAAATGTAATAAGGTAATAACCAGGGAATGTGTTGCATTTTCTGTGAAGTACTTGGTTTATGTCTTGTGCTGTGACTGGGGTGCTTAGTTCTGTTTGTGGTATGTTGTTCAAGAACCGGAAGCTGGGAACGAGGGATGGGACTGTGAAATCTGTGTGTTTGTGGATAGTAGGCAATTCGCAATAGTCAAAGTGAGATCAAAAGACATCCGAGAGATAAGATGCCAAGTAATTGGCTTTGCTCACGTCACCAGTAAGGAATATATGTTGTGAAATATAGGTTAATGAGGTATATGATGGATGCTAATATGTCGAAATGCTTTCAAGTATTTGGAAGAGATAAAAGGGAGTGTAGCTTTGAGTCTGGTGCATGTCTGGCTCCAGTCCCAGCTTTTTCTTGGCTTTGAGTAAATTTGTAATGTGTCGCTGTATTTGCTGGTGGTATATGAATGTATTCCAGACACAAGTAGAAAGGAGTCACGGAGAAGAGGTACTGCTTGTGTTGAGAGAGTGAATTTTAGTAGTGATATGTGTGGGGATAGTATTTAACAAAGTCTGTTGCAGGAAGCCTGTGGCATAGGGGATATCGTCGGGTTGCTGCGAGTTTATGGGGTGGCTTTCTATCTGGATAGCTATGGATTTCCAGCAGGCATTCCAGTTGGCATGAGAGTAGTCATGGACAACCTCTGCGTGGAGATTAAGATGAGGTGCATGGGTATGTAGGATAAGATGAGGAGGAGAGGTGGGTGGTCACTTCCAATTGACTTCTGCCGTGAGGTGTCAAAGGTAGTTGGGGGATGATGTTGCTTTCAGGATGGGTTTGCTGTGGGATGGGGACATTGTCACCTTGAAGGGAGTCTGCAAACTGACGTCACCACAGATCTCTGCAGGTGATCTGCTATGGATCTTGAGGTCAGCGGCAATAGTATAGGTGGAAAGGGTACTGCAGATGTGGGTGAGGAAATCACAGGGGATGGGATTATTAGGTAAGACATAGATGGTAGCACAGGTAGCAGTTGAAACCTTGAAGAAGAGTCCAAGGGTGAAGTTGTTCCTGTTATGTCCAATTGCTACTACACATCTGTACAAGGGGAAGAGTTTATCAGTGTGGGGGAGAATACAGGGAGAGGTATGGATGCTACCATGTGGTTGGAGGAGTGTGTCATTGAGGAGGAAGGTACCGAAATCGTATTGAAAAAGAGTATGCATAAAAAGGGGCTTACTGGAGGGTAGGAAGAGGGTGTCGTATGTAGGATGCTGTAATGCTGTTGCTCCATGATGAGAAGCTATGGAGCAGTTTGTGGGTGCTGATTCCAGGATGGCTGAAGGTGAAGGCGAAGAGGATCTTGTTTTGGGACCATGTGGTTAGGGTGCTGAAGTGGACTAATGAGTGGGCAACAAGAGGTGGATATTTTGGAGGACGATTATTATGAAATTAATGATATTTTCAGCAGTGGGGGTGGGTGGAGAGAGTTTTTGGGATGGATAGATGATCAGTAGGATGGACAGGGGTCTGGCCTTGCACTTGTCAGAGTAAGTAGGGTGGGCATCATTAGTGGTGTACCAGATGGGATTGGGGGGGGGGGGAGAAAGCTAGTTTGGGACACTGCTTAAGGAAGTGAGGTTACTTACAGTGGGAAGAAACTGGAGGTTTCTCACAATCAGTAATAAGGTGGTCATTACACAGGAGGCACTTTTGGCATCTGTAGAATTGGGGAGGGAATGAATTTAGAGTGTTCGACTTTGTGATGCTGTCTGTAGATGAGGACTCTATCCATGAGGAGGCGGTTGATAGTGTGAGCATACTCTGTGAATACTCGCATGAGGAAGATGAGAACACAGTCCACATTTCTATGGAAGGGCTGGAACTGAGTTCTGCAACCACCTCCTCTGCTGTGATGTCAGAACCAAGCTTCATGGTCACATCTATGAGAGTGACGCGGCAGTAGGGAGTTTGTTTGGATGGGGTACGTGTGGCTGTGAAGGGAGTGAGAGGGGTATGAGCACATAGCGTGGGGAAGTTTGAGAAGAAGGTCTGTGTGGAAGTTACAAAAATGGTTCAAATGGCTCTGAGCACTATGGGACTTAACTGCTGAGGTCATCAGTCCCCTAGAACTTAGAACTACTTAAACCTAACTAACCTAAGGTCATCACACACATCCATGCCCGAGGCAGGATTCTAACCTGCGACTGAAGCGCCTATAACCGTTCGGGCACCGCGGCCGGCTGTGAAAGTTACATTGGTTTATTTGATGTGGACTGAGTTTTTGTGTGGGCTGATTTGGATGACAGGAATTTGAGGAACATATTTTCTGATTTTGAGAGATTTGGCTTTTAGGAATTGAGTGTCATGGTGGGACAGGAGGAAGGTATGGACAGCTAGGGGAGAGGATGCAAGGAAGGCAGCTATGTCCATGTGTTCAGTGGAGACTGGTTTGGTTTGAGGTTTCTTGGCGGCAGAGTTGGCTGTGGTGTCTGAATTGGGTCGCTTCTCGGATTTTTGGCGAGTGTGGGATTGGTGGGGGTTGCATAATTGGAGGATGTGGCGCTGGGAAGGTCCTATCAAAGTGCAGGGGTCAGTGCAGCTGCTAGTGAATGGTGTTGTGGAGTCTGTTGTAGCGATGGGAGTGTGGCAAGATGTACCTTGTGTAGGTGTTGCAGGGTCAGTGGTGATTGTGGGAAAGGCTGGGAGTAGAGGATAGACGAACGAAAAAGTGGATTGTAGGGAATGTGTTGCAGGGAGGGGAGGGTAGACGGCTGATGCAACTGTGGATGGGGAAGAAGCTATGGGGAAGGGGAGGGCATATGGTGGTATGCCGGAGGAAGCACTCCATGTAGTGACTGTAGGAGCAGGGTAGAGGGTGGTGTAAGTGACTGATTTGGTCGGGATGTCCATCGTGGGCAAGGTTGGTACGTACCGGCAATGGAGTGTCACCGAGATCGTGAATGATGGCCTCTACGATGTCTGAGATGACGTGATGACGGCAGATGAGGGCTGGTGGCCGGGAGACGAAGACGAGTAGCTAGAGGCTGCGAGCAGGCTGCGGCGGCGATGGTAACGACGAAGACTAGGACAGAGACGGATGCGTGAAGGCGGCGGCAGCGGTGATGCTTGGCACTGACGACGGATGGCAGCTGCGATGGCGGTTGTGGAGCAAGGCGGAGGCGACGACAAGAAAACAACGATATGCAGGAAGTTACGATGAACACCACACACACACACACACACACACACAAAGAGAAAGAGAGAGTGGGAGAGGAAAGATAATCTCGAGAACACAAGCACACCTACACAGATGAACAGATACAGAGGCAGGTCATTGGGGAGTACTCCCTACCAGTGTATACTATAACTAAACAGCAGCATCAAATGAACTAATGAAGCGACTGCTAGTCAGTAACATGTATCGTGACTCTGTCAGCTGGCCAGAGACTACTACCCCCGATGCTGTAACAACAAATAAAACCTCTATCTAACCAGTACAGTTCTTTTACAGGCATTATAAAATATTTACGTATTTTGATTTCATTTTACTACTCCTTCTAGTATCCCGTATTATTTCACTTTTCAGAGAATGGGCCACAAAAATAATAATACATGTAATAACTAGTTTGCCCATACATAAAAATGGCAACATCTACGCATACTGTTCACTGCGCTATTAACAGCTGGCTTTAATTGTTGCATTTACGGAACACTGTCGTGTACGTCAAAAGTACCTCACACTGTCTTATGTATATTAATGTCCTGACGTAACTGTTTCAGTACCTATGCACATGCAGTTGAGCGCATGTTTTCAAAAGAAAACAGTGCCTGAACTGCCTCAGACAGCTCGTAAGTGTCACACAAATTTTACAGACGGAACGAAAAATGTGTTAACTGTTTGCGTAGTCTTTAACGAACAAAATGAAGAATCTACCTATTTGTGTTGTAGAAACTTATTACGTATATTTGGTAGATTCAATTTAGTTGTAAAGATGTCTTTTATTATTTTAACATTGCAATACTAAATTCACGAAACTTTCATCTTTCAGAACCATCTTATTGATATTCTGCTACAGAATGATTCCTTCGTACGAGGAAAGAAGAAGAAAACACTAGTTGCCATTTCGTGATAATACTGAAAATGAAACAAAATGTTATAGCACGAATTACACTTTCCAGTCGTATTAATGTGGTCACACCTGTCGAAAGCCTGAATAGCAGCATGGACCACCGCAAGACTTGCAGGAAGAGACTCCGTGACATTCTGCCCGATCACGGTGGTCCCATTGATTCTCAATTGGGTTTTAATGTTGGGAGTCTGGGGGCCAAGGGAGTACGGCGAATGATCCTGGTGCTCTTCAAACCAAGCAGGTAGACTGCGAGCTCTGTGATATGAAGCATTGTCCTACTGGTAAATACCATCGTGCCAAGGAAATATAAACTCCATTTAGTGATGGACATGGTCCCCAACGATAGATGCTTACCTATGTTGACCCATCCTGCCTTCCAGAATGATGAGGTCACACGGGGAATGCCACAAAAGCATTCCATAAACCATAACATTTTTGCAGGTTGTTTCCTTAAGGGCTAAACTAAAAATATGGTTCAAATGGCTCTGAGCACTATGGGACTCAACTGCTGTGGTCATAAGTCCCCTAGAACTTAGAACTACTTAAACCTAACTAACCTAAGGACAGCACACAACACCCAGCCATCACGAGGCAGAGAAAATCCCTGACCCCGCCGGGAATCGAACCCGGGAACACGGGCGTGGGAAGCGAGAACGCTACCGCACGACCACGAGATGCGGGCACAAAAAATATGTATTGGTTTTTACGTGTCACCTGTAGTTTAGGGGTAGCGTATTTGCTAGAAATCAAAACGTTGTCGGTGCCGGGTTCGAAACACGCCACCGTTTAAATTTTGATTAATAATCAGCTTTGACGGCCGAAGACTTCCAGCATAAGAAGTCACCATCACTCTGCCAATGGTTTTCTGAAAGAGGGCGGAGAAGCGAACAGAGGTTCGGGGAGCTCTCTTGTCCTTGGTATGGGAAACTGCTCCTGAAGACGGAAGATTACGCAATGTTCAACGGCATGAGGATGCAGAAGCCAATGAAAACCACTGCCATAAAAACATATAACGTTTGTCCACAGCTCATATGGCCCGTAATTGAAGAAGCGTCATGATAAACGCTCTGTTGCCAAAAGATTCCGGAATAATCCCCCATTCGGATCTCCAGAAGGCGAACACCAAGGGAGAGGTGACCATGAGAAATAGCCAACGAAAGGATAACTTTCTACGAGTCGAGGCGTGGAATGTCAGAAGTTCGAACGTGATAGGATAGCTAGAAAATCTGAAAAGGGAATGTTAAGACTCAGTACGGATATAGTGGGGTGAGTGAAGTGAAACGAAGGATTTCTGGTCAGAAGAGTATAGGTCAATATCAACAGCAGGAGAAACTGGTGTAACGGAAGTAGAATTTGTTATGAATATCAAGGTAGGGCAGAAAGCGTGTTACTCTGAACAGTTCAGTTATAGGGTTCTTTTCATGAGATTCGAAAACAAACCAACACCGACATCGATAGTTAAGGTATACATGCCGAGGTAATCCAGTACGAAAAGGGAGATGAAACTATAATAGTCACGAGGGACTGGAATGCAGCTGTAGGAGAAGGAGTAGAAGGAAATGTTGGAAGAAAATATGGGCTTGAGACAAGGAATGCGAGAGGAGAAAGACTGATAGAGTTCCGTAATAAATTTCTGCTCGTAATAGCGAATACTCTGCCCGAGAATCACAAGAGGAGGAGGCATACTTAGGAAAGGGAGGATGCTACTGAAAGATTCCGAAATCAGATACTGGATTGTAAGGAGGAGTTTCATTTTTAATAAGATCAAAACGTAGTAGTGGTGAAGAGTAGGCTGAAGTTTAAGAGATTAGTCAGTAAGAATCAATAAGCAAAGAAGTGGGATATGGAAGTAATAAGGAATGACGAGATACATTGGAAGTTCTTTGTGGCTGTAGATACAGCAATAAAAAATATTCCAGTATGCAGTACAGTTGAAGAGGAATGGATATATCTAAAAAGGACAATCAAAAAAGGTGGAAAGAAAAACAGGTACAAACAAGGTAACTGAGAAGAAACCATGGGTAACAAAAGAAACACTTCAGCAGATCGATGAAAGAAGGAAGTAAAAAAATGTTCGTGGAAATTCAGGAATACAGAAATACAAGTCATTTAGGAATGAAATAACAAAGAAGTACAAGGAAGCTAAGACGAAATCTTCGTACGTCAATATTTAAATTGGATAATGGTGGGACATCAGCTGGTATAATTCTTATCAAAAACGAAACTCCTCCAGCTGTACTTAAGATTTCATATTTATTTGGCTACTAGTTTCGACGTTGCGTCAACGCCATCTTCAGGCCCGTATACTTTGATGATATCAATTGTGTGTGGCTGAGTACTAGAAGTCCGCGGTGAGACCAATACGTGCTCCATATGGATGGCGGGCAGTAACTAACAGCAGCAATAGGTAAGAAAGATTACATATTAATCTTCTCGTTTTATACAAGAAAGTGAAATTTTGACAGAAAATTTCTGCCAGACTGCTGCACTACTAGGGGCCAGGTGAACAGTCCTTGGTTAGCAGCCACTTAAGTTCTATTCTCAGAACAGCGCGAAAAACGCGTTGTACGAACACATAATAAAACCTAACAAGAGAAAAAATGCGGGATAACTGAACTGGTGATTCTGGGAGGGATAGTGAAGTTAACCGAATAACATGATTTGACAATGACAGAAATAATTGCGGAATTAGTGATGACAAAATTGTTTGTTAGAATGAAGAAGGAGAAGAAATGAGGACATCACACAAATTACATGGAAGAATATGACGATTCCAAATTTATATAAAAATTTCGTACTACTGCTTTTCGATCTTATGCTTGAGAAACTGGAGTGTATGAATGAAATGTGAAACTATTTCCTAACATACAACTTTCTGCTTGTAGTAGGCCTAATAGGCATTCAATATTGGTGCTTCGTGAATTATATTCTGTCGTGATATTTATGTAAATGAGGTAGATAAAAAGACCATTTGTGCCAAAACAATCTCGCTTATTTGGCGTGTGCTACAACTACTGCAATATTAGAAAGGCCTTTTTCGTTTCATCTAGGAGGCAGTGACAAAATAGAAGTAATCAAATCGAGATAACACACCAGTCTTGGATACAATTCTTATTAACAACTTTTTCAATATTAGACAACGACAATTTGATTTTTCATGTAGCAAAACGCTTGACGAACTTTGAAGAGGTAATCGAAAGCACATTGTAAAGCTGTAGAAGACCAAAGAGAAAAAAGTGCTGGGACCTAAGGATTGAAGGTATGTGTCCTGTCTTGCTTGTCTCTTGTTTTCACAGGTTTTATGTTTCCTATATTTAATTTTATGTCACACAAAAGAGAACGTTATTAGCTAATAGGCAATAAAGAGTTGTTATTCTCCAAGTTACAAATAATCCCATCTAGTATTAGTTGTAATTTTTTTAAGGGGGTAGTTTGTCAGACCGGCTGACTGGGAGCAGGACAGGCACCACAGAAAGCTTTAATTTCCACTGTCCAGAGTTTTGATGGCTTCCATTACAAAGAATACACGTTTGAATTCCACAGAGCAAAGTACAGTTAGTGCGATAGAATGATACTTGCAGAGGCTTGGCATTGCAGTTTGACACACTTAAAATCAAATACCATATTTTACATTCCCTCGAACATTATGTTTTATATATCAAACTCTTCAATAACATATGCTCTACAAAATGAACAGTTTTTGAACAATCGAGTTTTTTAAAAAAATTTTGATGTCCTATCTCAAACGCTTGGAGGGAGGGAGGCGTCACTATCAACTATTTGCCCCGTTAGGAAATATCGTAGATCCGGGTCTGCTCCATCGCACACCGGAGAAGAAAGCTATTTAATACTGCATTGCCATTCAATTCTGAGCTATGTTGAAAATTTCAAGGCTCTAGTCAGTTGCGTAATTTGTACCGAACAGAGAGAGAGACGGACAAGAAAACTATTAAAAAAGGAGTCGTCATACTAGATGCAGTTTCAGGGATTGTAGCATCACTCAGCGTCTTCCTACGTCACGAGGAAGATGCCACCTTCTTGCATAAATATTTGACCGCATAAAACAAAAACAGAAGAAACGAACCAAAAATAAACCGAATGACGTGCATACAAAATGTAACAAGGATTTATATTTGGAACCAATACAAGGACTATAGACGTCTCCCTCATATTTAATGGAAGAAACCGTTTTAAAAGCATTCTTGCAGGCGAAAGTCTTTGCACAGTTGTTACATTTACTTAGGCGCACTGTATCACACGCCGTGGAAAGGTATATTACTGTGTGTGTGATCTGTGATTCATTCCAGTGATGGTTAAGATTATCTGAGAAAACTTGCGGAAGATTTCTGTTCATTAAATCGGAATAATTATGGGCAGTGAGATGCGGAGTGTCACTAAGTTTCATAATATTCCAGTTCAAAGTTATGGACTCGAATGGGGTGCGTCCTTTACTAGCACCAGCATGTTAATATCTGCTACAGAGATACATATTATTCTTCAATAATAGGTAAATCATCAGTATATCGAACCATTTCTTTAGACCGTACTTCCATGAGTATTTATCGTCCCGAAGTTACTGTGATTGCTGTTGTGATCTCGGTGGAACCATCTCTTCCTAATGAACTGCTCGTTCAAGACTGCTTCAAGAGACTATGCTGTCTGAAGTGAGCCGACATACCGCCTACTCGTATATCGTCTGCTGGCAAGAAAGTATCAGCCAGCCAGAACATACAAGTAGTCTGCCTAAAGAGTCAAGTGGGGATGGGAAGACGGATGCCAACTGCCATATACCAGTCCTGGAACGGGGACGGACGTTAATTGCGTTTCTTAGAACCGCTCTCACTGCGATGGCGTACTGAGCTTATACGTACACAGGAATATCGTAGCTCAGTACAAGAAACTTCTAGGGAATGCAAGTCGTGGAATATGATCGGGGGATCTGCTTTTAACATGTTCAATGAGGAGCAATATCACGCGGATCGCTGAAGAATAGAATTTAATATCAATACTGAGTGTTTTAAAGTGCAATAAAAGATTATCATTTGAACAGAAGTTCACTTCCATCTTACCGTACAGAGTGAAGTACACTGCGCAATAAAAATTTTAGGAATCCTTCAGCGCTTTACCTGGTACTAGTTATTATGCATGTAGTGACCTTAAAATTGTGACATATATGAGAAAAGACTGCCATGATATACAGGGTGATTCAAAAAGAATACCACAACTTTAAATATGTGTATTTAATGAAAGAAATATAATATAACCTTCTGTTATACATCATTACAAAGAGTATTTAAAAAGGTTTTTTTTCACTCAAAAACAAGTTCAGAGATGTTCAATATGGCCCCCTCCAGACACACGAGCAATATCAACCCGATACTCTAACTCGTTC
The DNA here is from genome assembly GCF_023898315.1 of Schistocerca nitens. Taxonomy (NCBI): domain Eukaryota; kingdom Metazoa; phylum Arthropoda; class Insecta; order Orthoptera; family Acrididae; genus Schistocerca; species Schistocerca nitens. The sequence continues at coordinate 187,594,097 of NC_064622.1, forward strand.
CACACTCTCTGTAGCATATCAGGCGTAACAGTTTGGATAGCTGCTGTTATTTCTCGTTTCAAATCATCAATGGTGGCTGGGAGAGGTGGCCGAAACACCATACCCCCATAAGAAAAAATCGCAGGGGGTAAGATCAGGGCTTCTTGGAGGCCAGTGATGAAGTGCTCTGTCACGGGCTGCCTGGCAGCCGATCCATTGCCTCGGGTAGTTGACGTTCAGGTAGTTACGGACAGATAAGTGCCAATGTGGTGGCGCTCCATCCTGCTGAAATATGAATTGTTGTGCTTCTTGTTCGAGCTGAGGGAACAGCCAATTCACTTCTGCCGTACTCAATAACACAAAAAGCTTTCTGTTGAGCTGTCGCCATCTTAGCATCTACTGACGCTGACGCCTAGTCAACAGCGCCTCAAGCGAACAAATGTACAACTTAATTCGCCGACAGATAGTACTTAGCTCTGCCTTTTGCCGTTGCAGAGTTTTAAGTTCCTAAAGTTGTGGTATTCTTTTTGAATCACCCTGTATATCCCTCTGAACGATGTCCTTTCCCGCTTTTAGCTGTTGGTGGTTTTATTGTGCTGTGACTGGTTTCATTGTGTTATTTAAATTTCATCTTATGTGACAAACGCGGACAATGACGTCATTTAAAGAAACAACGGAGGTTGTGAACCCAAATTACAAGAAGTTAATATAACCCTTTCTTCTGGTCTGCTCTGTTCTGTTAATGGATAGTTATTCTTCATGAGCTTCAAAATTTCTTGTACATTTTCCTTCACATAGATACCACATATATCACAACTTTGACTAACTGAATATACATTACACAATACATATCTTGGAATAGTATCTGACAAATTAGCAAGACTATTGAAAAATACAGATGTAAAAATCAGCTTCGGCTCCAACAACCACCTAAGTAGGAAGCTTATTCACAAGATAAAAACCACCAGATACAAGTCTTGATGCATCTGGCATTTACAAAATTACCTGCAGCCAATGCAATAAATATTATATAGGCCAAACAGGTAGGAATTTCAGAACTCGAATCAAAGAACATTTAGACTGCTACAGACTTGATAAATGTAACAAATCATCTGTAGCAACTCACATTACAGACACAGGCCACCCTTTGAAAATCGAAGACAACCTCGAAATTTTGCACAAAATAGGAATCAGTAAAAGAAGGGATATCGTAGAATAAATGGGAATTTTCATTCATAATACAAAACATGGAGATAAAATTCTTGATGAGATAACAGAATTCAAAAACTCAAGAAATTCTTCAACAGTCTTAAGACAGTTCTAACTCAATAGATTAAAGATGTGTCCATGTAAATAAACGACTACAAATCTGTCAGTACCAAGAATATCGATACAAAATCTCGATAATCGAGACTGACTCACCTGCGACAAGTCTGCCATCTTGCATAAGTGCATAGTGTTTACATGTATGTCGAAACAATTTATGCAGTGAATTACGTCGGAAAACAGTGACAAAATACAAAATGCAATAGTGTAATGTTACTTAACAGCTCCGCCATTACACCAGTGATGCACGTGAAGCTACAAGGCGACGAAATCCTAAGTGATCAGTTGCCATATAAAAGCCTTTCACACGATTTTCGCATCAGACAACTGATGCAAAACTATATGCATCCTATGTCATATATAACCAACAACAAGAAAAACCAGCAGAAGACATCACTGACATGGATTTCTGACCATCCACTGCCCCCCTCCCCCAAAATGCCACACCAGCCAATGCAACAAATACTATATAGGCCAAACAGGCAGAAATTTCAGAACTCGATTCAAAGAACATTTAGACTGCTACAAACTTGATAAATGTAACAAATCATCTGTAGCAACTCACATTACAGACACAGGCCACCCTTTGAAAATCGAAGACAACCACGAAATTTTGTACAAATGGACAAAAAGTTCTAGGTTAATTTAGTTTCATACAATTTATTTTTAAGTTACGTTTCTCTATATGCATGTGTGCATAAACGCCTGACGATTATGGAACGTTTTCGAAACGTGTTGTATTATGTGAGATTAAACATAAAACAAATACAAATAAAAGTGAATTGTAGCAGAAATTACAAATAAATAATCATGTAAGTGATAGTAAGGGAGTCGGAGACCTCTGGCCAACTTCGTCCAAATACCAAAACATTTTTCGGAACATTAAATATAAATTCTCTCTTGCGGGTAGGGAAGTTGTATGACTTAGAGAAAATCCTTAACGAACAAAAATTGGAAATACTGGCATTCCAAGAAACAAGAGTGACCAACTAAAACGCAATGGATTTTGGGATCTATAGACTTTTCAAAAGCAAAACAGACAAACGGACTCTAAAAAATACACCACATTTAGGAGTTGCTTTTGCAGTCAAAAAGATCATTCTCAACTCGGTAACTCATGTGAAGCCTGTAAATAATAGACTAATAACAATCGCCCAAAAGTGTGCAAACAAAACATACACTCTGATCAATACACACATGCCTATCAATGATGACAATAAAACAGATCGCGCAAAGCTGGACAAATCGTGGGAAACACTAGAAGAAATAGTCTCCAAAATTCCACAAAACCACGTCAAAATATTACTAGGTGATTTCAATGCGCATCTAGCCAAAAAAGAAAATACAGGTAAACAACTTCCCAGGACGTAGATGGACTAATCAAAATAGACAGATGGTGGTCGAATTCTGCAGGATATTCGACCTTCAAATCATGTCAACGTATTTCAAGAAGAAACCATCAGAACAAATGACATGGAGATCACCCAACTCACCCATTGGTGAATTCCAAATTGACAATGTAGCAATTTCCTATCCAAACCACAGAGACATCATGAATATCCAAATAAGAAAGGGTGCAAATGTAGACGCAGGCCATTACCTAACGAGAACGAACTACATTTAAAACCTCAGAGGTTCACAAAAACGAAGCCACTAATCCCAAAATTTGACATTAGCCGGATCCAATCATCTTTCACAGAAGAATTAGAGAAAAAGCCCTCCAGCAATGGGAAGCAACTCTGAAGCAAATTAATCGAAACCGCACAAATACTGATACCTCTGAAAAAAAAATCACCCTTGGTGGAACGAAGAATGTGAACAAACAATCCAATCTCGACAGAAAGCATACAGTAATTTGTACAGGAGAAATACTGAGAAAAATTACAAAACATTCTTGGCAGTGAGGAAAGAGACAGCCAAATTAAACAGAAAGACTAAAAGGAAATTCGAAAAGGATCAGGTACTTGAAATCGAGAAAGACTTTGAAACAAACAACATGCGAAATTTTTACAAGAATTTCAAAACAAAACTCACAGGATATCAGTCGCAAAATCTTTGCTTCAAGGAAGAAAATGGGCAATTTGCACTGAACAATCAAGAAAATTGCGAAGAACTTGCAAGATATTTTGAAAAACTGCTGAACTGCCTAAGACCAACACAAATATTTCCCCATGAGGAACCTGAATCCACAAACCCAAACTCATTATCGTCAGATGTAGAGGAAATCGCCAAACATATCAAACGTCTTAAAAATAATAAAGCTGCAGGTGAATATGGAATCGTAGCGGAAATCCTCAAACCAGCAGGCCCGAATACTATAAAAGAAATCATCGAAATAATACAAGACATTTGGCAAACAGAACGAATTCCGGACGACTGTAAAAATGCATTAATTCGTCCTCTGCACAAGAAAGATCGGATGTAAACAACTATAGGGGAATCTCATTGATATCAGTAGCTTACAAAATTCTATCCCAGTGCTTTCTCGATGGAGCACAACAACAACTAGAACCAAAACTTGGAGAATATCACGCAGGATTCAGAACAGGTCGGTCATGTCCAGAGCAAATTCTGAACTTAAAACTAATCTTAACACATCAGAGAGTAACTGGCAAAGATATAGTCTGCACATTTGCTGACTTTAAAAAAGCCTAAGATTCAGTTGATCGTCAATCATTAGTCCAAATATTAAAAGAACAGGGTTTAGATCTGAAAACACTTGCAATCATGTAACAGATATTGATAGACACAAAATCTAAAATCAAATTTATGGGTGAAATCTCTGAATCTTTTCTGATCAAAACGGGAGTAAGACAACGAGATGGACTCTCTCCACAACTGTTCAACTGCGTCCTTGAAAAGGTGATACAAGAATGGCGCAAACTGAAATCAGTCCTCAAGATTGACCAAGCAATTACTCTCGGCAGAGGAAAATTAACAGAAGATTACTTAGCATTTGCAGACGATCTAGGCATCTTAACTCGCGATGTTTCAACAGCCCAAAAACAGATTGAACTCCTGAAAGAAACTGCGGAAAAAGTCGGCCTGCAAGTATCTTTTCAAAAGACAGAATATATGACTTGCTACAAACAAGCACCAAAATTCATGGAGACAAAATGTGGCAAAATTAAATGAGTTCCACAATTTAAATATTTCGGTGGAACGATTCAGGAAAATGGAATAGAAACGAAAGCCAACGAAGTCAGTTGCAAAAATATGGACACTGCTTATCGATTCACTCAAAATATATACAGTAAAAAAGATGTCTCCAAGTACACACAACTACCACAATAGAAAAAGACGGCTGCCTCCCCTTTTTGGATGTTGTCGTTCGCCGTAAAGTTGATGGCACATTAGGACATGCCGTATATCGGAAACCAACAGACACAAATCTATACCTTCATGCCAGTAGTTGCCATCACTCTTCACAGACCATAGGTGTCCTTAAGACTTTAGTGGATAGGGCGCACTGTATATCCGATAAAGACAATTTGCAAGAAGAGCTCATATACCTCAAGATCATTTTTCAACCTAATGGATTTTGTCCGCAACATATACGTAGAGCATTCAATGCAAAACCTAGAATGTAGGTATGTGATGGGGAAGAAGATAATGATTCCTTCAGATTTAGTGCGTTTTTGCCCTATGTGGGTGCTCTTTCCTCGAAGATAGGCCGTATTCTTGAGAAACACTGTGTCAAGGTGATCTTCCGCCCCCCCCCCCCCCCCCTTGGAAGATTGCATCTGTACTCGGCTCTGTGAAGGACAATTTACAGCTTCATAAAGCGGGTGTGCATCAGATTCCTTGCAGAAATTGTGAGAACTCGTACATAGGTCAAACAACACGCACCATTCATGAGAGATGTGTGGAGCATCGAATATGCACACGCTTATTACAGCCACACTAGTCAGCTGTGGCCGAACATTGTATTGATACAGGGCATTCCATGAATTACAGTGATGTGAAGATTTTAACATCCACCTCTTCCTTTTGGGAATCTGTCTTCAATGAAGCTATAGAGATTAGATTAGCTAATAATTTAATAAATAGAGATAATGGTTTTAATTTGGACAAAGCATGGAATCCGGCTCTTGGGGTAATTAAACCGCAGAGAAGTCGTCATGGTGTCACTGGCGGCGATCATGCATCGATAAGCGAATCTAATGTCTGTACGCCTTCGCTGCAGGCGGCGCATGTGTAAGCGTATTTCTTTGCCGCTGACCAGCATCTGTGACCCGCATGCGCAGTGCCGCCGCGGTGGAGCATATAAGGCCGCGCTTCGCATCTTGTTGTCAGTCTTGTGCCTCACTCTGAGGACGGCCCCACGATACGCGGCCGAAATATCAGTGGAGGAAATTTTATTTGCGCGGCTGCATGCCCGAAATTTAATGGACTTCACCCCTTATCTCTGTGATCGGTACAACTCGAGATATGACCCATGAAAAATCACATTTTCGTGCTCAGCTTTTTGGAACATTTTGTCGTGCACGGACCGATATGTAGTCATTCTGCCAGGGAACTAAGACGTTTAGACGCTACTTGCCGTCGTTTTCGTCAGGTATCTTAACTGCACATTGGACAAGTCGCCGGCTCTATTCACTGTCATACTCAAATATATACAGAAAACTAAACTAAATTCCGGCCAAACAGGCCATGAAGGCCCAACGATACCGACCGGCCACCGTGTCATCTTCAGCTCACAAGCGTCACTGGACGCGGATATGGAGGGGCATGTGGTCAGTACACCGCTCTTCCGGCCGTATGTCAATTTATGAGAGCCGAGCCGCTACTTCTCAATCAAGTAGTTCCTCAGTTTGCCTCACGAGGGCTGAGTGCACCCCGCTTGCCAACAGCGCTCGGCATATCGGATGTTCACCCATCCAAGTGCTAGCTCAGCCCGGCAGAGCTTGACGTCGGTGATAAAAATATATACAGTGTGGGACAAATAAAGTGGTCCGGGCGAGTGGATACAGTTGGACGTGAATCTGTGGCGGCATTAATGGAGGAGGAAAGGACCTACAGTTACTTCCAGCAGGATGGAACAACTGTCCATACAGTCTGCCGAAGCTTCAAGCACATTTACACAACCTTCACCGAGCGAGGTGGCGCAATGGCTATCACACTGGACTCTCATTCGGGAAGAAGACGGTTCAATCCCGCGTCCGGCCATCCTGATTTAGGTTTTCCGTGATTTCCCTAAATCGCTCCGGGTAAATGCCGGGATGGTTCCTTTGAAAGGGCACAGCCGACTTCCTTCCCTTTCCTTCCCTAATCCGATGAGACCGATGACCTCACTGACTGGTCTCCTCCCCCAAGCAACCCAACCCAACACAACACAACCTTCTCGAGTGACAAAGTTGTTAGCAGAGGTCAGTCTGGGTGCGGCCTCAGCTGGCTGCCCAGGTCACCTGATCTGCCATTGTGCGATTACTTTGTGCGGGGAACCCTGAAGTTCAAGATGTATTGCAATAACTTTCATAGTCTTCAAGAACTTCAGCAGAACATTTCGAATGAGACAGCAGCAGTTCCAGAAGTCCGGATTCGACACGCCTTCAGCAGCTTGCTGACTTGGGCCCAAAAGTGCCTAGAGATGAATGGCGTTCACTTTCAACATTTGCTATATTCATGGTTATTACTCTGTTTCCTTCCCTCTGTTGTGTTTATTTGTACCCTGGAACTCTATTCTCAAGGCAACACTTATTTGCCCACCTTGTACATATATAGACACACACATGCACTGAAATGTACTGTCCCACACCCAAACATTTAAATAAATCAATTTTATATTTTCCGACCGAGGTTTTCGGGAAAAGTCTTTTGATTGTTACCCAAATGTGGGAATTCAAAATGTCCTATCAAAAATCCCGAATAGGTTATCCGATTTACAGGTAGCTAAAAAAAATCCGATATAATGGGATAGATCCCAAAGAGCCTGTTTTGAACAAAAACGAGAAGTCCTCTGTAACGTCATTGCCGCAGTAGTTGGTGGTTTCTGAAGATGTCTGCGATCGATAACAGTAAAAAGAATAAGACAGCTCCGCAGGATTAGCCGAGCGGCCGAAGCCGCTGCAGTAATAGGCTGTGCGGCTGGTCCCGGCGGAGGTTCTAGTCCTCCCTAGGGCATGGGTGTGTGTATTTGTGCGTAGGATACGTTAGGTTAAGTAGTGTGTAAGCTTAGGGACTGATGACCTTAGCAGTTAAGTCCCATAAGATTTCACACACATCTGAACATTTGAATAAGACAGTCTGGTACCTGAATGAGGCTGGTTTATTTACATACCGAACGCACGACATTTAATGAGAAACACCTTTTCAAGGCTCTAGCTTAACAGTCGCAGCTGCTAGAAGCGCTCATACTATCTAAAACCCTATTCATAGTGGGCCAATGGAACAACGAGCACGTACAGTGCAGGACCTCCACATACATCGATGAGCAAAATTATGACCATCTGCTTAATAGCTTGTTTGTCCCTCTTTGGAACGAAATAGATCACTGAGTCTGCGTATCAGGAATCCGATAGTTTGTTGGTAGGTTTGTGGAGGTATGTGGCATTAGATATCTACGCACAGGTCACGTAATTCGCGTCCGCACCCGGTAGCTGAGTGGTCAGCGCGACAGAATGTGAATCCTAAGGGCCCGGGTTCGATTCCTAGCTGGGTCGGAGATTTTCTCCGCTCAGGGACTTGTTGTCCTAATCATCACAATTTCATCCCCAGCGACGCGCAAGTCGCCGAAGTGGCTTCAAATCGTAAGACTTGCACCTGGCGAATGGTCTACCCTACGGGAGGCCCTAGTCACGTGACATTTACATTTACGTACGCGTTGGTGATGACGCCCGATAGCGATATCGACCCAGGACTTACATCAGTCGAATTTTTCTGCTGAGACATCAACGTGGTTTTACTGTAGTTCTCCTCCAACCACTGTAGCACGCTTGTGGCTCCGAGACAAGGACAGTTATACAACTGAAAGATGACATCGCCACTGGGGAATAAATCAAGCATGAAGGGATGCCAGTCGTTCTCTGCTGACAGCGTGTCTTAGATTACGACCGCACGTTCCATACCTGCTCCCATGGCATAATACTGCGTCCACCAGCCTGCGTCCGTGGCGCGCAGCACGTTTCGTGCCGCCGGTCACTTCGATGGTGGTGTTTGTGGAGACGACAATCGAACTAGTGTTTAGTGTAGCAAAAGTGTGATTCACTCGAAGAGCCGACACGTTAGACAGGCTGCCGAACCCCATCTGCCAAGAATCGTTAACATCCACGTATTTACAGCCTACTGATAGTGAAACGTCCCCTTAGAAAAATTATACATGACTGTGCTTAAACTGACACACAATATTTTTTAGCGCAACGCAATCCGACTTTCAATAATCCCTACAAGAGAATGGCCCTGACTAAATTAACCTATACGTTTCACAAATCACTTAATCTTCGTCACTCGAACTACTGCAATACAGCGAGCGCCACTACTGCCAGCTAAAAAAAAGATTCAAACTACTGAAGGCACTAACTACTGACAGGCATAGTTAGCAAAAGAAAGATTTTGATAGAGCACAAACAAAGAATTTACCTTAATAGTGCTCAAAAGTCATTATATATATATATATATATATATATATATATATATATATATATATATATATATATATATATATATATATCTCAGTCCATGATATCCAATATTACAAATTTACTCTTTCTGAAGGACACATGTCCAGATCGTCTGCTCTCAAAATTCCACCATCCCTCTCCCCACATCCACCATTGCTGGCGGCTCACCTCCAACTGCGCAACGCTACGCGCTGTTAGCAGCCAACTGCCCAACACTACAATAGCAAATTCCAACAATTCCACCCAGCCACAGACTGCACACAGCATAGCCAGTGATTTTCATACAGAGCGCTACGTGGCGTTACCAATATAAAAACTTAAACAGCCTACTTACATAGCCCCCATGCTTCCCACAAAAAATTTTACAAATTGTTTTGGGCAGTGGCCAATACAGATTTGAATAATTTTTTCATAATTACAATAACAAAGAAATCGAATGCACACACTTATTTATACAATGTTGGTCAAAAGCTAAAATTTTCTCACAGTCCGTAAAGACAGTCCTGATCATTCATCACAGTAAAATTGCAGTGTTCCTTTTTTTTCCCCTCAAAGTCTGAGCAGTAAAATAGATTGCACACGGAAGTTGTGGATTTCCATGCAGTCTTGAAGAAGTAGTGTTGTCCTTCCAACAGAAAGACAGTACTGACTCTTGACATGCAGACAGGTAATGGGCCACAACAGAGCAAACCCACAGCAGAGTCAGTCGAAGTTTTGAAGAATACTGGTAGGTAGGTCATCACAGAGCCGACCACTGTAGTCCTGTGAGAGATTACGGTATTGGTGGGCCACCAGAGGTGCAGACCCACTGCAGTCCTTGTATAAACAATCGTACTGGTGAGCCATCAAAGATGCAGACCCACTGTAGTCCATGTAGAGACTGCCAGCAGCCATCTGTTGCGGCTGTGCAGATGCGCAATCACCATCGAAGAGTCTTGCGGACAATATAGCAAGTCCATAAGCCACCACTTGTGCTCTCACAAAGTTTTTGGAATTCTCCTTAGTACCAGCAATGGTGTTAACCAGTCAAATGGTTCAAATGGCTCTGAGCACTATGGGACTCAACTGCTGAGGTCATTAGTCCCCTAGAACTTAGAACTAGTTAAACCTAACTAACCTAAAGACATCACAAACATCCATGCCCGAGGCAGGATTCGAACCTGCGACCGTAGCGGTCTTGCGGTTCCAGACTGCAGCGCCTTTAACCACACGGCCACTTCGGCCGGCTAACCAGTCCCTTGCTGCATTATCAACACACGTGCAAACACTAACGGTCCCAACTTCTCACATATTGTGCATATACTATGACCAACAGAAATGTGTGCACTGAAATGAATGCTTAAAAGTTACTTAATTTGCTGAACTGGTGTCCAATACAATTTTATAACATGAGAATACAATTACAAAGATACAGAAAACATCATTAAAGCATAATAATACAGATAACATTTGTAGTAATGCAGGCTTTACAAAACAATAGAAATAAACATATACATCAGTGTTACAGGAATTATGACATAAGTAAATATATAAAATAATGAGAATAGTTTTCGAAACATTAATTTCACACATGAGCACTGAAAGAGAACAGAATTAATAATGTTTATTAACATCTTTACAAAGAAAATAACATATTGTTAATGCAAATTATATTTGAGGATAACAGTATTCCTCATCATAGTGAATGTAGCTTAGTACTAGAAAAATTCTACAACATAAATCTTATTAGCTAAGCACATAAAGACAGGAAAAACACAAATACACAAGAGTACACAAACACATAGCAGAATAACACAGGAGGAAAGGACAGGGTTTGTTTTCAATGTAACATTTGGTACTGCAGTCCAACCTAAAACTTCATTCCATATATCTTTCCTCTTATTTCAACATTTGTTTCCACCAAAAAAAATCCTATCCAAGCATGCTTTCTGTATTTATATGTTCACATATTTCTTACCTCGGTATTTATTTTCCATTATCTTACCTCATCATTTATTTCCAAGAAAATCCTACCTAAGCATGTTGTCCCTAAACCCTATTTTTTTGTTCATATCCTCTTTCAAAATATGTTTTTGGCCAAACCATTTTCTTATAGCATCTCAATGTATTTCTTCCAATTTATCACAACTCGTTCTCTTATATAGCCTACCCCATCTTAAGCTAACTTAAATCTACTGAGCTCAGATGCTAAACTAAGGGACGAGGCAATGCAGCAGAACAAAACAATTAACGCAAACAGCAACGACAAAAAAATGCAAATTGGCAAAGCAAGCAGCAGTATATCTAAATTAGCAAAGCACATGCAACATTACAACGAATATAAGGCAATGTGCAGCAAACAAGAAAAATAAATCCGTAGTAAAACTGGCTTGACAGAGTAATACAATGTCAAATTCAGTAACACTATGCCTGACAAACAGCAGCAGCAAATGCTATAACTTATACCTAAACATGACAAAGCTCAAGCAGAAAGAATATTACAGCAAAGATATGAAATGTCTAATACCTATGTCAGATCTTAACACTAGAGTGACGCATCACCTTAACTTACACAACTAAAATGTTACCCAATCATTGAAAAAAATTATGTATGCAATTCCTGTGAAGGGAAATGTCTTTTTGTGCTCCCTCGTTTTTTTTTTTTTTTTTTGAAGTAGATCATAAACTTTTATTTACTGGATCTGTAGGCACAAAGTAACTATATTAGTACATCTATTAAATTTTATTTTAACCAATGCTGCAGTGCAGTTAGAAATTAGATATTAAACAAAATGAGCACTCTCTCAACTAGAAAGACAATAGATGTAAAATGTTTCTCATCATTTCATTAGGCATTTTAGTAAATATCATAAATTAAGAGCGCAAGTTCGAGCGTGTCGTATTTGCGATGCTTTCTACAAAGGAATGTCAATAGCGAGGTTACTGGTCTCTTTTTTTTTCTCCACTTAATGACTTTTTCTCCAGGCGACTCGCACAGCTGGTCGCCCATAACGCATTACGTCAAAGTCACTTGGCTTTCTTACCGAAATATTTACGACAGCAGTTTGCACTACAGTGACAGTCTCATACAAAAAATTTTACAGGTCGACAATTTGCGTTACAAATGTGTAGAAACAAAATCATATAAATATAACAGTGTCCAAAAAATTTTCGGCGGCATTGTGATACATTCACGCATTTACACACATTTCATAGCTCTTAAAGTACGATTCTTGGTTTCCAACATCCTTTTTCACAAATGAGAGTCCCTAACCGCTACTCATTATTCCTCACCTTATTACACATATACATATTCGTCGACGTTCTTCAATATTTGATCATTATAAATATGTAGCATAACAAATACCTCATATAGCATCAGCTTATTCATCATAAACATACCTCAACAGCATAATATACATTGTCATCATAATAATAACATCATAAAAACTCAGACAAATATCAAAAACGTCGTAGCTTTCTGCAATAATTTCAAAACCTAAAAAAATTCTCTTCTCATTTCAATAGTGTCATCTACCTCAAACGTACTTTAAAAATCATGATCCCATACCAAATACATCATTCAAAGTTCTCATAGTATCACAATGGTTCCAAAAAAATATGAACAGTTCACAAAGTACAGACAAAACACAATTTCATAAGTGTGAAATTATCCAACTGTGTTCAAATGGTTCAAATGGCTCTGAGCACTATGGGACTCAACCGCTGAGGTCATTAGTCCCCTAGAACTTAGAACTAGTTAAACCTAACTAACCTAAGGACATCACAAACATCCATGCCCGAGGCAGGATTCGAACCTGCGACCGTAGCGGTCTTGCGGTTCCAGACTGCAGCGCCTTTAACCGCACGGCCACTTCGGCCGGCTATCCAACTGTGTAATTGCGTAAACATGTGTCACTGCCACAGTAAAAAAAATTTGTTTCTCTGTTAAATAATCAGATAGCTGTGTAATTCAGTGTTAGAGAAATATGGTACCGATGTGTAAAGTTGTATAAGCAAATACCATATTAGCTAGGGCTCCTTGTGCTTACCAGACACATGGTACACAAAGTAAGCGTGTAACCCCCTGAGAATTAATGTAATTATACCCTCAGGTGTTACAGATTACAGCAATGGAATGAAATGTACCACGGAAAACTTTCTTTGTAATTGAAAATCTTTAAAAATAAATGTTTTAAGTACACAATTAATCACTCAAATACGTGTACTGCAGCGCTAAGCTGTGCATCTTGTAAGATAATTTTGTCGAAGTGTCGTAGTAATCGTCCTCTGTAAGCAAAGTTCTGCTGAAGTCAATGTACCCACCTCGTCATAAACAAAAGTGAAATGCTTTGCATATAGATATCTTAGTTATTACGCTTATTGCCGTGATGAAGAAAGTACTGTGCTGTAACGTATTGTTGTGCTACGGAAAAGACTGTCTCATTGTAGCTATACCATAAAAGTTACTACTGAAACATGTTTTACTTTCCAGAAGTATTCAGAAAAGCTGTGCAGATATAAAACAGATACAGCGCAAAAGCAATAATATAAATTGCGTCACTCATTAGTAGCGTCGTGATATAATCGCGCAGCTGTCAAATAAAGTAACCACTGTGTCATCTGGTATCTCTCAGAAAATACTTTAAATCCAAAATGTATTTTCAAGTAAACCAAAATGTTGCATTAAAATCTCATTAGCAGTACCAGTATATGTTCTAAGTATGTGAGCCTTATAGTCATTACATAATCGTGCAACTAACAAGTAAGAATGTACACACACAATAACACTGTGTCGTCTGTTCACTATAACAATGCACTCTTAAATACTGTCTAAATATGTTCCCTAGGTTCTTGACTGGATGGTTAACATCAAAACATTGTTGCATGTTACCAGTTTCTCAGTGTGACAAATTGTACTGGTAGAGTGAAGTAAAAAATTTTATGGCAAAGACTAAGTTAAAAATCAGATTATCTTTGAATAAACGGTTTTACAAGTGAAATGTAGTGCAATCCTTTACCCTTCCTAGTACGCAGAGTTGCATCTTCAAAGCAATTATCATGTTGTATATGTCGGTAAGGAATGCTAAAATTTTTCTCAAGGTTAGCGTCTATGTTATTTTTCGCGTCCCGCGATTGTGTCAATTTCCAGTTCTTGTAAGAGTCCCTGAAAAGCTTCAATGTAGTCTTTGCAACGTCCTGCCAAAATAATATGTCGTAAATGTTCAGGCAATTTGATTAAGCAAATGCGGATGAGTTATGAGGGGCTGTATGGGTTTGAAAGATACTGATTCTTATGTAACATTTCTTCGAAATATTTGACAACACTGGAAAATTCAGATTGTTCGAGATGTTTCATCATCATGATGCTATGTTTTACTCGGTCTTGTGTAGCTTGAGACCAATATGCTGAGAGGAAGGCATTATAAAATTCTCCTTCACTGTGACAATCGTGAATGACCTATCGCATTCTTACAGCTGGTTCATTCTCTAAGTAGCCACACATAAATTCTAATCTGTGCTCTAATGACCAATTGGGAGGAAAACAATGAGAGAATTGATGAAGCCACGCTTGTGGATGAATGTCGTTGCCGGAATTCTTAAATGTTTTGAATTTACGTGTAGTAATAAATAGTTTATAGTCGAAATCATCATGTCGGCAAGTCGCATATCGGTCATTGTTAGTTCGTTTCGGCGATTCCATCTCAAAATTCGGTGTACCTTGCCAATTTCTTTCATAACTTCCGAAGTGCCTCATGTTATTATTTTGTGGCTGTTCCGTATTTCTATGTCCCTCTCCCCGTATTGGAGCGCGAGTGTCCTCTGAAATATGTAATTCTTGTATTACCTGCGTCAACTGATCTTGTACTTCCCGGATTTCTCTTTTATACTGTGTATTGATTTGATTTTGATTTTGTTTGAATTTTCTAATTTGTTCATACTCTTCTGTGTCAGTGAAGGCTACGGGTCTTGTGTCATTCAGATCATCATCTACCTTTGTAGATAAGTTAGTGACCTGATCCTAAAGTTCGGCTACTTTCTCCGATAGTGAACAGACTTCCTCAGTGTGTTTTTCTGAACCAAGTTTCAGAGTGTCCATTTGTGTTTAAATAGTATCGTCGCGTAACCGAATCGGTAGATGCAACTGAGTCAATTTTAGCTTGCAAGGTGTCGTGATTTTCATGAACAATAGGTTGCAGTTCTTTTATGGCTGCTTCGTGATTCTGTAATGCATTTTCATGACGTGAAAAAATAGGTTGAAAATGCTCACAAATTTGTGTTTTTACGTCATTACAGACTGTTTGACACTTCGATTCGATTTTAAGTAACTCAGCAGTTAAACCTTCACGTGTTTGTTCAAGCGTTCGTTCCAATGAGTAACTTTTGAAGCTGTTGCTGTGTTTGTCTCTTATTTTGTTCCATGGTGTCTAACTTTTGTAGCCTTTGTCTCATTTGTTGCATTAACTGTAATAACAATGCACTGGTGTCTGAAACATGTTCACAGTGCTATTAGGCAGTGCATTTGAACCGGCAATATTCGCATTTTGAAAAGCAGAAAATGTGTCTTGACTTATTTGAGAAAATGGTGAGGACGCAAAACCTGAATCAACAGTATTTGCAAGATCGTGTCCTGTCATTTCGGATTCCTGAGGCGAGCTGTTGCCGACCGATCGGTCGATAATGCTTCCAGTTCACTAATTGTTTCACTGTTACACCATTATTTGCCAATCTGCATGCATGCCAAAACTGTTTTACTGTACAACAATGAAAAACTACAACTACAAAGAAGATTCTCTCTACAATTACTCGCTAGCAATAAACAATAGCTACACTTATTACACAAACTAGAAGAAAAAAGCAGAAGATTCCAGTGGGGTATCCTTGGCTAAGGGTCGACATATGAAACGCCCCCTTAGAAACATTATGCATGACTGTTCTTAAACTGACACAGAATAATTTTTAACGCAACGCAGTCTGACTGTCAATAATCCCTACAAGAGAATGACCCTGACTAAATTAACCTATACGTTTCACATATCACTTACCTCACAAAAATCTTCGTCACTCGAACTACTGTCATACAACGAGCGCCACTACTGCTAGCTAAAAAAAAGATTCAAACTGCTGAAGGCACTAACTACTGATAGGCATAGTTAGCAAAAGAAAGATTTTGATAGAGCACAAACAGTGTATTTACCTTAATAGTGTTCAAAAGTCATTATTTATATATACTCTTTCTGATGGACACACGTCCAGATCGTCCGCTCTCAAAATTCCACCATCTCTCTCCCCACATCCACCACTGCTGGCGGCTCACCTCCAACTGCGCAACACTACGCGCTGTTAACAGCCAACTGCCCAACACTACAGTAGCAAATTACAACAATGCCACCCAGCCACAGACTGCACACAGCACAGCCAGTGATTTTCATGCAGAGCGCTACGTGGCGTTACCAATATAAAAACCTAAACAGCCTACTTACAATAGTTTCACCGTCCTCCTACCTGTTTCCGTAGATGCTCTCGACAGTAGCTGTGAGGGCGGGTCCTGAGTCGTTCTTGGGTAGCTCAGTCGGTAGAGCACTTTCCCGCGAATGGCGAAGGTTCCACGTTCGAATCCTGGTCGGGCACAAATTTTCAGTCTGCCAGGAAGTTTGAAATCGGCGCACACTCCGCTGCAGAATGGAAAAACATTCTGTCGGCTAACTTCTTCCAGTCTGACCCTGCTTCCGCACTACTGCGTTTCCACGTACTCACAGCGACTGTTCATTAACATGACTTTTGTAACTGGTTTCTTATTCTTTAACTTCCATCTGTGTCTACGTTGTAACGTGAATATGTAAATGCTGTTTGATAAAAAGAGTCGCCAAATCCATATAAACCTGCATAACTGTATTGCAATTAACTTTCTGCATCGTGCAAGGCAGTGAACAGTGCTACAACGCGTGACGTCACGGTATCGTCCAAGGCAGTGAACAGTGCTACAACGCGTGACGTCACAGTACGTGACTTGCTGTTCCAGTACGTAAAACTTGCAGCACAAAAAAATTGTACATAAAATTACAAATCAAATTTTGAAAGAATAAATGTCAAAAACGCTTTTCTTAAAATGTCCTGTAAATTTAGGTACACATACTGACTAATTAAAAAGCCCAGATATTAAACGATACACACGCGAATCTACACAGTAGACTGTAAAAGTAAGACCGTCTGACTAAGAAATGAAATCTGAACTGAACTTTACTGAATTGAGACTGACAATAATTTTGAAATGCAAAGCTTAACTGTAAATGATCTTATTGTGTCCTGACTGTGATATGTAACTGGCCCTAACAAATTTTCATGACTTACCTTGTGCAACGGGGACTCTTCACTGCTCTAAAGTGGTGAATATTAGAATACAGTGCCGCAGGAAATCAGCCAAAGAAAAATAAACCCCGCCCAAGTGCAGTGCAGCTATGCTAAAAGCATCATGCTTCACTTTGAATCACTGCGTTCCGCGCAGCGCAACGTGGCAACAGATAATTACAAAATTAAACTTTCGTGACGGGACGGTAATAGAAGCTGAATTTAGCAAATGACGTAGAAGAAATTAGCATTCGAAAATTATATCGTGAATTATGAAATCAATTCCTTAACAATTACATCAATCTTTACAAAACTCATTTCTTATTAAAAAAATATTTATCTGCCACATCATACGTTACTGAAATGGTACAGAATTAGTGAAACAATAACTCTGAGTCGAAGCTACATGAGCAGATAACTTTGCTTGACCACGTCTCGACACTCAAACTCACTCGATCCAATCAAGAAAAATCATGTCAAAAATTTGCCTTTCTCAAACCCATGATAAATTACGCGCAAGCAAACAATGCAGCGACCACATTAACTGAATATTTTCACTCTTTTCAAATCATTCTTTATAAAATCATATTTCCAAAAGGCAGTATCATCTGCGTTTGCATGTCTGTGTTCTGCTACTTACTTCCAGACTGCACAGCAGCCTGACTTAACTCCACCCAGAACGCTCTACTGGCAACGACAATGCTACTGACAAGCAAAGATCACATTGCCTTGTACTCAGAACCTCTGTGGCGTAACATGTCGACTACTGAAGACTTTTATTTGAAAATTATCCAGTGGACAGATACGGAGTGTGTCACGTCGAATAAATAGATAATTCACATCACTGTACTGACAAGGGAACCTCCCCATCGCACCCCCCTCAGATTTAGTTATAAGTTGGCACAGTGGAAAGGCCTTGAAAAACTGAACACAGATCAATCGAGAAAACAGGAAGAAGTTGTGTGGAACTATGAAAAAAATAGGCAAAATATACAAACTGAGTAGTCCATGTGCAAGATATGCAACATCAAGGACAACCTAAGCCCAGGAGCGCCGTGGTCTCGTGGTTAGCGTGAGCAAATTTTTTATTTTCAGACAATTATGTGACGCACATGCCGTCACCAGTGTCGTATAGAATATATCAGAAGTGTTTTCCTGTGGAGGAATCGGTTGACCTATGACTTTGCGATCTAATGTTATCGGTTCCCATTGGAGAAGCACGTCCTTTCGTCTACTAATCGCACGGTTTTGCCGTGCGGTCGCAAAACACAGACACTAAACGTATTACAGTGAACAGAGACGTCAATGAACGAACGGACAGATCATAACTTTGCGAAAAAAAAGAAGTAAACTTTTCACTCGAGGGAAGACTTGAACCAAGGACCTTTCGTTCCGCAGGTGCTCACGCTAACCACGGGACCACGTCGCTCCTGTGCTCACACTGTCCTTTAAGTTGCTTATCTTGCGCATGGACTACTCAGTTTGTATATTTTGCTTATTTTTTTTTTTTTCATAGTTCCACACAACTTTTTCCTATTTTCTCGATTGATCTATGTTCAGTTTTTCAAGGCCTATCCACTGTGCCAACTTATAACTAAATCTGAGGGGGGTGCGATGGGGAGGTTCCTTGTGAGTAGGCCTACTAAAAATAAGCCATAAACGTTACACTGTCCGATGGAGTTCACTCTTCCCGAGTGTAGGGCTGTGTTGCTAATGCAACAGTCGCCAGTATCCTCACAGAACCAACTGGCGGCTAAAGTTCCGGAATGGTATCGTTTCAGTGGACGGGTGTCCGCCCCGGGTAGCTGAGTGGTCAGCGCGACAGAATGTCAATCCTAAGGGCCCGGGTTCGATTCCCGGCTGGGTCGGAAGTTTTCTCCGCTCAGGGACTGGGTGTCGTGTTGTCCTAATCATCATCATTCCATCCTGATTGATGCGCAAGTCGCCGAAGTGGCGTCAAATCGAAAGACTTGCACCCGGCGAACGGTCTATCGGACGGGAGGCCCTAAGCACGACATTTACATTTAGTGGACGGGTTCCAAAAAATCTCATAGGTTATCTTTTCACTCCATTCGGCAGGGTCAGGTTAAGGTGCAAGTGACGCAAGGCACCGCTTGGAGAGTCAAGCTGAACGGGGCACCACAGATGTCCAAGTACAAGATTTGTATACAGTGTGTTTCACAATTAGTAGCGAAAGTAGAAACGGGAGACTCTATGCCTGGGAAAAGTTCAATTTACATCCACAAAATACAGCTGGTCCATCTAGAAGGGCGTGTGCAGCGACAGATTTCATTGTGTTCTTCTTCTTGTCAGTAGAAGATGTTGTCATTTCAACGTCTTCTATAGTTTTGTATATTGTCTGTCTACCGACGACAACGGCGACGTGCAAGACAGACAATATACAAAACTATAGAAGACGTTGAAATGACAACATCTTCTGCTGACAAGAAGAAGAACACAATGAAATCTGTCGCTGCACACGCCCTTCTAGATGGACCAGCTGTATTTTGTGGATGTAAATTGAACTTCAGTATCGACATTAACGATACATTTACACATGGCAATGGATGGTTAACAGTCGCCATTGTACGAGGAGGAACAGGTGTGCCAAGCGTGTCGGGACTCGAATCTTTCGTGGACAGAGACATCATCGCCTACAAGACATATCATGTTACCGAAAATGCTAATAAAGACTTTGGCAAACTACTTACATGTCTCCCTCACCCTTCTTCCTATCTACACGTTCTAGACGTAAAATTTCTGTTAATGAATCTGTATTTGTTTGGTGTAAAGGTAAAGGTACCTGTGAATATATTAAATTTGTTGGAGATTGTGCCAACTAGGCGCACAGGCCTCTGTATAATTTAATCATCCAGCACATATTTCATCATTCTCACGCCAGGATGTCGGTGGAACGTGTTCTTCACAGAAACGTTTGTTTCCTTAGAAAATCATCTTTTTCTTCTGCGTAATTCTTTTCTTAACCACTTTCCATAGTAACTTACTTCGTACCCAGTGCATATTTTTACTATCCTCTGTCGTCTATAATCTCGAGAACTTTCTCAGTTATCCGCAGCTGGAACGACGTAAATATGGAAATATATGGCCAAATTTGTTACCTGGTGGAAACGGCTGAGAGAAGAGAAAGGATCGCAAGATTGAAAGATATGCTTCAACTATTACAACAAACAAGCTTTTCGGAGAGTACAAAACCTGAGAAATACCTACAATCAGAAAAGATGGAAGTAACGCAAAAAATCGTTTGATGGAATAACACGTTATTAGGGAATATTTACAAAACTGATTCTGATCTGTAGGCTCAGTCTGGGTACGCATTTGATAGAATACAAGGTTATTAGGAATTATTTACGAAACAGTTTTGGTCTGCAGGGAACCTGCCCCAGATCGAGTACGCCTTGAAAATTAACGATAGGACCTGGTAAGCTGGCCACCTCAGTTATGGGTTTTAGGTGGTGTCCCCATAAATCTAGGTGAATTCCGGTCACGTACCCACGCCCCGCATAGTATACGTGCCACGCAAACATTTAGAAAACGTTCTCTCTGTGGTGTCACCGCCAGACACCACACTTGCTAGGTGGTAGCTTTAAATCGGCCGCGGTCCATTAGTACATGTCGGACCCGCGTGTCGCCACTGTCAGAGATCGCAGACCGAGCGCCACCACACGGCAGGTCTCGAGAGACTTACTAGCACTCGCCCCAGTTGTACGGACGACTTAGCTAGCGATGCACACTGACGAAGCCTCGCTCATTTGCAGAGCAGATAGTTAGAATAGCCTTCAGCTAAGTCAATGGCTGCGACCTAGCAAGGCGCCATTAGTAACATTGCATGTATCTACAGAGTCTCACTTGTATCGTCAAGAGCGATGTACAACAATGATGGATTAAAGTTAAGTATTCCAGCAGCTACGTACTTTTCTTTATAGCATTCATTACGTATCCTGTTTCAGACCTCACGCCCATCTGCGTGAGCTTAGCGCGTGCCTTTCGGCTACTTACGAGTGGCGTGGCTGTCTTGTTACGCCACAACACTCTCACTTGAACATGAAATTTACTCTAGACGCAGGCAGATGAGGCACACAGATTCCGTCTCAGGGGGAGTGGTGTCGTCGGAAAGGTCATGCGGCCACCAACTGTCAGTAGCTTTCCGAAAACCCCTATAACAATGTCGTCCCATAGAAAAATTGGAATAAGCCAAGGAAGAAGAGGAGGATAAGGCAGAATTTTTTGTGGCCTTATGCAGTGTGGTATTGTCTCGAGATCGTTGTGCCACACCAAATTCGGCAACGCACATCGATACCACAGGCATTAGTGATGTCTCGATGCAATCCGCATCGACAAATGGAAGCAGTTGGAAGAGACACGTCCTGTCTACTACAGAGCAGTGTCCCTTCCGCAGAGGTCAGTATAGAGCCGGGCATCAAAGCGTTCAGCCCAGTTTGTGACTGCAGCTCAAGCAGTCAACATCAATGAGTAGGACTAACGAGTTATTTCAGTCTCCAATGGAAATATACTTTTGTGAATGCTGACCATTGTACTTCAAGAGAACAGTTTGTTAACTAGTGCATCAAGTGACGCTTCAATAGTCTATGATCTTTGTAGAATGTCAAGCACTTCTGTGGCAAAGGATTGGATCAACATATATTTATTCATTCATGTAATGAAGTGAACTAATATTCCATACGTTTTAGTTCCAATGAACCACTTCCTAGTATAGTTTCGTCTGATCATTACATGCAGTGCCGTCATGAGGTTGGTGGCATGTTAATCTGGGTCGGCCAGAGTGGCCGAGCAGTTCTAGACGCTACAGTCTGGAACCGCGCGACCGCTAAGGTCGCAGGTTCGACTCCTGCCTCGGGCATGGATGTGTGTGATGTCCTTAGGTTAGTTAGGTTTAAGTAGTTCTAAGTTCTAGGGGACTGATGACCTCAGAAGTTAAGTCCCATAGTGCTCAGAGCCATTTGAACCATTTTTGTTAATCTGGACTCGACGATGTTAGAGGTAGATGGTGGTCGGGTGCCCTTTCTGTAGCTACTGCTGCCCCCACTTCCTCTCCCTTCCCCCGTCTTCCCTCTTCCAGGATTGAATGCACGTGCCCCATCTGTGTGCTTCTAGAGTTATCCCATGTGAAAGTGGAGAAAGTCTTTTTAATGTTTCTAAATCGTGGGTATCCGCCCGGTTTTCGCCTTGTCAGTTATGGGAAACCTCCTAAAAATCACATCCAGACTGTCCAACACAACGGCCTTCGTCGTTAACTTACCAGGCGGATTCGATGCAGGACCGGCGCTTCTCCCCGAATCTCGGAGCCGCTGTGCTAAGGCGTGTGGCCTCATGATTGTGTCTCATGAACGCGAGATTATAGCATAAAAAATAATAAGAATACGGACGATGTACCAGGTACTAGACTCACGAGGATTTAAACTACAGTAACCCATTTCTGCCTGAATTATTTTTTTCTTCTGATTTCTACAAAGTAGATATTTATGTGTTTATTGTCATCAAAGAAAAGCAATACAACAATCAAAACAAGAAAGTAATCAATATTTGAAACTAAAAAGGGAGTAACATATATGTCACGCTAGGCAGAACATACATTTTAGGTAGAATATATGACAGCAAGAAAAATAATACACTACATGTGATTTACATGAAGTTCAGGCAACAGTACTCACTTTCTGTGATATGGCACAAAGCATTCTATGCACAAACCAACATCACATTTGCAGCACATTGTTCTTGGGGTTCCTTTGCAGTTTTCCGCCGCACAGCGTCTTCTTTTTTTCTGTGGCACCATGGCTACCAGACGATTTGTTTCATCATATCTAATATCATGCAACACTCTGCCTTGGTTTGAATTACGTGCAGGGCGTCCAGGACCTCTTGGTACTGCAGCATTGGGAGTCAGGTAACATTTCACAATGTAGTGCTGGAAGTGCAGTTGAGGCATATTTATACCAGTCTTTCTATGACTAAGCCACCCATTATGTATAGAGATACGTAGAAGCCATGTAAAAATTGGCCACCACCATTTCTTTCCTCTGACACTCACTCTATATAACGCTACATTTTCATCCATTCGGTCAGTTCCTCCCATATTTTTGTTGTATTCTCCATTTACATTAGGTCGAGGTACAAGTACTGTTTTCTTCTCTAGTCCAGAGGATCGGGCAACGGTGCTTACTGGACTGATACCATGGCTTGTGGAGGCAATTGTTACTGTAGAATTATCTAGTCATCTGGCAACGATTATTCCACTTCCCTTGCCCCTCTTGTAATCAAAATCTCCTCTCTTATTCCTTTTGGACATAGTGTTAGAAGGTATGAGATAACACTCTTTAGGCAGACGATATTCACGAATAGTCCCAGTTGCACCAAAACCTCGTTGCTTCAGGTAAATCAACAATGTTTGTGATGTAAACGGGTTGTCAAAATAAAACCTGTAGGTAAGATGTTTGTTATTTTCAGGAAGAGAATCGATCATTTGAATCTAAGGAGCAGCATATCTTCCAAATGCTTTCTCATATTTTTCATTCCTCTGAGGGTCAGCTCCTTGGTACATTTGAAAGGCCACTAGATAACTCATGGTTGTGTTTAGACAGCATGCTTTGTACCCAAATGTAATGGGCTTACCTTTCAGAAACTGTTTACATCCACGTCTACCAAAATACTTTATCATGCTCTCATCGTAAGACAAATCTTGCTCAGGCTGAAAGTGGAGAGCAAACTTTTTTTTAGCATATTTATTAATGGTCGAAGTTTCCACATTCTATCATTAGCATCTATTTTTGTGATGTCACACGAGTGAATGAATCTCATAATTGTTTCAAATCTGTCCCTTCTCATCGTGCTGTGGACCATTTCATTTCTCATGTCCAATCCAGAATCCCAGTAATACCTTCTGATAGGTAAAGGGCTATAGCCAGAAAGAATTAGAATTCCTAGAAAACATTTTATATCTTCATATGTTATTTTTGGATCTGAGCAGTTCTTGAACAAAGCATACTTCGTCGATTCAGCGAGAAGAAATTCAATTAGTTTGTCGTTCCAAAATAATTCGAAGCACTGAACTGGAGACATGTTTCTGTATTTACTATAATCACTTTCAGGAAATACAGAAGTAACACTACGCAGATCGTCTTTTTTCCAATATCTGATTACAGTTTTTAAAATCTGTGACTATTCCTGTTCATCTGGTTTATCATCAGGAGAGAAATTAATCTCAGGTTCACTACCTAACCTGTTTTTACTTGCTAAAACCACTTCTGCACCAGCCTGGAGTTGCTCTGGTCCAAGATTACCGACGTTTCCTCCCCCATCTTCTTCCCCAGAATCTTCATCCTCATCCAAATCCACATTAGCTTCAGGAGGTTCAATAAATATATCTGTTGCATCTTCCTCCTCCTCTTCAAGAATAGCCAGTATCTCATGGAGAGATAGACCCCTAAAAAGAACGAATCGTTATTTTCACTGTTTTGCCTAGCGTGACATATATGCACACAAAGTTAAAACTGTATTTGGAGCCAAAAAATAAGAATTGCATTTTTTAGATAATCATTAACATAAATTTCAATACTTTTGACATTATAATCAACCATAATTTAAACAAATTGTATTATAATTTGCGATAAAAATGATACTTAGTTCTTATTCCAAGACCTAATCTCACTCAGAAAAGTCCTCCGTACTTGAAGCACCAGTCACTGACCACTTAATGCTTGCAATTGACTGAAACCTACCTAAACATGAACAACAAAGCCTCCTTATCTGAAAGCCATACAGCAATAGCCACTCCAAACGCAGGCATTGTTGCCAACGAGAGAAAACAATGAAAGGCTGTCCCGTGACATATATGTCACGCTAGGTAGAAATGGGTTAAGGACAAAAGTATTTTAGATAGTTGAGCAGGAATAAAAAATGAAAGATAAAGTCATAAAAGAGAAAGTGAATTAGAACTGTGGCAAGTGAAATAAAAGAAATAGACGTGAAAGAAAGCATTTTACAGATGAGTAAGTTACATTTTGTGTAATAAAAGGTCGACCTACAGGACCCCAAAAAGCTGCTGTATAACTGTCAATTAACCATGCACACTCGTAAAACGGGAATCCGACATTATTTACATGTGACTGACACCGGCCCACAAATGATGGGCTACAGAGGTAATAACACAATGACAGGAACGTAAATGGCCTGCGGCAACTTTTTCCGCGGCCCCGGAGCCGTCGCGGTGCAGCGAGCAGGGAATCAACCTGCCAGCAGAGGCGAACGTATGCCGCCAAGATGGATGGGCGCGATTGCTCGCGGCCCGTGTGTGTCTCTTTCCGTATTCTGCGCAACAATCTCCGAAACAAGGCCGCTATAACGGCCAAAACGCGGGGCTAGCTGGTGTCGGGCTGCCTTCTTTTTCCTCGGCCCCGGCGCGATTTTCCCATTCTCGACAAAATAGCGCGCCGCGGACAGTAAAAAAAACAGGTGTGCGCAAAGTTTGTTACTCCCGGCTCGGAACCTTGTAACGGGGCAGAAAATACTGAATCCGGCGGGCGAGCGGCTTTTTCTGGCGCGCCGGTGTCGAGATGCCGTCAGGCGTCGGGGGCGGCGTTGGCGCGGCAAACAGGTCCCCGGTGGCAGTGGCAGCGCCTCCGCTTGTGCCACATTCCGGGGCGCGACATTTCCACATAATGAGCGGCCGACACGCCGCCGGACACCTAACAGACCGCCGGCTCTGGCCGCCGCCTCAGACACCTGCGCCGTCGCCAATCAGACGGGCAGGCGGGCCGAGGAGCGGCGACAGCTCGCAGTCGCGGCCCACCTGTGGCCGGCGAGGCCCGGCAGAGAAGCTTCGGGGCTCCAAAACCGTTCCTCTGAAGTCGAGCCGTGAAAGTGTTTCGCCTGTGCCCTACACGCCACGCCTAATGCGACGGCTATTGCACCAATCAGCTTCGGGCAAAGTTTACGAGGGAAGGTTCTATCACCTCAAATAATGAAGTTACGTAATTATCTTTTTGCGTTTACTGAAGTTTTCTCGGAGTATATAATATGTAATGGTATGCATGCGACAACATGCGTATCTACACTGAAGCAGCAAAGGCACTGGTACAGGTATGCGCGCAGTGGTTAGCACACTGGACTCGCATTCGGGAGGACGACGGTTCAATCCCGCGTCCGGCCATCCTGATTTAGGTTTTCCGTGATTTCCGTGAATCGCTCCAGGTCAATGCCGGGGTGGTTCCTTTGAAAGGGCACGGCCGATTTCCTTCCCCGTCCTTCGCCATTCAGATGAGACCGATGACCTCGCTGTTTGGTCTCCTCCCCCAAAAACAACAACAACAGATATGCGTATTCAAATACAGAGATATGTAAACACGTAGAATACGGCGGTCGGCAACGTCTATGTAAGACAACAGGTGTCTGGCGCTGTTGTTAGATCCGTTACTGTTGCTACAATGGCAGGTTATCAAGATTTGAGTGAGTTTGAACGTCGTGTTATAATCGTTGCACCAGCGATGGGACACAGCATCTCCGACGTAGCGATGAAGTGGGGATTTTCCCGTACGTCCATTTCACGAGGAATCCGGTAAAACATCAAATCTCCTACATCGCTGCGGCCGAAAAAAAATCTTGCAAGAAAGGGACCAACGACGGCTGAAGAGAATCGTTCCACGTGACAGAAGTGCAACCCTCACGAAAATTGCAGCAGATTTCAAAGCGACATTCAGAGCGTACC
The DNA here is from genome assembly GCF_023898315.1 of Schistocerca nitens. NCBI lineage: Eukaryota > Metazoa > Arthropoda > Insecta > Orthoptera > Acrididae > Schistocerca > Schistocerca nitens. Next base: position 187,621,088 of record NC_064622.1, read on the forward strand.
ATTCAACGAAACATCATCGATATGGGCTTTGGGAGCCGAAAGCCCACTCGTGTACCCTTGATGACTGCACGACACAAAGCTTTACGCCTCAGTGGGACCATCAACACCAACATTGGATTTGGAACGTATTGTATTGGGGGAAGAGACCAAACAGTGAGGTCATCGGTCTCGTCGGATTAGGGAAGGCCGTGCCCTATCAAAGGAACCATCCCAGCATTTGCCTGGAGCGATTTAGGGAAATCACGAAAAACCTAAATCAGGATGATCGGACGCTGGATTGAACCGTCGTCCTCCCGAATGAGAGCCAACATCGGACCTTTGATGACTGGAAACATGTTGCCTTGACGGACGAGTCTCGTTTAAAATTGTATCGAGCCGATGGACGTGTACGGATATGAAGACAATTTCGTGAGTCCAAGGACCTTTCATGTCAGCAGAGGACTGTTCAAGGTGGTGGAGGATCTGTAATGGTGTGGGGCGTGTGCAGTTGGAGTGATATGGGACTCCTGATACGTTCAGAAACGACTCTGCTAGATGACACGTACGTAAGATCATCGGCATCCATTCATGCCCATTGTGCATTCCGACAGACCTGGGCAATTCCAGCAGGACAATGGGACACCCCACCCGTCCAGAATTGCTACAGAGTGGCTCCAGGAACACTCTTCTGAGTGCCGAGCGGCTCTAGGCGCTTCAGTCTGGAACCGCGCGACCGCTACGGTCGAAGGTTCGAATCCTGCCTCGGGCATGGATGTGTGTGATGTCCTTAGGTTAGTTAGGTTTAAGTAGTTCTAAGTTCTAGGGGACTGATGACCTGAGATGTTAAGTTCCATAGTGCTCAGAGCCATTTGAACCATTTGAACTCTTCTGAGTTTAAACACTTCCTCTGGCAACCAAACTCCCCAGCCGTGAATATTATTGACCATAACTGGGATGCCTTGCAACGGGCTGTTCAGAAGAGATCTCTACTCCCTTGTACTCTTACGGATTTATGGACAGTCCTGCAGGACTCATGGTGTCAGTTCCCTCCAGCACTGCTTCAGACGCTAGTCGATTCCATGCCACGTCATGGTGCTCGCGGGAACCCTGCACGATATTAGGCAAATGTACCAGTTTCTCTTACTCTTCAGTGGAGTATGTTCCCAAGCGCAGCACATAAAAAGAGGATTTTCCGGTGCTCTTTGCTCGAGTTCTATTGGTGATAAAATGGTAAGGTCAAATTTTTTTGGATAAACCTTTGTCTGAGGGCTATTTGTATATCCATCAGAGCCGGCCGGAGTGGCCGATGGGTTCTACTGATACTGGATTTTAAGGTGCACCCAGGATCAGATATACAATCAGATCACAATATACTAGTGATGAAGAGTAGGCTGAAGTTACACAAGAAGATACGGAAATGCTAAAGAAAGACGAGATACGCTAGAAGTTCTCAAAGGCTATAGATGCAGCAGTAAAGATCAGCTCAGTAGGCAGTAAAGTTGAAGAGCAATGGACGTCTCTAAAAAGGGCACTCACAGAAATGGGAAAGAAAAACATAGGCACAAAGAAGGTAACTGCGAAGAAATCATGGGTGACAGAAGAAATACTTCAGTTGATCGATGAAAGAACGAAGTACAAAAATGTTCAGGGAAACTCATGAATACAGAAATACAAGACGCTGAGGAATGAAATGAATAGGAATTGCAGGGAAGTTAAGACGAAATGGCTGCATGAAAAATATGAAGAATTCCAAAAAGAAATGATTGCCGAAAGGACTTACTCAGGATATAGAATTACAATCAAGGGTGGTAACATTAAGAGTGCAATGGGAATTCCACCCTTAAATGCAGAGAGGAGAGCCGATTGGTGGAAAGAGTACACTGAAGGCCTCTATGAGGGGGAAGATACACTTGGAATTTGTCTAAAGTGGAAGAAGAAGAAACAGGAGTCGATTTAGAAGAGATAGGGGATTCAGTATTTGAATCAGAATTTAAAAGAGCTTTGGAGGACTTAAGATTAAAAAAGGCAGAAGGGATAGATAACATTCCATCAGAATTTCTATAATCATTGGAGGAAGTAGCAACAAAATGACTATTCACGTTGGTTTGCAGAATGTATGACATACCATCTGACTTTCGGAAAAATGGCATCCACACAATTCCGAAGACTGCAAGGGCTGACAAGTGCCAGAATTATCGCACAATCAGCTTGACAGTTCAAGCATTCAATGGTAAAGAAAATTAAGGATGTGCTAGGTGACGACCAGTTTGGCTTTAGGAAAGTTAAACGCACCAGAGAGGCAATTCTGAAGTTGCGGCTGACAACGGAAGCAAGACTAACGAAAAATAAAGACACGTTCATAGGGTTTGTCGACCTGAAAAAAGCGTTCGACAGTGTAAAACGGTGCAACATTCGAAATTCTGAGAAAAATACATAATATGTACAAGAGCCAAGAGGGAATAATAAGAGTGGACGATCAAGAACGAAGTGCTCGGTTTAAAAAGGGTACAAGACAGGGATGTAGTCTTTCGCCCCTACTGTTCAATCTGTACATTGAAGAAGCAATGATGGAAGTAGAAGAAAGGTTCGGGGGTGGAATTAAAACACAAACTGAAAGGAAATCAGTGGTACGATTCGCTGATGACATTTCTATCCTGAGTGAAAATGAAGAAGAGTTACGTGATCTGCTGAATGGAATGAGTACAGAATATGGACTGAGAGTAAATCGAAGAAAGACGAAAGTAATGAGAATTAGCAAAAACGAGAACAGCGAGAAACTTAACATCAGAATTGATGGTCACGAAGTAGATGAAGTTAAGGAATTCTTCTACCTAGGCAACGAAGTAACCAATGACGGACGGAGTAAGGAGGACATCAAAAGCAGACCAGCACTAGATAAAAAGGGCATACCCGGCCAAGAGAAGTCTACTAGTTTCAAACATAGGCCTTAATTTGAAGAAGAAATTTCTGGGAATGTACGTTTGGAGCACAGAAACATGGACTGTGGGAAAAACTAACAGATACGAATCGAAGCGTTTGAGATGTGGTGCTTCGGACGAATGTTGAAAATTAGGTGGATTGATGAGGTGAGGAACGAGAAGGTCCTGCGCAGAATCGGAGAGGAAACGGATCTTTGGGAAACATTGACAAAGAGAACGAACAGGATGATAGGATATCTGTGAAGATATCAGGAAATGACTTTTATGGTACTATATGGAGCTGTAGAGAGCAAACATTGTAGAGGAAGACAGAAATTGGATCACATCCAGTAAATAATTCTGGATGTAGTGTGCAAGTGCTACAATGAAATGAAGAGGTTGGCACAGGAGAGGAATTCGTGGCAGGCCGTATCAAACCAGTCGGGAGACTGATGATTCAAAGGAAGACTTTGAGATCCACAATTTGAACACCACTTAGAAGTAGCAGCAAAGCGTGGTGTACACAGGAGCTGAAGGGGCACAAGTTACAGTATCTTCAAACAACTGCGAAACTGGAAAGTTCACAGAAGTTCCATACACATACAGGTATTCATAGGGTTCATTATTTTATGGTCTACAAAACGAGTGGCATCAGTTAACAGTATCATCCAACTTTAAAGCAAGCGGAGGGCTAACAGTCCACACAACGACAGCGTCTCTAAAATACTTTTAAAAATTTACAGCTTGCATCTCATCCCGCAGAATATCGAAGAATACAATCAAGCCAGCAAAAAGATCGTTCACGCCACCTTAACGCTTTGGACTAGAGCACACACACACACTTCCTTTGGAAGAACAAAATATACCATCCAAAGTTACATATCGGTACACACAATTACGCGAAAATGCGAAGAAAAGGGGGATCGTGAGTCATTTTCCTAACCACACCAACGGAAATAAATTAAATTAATCGCAGTCTTGTTTTATACTACAAAATACCAATACCTTTGTCCATATTAAGAGGATCACTTATACAACTGTCCAATACTTCCACAGCCCAGCGGAAAAGTGCCGGAAGATGCTCCCGTTCGGTCGCTATGCTTTCAGTGGTGGGGTATGTGCCCGTAGAGAAGGGCGAATTGCCAACCGTGTTCCCGTGATGCACTAGTCTAGCTTCCGGCCCTGCCACTGACCGAATCTCTCTGGTCCCTGTGCTTCCCATCTACAAGCTTAAGTTGGTAATGCTAGACCACTGCTCTACAAATGCTGGACGCCCTGGAGGTACATTTGAAACACTTTCATCTTTCCTTCACTCACTCACTCACTCACTCACATGTACACTCCTGGAAATTGAAATAAGAACACCGTGAATTCATTGTCCCAGGAAGGGGAAACTTTATTGACACATTCCTGGGGTCAGATACATCACATGATCACACTGACAGAACCACAGGCACATAGACACAGGCAACAGAGCATGCACAATGTCGGCACTAGTACAGTGTATATCCACCTTTCGCAGCAATGCAGGCTGCTATTCTCCCATGGAGACGATCGTAGAGATGCTGGATGTAGTCCTGTGGAACGGCTTGCCATGCCATTTCCACCTGGCGCCTCAGTTGGACCAGCGTTCATGCTGGACGTGCAGACCGCGTGAGACGACGCTTCATCCAGTCCCAAACATGCTCAATGGGGGACAGATCCGGAGATCTTGCTGGCCAGGGTAGTTGACTTACACCTTCTAGAGCACGTTGGGTGGCACGGGATACATGCGGACGTGCATTGTCCTGTTGGAACAGCAAGTTCCCTTGCCGGTCTAGGAATGGTAGAACGATGGGTTCGATGACGGTTTGGATGTACTGTGCACTATTCAGTGTCCCCTCGACGATCACCAGTGGTGTACGGCCAGTGTAGGAGATCGCTCCCCACACCATGATGCCGGGTGTTGGCCCTGTGTGCCTCGGTCGTATGCAGTCCTGATTGTGGCGCTCACCTGCACGGCGCCAAACACGCATACGACCATCATTGGCACCAAGGCAGAAGCGACTCTCATCGCTGAAGACGACACGTCTCCATTCGTCCCTCCATTCACGCCTGTCGCGACACCACTGGAGGCGGGCTGCACGATGTTGGGGCGTGAGCGGAAGACGGCCTAACGGTGTGCGGGACCGTAGCCCAGCTTCATGGAGACGGTTGCGAATGGTCCTCGCCGATACCCCAGGAGCAACAGTGTCCCTAATTTGCTGGGAAGTGGCGGTGCGGTCCCCTACGGCACTGCGTAGGATCCTACGGTCTTGGCGTGCACCCGTGCGTCGCTGCGGTCCGGTCCCAGGTCGACGGGCACGTGCACCTTCCGCCGACCACTGGCGACAACATCGATGTACTGTGGAGACCTCACGCCCCACGTGTTGAGCAATTCGGCGGTACGTCCACCCGGCCTCCCGCATGCCCACTATACGCCCTCGCTCAAAGTCCGTCAACTGCACATACGGTTCACGTCCACGCTGTCGCGGCATGCTACTAGTTTTAAAAACTGCGATGGAGCTCCGTATGCCACGGCAAACTGGCTGACACTGACGGCGGCGGTGCACAAATGCTGCGCAGCTAGCGCCATTGGACGGCCAACACCGCTGTTCCTGGTGTGTCCGCTGTGCCGTGCGTGTGATAATTGCTTGTACAGCCCTCTCGCAGTGTCCGGTGCAAGTATGGTGGGTCTGACACACCGGTGTCAATGTGTTCTTTTTTCCATTTCCAGGAGTGTATTTATAGGATACGGTGGGACTTAAACAGTATAATCAGAGGTTAACAAACAAACTCAACAGCTCCTCCCTTTCCTAAGGCTACTTAATGCTACGACTGAGTAATAAGTCAAGTGAAATAAAGAGTGACAGTACGCCAGGGCACCGAATGCGACTGACATTAATGAAACAGATTCAACTGACCTATTTCAACTCCTTTGCCACTAACAAGTGCCTTCGAACAATGTAACTGGTTTCCGAAGTATTACCTGATCCAGCCTCTGGACTGGAAAACGTACACCGCTAACGGTTCCGTAGAACACCTGTAGCTGACTCCAAGGCTCTCTCTCCTATAATCAACATCAAAGACCAAACTGGATAAGTTTTCAAAGTCAGTAGAGGAGAAAAGTCACACAAGAATACAACAAATTGAATTATCGCGAAAACAACAGCAACTTATTGGTTTTAATGAGCATCACCAAGACAGTCAGTTTTATTCAACACAGTCTCCAACATACTAGTCGATACACGATCCACTACTGTAGACCTATTGCGTTGGACCAGCCTGTACTAGTGTCACCGTTCCACACACTGACATTCCATGTGTGACATGTTACATTCACGAGGGATGTTATAGATACCTAGCTTTCGTAAGCTTAAGTAGTCCTTCGCACTGCGAAGTAGGTTGCTTGTCTTGGTGACTGGGCATGACATACATTAGATTTGCGGCACGTCGACGAAACATTGTGCCAGACTGGCTGATAGCTCGGGAAGACTCAACTGAAGGATATTAGAATCTCGGGTGGAGCTTTAATGTAAGTAGGGAGAAAATAATATGTATGGTCGTGGACACGAAAGTATAGAGGTCTAATGACTCCCTATCTAACACACATACGTTCGTAAAACCGCAACAGCCGCCCACATAACCAGCGAAAAATTAATTAGAATTCCCTGCCTGCACGAAAGAATACACATGCGACTTTTTTCAAAGCATTCCGTACAGGCAGAACAACACTATTGGTCACTGAGAACCACTCACACTTGACTTGAAGTACTCCACTCTCTTAAATCATCTACAACACACAGGGTCCACTGCTTGCATCTTGTAGCTGTAAGGACAACCTGCCAACTCTCCAAACCGCTGTACGAAATTGTTTTAACATTCAGACCTTTCTGCCATTCTGCATTAGGCTCCCAGTCACATATCTAAAAAAAAATGGTTCAAAAGGCTCTGAGCACTATGGGACTTAACATCTGAGGTCATCAGTCCCCTAGAACTTAGAACTACTTAAACCTAACTAACCTAAGGACGTCGCACACATCCATGCCCGGGGCAGGATTCGAACCTGCGACCGTAGTGGTCGCGCGGTTCCAGACTGAAGCGCCTAGAACCGCTCGGCCACAATGGCCGGCCACACATCTCAGCTGGGCGTTTTATGCTTCTTCTAATAAGACTGCTTGGTTAAACGCTGCTTGCTGCCACGTCTTCATTTCCAGTATATTATGGATAACACCTGACCCCCAACCATTACCCATTTAGAAATGTTTGCAGAAAGACTGACTCATCGTCTCAGTACCCAGAACAACCACCTCTGGCCGTGATAACGGCCTTGATAAACCTGGGCATTGAGTCAAACAGAGTAGGATGGCGTGTACAAGTACAGCTGCCCATGCAGCTTCAACACGATACCTCAGTTCATCAAGATTAGTGACTAGCGTATTGTGACGAGGCAGTTGCTCGGCCACCATTGACCAGACGTTTTCAATTGGTGACAGATCTGGCGAATGTGCTCGCCAGGGCAGCAGTCGAACATGTTCTGTATCCAGAAAGGCCCGTACAGGACATGAAACATGCGGTCGTGCATTATCCTGCTGAAATATAGGGTTTCGCAGGGATCGAATGAAGGGTAGAGCCACGGGTCGTAACACATTTGAAATGTAACGTCCACTGTTCAAAGAGCCGTCAATGCGAACAAGAGTTAACCGAGATGTGTAACCGATGGCATCACATACCATCACGCCGGGTGATACACCAGTATGGCGATGACGAATACATGCTTCCAATGTGCGTTCACCTCGATGTCGCCAAACACGGATGTGACCATCATGATGCTGTAAACAGAACCTGGATTCATCCGAAAATATGTTTTGCCATTCGTGCACCCAGCTTCGTCGTTGAGTACACCATCGCAGGCGCTCCTGTCTGTGATGCAGCGTCAAGGGTAACAGCAGCCATGGTCTCCGAGCTGATAGTCCATGCTGGTGCAAACGTCGTCGAACTGTTCGTGCAGATGGTTGTTCTCTCGCAAACGTCCGCATCTGTTGACTCAGGGATCGAGACGTGGCTGCACGATCCGTTACAGCCATGCGGATAAGATGCCTGTCATCTCGACTGCTAGTGATACGGGGCCGTTGGCACACAGCACGGCGTTCCGTATTACCCTCCTGAACCCACCGATTCCGTATACTGCTAACACTCATTGGATCTCTACCAACGCGAGCAGCAATGTCGCGATACGATAAACCGCAATCGCGATAGGCTACATCCGACCTTTATCAAAGTCGGAAACGTGATGGTACGCCTTTCTCCTCCTTACACGAGGCATCACAACAACGTTTCACCAGGCAACGCCGGTCAACTGCTGCTTGTGTATGAGAAATCGGTTGGAAACTTTCCTCATGTCAGCACGTTGTAGGTGTCGCCACCGGCGCCAACCTTGTGTAAATGCTCTGAAAAGCTAATCATTTGCGTATTACAGCATCTTCTTCCTGTCGGTTAAATTTCGCGTCTGTAGCACGTCATCTTCGTGGTGTAGCAATTTTAATGTCCAGTAGTGTACTTACGTCAAGGTACATAAATAGACTTATTGCGTAGATGAAAAGTTTTTGTAATGTTGTATGTAAATTTCAACTTGTATGTACAGCCATGTAAGTACATTGCAAATTTGCTTTCGTTAACACCACAAAAATCTTTAGCAGGCAATGGTCTTAAAATGGACGTGGTTGTCTGAAACTATTCACCACAAATAAATGACTATTCTCGCGACTGTTACTGATATTGCCGGCCGAAGTGGCCTTGCGGTTCTAGGCGCTGCAGTCTGGAACCGCGAGACCGCTACGGTCGCAGGTTCGAATCCTGCCTCGGTCATGGATGTGTGTGATGTCCTTAGGATAGTTAGGTTTAACTAGTTCTAAGTTCTAGGGGACTAATGGCCTCAGAAGTTGAGTCCCATAGTGCTCAGAGCCATTTGAACCATTTTTTGTTACAGATATTGAAGTAAAATAACGATTTTAACACCCAAAGTGCTGGACTTTTCCTCCAACACCATGTTGGAGCTTCACAGCTATTTTTTTTTTTTTAATGGAATGATCGGAGACCTGGGTCTTATTGTGTGGCAAGGGAATTGTCGACTTGCCCTTCTGAGTATGGACAAGTTTTGCAAAACTTGTACCTAAACTGTTTCGCCGTTTGTCGCGCGCTCTCTCATTCTCTTCGCTCCGAACGCAGCTGGATCACACTTGTCGCAGCTGAACTCCCTACAGCTGCTTTCCCCAGCACAGGAGGCGAGCACGGCGAGCTAAGCTGTGGGATGAACCGCCACCAGCCGGCTCCTGTAATTCCGGCTTTTTAGCGTGGGCGGGCAGCGAGCGGGCGCGGATTACAGAGGAGAGACAGACGGACGGCCGCCGTGGAAGTCGGCGGGCGGAGGGCGGAGGCGGGAGGCGGGAGGCGGGTCGATCAGCGGGCGAGGAGGCGGCCGACGCCTGCCGGCGCGTCGCGTCAGTTAGCGAGGTGACGAGGGCGGCTGAGTCAGCGCCCATTAACATGTGCCCGCGTCTCCAGACGGCGTGCCCGCGCCCGCGGGGTGCTCCAGCTGAGAGTCGCTCTCCGCACCGTCGCCTGGCAACAGGCTGCGGATGCACGAGTTCGCGGCGCGTCTCCCAACTACACAGCTGCCTCTGAACACACCACTGAGCTTGAAGAAAGCACTTGACAGCTCGAATCCAGCTTACTGCAAGTTAGAGTCCAAACATAGCACCGCTGGACGATGCTAACGAAATCTACACTGAAGAGTCAAAGAGACTGGTACACCTGCCTAATATCGTGTAGGGCCCCAGCGAGCACGCAGAAGACGCAACACGATGTGGCATGGACTCGATTAACGTCTGAAGTAGTGCTGGAGGAAACTGACACCATGAATCCTGCCGGGCTGTCCATAAATCCGTAAGAGGATTGAGGTCCCTTCTGAACAGCACTTTGCAAGCCATCCCAAATATGCTCAATAATGTTCATTTCTGGGGAGTTTGGTGGCCAGTGTAAGTGTTTAAACTCCGAAGAATGTTGCTGGAGCCACTGTGTAGCAATTCTACACTGTGGGGTGTCGCATTGTCCTGTTGGAATTTACCAAGTTCGTCGGAATGCAGGTGATCAGACAGGATGCTTACCTACATGTCAGCCGTCAGAGTCATATCTAGACGTATCAGGGGTTCGAGATCACTCCAACTGCACACGCCCCATACCATTACAGAGTCTCCACCAGCTTGAACAGTCCCCTGCCGACGTGCAGAGATCTTGGATTCATCAGATTGTGTCCATACTGGTACACGTCCATCCGCTCGATACAAATGAAACGAGACTCGTCCGACCAGGCAACATGTTTCCAGTCTTCAACAGTCCAGTGCCGGTGTTCACGGGTCCAGGCGAGGCGTTAAGTCTTTGTGTCTTTCAGTCATCGAGGGTACACGAGTGGACCTTCGTCTGCGAAAGCACAAATCGATGATGTTTCGTTGAATGGTTCGCACGCTCAGACGTGATGATGGCCCAGCAATGAAATCTGCAGGAATTAGTGGAAGGGTTGCACTTCTGTCACGTTGGACGATTCTCTTCAGTCGTCGTTGGTCTTGTTATTACAGGCTCTTTCTCCGGCTGCAGCGATGTTCGAAATTTGATGTTTTATCGGACTTCTGATATTCACAGTACACACGTGAAATGGTCAATGCTGTGTCCCATCGCTCGTGTGCCGATTGTAACACCACTTTCAAACTAGCATAAATCTTGATAACCTGCCAGTGTGGCAGCAGTAACCGATCTAAAACTGCGCCACACACTTGTTATCTTAAATAGGTGTTTCCGATCGTAGCGCCGTGTTCTGCCTGTCTACATATCTCTGTATTTGAATACACATGCCTATACAAGTGACTTTGGCACTTCGGTGTACGTGTACATACTCCATAATCAGACTATAGTTGAGGTATAAGGTATCCTCAGCCACGTACCGTATATGGTACGTGGTGGCGGAGGGTACCTTATACCTCTACTATAGTCTCGTTAAAAGTACTTCATAGGCGATACTTCATGCGCTTGAGCTGTCTTCCTCCAATCAGAGCGCTCAACGTCACGCTCGAATGTTCGCCGTTGCCATCGTCTTGTCTCCTACTCCAAAAGTCCTTACAGCAGCTGTGATCAAAGATTATTCTTCATTTTATATCTCTTGAAACATTGTTAACTGCAACCAGTGCACTATGTAGCCCGTGAAAACTTGTATGCTCGCAGCCACAAGCAATTACTAAAGCTATGCAGTTACGCAACCCACATAACGTAACTATCAAGTGTTTCCTTCGTCAAGATATTTCGTTGTGCCAGCGCCATTCACACTAGTATCTTCCCTTATTCGCAGCTGCATCACTTCTCTTATGGCTCTCATTTAGTTTGAACCAGTCAGACGATACCATTGACTCTGTATCAAACAAACTCTCTAGCTTTGCAGTGCATGTACCTCATAAATGTCACAAAACTGATGTTAATCATTTTAAATAATGTTTCAGTTTTACCAAATGCATTTCTCAAATTTAGTTTGAAATATGTATTCAATAGCGAAACTAATTACAAACAATAAAGAAATGACAAGTCATACACATGAAAATGATGATGATGAAGTCCCATACTCCTTCAAAGAGCGTAGGGGAGCAATGCGGGAGACTCGCACCGCCGTACTAGGCAAGGTCCTAGTGGAGGTGGTTTGCCATTGCCTTCCTCCGACCGTAATGGGGATGAATGATGATGATGAAGACGACACAACAACACCCAGTCATCTCGAAGTAGGTGAAAATCCCTGACCCCGTCGGGAATCGAACCCGGGACCCCTTGCTAGGGGAGCGAGAATGCTACCGCGAGACCACAAGCGGAGGACATATATAAAAATGAATAAAATAAAACATTTCAAGCACAGTGCTGCATTATAATATCACATATTATCTTATATTGTCACAGAGAGAGACAAATCATACCTTATAATGCCGTGATTAGGTAAAATAGAATGAGAAGATTTTTTTAAATTACGAAGAAAAAGCGAAATCGATAATTCATTACAAGAGTTTGTGATATAAGCCTTGGCATGGGCGACCAAGCCGTAGTTTGAAGGGCTAAGGGGGCGGGGGGGAGGAGGAGGTAGCTAGGCATGGGGGTATGCAGAATTTTTAATACGAGGGCTGTTCGGAAAGTAAGTTCTGATCGTCGCAAAATGGAAATCAAAGTTAAAATCCGATGAAGTTTTCCACAAACGTGTTGGGCAGTGTCTCTTTTGCCCATTGATCCCGTCTCATAGCGTCGCTCTTTTCAGTTCTGAGTGCACAATGAGCACGTAAAGATGCCCAGAAAATAATGTCTTCCAACAAGTACGAGAGCCTGGTGACATGTTTCGACTGAAGCTATGCAGCCGACATAACATAACTGTCATGCGTTTCCTTCTTAAAGGCAATTATTAGCCGCATTCTGCAGGGCCAATGAAGATGCTCCTGCATCGTTTTCGCTAGGAAGTGCTTGATCACTCACAATACAGCCTGTAAACGGCTTAATGTCTTCCTTTAGATTTCATCTGTGCTCGCATGAACCACTGTCCATGAACACAGCATTTTAACACAGACAAAGAGCTGTAGACCAGCTTAGAGAATTGGCGGAAAGCACGGGTGGCCGCCTTTTATGTCGAGTGTACTGTGAAGTTGGTAGAACGCTACAGCAACTGCAACAAATGACTAGGTCGGATTGGCGACTATGTAGACAAGTGGCTGGACGTTCTAACTAGCTTTTGCAAATAAAACATTTTTCATTTTCACAGTGGTCTCCATTTCACGGGCGATCGCAACTTGCTTAGCGAATATCCCTCGCCGGCCGATGTGGCCGAGCGGTTCTAGACGCTTCAATCCGGAACCGCGCTGCTGCTACGGTAGCAGGTTCGGATCCTGCTTCGGTCATGGATGTGCGTGATGTCCTTAGGTTAGTTAGGTTTAAGTAGTTCTAAGTCTAGGGGACTGAGGACCTCAGATGTTCAGTCCAATTCAGCTTAGAGCCATTTGAACCATTTTTTCGAATAGCCCCCGTATTTTGAAAGACGAATGGGATTTGCAACTAACCATAAATTTTTTCAATTCCGACACTAAAAAACCTGCGTAATACAAGCTTTTAAATAATTTTCTTGAAACAAGAACATTTGACTACACTATTTTTTTTCTTTCCCTATGAGCCGGGGGGTAGGGGTGGGGTGGCCCCTATTGCCCGCGGATATGGATGCCCTTGATCCTAGGTCAAAATGAAAGATACGGAAAAATACGTTAAATTACCGGAGAACTTACGAAAGAGAAGAAAGAAATCTATAGGCTAAAATTGTATTAATAATGAACTTTTAAGAATGGGAGTTTGTTGTGAAGTCACAGGTTGTAAAAGTTACTGGCCATATACTAGAAAAACAAAGACCGGTGCTAAAAGTATGGCAACAAATTGTAATAAATTGATCGTTAAAAAAGGAAGATGGGAGTCACCTTGGAAATAGTAAGATACTTTACTTACTGGTCAGTTCACGTAAACTGTATGCTTAAGTTTTCAGTAATGTGCTGGAAACGATATGTGAAGGTCTCACCCTCTTCCAATATTTAACTGATAAATTAAAACACCCAGCATGCATTATAGGAAGTTTGAGTCAACCTTGGTTTTTACTATTTCGACGATCAGCAAAAAATGTAGATGCTCCAGCAGATGCGGACATTAATTAGACCTGTGAATAATGTTCCACTTCACTCAGCAAAAGAGTGAAATGCAAAAACTGAATTTACCTACTAGATATATACATAAACTAAAAATACGGTTAAAACTCAAGAAAAAGATCGTCATCCAGTAATATAAATTATTGTTGATAGTACATTATTGGAAAGGAAAATCCTTTTTATATCACACAGAGGTGGCAAAAGTCATGAGACACCTCTTAGTACTGTGTCGGAACTCCTTCTGCCAGGCATAATGCAGCAACTCGACATGCCATCGGCTCAACAAGTCGTTGGAAGTCCCTTCCAGAAATACTGAGTCGTGCTGCCTCTACAGCTGTCCATTATTGCTAAAGTGTTACCGGTGCACGGTTTTGCGTACGAACTAATCTCTCGATTATGTCCCCTAAATGGTCCATGCAGGGCGATCTAAGTTGGCCACATCTTTCCTTCGAATTATCCAGAATGTTCTTCATACCAGTCACGAACAACTGTGGCCTGCTGACATAACCTATCGCCATCCGTAAAAATTTCATCGTTGGTTGGGAAAATGAAATCCATGAATGGCTGCTAATGGTCCCCAGGGAGCAGGACGTAATCATTTCCAATCAATGATCAGTTCAGTTGGACCAGAGGTCCCAGTCCATGTAAACACAGCCCACACCATTACGGGACCACCACCAGCTTGCACAGTGCCTCGTTTGACAATTTGGGTCCAGTGATTCGTGAGGTCTGCGCCACAACTCTTACCAGTCAGGACTCATCTGACCAGGTCACGGTACTCCAATTGTTAGGGTCCATCTGACAGCCTAGGAGAATCGCTGTAGTCGATGTCGCGCAGTTAGCAAAGGCATGTTCGTCTGTAGCTATAACCCTGAGAGGTGCCATGAGCCCCCTCTCATATTTCTATCTTACGATTCTCCTCTTTAATTGCTTGTGGTGGAAAGTCGCTACTCCTTCACACGCGGACTTCCCACGCAGCGTCTCTCGTCACCCGGGTGGTCCGGTGACAGGCGGGCTCCGCTGATCTGGAAAGGGTTAAGCCGACGGGTGTGAGGAAGTCGAGTGAATGCTTTGCAGACGCCGACATTGTCAAAAGACACGCCCGGAGGGGTCTGAAGTAGCGGCTGGGCTAGAGGTTCCGTTACTTCGCAGAATCTTTGCGAAAACACTTTCTGGCGGGCTACCAGCGAGGCGTGGGAATGACTTGTGTACCCAGGCAGTTGTGGCGGGAAAATTCCCGCGCTTTCTGCAAAATAGTAACTGTGATTGGCTTGCTCAGGGCATAGCTCCGTGACGTAGCAAAATCAGCGCAGAAATTGGCGCCAAGAATCTCCATTGGTGGAATGGTAGTGCTCCGGCAATGGAGTGAAATTTTCCGCAGGTTTTCGAGTTGCTGATTGGAACGTTTAACCACGGCCACTGTCGTGTGGGCGGGAATGTTCTGTGTTCGGCCTGTACGGGTGCTCTAGGTAGTCGGCTCTCGCCTTTCGGTCGAGGACGTCGAAGCAACCAGCCATCGCCTCCAGTACGCCAGATCGTGTTCTGGCAGTTAAGAAGACAGTTTGGTAATGTATGTCCGCAGCACCGGCAGATAGGGATTTTCCTAGATGATAATCAGAGCTCAGCAGAGCGCCCCTGTTCGTCGTTTTCTAACTTTGTTCTGTCTTGAGTAGCTGCAATTAATGTTGGGTTAGCTGTGTGTCTCTCTTAAGATTTGAGTGGCAAGGAATTGGCTCCACATACCACTTCGTCTTAAACCTCAAAATCTAGTTTAGGGACAACTTCACCTTCACAGCGTTTGTTTGAGTATCCAATTTGAGCCAATTTGATGTATTATAAATGTTTCATGTGTTTTTGTTTATTATTTTGTGTTTAGTCTTAATAAATCATATTGTTATTTTGGACAGAACTTTCATTCTGTTAATCGGTAGAGCAACCCATAATTTCTCACTACGTTAATGAAACCTTCCTTTATTTAACTTATTTATCAAATTAAATTATTGCAGGTGCCAAACTCTTTTCTCCTCCACTTGCAGTGTTGATTACAGTCAGTTCGCGTATATTTTTTTAATCCATGTGCAACAGCAAAAGTCGGAGTTAGAATAGGGGGGGCTTAGAGCAGCATTTACATATGTAGATTCTAGAAGAATTTAGTGTTAAATACACTGCTTGCCCCGGCGCCTCGCAACCCTTTAGCACCAAATTTTGATGCATTGTCCGAACTGATACATTCGTCGTATGTCTTACATTGATTTCTGCGATTATTTCACGCAATGTTACTTGTCTGTTAGGACTGACAACTCTATGCAAACGACGCTGCTCTCGGTTGTTAAGAGAAAACCGTCGGCAACTGCGATGTCCGTGGTGGGAGGTAATGCCTGAGATTCGGTGATCTCGGGACGCTCTTGACATTGTGGATCTCGGAATACTGAATTCCCAAAACAAATGCACCATGTGTCTATATCCAATTATGATTCCGTGTTCAGAGTCTACTGCCGGCCGGAGTGGCCGAGCGGTTCTAGGCGCTACAGCCTGGAACCGCGCCACCGCTACGGTCGCAGGTTCGAATCCTGCCTCGGGCATGGATGTGTGTGTGATATCCTTAGGTTAGTCAGGATTAAGTATCTAAGTTCTAAGGGACTGATGACCCCAGAAGTTAAGTCCCATAGTGCTCAGAGCCATTTTCAGAGTCTAGTAATTCCCGTCGTCCGCTCATAATCACGTCGCAAACCATTTCACATGAATCACCTGAGTACAGGTGACAGCTCCGCCAATGCTCTGCCCCTTTATGTCTTGTGGACGCCAGGGTACGCCATCTGAAGATGTGCTTGTCGCTATCCCATGACCGTTGTGACTTCAGTGTAGCGATAAATACAATAGTGTTCGAGAGTAGGAACAAGTTAATACGTCTGAAAAAGTATTGGATGCCTCAGGAAGAAAGTACAGAAAGAGACCAGAGAAAAATTTTATGAGACTAAGGAAGACCGAAATTTATTGTAAGGAAGTACGTCATAATAATGATCAAAAAACAAGGCAATAAAACGCAGGTGGTACAAACGATTTTCCTCAGAATAAGGAAAGAATGTGGCAGATTGGACGAAATTAGGAATGACGATGTTAGGATCGCACTGCACGTCTATATATTAGGAAATAAAATCCACAAAAATATAGCTATAGGTATTTTAAAAGAACAGTTAGTAAAGGATGGTCTTTCGAAGATACGAGATATACAGGGAGAAGGAAACTGCGGGAAACCGAGGAATAGGTAAGTGTCGTTATCGACGGAGGTCTAGTACTTTAAATGTAAGAAGAAGTCGAAGGAGAAGATGACAGAACGCCGTAGGAAAATAAGAAGCAATAAATCTATATCGTTTCGAAGAAGATCTTCTATTCACTTTAGTCCATGATGATTCATTTTAGTCAACCTGAGATCTAGCAGAAGCTATCAGCTGTGATGAGGTATGCATTTTAAGACGTAATCCACTTGTATAGTTCGATAGCGTGCTACATGTGCGTGTATTCAGAAACACGAAATGCAAAATGTTTTGATATTTCGCTTGTAGTTAACTAAGCATTTTGAATATAGCATAAGAATTGTCGTAAATATCATTTGCCGGCTTCTTCAATCATCATGGTTTTTAAATTAATTTCTGGACTGTTCAAAGAACGGAAGCCATGGTTAGACGCTTGTTGTAGTATTGATATGACGATGGAATCAGCACTGTTGTTTATGACAGCTAACCATAAAAGAATCAGATTCTACGATTTTTCAAGGGTGAAACCACTATCACAATTAACTACGTACCTCGCCACATGAATTTCTACGGATTATTTCAAGCCGAGACCCAAATGCATCAAGTCGAAGCCACAATGTTCTTATGGTTGTACATCATAGAATGGGATGCGTCGATACAGTGTTTTGGCACGGCCAATTTATTAGTGTGTAAGAACAGGTTGCGCCATCCATTCCAAGCGCATCTCTCATAAATTGATCGCGTTGTCTGCCAGAGGAACGTTAAGCAATACTTGCAGGGTACCTTGCAAACCACAGGCTTGCAGAGCGTCAGATCATCTAAGGAAACAAAAGGCGCTGCCATCTTCAATGCAAGGTGTAATATCGCTTTGATCTTCAGTTTGTCAAGGAAAGTGTCAACGTTAAGGAAAGGACTTTATACGTATGGCTGTTAAGCCGTGGACTTGAACATTAGATTTAAGTGATCCTTCTCGTATGATAAATCTATTGGCTCACTGGGACGATGACCGGGAGGTATAAGGCTGAATTAGAAGTGAAAGAAAGGTAGGGATTTATCTGAAAGCCCAAAATTTAATTAATAATCAACTCGCTGGGAAAATGTAACGACACCAAGTACAAGGCTGTTCTTCGTATGCAGATTCTGCAGACTTTAGTATCCCTCGTTGCTCCAGCTTCGAATGCAAAGAAAGAGGGGTGGGAGAATCATGGGGGTTTTGACAACTCCCCCAAAAAACTTTTTACTAAGAGTGGTTACAGTTTACATATAAGTCAGTACTTTCTTTCTAAAAGCGAGCTGTAAGAATAATATTTGGTTTTCACCTCTTCCAGGAGCTACGCATTTTTCATTAATATATATATATATATATAAGCAGTGACCTAAGTATGCGAAACATGATGAAACCGCCAATCTGCATCTCCCGTCCGAAAACTAGGACCAGAAAGCCCACACCATACATGGCACAGTAGCGCCTTCCTGTCAGACTACGTTGTCTCAAAACCAATTATGGTGGCGTGGCCTCCGATTGGGTCTCACATGGCAAAGTCTTTGAGCTCTGCGAGACACTCCACGCGAGACTGCCCACAGTTACTGCGGTTGCCAGCCACAGTAACGTATCGATACTTCGGCACAAAAACGAAAGATAAGCGGTCGCGATTTATGAAAGGAGTCGGCGTGTATAGCAAACGCCTTTCAGATTGTTGCGTAGTAATCAATACTCCCTGACATTCCACAACACAGCCCCAATTCTGCTGCATTCCTATCATTGTTATTATAGTGTCCAGCCACTTTAATGTCACCACCAATTATATTAGACGCCATGTGCAGTAACCATTCATAGACGGAGGTGGCTGCACTATTGTCGTAATGTGGAAACAAAATCCGGCCAGGGTGGCCGAGCGGTTCTAGGCGCTACAGTCTGAAAACGCGCGACCGCTACGGTCGCAGGTTCGAATCCTGCCTCGGGCATGGGTGTGTGTGATGTCCTTAGGTTAGTTAGGTTTAAGTAGTTCTTAGTTCTAGGGAACTGATGACCTCAGGAGTTAAGTCCCATTGTGCTCAGAGCCATTTGAACCATTTTTTGGAAACAAGAAACAAACAAACACTGTCCGAACAGGCGTTGAAGCCTTGTAGGCCCAACGGTACCGACCGGCTGCCATGCCTAATGCGGAAATGGAAGAATTTATCTGACGTCCAAAAGGGCATGGTCAATGGCTAGGACCAAGGGTGGAAGCTTTTTCGAACCCACTGAGTTTGTAAACTGTTCGTGTGCCACTGTGGTTAATGCACACCCTGCATGGCAAAATGGCACTACCCAAAACCAGCGTCGAGGAAACTGACGCACCACAGGTCATAAATTACAGTGCTGAATGACGGCTACGGAGACGTCTACAGGTGAACAGGCGTGCGACTGCTGAGAAACTGACCGCCCAGATGAAGCATGGGGCTACGAGAAGCTCTCCTCGACGACTGTTCAGCGAACGAGAATGCGTATGGGTCTCTACGGAAGGCGCCTGGTTCATGCACCTATAGTGACTGCAATTTATCGGTAACGAAGGCTGGACTTTGGACGCCAATAACGCAACTGGTCGTCCACGTATTGGCGACGGGTGGTCTTTTCAGATAAGTTTTTTGCCCTATCGGACAGATGGCTTTAGAGTGAAGAGCGTGAAACGTCTGAAACTAATCTGCAATGAAGGGTCCAGGCAGGAGGAGGGAGCGTTATAGTTTGGGAAATTTTTCCGTGCTATTTCTTGGCTGATCTCGTTATTCTGGAAGGCATAAAAGATCAATATAACTATGCATCTCCTCTAGGGGGCTATATCTACCCCAACACGCAGTTTGATTTTCCTTGGTGCGATGTTATCTACCAGCAGGACAATGCCACGTGTGACTCAGTTCGCAGTGTACGCGCGTTGTCAGAAGATCACTAGGATGAATTTACTGTACTCCCCTGGCCACCAGAGTCCCCGGATTAAAACCCAGTAGAGAATCTGTGGGACCAACTCGATTGGACTGTCCGCGCCATGGATCCTCAACCGAGAAACCTAGCGCAAGTGACCATGGCACTGGAACTGGCGTGGTTCCACATCGCCGTCGCTACCTTCCAGAACCTCAACGACTCTCTTCCCGTCCGTCTCGCGCTAAAAACGTGGTTATGCAGGCCTTTGACACGTCATCACATTAATGTAAACAGACGGTGTATTATTAAATTCTACACAACTAAGGTGGGTTGGTTGGTTTGGGGGAGGGGACCAAACAGCGAGGTCATCGGTGCCAGCAGTTTATGGAAGGTGGGGAAAGGAAGTGGGCCGTGTCCTTCAAAAGGAATCATCCCGGCGTTTGCCTGAAGCGATTTAGGAAAATCCAGGGAAACCGCCAGACCCAAGTTTGAACCTGCATCCTCCAGAATGAGAGTCCAGTGTGCTAACCGCTGCGGCATCTAGCTCGAACCAGCTATGGCACGTTAAAGGTGTGACTAAAAGCGGTTGTAGCCGGCCGGGGCGGCCGTGCGGTTCTAGGCGCTACAGTGTGGAACTGCGCGACCACTACGGTCGCAGGTTCCAATCCTGCCTCGGGCATGGATGTGTGTGATGTCCTTATGTTAGTTAGGTTTAGTAGTTCTAAGTTCTAGGGGACTGATGACCTCAGAAGTTAAGTCCCATAGTGCTCAGAGCCATTTGAACCAAAAGCGGCTGTATCCGGGAGTAGAGGTTGAGGTGGAGAGGGGAGGCTAGCGTAGTGTGAGAAACTGTAAGCCATCCCGTCCCAATTAGAACCCACCTGTGGATCCGTGCCCGCGTGTCTCCAGTGTCCTGAGAGTTCCTTCCCCACGGTCAGTGTCTCGTCAGATCTCTCTCTCAAGGCGCGCTGCGCTCTGCTCGTTGCATTAGCACTCGCGAGGAATATAAACCAGTGGGACCGCGTGGCTGTGAGGACGTGTCGTATCGCGGCGTCAGCATCTGGAAACTTGAGGCCCGCGACCCGGCCGCCACGCTGCTGAACTTGAATAACAACTAGCGCACGCAGCGCAGCCGGGCCTCTGCCTGTGCGTGTGGTGCGAAGTGTGCCCCGGCCGTTTCAGGTGCGTCAAGGAGTTTCCCGAGAGTTCGACGCTACAAAAATATCGTGTCCAGATCTGAGGCAGGGAGCGGAAACTCTGCATTCTGTTTCACACCAAATTACTTGTGCAATTGATTCGGTGTTGGCTTTCTCCCATCTACCATTAAGGCCATCAGCACTTAAAGCTACTCAGCGGAAACAGAAGTGGTTGGTGATGGATATCACTGATGGGTTACCGACTGGATGGGAACGCAGTTCCGACCACAGCGCTACTGCGACAGGACGGGAACCGCAGCTGACGTGAGCGAACATGGACTACAGAAGGTCCAACTTATTATTACGCTCTTCCTTACTTTGAAAGGGTACAGTACCGCCCAACATTGAAAATAGGTACGAAATTCTTGTCAGAACAACACATTTTTTGTGTAAAAGTAACTCAATTTCAATTAATACAGCGAAGCCGGATACCAGTGTGGGAAAGAATGACAATTTATTTATTTAATTGATCACATGTGCACTCCCTCAAAATAAATCCCTACATCCAGTTTGGTGAGTACTGTGAAATGAATAAATGTATGGTCGTCTGCTAACCACAGATAGTGAATCGGAATATATGATCATCTTTGAGTCGATCCTTTGGCTACCTTTGGTGAGATCAAAGAGATGGAAGTTACCAGAGCTTTGGAGCGTCTGAAAGGTGGCTGACCAATAAGGTAGCAAGGTGCTTCTCCCACTTCGACAGAGGTGCGAGAGAACCGGAATACGGCCATGTTTCGGCACTCTGGCGCTGAACCTTCTGCTGTAAACACCTGTTTTTTGTTGTGCTCCGTAATGAAAGTGTGGAGGCATGGTATGGATGTGGAATATTTAAGAGTAGTTAGAACTAATCATTTCTCTTTCCTAGGAACTTTTGTGGGGAAAATTACAAAGTGAGGCAGGTAATTTTAAGGGGATTGTAGTAAACCAACGGTCACAATGAGACCACGTGTAGTTATAAGTTGAGATACTAGCGTGTGTACAATAAGCTGAAATATTTAAGAATTAATAGCGTGTGTACAATAAGCTGAAATATTTAAGAAATAGCGTGTGTATCATAAGTTGAAGTATTTAAGAAATATCATTCCGTGTGACACTAAATTTAAACTCTGAGAGAGAATCAAGGTGAGTCGGCCGTTTTTCCAGCAACGCCACTTGGCTTGCATTGCACAGGAAGATGTGCGTTTATCTCCAGAGTTCACAGTAGGAAAGTAAAATTACAAAGTGGGGCAGTGTCGTGTGAAACTGGGATGGATATTGATTGAAGTGGGAAAGCGGAAAGTGATGAAGTTGTAACCGTTCGTTGTGTAATATTTCATATTGTTGTGTTGTGTATGTCTTGTAATTTGGGTATGTGTGTTTTGCATGGGAGTAGCAAGGTAGTTTCGAAAGATTTGTGGGTTATGCTTGTTCCTTCTGTATCGCTCGATCTGGAGGAAAGTTTCGTGAGGATGAATGTGAGAGGCGAAGTGTGAGGTATAATAAAAGATCCACCATCCGATCCAGGGAGTGCACTGTTGGGGCAAATAGATTACGAGACCATAGTATAGAGATTCACTAAAGTAAAGCCATGCCCACTGGGCGGAATTTCTCTTGTGATTTTGTTCTAGGTTGTAGAATTTGTGTGTTTAGGAATAAATCAAATAGTGAATAGAAAGAGATTGGTGGCCTTTTTCATTAAATTGTATGTTATCATAATGTCCCGAATTTATATAAAAGCCGTTAAATCAAAGACAAAAAGTAAGTGTGGTATTGCCAGTGCGTAGTGTGCAGTCAGAGTTCTATAAATCACTGATAGTCAGATGCGTGTTTCCGTTGCGTATTATTCATGCAGGAGGATAATTTGTAACTAAATAGTAAGATACGAGAATTCATGTTGCTCAATAAATTAAGGAAGAATCCACTCGCTTGGCAAACCACCCATCTTGCAGGCCTGACTGCTTGATGCCACAGTATGAGAAAGGCAAGTGGGTGCCTCTCATAATTTCGACCCTGCCAGGATTATTGCTGTTAAGATTTTTTTTATTTTTTGATGGAATATATTGTGATAGCGCTAAGAAGTAAAATGTTTTTTGTTTGTAATTTCTTTCTGGATTGGTGAGGATCTTTTATTTTTTTTAATTGCTATATCGTACAAGGTTGGAAGATCGTGGTATAATTTTTTTTGCGTAATGTCCGTAGTAACTAGGTCGCAGTCTAAAAGTGTAGTCACCATGGAGAATAGCGATTCTGGCGTGAACGTAGCAGTGCAGCAGGAAGTAGCTGTTGACCATGTGTTAACGAGCGAGAAAGACAAACACTCGGAAGGGGTTGAATTGTTCACTGGACCGCTCCTGGGTGATCCTTTATGCGGCGGGCTTTGCCCACAAATGCGGGCCTTTCCAGACGACGCGGGCGAGCCGAGATTAGGACAGGTATGCAGTGAAAGTGCAGCTACTCTTAGCGAGGCTACGGTTTCACAGGCGAACGAGGTGAGCGCGTCGAAAGTTGCAAATGACGATATGATGCTACAGTTGTTACAGAGTTTGGTGAGAGATAATAAGGAGAGAGATAGGAAGAATGAGGAGAGAGATAGGAAGAATGAGGAGAGGGATAGGGAGAATAAGGAAAGATTTGAAGCAACTAACGAAAGATTAGAAGCAATGAATAGAGATATTAACGAAAGATTAGATAGAGATAATAAGGAGAGAGATAGGGAGAATAAGGAACGATTCGAAGCAACTAAGGAAAAATTGGAAGCAAATAAGGAAAAATTGGAGGCAATGGATAAGGGAAATAAAGAGGCAATGAAGAAGCTACACGCAGTTATCGATGAGCGTCTGTCCGCAGTTAATAATCGGATAGATGATGGGGAGAAGAATCTGGGTGCGGTGAAGCAAGTATGTGATGCCGTGAAAGAAAAAGCCAATAATCTGGAGGTACGAATAAGTGCAATAGAAAGCGATATTACAGAACGTAGGGACGTGTTGCCGGATGAGCGAATCAAAGAGATAGTGGAGGACTTACTTGCGGATAAACAAGGGGCATTAGACAGCGTGGAAGCTCAAGTCACACGGCAGGAAGTGGCGCTAAATAAACACAGGGATGAAGTTGCGGAGGTAGTGGCCAGAATGAATACGATTAGCGCAGATGTAGAAAAGATCAGTATAAGAGGCGAAACAGGCTCTGACAGTACGCAGCGAGAGGTTTATGCCGACCAGGAGGAGATACAATCACTGTTACAGTTTAAAGAGGCACAATTAGAAACAAATAGGAAACATAGGGAAGAACTAGCACAGTTGCAATTAGCGTGCGGAAGCGAAGGTGAAACACCACCAGGTAGACTGCGGAGGGAGAGTGAGATAAATTCAAAAAACGAAGATAGGCAGAAAGAGGAAGACGAACTCAGAGAGTTAGAAGGACGGTTGTGTCGGATAAAACAGGTGGCAGACTCAACTGGGTATAGTCCAAGGCTGTCTCAATTTCAAGATTCATTACCTTCATCGAGGGGACTGCTCCGCAAAACGAAGTTTGTGTATAACTATTTGAGGGACGAGGCTAGAGCGAAAATGCAGGAAGACCTTAAAGACTGTAGTAGCTATTTAAATGAATTCAGGCCGAAAAGTAAGCAGGACCAGGTTACGCTAAGCATATTGATGATGCAAAATCGTAACGAAGGTGGCATAAGGGATTCAGTGTCGTGCTATCAGGAGATGTTCAGACGAAACAGGTACTTGGATGTGACATACGAACCAGCGGAGTTAATTAGGATCCATATAACGAAGTTGCCAGTGAAATTGCGCAGAGGTATAGTGATGGCAGGCAGAGGCTTAGACGATTCCGCGTCATTTCAACACTTGGGTAATGCGAGCGATATCGTGAACGGAGACAGGTCAGATAGTGTCGAGGGTAGAAACTATCTGAATGACAGGAGAGCATGGAATCCGGGTATTTCTTTCATGTCGTAATAGATTGAAGAATAGGAGAAACTAATCCAACATATCAGCCCTTAATATCTTGCTCTAAAACACATGCAGCTGGCACTGAAAATTGTCTATGTAGCAGACAAACTCAACAGAGAAATGAGGAATGAAAATACCATACTTCTGATCAGAGAATAAAACGGCAGTAATGGAATCTGTTAGGCTGGTATCTCAGTAAAATTTGCAAATTTTTATTTCGAACAGTAAAGTAAAAGAAATGTTATGTAATAATGCCAATGAGTCCAGTTTAATTAGTGTGATTTGACTATGGCAGGTGCTAAACACGTAATGTAAGAAGTAAACATTGTGATCGAAGTTTTTAAATTAGATGCCATCTGATCTATAGTATGTCATTGTCGTGGTGACAGTTATAATGAAGTGCTGTGTATGGTTGTTCGGAATCTGGTGTTAGTGAAAGAGGCCACTAGCACCTAAGTTTCTAACACTTGGGCTGCCCAATTCTCCCAGCTTGTATATTCTCGGCACACATTTAATTTTCGTGTAAGCACAGATTCCTAACTAGCGAATTCTTTATTGTGTATAGTGGACCATTCAGAGTGAGGCGGATTGTACATGAAAATGCTGTACTGATTGAGACGATCAAGGGAAAACAATCTCGTGGGCTTCATCACATTTCTAACATCAAATTATGGAAAAGTTAAGGATAGATCTAAAGTAGGCAATTTATGGTAGATAGTCAGTGTATTTATTTGTGGTGTGTAACGTTGTGCAGGGTCAAATCGAACATAAGAATTTTCAGGCGGGATGTCAGGAAGTGTGACAGAACAGACTGGTCGAATGAGTCATGAACAGGAGTCGACAGAGTGGTGTATGTACGTATTTTTGTCGTATGAATAAGGATCAAGCAGAAACGACGTGATGATTAATGAGTGAATAAAGATAGTAGATAGAGAAGCGACGTGATAAATAGTAGTGGATAAAGGTGGTATATGAGGAGAAGCGACGTGAAGCAAGGGGATTAATAAAGAGAGATTCGACGTGATGAAACAGTGGTAAATAAAGGTGAGTAGAATTGAATAATGTGGAGATGTCTTAGATGTATGTTACAGAGAGGCCTGTGTATGCTGCAATAGAGATTGATGCCAATGATGAAGGAAGACCAGGAAATGATGGAGTAATGGACGGACGGAGAGCCGAAATACGAATGAAGAGATGAGGACAACTGCACAATGTGAAAGGACGTAAAGGGAGTATGAGACCCAGATGGTGAACGTTGTGAAATACTGACGTAAGATGTAATAGACTGATAACCACAGCAGTTGTGTCCCATAGTGCTCAGAGCCATTTGAACCATAAGATGTAATATAAGTGTAGATCTAATTCTTACCATAAAATATGCTATTTGGCAAAAATAATATTTTTTGTTGTTGTTGAAGCCTGGTACCAGTATAACTAATCAAAACGGTACCAATAATGTGTACAGTTATTTTGCAAGTTGATTAATTTGTGTATTTTTGTTCTTAGATGAAATGTCGCGATTCTAAGTTGATATTTAGCATAAAGTGAATGCAGAGATAAGCCGATGGAGAGAGGTGCCAGAGTGAAAGGACGAATTCGGAGACTGGAAAGCTATCTCCGAAGCAGCTTCATGTGTTATGTGGTTGAGTATAAGGGAGCAAAGGTATGGTATGTTGTAGTGAGTGTGGTGGTGTTAAGGATAGCTGACTTCTAGACCTATTCTGTTAGTGTATCAATGGATGGAATGAGAGGGAAAATGTGATGTCTGGTGAGTGAGAGTCGTAGAGTAGTGTGATCAATGCACACACTCCTGTAAAGGGGATGCTACCGATCCATAACTAAAACATTATTGTGTTTTATTGTTTGTTGGGATGAACCTCGATGTCAGGTCAGGATCTGTCATACGTGTCCTAGAAACGTTGCTATATATAATGAAATGTAAAATATGTGAAGAGATACTGATTTCAGTCTGTCACAAGCACAAGGGTGCATTATATGTTGTAGATTTAGAGTCACCAGTTCCTAAAATGTTTATTGTGTTAGGATGTTAAAGTAGTTTAATATTTAATAACCTGTGGTAGGTAATTGAGAGTTGTGTAGATTATTTTCTCATTTTTTTGTTACAACACTTTCAAGGGGTTTCAATTTCAGTCTGTCACAAGCACAAAGGTTCATTGTATATTGTAGCTTGAGAATCAACAGTTTCTAATATTTTCACTGTGATAGGATGTTAGAGTAGTTTACTATTTTGTATTGTAATTATGAGTTGTATAGATTGTTTCTTATTCATTTTGTTCTTTATTTTTTTACACTTTCATGTTTTGTATGAGGGACGACAGGTACAATGAATAGCACGAGTGTGGGCTGTCTATAGAAAAGAGATAAATGTTGATGTTGTATGTGTAGAAAACTAGGGTGTATAATTTTAATGTAAAATTTCCTTTTGTCTGTAATGTTGCGAGATGCACGGAAGATCTGGCTAATTGGGTGTCGTAACGCCCATACCGCTAACGGGCCGAGCTGACGTCGCCATGGCGACAGGCGACACAGCCGCGGCACTCCCCACTCCACTATCGGACGAGGTACACTCCACGCGCCCGCTACAGCAGGTCAACGGCCTGGGGCGACACGCACGTATCACTGGCCATTCATGAGTTCCGCCACCCTTACGACTGGGGAAGGTATCCCGCGGAGGCAACAGCGGGTGGTTTCTTCTGCTCAACGGCGCGCGCAGCGGCGCTACTGCTGAATGGACGAGGCGCGGCAGAGCCCGGCGAGCATATTTTTTTACCTGCAGCTATTAACTTGTACAGGACTGTGGAGCCGTGAAACAAGATGACTGCGACTTTCCATAATGTGGAAAGTGAAGGACTGGTGTTTCCACGTTGTGAGTGGTGGAAAAGATTTTGTCTTTAGCAAACAGGACGATCGTTTTGTTTTGTCTTGACCACTGAACGGTGGGATCCATAAACTTTAGGCAGTGACTTGTTAAGTGTGCTTTGTGAATTGCATGTGGGACACTTGGTATACTTAGAGGACAGTTGTCGTATGCTGAACAATTATTATATGAAGGCAAGAAACTAGAGTGGGACATTGACATTTGCGTCTGTAGTAGGAGACATTTCTTGAACTGGCGCGGGAATAAGTGCTGTTTGTTGAAACTTACGACTTTTATTACACCATGAACTGAAAGGACAGAACCGTGGGTAATAGTAGTTGTAGGGCCATTTTTTTTGACGAACAGATTCGTGTGGATGGTACTCTGAGAGTGACTATGACATTTGTGTTTAATGAGAGATACAGTTTACTGTTCAGTGCGTGTTCAAAATGCCGAATTGAGTGACTCAAAGACTTTCGTCCGGGTAACCATGGGAGAGCTTTGACACCGAGACAGTGGTTCTAGGAAAACTATCAGCAACTTTTTGACCCCAAGAAAATCACAGAATGAAATGTTTCCGTGTGACTCGCAAGATAGGGAATAATGTATTTGCAATTGTGTAAATGTTTTTTTTATATGTTTCATTCCTGAAGGGACAGCAAGCGTAATTGTATTTTATTAATATTTGTGTTTAGAATAGTTAGTATTTGTTTTTTGTCTGTTCTGGGTTATCAAGTTCACGTAGCATGTTTATTAGAATATTTGGTACAATGATGCTCTAATTATAAGCCAGTGGCGTAATACTAACGTAGCGGTTCATGTAGCATTGATCAGTAAGATTGTCACAGGGGACAAGAGTTTGCATTGCACAACAAATATCGGAATTAACTGATGTATTTTGATGTCGTGCATAGTAATAATCTTGTTGGTGTTTTGACTGAAGCCACTTATTTTTATTATCACAGTGGTGATATTTCACATTAAAGTGTAACGAAGGCTAGTCGAAATGCAAGTTCTTGTCGTCTATATGTGTGACAACAGAGAAATGAACAGTAGAGTAAGATAAGAGAGCTACTGGTGGATTCATGCACTTATTGCTAAACTATTTACTGCGTGTATTGATCAAAGTTGATGAACTGACTAGCTCAGCAGCAGGTATTTGTACTGATGGACAAAGATAAGGCTAAACTCACTGTCGAGTAGTTGTGGCAATTGCTTAGGTGATGATAGTTAATGAGGTATGACATGATGTCTTAGACGAACTATATTACGTAACCAGTATGTAACTTGTGGTATATTTCATTGTTTTTCTTCTCAGTTTTTATTTCTCTGTAGGTTTGAGGTATATTTTAGAGTAATGGTATGGAGCCTGACATTCTATGTGTAACTAGTGTACCAATTTTTTTTCTTTTGTTGATTTTGTTTTGTATTTAGACTTTGCTGTGTAAGGGTTTTTACAGCGCAATTTATGAATGTCAGATTACTTGCTCTGTGTTTGGACGGTGAGCTGTTTAAAATTTCATGAGTACAATTAGTACTTTTTTTATTTGTTGTAGAATTATTGAAATTTGCATTACTCATAAAAATAACGAAGATCCCAGTAACTAAAGCAAATTTTTATCTCAATATTATTTTTTCATTGCTATGATGTGATGTTTTATTTGTCATGGGGACTGTTATATATTTGTATGTGTACGTTACTCCGGATTGTGGAGAGTACAATAATGCAACAACTGCCAATAATTTGTTCGTCTATTTGAGGTCACCAGGGGCTAAGGTCTCCTCCTGGTTATTTTGATGAATTGCTACGTTTGTTTTAATACAGTTTTCTTAAAAAAATGTTCGGAACTACCCTCGCATTGCAAGGATAGTACCGTGCCATTTTTTTCTGCATGGGTAGCCGGTGGTGAAAGGGTACAGTACCGCCCAACATTGAAAATAGGTACGAAATTCTTGTCAGAACAACACATTTTTTGTGTAAAAGTAACTCAATTTCAATTAATACAGCGAAGCCGGATACCAGTGTGGGAAAGAATGACAATTTATTTATTTAATTGATCACATGTGCACTCCCTCAAAATAAATCCCTACATCCAGTTTGGTGAGTACTGTGAAATGAATAAATGTATGGTCGTCTGCTAACCACAGATAGTGAATCGGAATATATGATCATCTTTGAGTCGATCCTTTGGCTACCTTTGGTGAGATCAAAGAGATGGAAGTTACCAGAGCTTTGGAGCGTCTGAAAGGTGGCTGACCAATAAGGTAGCAAGGTGCTTCTCCCACTTCGACAGAGGTGCGAGAGAACCGGAATACGGCCATGTTTCGGCACTCTGGCGCTGAACCTTCTGCTGTAAACACCTGTTTTTTGTTGTGCTCCGTAATGAAAGTGTGGAGGCATGGTATGGATGTGGAATATTTAAGAGTAGTTAGAACTAATCATTTCTCTTTCCTAGGAACTTTTGTGGGGAAAATTACAAAGTGAGGCAGGTAATTTTAAGGGGATTGTAGTAAACCAACGGTCACAATGAGACCACGTGTAGTTATAAGTTGAGATACTAGCGTGTGTACAATAAGCTGAAATATTTAAGAATTAATAGCGTGTGTACAATAAGCTGAAATATTTAAGAAATAGCGTGTGTATCATAAGTTGAAGTATTTAAGAAATATCATTCCGTGTGACACTAAATTTAAACTCTGAGAGAGAATCAAGGTGAGTCGGCCGTTTTTCCAGCAACGCCACTTGGCTTGCATTGCACAGGAAGATGTGCGTTTATCTCCAGAGTTCACAGTAGGAAAGTAAAATTACAAAGTGGGGCAGTGTCGTGTGAAACTGGGATGGATATTGATTGAAGTGGGAAAGCGGAAAGTGATGAAGTTGTAACCGTTCGTTGTGTAATATTTCATATTGTTGTGTTGTGTATGTCTTGTAATTTGGGTATGTGTGTTTTGCATGGGAGTAGCAAGGTAGTTTCGAAAGATTTGTGGGTTATGCTTGTTCCTTCTGTATCGCTCGATCTGGAGGAAAGTTTCGTGAGGATGAATGTGAGAGGCGAAGTGTGAGGTATAATAAAAGATCCACCATCCGATCCAGGGAGTGCACTGTTGGGGCAAATAGATTACGAGACCATAGTATAGAGATTCACTAAAGTAAAGCCATGCCCACTGGGCGGAATTTCTCTTGTGATTTTGTTCTAGGTTGTAGAATTTGTGTGTTTAGGAATAAATCAAATAGTGAATAGAAAGAGATTGGTGGCCTTTTTCATTAAATTGTATGTTATCATAATGTCCCGAATTTATATAAAAGCCGTTAAATCAAAGACAAAAAGTAAGTGTGGTATTGCCAGTGCGTAGTGTGCAGTCAGAGTTCTATAAATCACTGATAGTCAGATGCGTGTTTCCGTTGCGTATTATTCATGCAGGAGGATAATTTGTAACTAAATAGTAAGATACGAGAATTCATGTTGCTCAATAAATTAAGGAAGAATCCACTCGCTTGGCAAACCACCCATCTTGCAGGCCTGACTGCTTGATGCCACAGTATGAGAAAGGCAAGTGGGTGCCTCTCAACTTAATGTATCGAGTTCCGAGCAAACTCAGAGGAGGAGGTGGTATTGGATCATTTTTGGAGACATATGAACAAAACAGACTAATTTCGTTTCATCTATGCATTTAGATCAACACAAAACTGCAGTCTAACAGCAGGAGCGACTCGAGCGTAATTTTGGTACAACGAGCCATCGTGTGGTATATTCATATTTCTTTCTTTGCTGGCCGTGCGGTCTAGGGCGCCTTGTCACGATTCGTGCGGCTCCCCTCGTCGGAGGTTCGAGTCCTCCCTCGGGCATGGGTGTGTGCGTGTTGTCCTTAGCATAAATTAGTTTAAGTTAATTTAATTAGTGTGTAAGCTTAGGGACTGATGACCTCAACAGTTTGGTCCCATAGTCCTTACCACAAAATTTCTTTGCTGTACGGCTTTACAAACTAAATTCGTTATCAGAAGCTGCCTCCACCCTCTCTGGACGTGACTCCACTGGACTTTCATTTGTGAGGGCAGTTGAAAGCTCTTGTGTAAGAAACGTCAGTACAAGATATTCAGAGTCTCCGTGCCCGTGTTATTGAAGACTGCGAAGCTATACACAGTACTCTCGGGGTTCATCGACGCATCCGACATTCACTACGACGGCGGGTCGATGCACATATCAATGCCCACGGAGGGCATATTGAACATCTCCTGTGAGAAACAGTTGCATATGGTATACTGGTGCGTTCTATTCGTGTGTGTTTCCCATCATCAGCGAGTTGGAGAAAATGAGTTGTAACATAGACCAATGTTCATATAACATAATTTCTTCGTGTACGTGTGAGGAATCAGTCCTGCAATCTGTACCGTACATTTTTGTTACGCCCTGTATACGTCGAGAATAGCGGATGCCAGCTTTGATGCGAAATGTCTAACAAAAATCATCAAATTTATCAGTTACTAGGGACAGAGTTTGCATTTTGCAACACGTGATCACATCATGGCCGTAGAATGCAAATCAAGCCAAAGCATTTCAGTAACGAACAAGTGAGCATGAGAAACGAAGTCAGAGAGAATGTTTAGATATTACTTCATATAACTGCCTTAGAAAAACACATAAACATGATAATGCACGCCCTATCGGTGCACATGGAACATGTGGCAGTAAAAATTCAAATACGTGGGCACTATATAAACAGAAACTCCATGTGACTCCCAAATCATTCAGGAACTTATTTTGAAGGGAAGAGTCACTGACTGATAACTAAAATCTTTGGATTCATTGACTGTGAAAGGATTCTGTATCAAGCCTTGAACATATTACGCTCGCAAAGAATAAAGTGTCGGTAACGAAACGTGGAATTCGACAAGTCTGCTAACGTTGGCTGTAACATATTTGGCGTGTGAAGTAAAGATCATTCAACCATGAAATGCAAGTACGTCACCGATGATTAACAGAATGGTACTGAAAAATCTGCAAGTCTATGCACAACTGAATCACATGAGACCGTCTCACCAAGCAGCAACGCAATGACACGCTGCGTTCTACACCGAGCCCGTCCTGTCTACACCGCCGAATACAGACGAACTGAAAGTACTGGGTTGGTGCATAAGTTCGTAGCGTTTTTCGAAAAGTTTAATAAATACAACAGGTACACATAACAGAGACTTAATTCGTCAATAATATGTGTTCCTTTACTATTTACAACAGTCTGCCAACACTGCGATAAACTTTCGATTCCGCGACTGTAGGAATGACGTGATTTTGACAGGAAGAACCCATTGAGCCATTTTATGTTTATAGAGTGAAGCGGCGTCTGAAAATTTGCACCAAGACCGTGAATCGGACACGGGTTTCCTACTTACTTAGGCAGGTGCGCTAGCCAGTGTGTCACCTTGGCATAGCCGTCCACACAACTGCACGGATTATCCTCTTCGATCCAAATTGCCACTGCCGCCCCAGAATTTGGATAAAGGAGGTAGGGTGCCAGGGCAGTCCGTGCAGTTGTATCACTTGCTGTGCCAAGGTGGCTTAGTGGCTAACGCACCTGCCTATTGAGCTGGAGACCCGGGTTAAATACCCGGCCTTGGTTCAAACTTTCGCTCGTCGCTTCAGTCTATATACGCAAAATCGTATCTGTATGATACCAGTAAAGTCTCTGAAGTTGCGGCATTTCATTCGTAGAGCCATGTACAGAGCGCATTTTCATTCAGAAAGGAAGACCCTTGAAGGCTGTTCCACAGAGAGAGGAAGAGATAAAAATCCGAGGGCAAAAAAAAAAAAAAAGAAAGAAAGAAAAAAATCAGGTGAATAAGGAGGGCCCGCATCTCGTGGTCGTGCGGTAGCGTTCTCGCTTCCCACGCCCGGGTTCCCGGCTTCGATTCCCGGCGGGGTCAGGGATTTTCTCTGCCTCGTGACGGCTGGGTGTTGTGTGCTGTCCTTAGGTAAGTTAGGTTTAAGTAGTTCTAAGTTCTAGGGGACTTATGACCACAGCAGTTGAGTCCCGTAGTGCTCAGAGCCATTTGAACCAATAAGGAGGGCGTGGAATGACTTCCCAAACCAACTCCTGCACAGTGTTTTTTGAAGTCTACCAGAAAGTGGGTGGACGTTATCATGGAGCAGTATTACTTTACGCAGTCTTCCCTGTCGTTCATCTTCGACTGCGTCTGCAAGGCGTTTCAGTTGTTGACAATAAATGTCAGCAGTGTTGGTTACACTTTTTTTTTTTTTTAAATATCTAAAAGTCAGCCAACCGGTTGCACACATTTTCTATATACCTTGGCCAGGTTTTGTCACCTCTAAGGGTGACTTCATCAGAAGGTAAGGTAATTACATGAAGAGCATATCTTACCTTATGATGAAGTCACCCTTAGAGGTGACGAAACCTGGTCAAGGTATATAGAAAACCTGTGCAACCGGTTGGCTGATTTTTACATATTTTTCAAATTTGTGTACACGGTTGCTGCAAAGGTCAGCCATGTTTAAAGTTGTATGGTTACACTTATTGGAAGCAATTCGTAGTATACCACATCGTTGCTGTTCCACCAGATGCGTAACATTGTCTTTTGTGGATGCTGACGGTCTTTGTACGGGCAATTGCTGCTTTGTTTGGGGTCCGCTATTACTTTCTTTTCCTTATGTTAGGATAAAGACAGCATTTCTCGTCACCAGTGTTGTTCACTAGACAACTGATGTCGACCAAGCAGATACGCTTTTGTGGTACCCAATACTTGATTTCTGAACCTTCCCCATTGCATGCAAATGTCGCACGATGACTGAATGATCGCAGTTCATAACATTGCCAGTTATCGAGCACATTGTCATAAATCATTGTAGATTACTGCGTTTAAACGATCTTCATCAAACCCCATAGGTCTTCCTGAACGTGGAGCGTCGTAATGTCAAAACGATCCTCCTTAAAATAGAGAAACCATTTTCTTGGCGTGCTTTGTCCACTGGCATTGTCCCCATAAACGGGGCAAATGTTTCTGGCTGCCTCGGCTGATGTCAGCTCTCTACTGAAAAATAGAAGAATGTCTTGGAAATGTTCCGAATTCACCATTCGTTCTAGCGTTCACAGCTACACTCAGTATCCCCAGATGACAATGTGTTAACTATTTTCTAATGAATGTCAGTGCTGACGGGGCCAGGCGAGGCATAAAGGTTTGTGTCGTGGAGTCATCAATGGTACACGAGTGGTCCTTCTGTTCCGAAAGCCCATATCGATGATGTTTCGTTGAATGGTTCGCACGCTGATACTTGTTGATAGCCCAGCATTGAAATCTGTAACAATTTGCGAGAGGGTTGCAGTTCTGTTACGTTGAACGATTCTCTTCAGTCGTCGTTGGTACTATTCTTGCAAGATCTTTTACCGGCGGCAGCAATGCCGGAGATTTGATATATTTAAGGATTCCTGATATTCACGGTACACTTTTGAAATGGTCGTACGGGAAAATCCCTACTTCATCCCTACCTCGGAGATGCGGTGTCCCATCGCTCATGCGCCGACTGAAATAGCACGTTCAAACTCACTTAAATCTTGATAACCTTTCATTGTAGCAGCAGTAACCGATCTAACAACTGTGCCAGACACTTGTTGTCTTATAGAGGCCTTGCCGGCAGCAGCGCCGTATTCTGCCTGTTTGCGTGTCTCCATATTTGAATACGAATGCCTATACCAGTTTCTTCGGCGCATCAGTGTATAATGGTCGTATAAGGGTTCCGTTTTCTACCAACTGAGGTAAGGAACCCTAAAAACGCAGTCTTCCACCGTAGGCAGAGTTTTCATCTTACCCTCAAATTAATAGTTTCCACATGCCAAAGCCATGTTTTTTCCTCCATAGAAATTATTTTAGTCACTTTAAAGTGCTTGACTTTTACGAACCACACATTGGTGTTGTGCAGTCAGCAACGCTCCATTAAATAACAATTACCTGACACCACGTTGTAATAGAACATAATCATCTTCCCTCAGGCTTGCTTTCTCGAGGTGAGGGCAAATGGAGATGTAAAGGTGGCGTCACTGGCGTGCAGATGTGGCTCCGACCACGTGCAGTGAAAACTGGCCGGCACCCTGAAATTCCGAACTGCTGCGGAGTCGGCGGCCAACACAGTAGGTGTCGGCGGCGAGCTACCGGCAGCTGCCCCAGTCAGCGCCCGCGCGGAATGCCATAAAGAGCGCGAGCGGCCGCCAGGTAGCGGGCCGGCATTCCGTACCGGGGCGACGGTGGCGGCGGCGGCAGCGGCGGCGGCGGCGGCGGCGGGACGCGTCCACGCTCCCACCGGCACCGACAATCGCCGTCAATCCCTGCTACCTGATCAAAAGCATCCCGACTCCCCTGTGTAACGCGGAAGTGATCACTGGATGTCAATGAGAGGCGGCTGGCCCAATATAAATGGGGCGGGGAGTCCTGTGTTCTCAGCAGTGAAGCACAGCAGCACAACGGGTCGGTCGGTAGAACTCAGTGGTTCCGAACGTGGGATGTCCAGTGGATGTCACCTGAATGACAACTCAGTCAAGGATATTACAGCCCTTCTAAGGCTGCCCAAGTCGACCGTTGGGGAAGTGACTGTGAAGAGGAAACGGGAAGGAACAACCGCAGATAAAAAAAGATCAGGCAATCTTAAGCGTTACTCATTATTTATTTTCTTACTTTCGTCTCTTCTTGATTAATTTGTGATGTGAGAATGTATAATACCAGAAAACAAATTTATAAGAGAAATAAGCTATCTTTTTTCCGAATGAGCAAAGAATCCACTTGAGACGCTGATATTTCCAGAAACTGTATAGGGGATAAATATAAAGCCACCGAGGAAAAGGTGAAGGAGGTGTTGTCCTTTGTCATTTTCTTGTTGACTTATCGCTTGTTCTTGGGAGCTGAAGCTGAGCAGATATAAGTCTTATAGTTTTTAAATGTTTAGTGGATAAATGCGATTTATATCCATACATTGTGTCTACTCCATAATCAATTCAAACACCCATCTTGTCTCCTTATCGCCGGCCGGTGTGGCCGTGCGGTTCTGGGCGCTTCAGTCTGGAACCGCGTGACCGCTACGGTCGCAGGTTGAATCCTGCCTCGGGCATGGATGTGTGTGATGTCCTTAGGTTAGTTAGGTTTAAGTAGCTCTAAGTTCTAGGGGACTGATGACCACAGCATTTAAGTCCCATAGTGCTCAGAGCCATTTGAACCATTTTTGTCTCCTTATCATTTACTCCATGTACATTGTAATTTATGTATATATATACACGAAGATGGTATCTGCTCTTTCGGACATGTCCGAAAAAACAGATACCATCTTCATATACCAGGTGATGAAAAAGTCAGTATAAATTTGAAAGCTTGATAAACGACGGAATAATGTAGATAGGGAGGTAAAATTGACACACATGCTTGGAATGACATGGGGTTTTATTAGAACCACCCTATATTGCTAGACGCATGAAAGATCTCTTGCGCGCGTCGTTTGGTGATGATCGTGTGCTCAGCCGCCACTTTCGTCATGCTTGGCCTCCCAGGTCCCCAGACCTCAGTCCGTGCGATTGATTATTGACTTTGGGGTCACCTGAAGTTGCAAGTGTATCGTGATCGACCGACATCTCTGGGGATGCTCAAAGACAACATCCGCGAGTAGTGAGAATAATGGGCAGGGGCACTATGAATATAGTGTGGGACAATAAGTTGCAAATGTGGGTCTCATAGGAGGCCTGCCAGAGATAAGTCTCTGCAGTCGCACTGTTCTCTGTGTCCTCGGTGGCTCAGATGGAAGCCGGCACAGTAGCTCAGCGTGTTCGGTCAGAGAGCTGGTTGGCCTCTGTAATAATAATAATAAAAAAAACTGAGTGGAACGATCAACAAACGAACTTGATCGGATGTCATGCGACGTCCGCAACGACCGAACACAAAGATTGCAAGTAGGCTGTTTATGTTTTCTTATTGGCAACGTTACGTAGCGCTCTGTATGAAAATCACTGGCTGTGTTGTGTGCAGTCTGTGGCTAGTTTGCATTGTTGTCTGCCATTGTAGTGTTGGGCAGCTGGATGTGAACAGCGCGTAGCGTTACGCAGTTGGAGGTGAGCCGCCAGAAGTGATGGATGTGGGGAGAGAAATGGCGGAGTTTTGAAATTTGTAAGACTGGATGTCATGAACTGCTATGTATATTATGATTTTTCAACACTATTAAGGTAAATACATTATTTGTTCTCTATTAAAATCTTTCATTTGCTAACTATGCCTGTCAGTAGTTAGTGCCTTCCGTAGTTTGAATCTCTTATTTAGCTGGCAGTAGTGACGCTCGCTGTATTGCAGTAGTTCGAGTAACGAAGATTTTTGTAAGGTAAGTGAGATGTGAAAGGTATAGGTTAATGTTAGTCAGGGTCATTCTTTTGTAGGGATTATTGAAAGTCAGATTGCGTTGCGCTAAAAATATTGTGTGTCAGTTTAAGGACAGTCATGTATAATTGTTCAAAGGGGACGTTTCATATGTCGACCCTTAGCCGAGGATACCTCACTGGAATCTTCAGATTTTTTCTTGTAGTTTGTGTAATTAGTGTAGCTTTTGTTTATTGCTAGCGCGTAATTGTAGAGAGAATTTCCTTTGTAGTTGTAGTTTTCATTCTTGTACAGTAAAACAGTTGTGGCATGCATGTAGATTTGCACCAAGTATATCGCAGCTGAGCTTGCGATTAACTAGATATTGTTTTCAATGCTATGTTAATGTGTTTTCTTATTTTGCTCTTCAAATTGTGCTTTTTTGTGTTATCGTGTGAATTATTGTGACAATAATGGCGTGTGAAAAACGTAATACTAGGCTCCAAAGTAAACTGAGACACGACAGTGAAGACGAAAGCAGTGTGTTAGCGCCAATGTGTAATGAATTAACTAATTTTCAAAGTAGTAATTTGGTAATTGTGCATAGGGAAATGGAGCGGGCTGCAAATAATGGTGTAGGCAGTGAGACAATTAGTGAACAGTGGAGCATTATCGATCGATCGGTCGACAACAGCTTGCCTCAGGACTCCGAAATCACAGGACACAATCTCGCAAATACTGTAGATTCAGGTTTTGGGTCCTCACCGTTTTCTCAAATAAGTCAAGACACATTTTCTGCTTGTCAAAATGTGAATGTTGCCGGTGCAAATTCACTGCCGAAAAGCACTGAGGAACATGTTTCAGACACCAGTGCATTGTTATTACAGTTAATGCAACAAATGGGACAAAGGCTACAAAAGTTAGACACAATGGAACAAAATCTTCAAAAGTTAGACACAATGGAACAAAATCTTCAAAAGTTAGACACCACACTTGAACAAACACGTTAAGATTTAACTACTGTGTTACATAAAATCGAATCGAAATGTCAAAAAGTCTGTAATGACGTAAAAACACAAATTTGTGAGAATTTACAACCTATTTTTTCACGTCATGAAAATGCATTACAGAATCACAAAGCAGCCATAAAAGTGAAAGGGTACAGTACCGCCCGACATTGAAATTAGGTACAACATACTTCATTATTTTTGTCAAAACAACACATTTTTTTTGTAAAATAACTCAATTTCAATACAGCGAAGCCGGATACCAGTGTGGGAAAGAATGACAATTTATTTATTTAATTGATCACATGTGCACTCCCACAAAGTAAATCCCTACATCCAGTTTGGTGAGATCTGTGAAATGAATGAATGTATGGTCGTCTGCTAACCGCAGATAGTGAATGTGAATATATGATCATCTTTGAGACGATCCTTTGGCCACCTTTGGTGGGACCAAAGAGATGAAATTTACCTGAGCTTTGAGCGCCTGAAATGTGGCTGACCAATACAGTAGCAAGGTGCTCCCCCACTTCGACAGAGATGTGAGAGGACCTGGAGAACAGCCATGTTTCAGCACTCTGCCGCTGGATCTTGTGGTGTTAAGACCTGTTTTAGTTGTGCTTCGTAATGACGATGGAGTGGAGACATGGTATGCGTGTGGAATATTTAAGAGTAGTTTGAAATAATAATTTCTCTATTTCAGGAACTTTTGTGGGGAGAATTAAGTGTCAGGCAGGTAATATTAATGGGATTTTAGTAATCTTTGGTAGTGACCAACGGTCACAATGAAACCACGTGTAGCAATTAGTTGAAATACTTCTGTGTGCTTAAGTTAAGCTGATTTACTAGCGTGTGTACAATAAAATGGTTCAAATGGCTCTGAGCACTATGGGACTCAACTGCTGTGGTCATAAGTCCCCTAGAACTTAGAACTACATAAACCTAACTAACCTAAGGACAGCACACAACACCCAGCCATCACGAGGCAGAGAAAATCCCTGACCCCGCCGGGAATCGAACCCGGGAACCCGGGCGTGGGAAGCGAGAACGCTACCGCACGACCACGAGATGCGGGCTGTGTACAATAAGTTGAAATATTTAAGAAATAGCGTGTGTACCATAAGTTGAAATATTTAAGAAATGGCGTGTGGAGGACTTGAAATTAGAGACG
Source organism: Schistocerca nitens (assembly GCF_023898315.1). Taxonomy (NCBI): domain Eukaryota; kingdom Metazoa; phylum Arthropoda; class Insecta; order Orthoptera; family Acrididae; genus Schistocerca; species Schistocerca nitens. Next base: position 187,661,436 of record NC_064622.1, read on the forward strand.
AGTACTTCCAAGTGGTGAGTACTGTGTGAGTCTCAAACTGTGTATGAGACAAAAGATAAAGAGAAGTACTCTTCCATGATATCAGTTGAGGAATCACGTGTGTGATGAATACGTTCTTAATATTACTTTGCGTGATATGATTCCGTGTGACGGTAGATTCAAACTCTGAGATAGAAGCAAGGTGAGTCGGCCGTCTATCCAGCAACGCCACTTGGCTTGCATTGCACAGGAAGATGTGCATATATCTCCAGAGTTCATAGTAGGAAAGTAGAATTACAAAGTGGGGCAGTGTCGTGTGAAACTGGGAAAAATATTAATTGAAGTGGGAAAGCTGAAAGTGATGGTGTTGTGACTATTTAGTGTTTTGTATTTCATATTGTAGTGTGATGTATGTCATTTAATTTGAGTATGTGTGATTTGCATGGGAGAGTAGCAAGGTAGTTTCAAAAGATTAGTGGGTTATGCTTGTTCCTTCTGTACTGCTCGGTCTGGAGGATAGTTTCGTGATGATGATTGTGAGAGTCGAAGTGTGAGAAATAATAATAGATCCACCATCCTATCCAGAAAGTGCACTGTAGCGTTAAATAATTACGAGACCATAATATAGAGATTCACCAATGTAAAGCCATGCCCACTGGGCGGAATTTCTCATGTGTTATTGTTGTAGATTATAGAATTTGTGTGTTTAGGTTAGAGAATTTATCGGAATAAATAAGATAGTGAAAAGAAAAAGATTGGTGGACTTTTCCTTCGAATTGTATGTTGTCATAATGTCCCGAATTTATAATGTGTGCGCCATTCATATTCAGTGCGGTGGCCACGTGTTGACAAAAGCCGTTAAATAAAAGACAAAAAGAAAATGTGGTATTGCCAGTGCGTAGTGTACAGTCAGAGTTCTGTAAATTACTGATAGTCAGATGCGTCTTTCCGTTGCGTATTAATCATATAGGAGGATAACTTGTAACTTAAGTGTGAGTACTAGAGTTCATGTTACTCGATAAATAAGAATGAATCCACTCGCTTGGCAGACCACTCATCTTGCAGGCCTGACTGCTTGATGCCACAGTATGAGCAAGGCATGTGGGTGCCTCTCAAAAGAACTGCAAACTATTGATCATGAAAATCATGAGACCTTGAAAGCTAAAATTGACTTAGTTGCATCTACCGATTCGGTTATGCAACTTGCAAAAACTCAGGAAAACTTAAAGGACACAGTTGATACTCTGAAAATTGGTTCAGAAAGATACATGGAGGAAATTAGTTCATTATCAGAGAAAGTAGTTGAACTTTCGGATCAGCTAAATAATTTATCTACGAAGGTAGATGATAATCTGAATGACACAAAACCGGTAGTCTTTAATGACACAGAAGAGTGCGAACAAATTAGGAAATTCAAACAAAATCAGAATCAAATTAATACGCAACACCAAGAATCACGTATTTCAGAGGACACTCGCGCCCCAATACGGGAAGAGGGGCATAGAAATACGGAACAGCCAGAAAACAACAACACAGCGCATTTCGGAAATTATGAAAGAAATTGGCAAGGTGCACCGAATTTTCATATGTAACCGCCGAAACGACGTAACAGTGACCGATATGAGACTCGCCGACATGACGATTTTGACTATAAGCTGTTCATTACTACATGTAAATTTAAAACATTTAAGAATTATGGCAACGACATTCATCCACAAGCGTGGCTCCATCAATTCTCTCATTGTTTTCCTCCCAACTGGTCATTAGAGCACATATTAGAATTTATGTGTGGCTACTTAGAGAATGAACCAGCTGAAAGAATGCGATCGGTCATTCACGATTGTCACAGTGAAGGAGAATTTTATCATGCCTTCCCCTCAGCATATTGGTCTCAAGTTACACAAGACCGAGTAAAGCATAGCATCATGATGATGAAACTCTTCGAACAATCTGAATTTTCCAGTCTTGTCAAATATTTTGAAGACATGTTGCATAAGAATCAATATCTTTCAAACCCATACTGCCCTTCAGAACTCATCCGCATTTGCTTAATGAAATTGCCTGAACATTTAAGAAATATTATTTTGGCAGGACGTTGCAAAGACGACATTGCAGCTTTTCAGGGACTCTTGCAAGAATTAGAAATTGACTCAGACAGTCGCGGGATGCGAAAACAGGAAAACAATCACTACAGGTCACATCCGTCACAATTCCGTGACGACAGAAACAATAACTGGACATGACAAGTCTATTCTTACAACGCAAATCGTGACCAAAACAGACACCAACCGTATGACAACTACTGGCAGAGTAATAATAGTTACAGAGAAAGGTCGCATTTCCGTATTAATGAATTTGACAGAGATTACCATAGAAACAGACAATATGGGAACAAAAACAATTATTATCAAGGGATACAGAATAACTTCAGACGCAACATTTCAGCGCGCAGTTACGATACCGGGAGAAATTCTCCACCACATGACTGACAAACAAGAAACTATGTAAACTACCGACAAAACGACAGACCTGAATTCCATCAGAACTGGTGGGATTCAAACAGAGCAGGGCACTCTCGACAAGGTGAATTTGTAGAAGTTAGGTCTCCTAATCCCAATAACGACGCACGCCAACAAAGAGACAGGCAATGACTCACACTGCAGGCAGCCACGTGCGCTGGCTGGCTCAGGGAAAAATTACATAGACGCTAACCTTGTGAAAAATTTTAGCATTCTTTACCGATGTACCATATACCACATGATAATTCCACTGAAGCTGAAAGTCTGCGTACTAGGAAGAGTAAGGGTTTACACCACATTTTACATGTAAAACCGTTTATTGAAAGATAATCTGCTTTTTAACTTTGTCTCTGCCATAAAACTTTTCACTTCACATTTCTAGTATGCATTGTCAGACTTAGAAACTGTTACCATGCAACAATGTTTGAAGTTAAATATCCAATCAAGAACCAAGAGAACTTATTTAAACAGAAATTACGAATGCATTGTTATAGTGAACAGATGTCACAGTGTTATTGTGTGTGTACATTCTTGCTTGTTAGTTGCACGATCATGTAACGACTATAAGGCTTACATACTTAGAACATATACCGGCACTGCTAATGAGATTTTCATGCAACATTTTGGTTTACTTGAAAAGACATTATTTATTTGAAGTACTTTCTGTGGGATTAAAGATTACTTATCATTTGGTTTCTTTGACAGCTACACAATTATATCACGACGCTACTAATGTGTGACACAATTTACATTGTTGCTTTATATCTGCACAGTTTTTCTGAATTCTTCTGGAAAGTAAAACATGTTTAATAGTAACTTTGTGGTATAGCTACAATAAGACAGCCTTTTTTTTGTAGCACAACAATACATTACAGTGTAGTACTTTCTTGATCATGGTACTGTACCTAATAACTACGATATCTATACGCAAAGCATTTCACTTTTGTTTATCATGAGGTAAGTACATCGGCTTCTGCAGAACTTAGCTTTCGGAGGACAATAACTACGACACTTCCACACTTCCACAGCAAGATGCACATTTAGCGCTACAGGACACGCATTTGAGTGATTAATTTTGTACTTAAACCATTTATTTTTCAAGATTTTTGAATTACAAAGAAAGTTTTCCGTGATACATTTCATTCCATTGCTGTAATCTGTAACACCTGAGTATATAATTACATTTATCCTCAGGGGGGTACACGCTTACTTTTTGTACCATGTGTTTGGCAAGCACAAGGAGCCCTAGCTAATATGGTATTTGCTTATACAACTTTACACATCGGTACCATATTTTTCTAACACACAAATGACACAGCTATCTGATCATTTAACTGAGAGATAAACATTTTTTTTTACTACATCAGTGACACATGTTTACGCAATTACACAGTTGGGTAACTTCACACTTATGAAATTGTATTTTGTCTGTACTTTGTGAACTGTTCATATTTTTTTGGAACCATTGTGATACTATGAGAGCTTTGAATGATGTATTTGGTAAGGGAGCATGATTTTAAAGTACGTTTGAGGTAGATGACACTATTGAAATGAGCACAGAATTTTTTTATGTTTTGACATTATTGCAGAAAGCTACGACGATTTTGAGATTTGACTGAGGTGTTATGATGTTGTTATTACGACGACGATGTGTATTATGCTGTTGAGGTATGTTTATGATCAATAAGATGATTCTACCATATATGATGAATTTGATAATGCTACGTATTTATTATGATGAAATATTGAAGAAGTGTCGACGAATACGTATATGAATAATAAGTAGTAGTTAGGGACTCTGATTTGTGGAAAAGGATGTTGGAAACCAAGAATCGTACTTTAAGAGTTATGAAATGTGTGTAAATGCGTGAATGTATCACAATGCCGATGAAAACTTTTTGAATACTGTTATATTCATAGGATTTTGTTTCTACACATTTGCAACGCAAATTCTTGATCTGTGAAATTTTTTATATGAGACTGTCACTGTAATGCAAACTGCTGTCGTAAATATTTCAGTAAGAAAGTTAAGTGACCACCTTCACGTAATGAGTCGTGGGCACCCAGCTGTGCGACAGTCGCCTGGAAAAAAGCCATTAGTGTGTGCCTTTCAGAGGCACAGGTGGAGAAGAAAAAAAAAGGGGGAGGCCATTATCCACGCTATTTACATTCCTTTGTAGAAAGCATCGCACATACGACACGCTCAAACTTGAAAACATATGATAACACTGTGGAGCTCTTAATTTATGATATTTACTGAAACGCCTAATGAAATGACGAGAAATATTTTTATGTCTATACACCTGATTATGACTACTGTCTTTCTAGTTGAGAGATTTTTTTACTACCTTATGAAATGCCATATGGCTAATGAATGATATTTCATGCCTTCCTTTGTACATATTTGCTCATTTTCTTTAATATCTAGTTTCTAGCTGCACTGCAGCATTGGTTGTTATAAAATTTAATAGATGTACTAATATCACTATTTTCTGTAAACAGAACCAGTAAAGAATACGTTTATGATATACTTCCTTAAAAAAGAGAGCACAAATAGACATTTCCCGTCACAGGAATTGCATAAATAATTTTTTTAATGACTTGGTAACTTTCTTGCAGAGTAAGTTTTTGTGATGCATCACTCTAGTGTTAAGATGTGACATAGGTATTAAAAATGGCCATTTTACTGTAATATTTTTTCTGCTTGAGCTATGTCATGTTTAGATATAAGTTATTGCATTTCCTGCTGCTGTTTGCCAGGCATAGTGCTACTAAATTTCACTTTACGTTACTCTGTTAAGACAGTTTTACTACTGATTTATTTTTCTTGTTGCTGCACATTGGCTTATATTAGTTGTAATATTGCATTTGCTTTGCTAATTTATGCTACTTGCTTTGCCAATTTGCATTTTTTTGTCATTGCTGTTTGTGTTAATGGTTTTGTGCTGCTGCATTGCCTCGTCCCTTAGTTTAGCATCTGAGCTCAGTAGATTTAAGTTAGCTTAAGATGGGGTAGGCCATATAAGAGAACAAGTTGTGATGAATTGGAAGAGATGCATTGAGAAGCTATAAGAATATGGTTTGGCCAAAAAAGTATTTTGAAAGAGGATATGAACAAAGAAGTAGGGTTTAGGGACAACAGGTTTAGGTAGGATTTTCTTGAAAATAAATGATGAGTTAAGATAATGGAAAATAAATAATGAGGTAAGGAATGTGTGATCATATAAATACAGAAAGCATGCTTGGATAGAATTTTTCTGGTGGAAACAAATGTTGAAATAAGAGGAAAGATATATGGAATGAAGTTTTGGGCTGGGCTGCAGTACCAAATGTCACACTGAAAACAAACCCTGTCCTGTATTTTTGTGTTATTACACTATGTGAATTTGTGTTTTTCCTGTCTTCATGTGTTTAGCTAATAAGAGTTATGTTGTAGAATTTTTCTGATAATATGTTATTTTCTTTGTAAAGATGTTTAGACATTATTTACTCTGTTCTGTTTTAATGCTCATGTGTGTAGTTGATGTTTCGAAAGTTATTCTCATCTTTTATGTATGTACTTATGTCATAATTCCTGTAACACTGATGTATATCTTATTTCGATTCTTTTGTAAAGCCTGTACTACAAATGTAATCTGTATTGTTATGTTCTTTAATGATGTATTTTGTACCTTTGTAATTGTATTCTTATGTTATAAAATTGTAATTGACACCAGTCCATCATATTATTAACTTGTAAGTTCCATTTCACTGCACACGTTTCTGTTGGTCATAGTATATGGACAATATGTGAGAAGTAGGGACTGATAGTGTTTACACGTGTGTTAATAATTCAGCAACGGACTGGATAACAGCATTGCTGGTTCTAAGGACATTTCAAACAAATTTTTTGTGAGTGGACAAGTGGTGTTCTATGGACTTGCTGTACTCTCCGCAAGACTCTTCGATGGTGATTGTGCACCTGCAGAGTCGCAAAAGATGGCTGCTGGCCGTCTCTACAAGGACTACAGTGGGTCTGCATCTTTGATGGCCTATCAGTACCATTTTTTCTACAAGGACTACAGTGGGTCTGCACGTTTGATGGCCCACCAATACCATTATCTCTACAAGGACTATAGGGGATCTGCATCTTTGATGGCCCACCAATACCGTAATCTCTACCAGGACTACAGTGCGTCTACTCTGTGATGACCTACCTACCAATATTCTTCAAAACTTCGACTGACTCTGCGGTGGGTTTGCTTTGTTGTGGCCCATTACCTGTCAGCATGTCAAGAGTCAGCACTGTGTTTCGGTTGGAAGCACAACACTACTTCTTCAAGACTGCATAGAAATCCACTACTTCTGTGTGCATTGTCTTTTACTGCAATTTTACTGTGATGAATGATTAGGACTGTCTTTATGGACTGTGAGAAAATTTTAGCTTTTGACCAACATTGTATCAATAAGTGTGTGCATTTGATATCTTCGTTATTGTAATTATGGAAAGTTTTATCAAATGATTATTGGCCACTGCCCAAAACAATTTGTAAAATTTTTTTGTGGGGAGCATGGGGGCTATGTAAGTAGGCTGTTTATGTTTTCTTATTGGCAACGTTACGTAGCGCTCTGTATGAAAATCACTGGCTGTGCTGTGTGCAGTCTGTGGCTAGTTTGCATTGTTGTCTGCCATTGTAGTGTTGGGCAGCGGGATGTGAACAGCCCGTAGCGTTGCACAGTTGGAGGTGAGCCGCCAGCAGTGGTGGATGTGGGGAGAGAAATGGCAGAGTTTTGAAATTTGTAAGACTGGATGTCATGAACTGCTATGTATATTATGATTTTTCAACACTATTAAGGTAAATACATTGTTTGTTCTCTATTAAAATCTTTCATTTGCTAACTATGCCTGTCAGTAGTTAGTGCCTTCCGTAGTTTGAATCTTTTATTTAGCTGGCAGTAGTGGCGCTCGCTGTATTGCAGTAGTTCGAGTAACGAAGATTTTTGTGAGATAAGTGAGATGTGAAAGGTATAGGTTAATGTTAGTCAGGGTCATTCTTTTGTAGGGATTATTGAAAGTCAGATTGCGTTGCGCTAAAAATATTGTGTGTCAGTTTAAGGACAGTCATGTATAATTGTTCAAAGGGGACGTTTCAAGATCAACAACAACAAAAAAAAAGACGGATAGAACGTCTGCCATGTAAACAGGAGATCCCGGGTTCGAGTCCCGGTCGGGGGCACACATTTTCAACTGTCTCCGTTGACTTATATCAACGCCTGTATGCAGCTAGGGGTATTCATTCCATTGTAATTTAATTTATGTATCTTTCAGGGAAAAAACAGGCGAGTTGGGGAGCGGGTTGTTCGGACACTAAAGATCGTACATTGTTGGTGTTCTTTCGCTAATCCACTCATTTTTATGCTGTACTCAATATTTTATAGCGTTAATTACGCAGATCTGATCGCTTTCTGTTTCCAAAGAAAGACGCCTGCCAACTTTCTCTTGGACTGACCCAACGCAAAAGATAGTGAAAAAATACGATGGGCTACAATAAAGTACTCTAGCCATCAGAATCATACAAACTTCGATATGCTGCACTGCAGCGTGCCATTTAAGTACAAACCAAACATACTCAATGTAGGTTGCCTCCATGTCACCACTGTCATATTAAACTCAATTGCTTCATTTACAGACTGTAAAATTAATGTCCCATCTTCTTTGAGAAATCAAAGCAATCCCCTCATTGCGAGACAGGAGGTAACGCCTCAAGACCTTATATAATGGCAGTCAGGGGCAGACTGTCACTGCGGAGGGTGGTTGTAAAGCGTCTAGTGAAAGCAGTGAATGGAATCATTTGGGAGTTCCGAAGTGTTTGCAACAGTCCAGCTAGCACAATTACTGTGCGAAGGTAGTTAACAAGAATGGCGTGCAACGGACGAGTTGCTCCCGTAAGCCACACATTTCTGTAGTCAGTTCAAAGCGACGCTTGCGGTGGTGTAAACAGTGACACCACTCGACAGTGTATGAATGGAAACGATTGATTTGGACTGTTGAATCGCGCTATATCACCTTGCAATGGGATGGAAGGATTTGGGTTTCGCGAATGTCTGGAGAACGTGATCTTCTGTCATGTGTAGTGCCTTAAGCTGGATACGGAGCAGCTAGTGTCGCGGTATGAGTACGTGTTTCGAGTTTAGGTCTCCTTATTGCTCTTAATGTAGAGGGATATGAACACGTTTTAAGGCACTGTGTACTAGTGCAGTAGAGGAACTGTTCGGAGGCGACAGAGTATGACTCTGTAACCTGTCTTAAAGCAGCATATGTGAGGCAATAGATTGTGGAAAATAACATTCCTGAAGTGTACTGTCCTGCCCAGGCTACCGACATGGACCTAATGGGACACATTTTGGATGAGTGAGTATATCGATGTTCCTCCAGATCACAGCGTGCAAAATCATTACCTTCGCTCGTTTCGGCTCTTAAAGACGAATGGGGTGTCATTCAATAACACACATTCAGACCCATCGTTTAAAGTGTCCGCAGTAGAGTCCAAGCTGCCATAAAGACCAACAGCGGGCACGAATAGGCGGTCAGATACCTTTAATCAGATAGCGTACCAGCTGGTTCTGCTGGCTGTATTACCAAGTGGAGAAGTATGAAACTTGGTTGCAATAATTACACGTCTGTTGTGTGAAACTTATAAACAATAGTTTATTCAAAATAATCTCCATTGCTGTTTATACTTTTCTCCCAGCTTTCCGGCAGCCTATGAATGCCACAAAAAAAAAAAAAATCTACTTTTGAAGCAAACCAATCAGCGAGCCATTTTCGTACATTTTCATCCGAATCGAAGCGTTGTTCAGGGAGAGTGTGTCCCAGTGATGCAAACGGATGATAATCGCACGGAGCCAAGTCTGGAGAATAAGCCGCATGCCCTAGTATCTCCCAATTGAATGCCTCGATCATTTCACTGACCGTTTTGCTGTGTGTGATGGGGCGTTATCATGGAGCAATACGACTTTGTGTTGCCTTTTTCCATATGCTCGATATGAATCGATCTTTTGCTGTTGGCAGCGATCAGTGTTAAAGGTTTCACTAGTTTTTAGCAGCTCATAATAGATGACACCCTTCTGAACCCACCAAACACAGAGCATTCTTCTTTCCAAAGCCGTCTTGCAGTGGATGTCGATTGTTTGCCTAGTTTCACCCATAATTAACGACCCTTACGATTCTCAAAGTATATCCATTTTTCATCACCTGTCACTATTCGATTGAAAAACGACTTTCTTTTGTATCTGGCGAGCAGCATTTCACAAGTGGTCTTTCGATTTGCTTGTTGTCTTTCATTCAGTTCATGCGGAACCCGTTTTCCCGCTTTCAGCATTTTTCCCACAGCTTCCAACCGAAGAGAAACGGCTTTCTCCGTCACATTCAGTTGTTCTGTGAGTTACTGTTGAGTCTGAGTATCATCTTTATCCATTAAGACCTTCAATTCTTTGTCTTCGGACTTTATCGGTGGTTTCCCGCACTCGTCGTTTCTCACGTCATCACCACTTTTGAATTTTTTTAACCACCCGAAAAAACTGTATTTTCCCACGAGCATGTTCACTGAAAGCTTCGACAAGCGTTCGATGCGATTCTGCAGCAGTTTTCTTGAAATGACAACAGGAAACCAATATAGTCTGCAAACCGTAGTTAGTAGGTACAAAACTCGACATGTCAACGGGTTTGAAACAGTTACCGATTAATGGAACTTGGGTTGCACTGTGCTGATATTCTTCGTCAGCCGTTACAGGAAGAATATGGGGTTACAGACGCGCTCTCACGGGCCCTACTCTGACGGCTTATGCCATCTATAGGAAAATTCCGGTTTCATACATCTACACCTGGTAACTCAATACCCGAATCAGCTACATCATTGTGAAACTGTTGATCTATCCAATTCGTGTCTGAGTGTCGAGAATGAATAACCATAGGCATATCTGCCATACTATATTCTATGAGTAGCTCTACATTGAGACCAATAAAATTTTAACGCCAAGGATAGCAAACTACTAAATTTTGCGTGTTTGGGTCTAAAATGGAGCAGGAAGACTACATGTTTAAATTTTTAGGCGATTTGAGGGCTATTAGCGTACGAAACGTATTACACTGAACTGCCAGCTCTGGCAGCAAAAACGGCTCTAGCCGGCTGTGCATCAAGAGAAAAGTGAAACGAAGTTTGCATGACAGATGCGGGTACGCCATTCCGTGTTGCTTCGACTCTACTAGTTCATCAATCGTTCAGATGGTGTGGTTGACCAATGGTGGCGTGCCTATTTGTCGCAACCCCGTAACAGATATTTTCTGTGGGTGATACACCTGGTGAACTTGCTAACCGACAGTCGGGCACCCTCTGTATCAAGGGAGGTCAGGTCAGCAGTGCCAACATGAGGTCTCTTGTTATCTTGTTGAAAGACAACGTCGCAAAGGCTTTCATGATAGGGCACCGTCACTGGCCTTAAAACGTCATAAATGTACTGACCACTATCCAAATTGCCAACTGTGCTAATCAGAGATAATCATGTTGTATTCCTAACACAGCGGTGGAAATCAGATTAAAAACAGGGTTCCTACGAAAGTAACAGTACAGTATCTGAAGAATACATCTATAGAGTTTGTTGTGTAAGGAGTAGATACATATAATACATAAGCAATCGTATCGGAATTACGTAGTCCCTTTATAACACGAGTAACAAAATGAGATGTTTGCGTTTCCTGGGTGGAAATGGTATAAAGGCACTCACTGTCTTCTTGTGTTATTACATTGTTAGTACTTTTCCCAACCTCCACTTTTCCTCATTACCTGCCGGCCGAAGTGGCCGTGCGGTTAAAGGCGCTGCAGTCTGGAACCGCAAGACCGCTACGGTCGCAGGTTCGAATCCTGCCTCGGGCATGGATGTTTGTGATGTCCTTAGCTTAGTTAGGTTTAACTAGTTCTAAGTTCTAGGGGACTAATGACCTCAGCAGTTGAGTCCCATAGTGCTCAGAACCATTTGAACCTCATTACCTCAAAAATTCTCTCCGATATTGATTTAGTTTGGGTTTGTAGTTGTTGCAGCCAATTGTCGCCCATTCATCTCGCATCGCATTTTTCAGCTCTCTGCGGCCTCTACCGGCCTGCCATTGTTCTAAACACGCCTTGCAAGTATTCCCCAGAGGTTTTCACGGGATTCATGTCCGAGCTACGTCCAGACCTGGGCAAGGTATCAATATCTTTATCATCAAACCACTTTAGGTTGAAGCAGAAACGTGCAGAGACGCATTATCTTGTTGATACATTGCACTTTCGTTCCTTAGGTCCTCATTCATTCTAATCGATTCTGTCTCTAACGTCTCAGTGTACATGTTATTGTTCACTGTAGTGTCCAGCCAAGCAAAGCGTGAATTACCTTTAGCGCAGAATGATGCATAATTCGTAACATTTCCACCACCAAAATTTCTGCTCATTCATACTGGTTACTGTGTTTTCAAGGCATGCCAATAATATTGAAATCCATCCAGACGACCAAAATTAAACTCCTTCTCATCACTGAAGATCACGTTATCCCATTCTGAATTGCACAATATACTTCTTTCAGCAGACTCAAATCTAGTCTGTTCATGTTTGGGTGTCAGTCAGTTTCTGCAGTTGTGTCTTAAATGCAAGTTGTTTATCATTTGACAAAATCTGTCGTACGCTTGTAGCAGGGACTGGCAATTGTAAATTAGCAACAAGTTGAGAAGAATAGCGTTTCATGGCCCTTGCTTTGCGCAAAAGGAACCGTTTTGATGCCTCAGATAATGTTCGGCTATCGTGGTGTTTGTGATCGGGAAAAATATTAAAAAAGCGCATGTTAAAAGAAAACTATAATTCAAAGTAGAGAACCGTACAGGGTCGATACCTTGGTCAATGTTTGCGCTTACACAATTCATAAAGAATAATACTCTTGATCAATCTGGCTTATTCACTATTAGCCGCGTTGATAGCAATGGAAATAATATTGAGCCGTGGCGAGCTGGCGGCAGTGTTAGTTTGTTCATGTATCGTTGAGATCGATTGTGGTTGAGCTAAGCTATCTTTGCTTTTCGCGTGTCATATCTTCCTGGTTGGCGGGAGAAGCGAGTTGGTTGATAGCCTTCAACGGGTAACCCTCAAGATCTGGTGACATTCGCTGGGAGAAGAGTATCAACGGCTGCCGAACGAGCGTGATGACTGTTAAATGTTTTAGTGTGAAAATTGGGTGGGCGTTTTGGCGACATGGGCGGCTTGGAGATACAAGTTCTGTGACTTTGTTGATAACAAAAAGTGAAGTGAAGCGGTGAAGCTGTGGAACCCACTCCCTCGTATTGTGTACGTGATATGAAGTAAGTGGTCGTAATTGTGTTTTGTTGACCGACGCACTCAGAGCCATTTAAACTTTATTATCGTGGTGAGACTTTCATAGTCGAACTTTCAGATGATGTAGAAGATTTCATTTGTCATAGTTCAGTGGTGGTCGTTATTTGAATGTTTTCTCAGAAATTTTATTAGCGCTTTGTTTCTCTTGTAATCAAATGATTTTATGTTAAGTTTTCAAAGCCTGCACTCTATTAATACAGTTGTTCATGTGTAAAATACTTAAGGTCAAAGTTATGATTTTGTCAGTAGTGTAACGTGTTCCTTTACACGCTAACCCATATATCGAGTCAAAGGTTCTGCCAAATTTTTCTATGTTTCAGAGTTACTGGAATGTCTTTGTGATTCGGGCAGAAACTTTTGATTGTGCCAGCGCCTTGGCGGGGAGTGACAGGTCGTCTGGCGGTGTTTAAGAACCTGGCCACTACCGGGAGTTGTTCACATACCGCCTTCCAAAGTTTAGTATTTATCTTCCTTCCGCCAAGGCAGGTTAAGCTGGTAGATAGATAAATATATATTGTGTGTAACTTGTTCGTATATGAACATGTTTCGTTAAATATTATCTATTGGCAACTGGCTGCCAGTCGTTGTGGCCGAGCGTTTCTAGGAGCTTCAGTCCAGAACCGCGTCGCTGCTACGGCCGCAGGTTCGAATCCAGACTGTAGCGCCTAGAACCGCTCGGCCACTCCAGCTGGCGGATTCATTTTACCATTGTAATTTATTATCATTAAGTTCAGAAATACACTTTCGAAAGAATTAAATTTTCTTCGCGGCTGAAGGCCTCCAAACAGATGCTTTAGAATAAGCTCAGTTTTGAAAAGACGTTACACACAGTTAAATTTACGAATAAGATAAATCGTATACATGTATCAGATCAGCATGCGGAGCGGCAGAAGGCCGCCGGATTAAATCTTCAAAATTCCAAATATCCTATGATGATTACTGAAGGCAGAAGGTCACAATGTTTTAAGATGCTAATAGGGCTGATGGTCCACAAGGTGCACAGAAAGAGATAAACAAACGCAATATGATGGCTGAAGACAGCAAAGTTATATATTGCAACAATCGACAAACAGTGCATTGAGTTTAAAAATTGCCTTTTTGCAACACCAATGGCGGAAGGCTCACAATAGCTTGTAAAATCTTTCAGAGGAAATTACAATAACCTTTCAAGAATAGAAGGCGACAATGTTTGGACTTGAAGGAAACTCTGGGAACATGTTCCCAGGTCTGAAGGCCCACAACTAACCTTCCCAATTTATAAATATAAAATACAGTTAAATTATAACGACATTAACACTGCCAAAAGAAAAATTAAGTGAACAGCACTTAGAAGCCTCCAGGGAATCGGTCTGCCATCGTTCACTTAGTCGAGACAGGTGGTAAGTCCATCTACACGTAATTCGTGCGATCCCAACCAAGGGACAGTCACGGACTGATCGACCATCCGCTTGCTTGCCACGATGGAGTACACGAGAATTCAAGCCTTCCCCCCACCCCCCCCCCCCCACACACACACACCAAAAAACAAAAAATTACAAATATCACTATCCCCAAACAACCGCGTATGTGAACTGAGCTCCCAAAACTACACACCATGTTGGGCAGCCACAACAGGTGAGGAAAAAACACTGCCTAAAACTACTTTAGCGACCAGGGCAGTTAACCTGAACACTAACGGCCACAATGCAGAATTATTCCGCTGGTGAACTTGACTATGGATAAATTAATTTAGTCAATTCCACCTGACGGCGGCTATCTCGGAAAACTTTACTTGTTGTTGCTCACAGGAAAACCTCCACAACCGGAACGCCGGAACCAACAACGTAATGCTCAAAATCACTCAACCTTCACGTCCTGGGTCGGCGAGCGACGAAGCTCGTACCGATCAGACAGCTCCAGACAGACTCCGACACTGCGCAGAGACCGCCAGCGGCCCAGTCGATTTCGCCGCACGGAGATGCCCTCGGACCAACCAACCGACCAACAATGCACCAATAGGCAGGCCCGGCTTAAGTAATGCGTTGCGGCAACGGTCGGGCGGGTGATGTCCACGCAGAGCTCACTGCTGCTGCAAGCCGGCGACTGGCTGGCTGGCCCGGGCTGCGCTCCAGATGCGTTGCAACTGACTGCCAGGGCCCAACTCATGATCCGAACTCCGCCGCCAACTCTCCTCCTCGCACATTCCGACCGACTCCATCAGAACGCCGACATCTTAAATAGTCGTCAGTGAAAATAACGCCAACTACACACACACAACCTGACAAACACTTGCACGAAGACCTGAACGATACCGAACAGTTACTAAGCATGCACGAAGACAAATCGGGAGTCGATGCGCGCACACACAGCCGACTCATGAACGATCGGCGAACCAAAACGCGTCGTCCTGTAGGACGACCGACCGACGATCCACCAAGACCGTCGCCCAGCTCAAGTGATGCGTGGCGGCAGTGGTCGGGCGAGCCATGTCGACACATACCTCACTGCCCCAACCCGACCGCACTAGCGCCGCATTGCAACTCCCCGACTGGCAGGTCCGGACTGCGCTCCAGAAGCGTTCCAACCGACTGGCAGCCCGAACTCGTGACTCGAACTTCCTATCCGAACTGGCTTACGACAGACAGCGACGGGGAAGTAATAGCAGTCGAGCAAAGATACTACTAGAGGGGATATATCGATACGTGCTGCTAACGCCGCTCACGGTCAGGCAAAACGGCAACTCAGTGACAGTAGTAATTTAAAGTAACGTAGTGAGGTGGAAATACGCTAAAAACAGGGTGTAAAATACATGATGGCGGGAACACGAGCCACACACGGCTCATAGATGCTTACGTACATGTCACCTGTCAGAGTTGTATCTAGACATATCAGGGGTACCATATTACTCCAACTGCACACGGTCCACATCATACAGAGCCTCCACCAGCTGAAATGCAGGGTACATGGATTCAAGGGGTTGTCTCCATATCCGTATATGTCCATCCGCTCGATACAATTTGAAGCGAGACTCGTCCGACCAGGTAATATGTTTCCAGTCACCAACAGTCCAATGTCGGCGTTGACGGACCCAGGCGAGGCGTAAAGCTTTGTGTCGAACAGTCATCAAGCCTGCAGCTCCGAAAGCCAATATCGATGTTGTTTCTTTGAATGGTTCGAACGCTGACACTTGTTGAATGCCCAGCATTGAATTGTGCATTAATTTGAGGAAGAGTTCACTTCTGTCACGTTGAACGATTCTCTTCAGTCGTCGTTGGTCCCATTCTTGCAGGATTTTTTTCGTACCACAGCGATGTAGGAGATTTGATTTTTTATCGGATTCCTGGTATTCACGGTACACACGTGAAACGGTCGTAAGGGAAAATCCCTACTTCATTGCTACCTCGGAGATGCTGTGTCTCATCGCTCTTGCGCCGACTATAGCACCACGTTCAAACTCACTAAATCTTTATAACCTGCCATTGTAGCAGCAGCAACCGAATTAACAACTGCGCCAGACACTTGTTGTCTTATTCAGTTGTTGCTGACCGCAGCGCAGTATCCAGCGTGTTTACATATCTCTGTATTTAAATACGCGTGCCTATACCAGTTTCTTTGGAGCTTCAGTGTACGTATTACCTTCGCAAAACGGACATCGTCGCCATCAAGACATGTTCAAAATAGACCATTAATTTCCTCCATAGATACCAAACGAAAAACGGTGCTCCACTGTGATCGCATAGGATCACATCATCAAGATCGAAGGCGAAATATTTGGGAGTTACAAACAGTGCAGGACGTTCAGCTAGGGTTCCACTCTTAAGGAATGCATTTAGAATCATATTGGTGTGGAGGGGTGGTGAGAACTGATGGAATGTGATCACATACAACCGAATGCGAAATAATATACCGTGGGGCTTACCGTGAAAAGGCTAACCTCGTCTGTAGATGTACCGATTTCATCAATGTAATAATAATTAGTACATTTTTATGTCTCCATTTTTTAAATTTCATTTTCATTTTCCTGAATAAATCATCCAGTGCTTCTGAAATTGCAATAATTTGTTTGTTTTTACTTGTACGCCACATCTACTGATTTCCGTAACAGTCTTCTAATGCTTTCGAGGTGCGACGCTATTTTTTTTTTATCTTACACTGTATTTTGACTGCGGTTTAATTCTGGTTTGTTACGCACGTAGGAGGACCTGATAACAGACACACGCTCTGAACTAGATAGTAGTGCTTAACAAAATATTCTTTCAATTACAGCCCAGCCCGAATGATGTCATTCTATACATTTATATATGTATCAAGTTTAGTTGAAATTGTTAGAGGCGTTCCAAAATTATGCTTACATGTGGCTTCTGTATTCCATACCGATACAATGTTTCTGGACGGTAGGACTTATCTCTGAATGTTGTTGTCCAGCATTGAACAAAATAGTAATTTACTACTGCGTTGCCCTTCTATCCCCTATAAGCAAAACGGTAGCTGCTCCGGGCAATAGGGATTTTGTCCGGATCGAACTACTCACTCACACCCCTGACTTCTGCGGGACGAGGAAAGCCCTGCATAATTTCGTAGGTGTAGCGTATCGTGTGTGAGATATCCTCGACCTGGTTGTAACTCTTTCCAGGAACCTATGACTACAGGTTCGGCCCGTTGGTGCGCATCCATCCTTTGCATAATATCTTTTGTTAAGTCAATATACAGGATGTAAAAGTTCATGTTCATCATCATCATCATCATCATCATCATCATCATCGTCTGCTTCCAAGGATTAAGTGCTGCAGTCACCTCTTCCAGTTTCTACCATTCATCCATCCATCCACCTCCTACGAGGTCTACCTAATTGTCTCCTTCCAGCCGGCCAATAATTCATAATCTTTTACTATAAACATGCAGCGACCAGCCACTTTCTTTAATGCGTTTTATTTATGCCAATATGCAATTCGGGTTTGCACCCATCTTCAGCTGGCAAATTACATGTATCTTCAGTTTCTACAGTGGTACAATATCGACAGCAGTTTGGATGCTGCAACTGACATTCTCCTCTCCGTGTTTTTTCTTGGCTTTTCTTCTTTTTTGTAACAGCACAAACACTTTTTGTCACCTATTTTACACAGCCGCACTGCGTTATCCGCCATGTTGTTGATTGCCCAGCACTGAATTGTGCAGCAAGTTGAGGAACGGTTTCACTTTTGTCACGTTGAACGATTCTCTTCAGTCGTCGTTGGTCCCATTCTTGCAGGATTTTTTTCCGGCCACAGCGACGACAACATGGCGGATAACGCACTGCGCCTGTGTAAAATACGTGACAAAAAGTGTTTGTGCTGTTACAAAAAAGAAGAAAAGCCAAGAAAAAACAAGGAGAGGAGAATGCTAGCTGCAGCATCCAAACTGCTGTCGATATTGTACCACTGTAGAAACTGAAGATACATGTAATTTGCCAGCTGAAGATAGGTGCAAACCCGAAATGCATATTGTCATAAATAAAACGCATTAAAGAAAGAGGCTGGGCGCTGTATTTATATAGTAAAATATCATTATCCGCGGCCACGGAGCTCAACAGTCCGAATAAAATGGACAAATTGTTAATTCATAATCTTTTTCGGCAATCTGTTTTCTGTCATTCTGTCAATACAATTCTTTCGTTTAGTTCTATTCTCTTCTATCTTGTCATTAACTGAAAATATGTTTAAATCTTATTGTTTCATTCCGTACTTTATCTATTTTATTACAGCCTTTTACTTATCTCATGAACTTCATCTCTGCTGCCTGCATACGAGGTTTTTTTTTTTTTTGTCGATGATTCGGAACCATATTCAAGAGTAGGTAAACCCATAACTTTAGAGAATTTAATTTGTGTTTCTTTTCTTGTTTTTCTTCTCAAAGTTCTTCCACTTGTTCTGCAGATAGCTTGATATTTAATAACCTTATTCTCAATGTCTTTGTCGTATTGAACACTAATATCACCTCGTAGATAACTGACGTGAGATACTTGTTCCAAAATTTCCTCATTTATTACTATTTTTGATCTGACTGGATTCTTTCGTTTGAAAGCCATTGTCTTTGTCTTATTTGCATATAGATTAAGTAGTAATCTATTGTTTTATAGCTCACTCCACATACTAGCATTCGTAAATTATCTTCTGTTTCTTGTATAGTTAGTCATCAGCATATAATAAGTGTTTAATGGTAAGCTAGATCCGATTTTAATTCGTAATTGTATCTCATTTTTCCACTTCATAACTAGGTCGTCAACAAATAAATTAAACAAAGTGGGTCATATACTGAGTCCGTGTGGAACACCTTGATTTATTAAAATTTTATCTGCCATTTTCGAACCGACCTTGGAACTATTTTTGTATTCACATATCCATTCTTCATGGTGTTAACAAGCTGTTCAGGAAAACCTTTAATTTCTAATATTTTTGCCTTACCAAATGCTTTCTTATGAGCAATAAATGCTAAATACTTTTCTAAGCCAATTCCCGACGTTTTCCATTAATTTATCTTATAATAAATATATTATAATTACACGAACGTCCCTTTCTAAAGTTTAAATTTCTATGTTGGTGTAACCATTGATTTTCTGTTATTATATTAGTGTTTGCAGTATCTTTCTCAATTTCATTCATACGCTTCGTAAGTTTAAATGCCGTATTCCGTCTTCTGTGAATGTCATGATCAACATTCTTTCTTTCTCGGGGCCTTTGTCCCGCTCCAACGCGGGGTCGGCTTGGTCGTGACGGATTTGGCAGTGTTAATTGCAGAGGGTGGCCGGATGCCCTTCCTGACGCCACCCCGAACCCACCGGGACGGAAGTAGTGTACCCCAACAGTCTGCGTCTAGTGTAAGTCATGAAATAGTGTGAACGTTTTCAAATGTCTGTGAGTCATGTAACTGAGGAGGAACTTGGGGACCAACCAGGTATTCACCCAGTGGGATGTGGAAAACAGCCTAAAAACCACATACAGGCTGGCCAGCATACCGGACCTCGTCGTTAATCCGCCGGGCGGATTCGATCCGGAGCTGGCGCGCCTACTCGAGTCCAGGAAGCAGCGCGTTAGCGCTCTCGGCTACCCTGGCGGGTAATGTCATGATCAACATTAGCAATGAATCTTTCGCAGGGTTCCTCACAGTAACTTTTTCTTTGATTTACTTCTTTTCTGTTTTTATATTTCCCAGGATCACATTTGTTCGTGTTTCTAAATCAGCCTTAAAAGCATTTCAATTTTCTTTAACGTTGTTAATTATTTTGTTTCATATTTTGAGACCATTTTTCGCGTTTTGATACTTTAATTTTCCCTCTTACCTCATTAGTTATTCTCAGAATTATTGATTTTAATCTTTCCCATTCTTCTTCAATGTTGTCTTCAGTTTCAACCATTTGCAATTCCTGTGTGAGTCTTTGTTGATATACGTTCTTTATGCCTTCTTCCTATAGAAGATGAACCATATATTTCAGGTTTTGACTTTGGGTTCTCTTTACATTTGTTTGTTTCCTCGATCTTGCGAAGTTTCAGTCTTAGAAGTAATTAGGAAGTGACCAGATCCAGTATTATTACCTCCGAATACATGAGTATCTCGAATTTGAGAATTTTTTTTATTAGTAACAAAAGTCTTGGGTTACCTCATAATGTCGTGTTGGATCTGATTTTTCCCGGCATAATACAGCAACTCGATGTGATGTGGACTGAAGAAGACGCTCGAAGTGCCCTGCAGAAATATTGAGCCATGCTACCTGTATAAAAACTAAACTAAACTAAACTCCTCCCGAACAGACCATGAAGACTCAACGTTGCCGACGTGTCATCCTCAGACCACGGGCGTCACCGGATGCGGATATGGAGGGGCATGTGATCAGCACACCGTTCTCCCGGCCGTATGTCAGTTTACGAGAGCGGAGCCGCTACTTCTCAATCAAGTAGCTCCTCAGTGTGACTCACAAGGGCTGAGTGCTGCCCGCTTGCCAACAGCGCTCGGCAGACTAGATGGTCACCCATCCAAGTGCTAGCCCAGTCCGACAGCGCTTAACTTCGGTGATCTGACTGGAACCGGTGTTACCACTGCGGCAAGGTCGTTGGCATGCTACCTCTATAGCCGTCCATAATTACGAAAGTGTTGTCGATGCAGGATTTTGCGGGCGAACACATCTAGATGTTCGACGGAATTCTTGTCAGGCGTTCTAGATGAGCAACCATTCACTCTAGTTGCCCAAAATGTTCTTCAAACCAACCGCGAACAACCGTGGCCCGTTAACAAGGCGGACTATCACCCTTAAAAAATCCATTGTTGTTTGGGAATGACTGCAAATGGTCTCCAGGTAGCCGAACGTAACGATTTCCAATCAATGATCGGTTCATTTGGACCAGAGGATACAGTCCATTCTATGTAAACACAGCCCACACTATTATGGAGCCACCACCAGCTTGCACAGTGCCTTGTTTGACAACCTGGGTCCAATGATTCGTGGGATCTTCGCCACACTCGAAACCTACCGTCAGCTCTTACCAACTGAAATCGGGACTCATCTGACCAGAACACAATTTTCCAATAATGAAGGGTCCAACCGATATGGTCACAAGCCCAGGAGAGGCGCTGCAGGCGATGTCGTGCTGTTAGCAAAGGTACTCGCATTGGTCGTCGGCAGCCATACCCCATTAATGCTAAATTTCGCCGCACTGTCCTACTGGATACGTCGTACTTTGATTTCTGTGGTTATTTTTCGCAGTGTTGCTTGTGTGTTAACTCTACACAAATGCCGCTCGGGAGGACGACGGTTCAATCCCGCGTCCGGCCATTCTGATTTAGGTTTTCCCTAAATCGCTCCAGGCAAATGCCGGGATGGTTCCTTTGAAAGGGCACGGCCGGCTTCCTTCCCCGTCCTTCCCTAGTCCGATGAGATCGATGACCTCGCAGTTTGGTCTCTTCCCCCCAAACAACCCAACCCAACCCAAATGCCGCTGCTCTTTGTCGTTAAGTCAAGGCCGTCCATGGTGAGAGGTAATACCCGAAATTTGGTATTCTCGGCACACTCTTGACACTGCAGCTAGGGGAATATTGAATTCCCTAACGATTTCCGAATTAGAACGTCCCATGCTTTTAGTTGCTACTAACATTCCGCGTTCAAAGTCTGTTAATTCTCGTCATGCGGCCATAATCACTTGGGAAACCTTTTCACATGAATCACCTGAGTACGAATTATAGCTCCTCCAATGCAATGCCCTTTTATGCCTTGTGTGCGATATACACTCCTGGAAATTGAAATAAGAACACCGTGAATTCATTGTCCCAGGAAGGGGAAACTTTATTGACACATTCCTGGGGTCAGATACATCACATGATCACACTGACAGAACCACAGGCACATAGACACAGGCAACAGAGCATGCACAATGTCGGAACTAGTACAGTGTATATCCACCTTTCGCAGCAATGCAGGCTGCTATTCTCCCATGGAGACGAGACGATCGTAGAGATGCTGGATGTAGTCCTGTGGAACGGCTTGCCATGCCATTTCCACCTGGCGCCTCAGTTGGACCAGCGTTCGTGCTGGACGTGCAGACCGCGTGAGACGACGCTTCATCCAGTCCCAAACATGCTCAATGTGGGACAGATCCGGAGATCTTGCTGGCCAGGGTAGTTGACTTACACCTTCTAGAGCACGTTGGGTGGCACGGGATACATGCGGACGTGCATTGTCCTGTTGGAACAGCAAGTTCCCTTGCCGGTCTAGGAATGGTAGAACGATGGGTTCGATGACGGTTTGGATGTACCGTGCACTATTCAGTGTCCCCCCGACGATCACCAGTGGTGTACGGCCAGTGTAGGAGATCGCTCCCCACACCATGATGCCGGGTGTTGGCCCTGTGTGCCTCGGTCGTATGCAGTCCTGATTGTGGCGCTCACCTGCACGGCGCCAAACACGCATACGACCATCATTGGCACCAAGGCAGAAGCGACTCTCATCGCTGAAGACGACACGTCTCCATTCGTCCCTCCATTCACGCCTGTCGCGACACCACTGGAGGTGGGCTGCACGATGTTGGGGCATAAGCGGAAGACGGCCTAACGGTGTGCGGGACCGTAGCCCAGCTTCATGGAGACGGTTGCGAATGGTCCTCGGCGATACCCCAGGAGCAACAGTGTCCCTAATTTGCTGGGAAGTGGCGGTGCGGTCCCCTACGGCACTGCGTAGGATCCTACGGTCTTGGCGTGCATCCGTGCGTCGCTGCGGTCCGGTCCCAGGTCGACGGGCACGTGCACCTTCCGCCGACCACTGGCGACGACATCGATGTACTGTGGAGACCTCACGCCCCACGTGTTGAGCAATTCGGCGGTACGTCCACCCGGCCTCCCGCATGCCCACTATACGCCCTCGCTCAAAGTCCGTCAACTGCACATACGGTTCACGTCCACGCTGTCGCCGCATGCTACCAGTGTTAAAGACTGCGATGGAGCTCCGTATGCCGCGGCAAACTGGCTGACACTGACGGCGGCGGTGCACAAATGCTGCGCAGCTAGCGCCATTCGACGGCCAACACCGCGGTTCCTGGTGTGTCCGCTGTGCCGTGCGTGTGATCATTGCTTGTACAGCCCTCTCGCAGTGTCCGGAGCAAGTATGTTGGGTCTGACACACCGGTGTCAATGTGTTCTTTTTTCCATTTCCAGGAGTGTATTACCGCCGTCTGTGACCTTTGTCACCTGAGTGTACGCAGTCAGTTACTGAGCTGGAACCTCTTGTGTTACAGGTGTATTTATTTGCGTCTTCGTTTCTGCAGAAGGTATTTTAATTTTTACCTGATTATATGTAGTAAAATATCTTCGTCTTGCTATTTACGTAAAAAGTTAGTTCACCAAATGTGCCTGCTATATATACTATCGGTACCTTTCAAATTATTGCCTTTAAGTCTCCTAATATTAACAAACGGTTAGTTTATTATGTTTATTTACTGTTTTGCAGCTCTTCATCAAATATTTCAGTCTTCGCGTTTTCCTTCATCAGCTGCATATACTCCTATGACACATAAATCTGCTCTACCAGTTCTGAATCTAGCAGTTACTATCCTTTATGTAACAAAAATTTGTCTATCCTTTCCATTCATCATCTATAAGGAAACCTACTCCACTCACTGCTCGTTTCGTTTGTTCGACTCCGTTGTAAATTAATGTGGAATTATTCAGACCTCTTCTTCCTCTCAGTTTGGCCTTTGTTTCTGTTACTACAGAAACGTTCATATTTCTTTGCTTCAAGCTTTCTAAGAGCTCCAATTTCTTCGTATGAAGACCTCCTCCCATACTCCAGATACTTATACATAATACATCTTAAACACCAGTGTTAAAGACAATCGAATTTCCAGTTTCAAAACGCTATAGAAAGTGACCCGCTGCTCAGAATGACGTCAAATCTGAACACGATATTATTGACAAATAGGGAAACTTCATGGAACACAAAAAAATTTAACGAAAATTTTACCAATAGACGGTGTTGTAAGCATCGGAATATGTAGCCCAACATGCGCGTGGCACACGGCTGTCCCTTAGTTCATGTCTGAGACATCCAATATGACTGTCTTCATGAAACATCGCAAACTGCAGATAAAGCTTTTTTACAAGAACGGTGACTGTGCGTCAGCAGCCCTGCAGAAGTTTCGGACACCAAAGGACATGAAAAAAAAAGCACCGGTCCGATGTCTGTTATGGATCTGGAGAGAACAATTACAGAATTCGAAAAGACAGATTCTTTCGAAGTGCAATGTGGCTGAGGGAGAAAAGCAGTTGATCCGACGTCTGTCGAAGATGTGCCCACAGGACTGCTGGAGGGATCGAGCGGCGTAATTGAAACATACAGTGTAAGGGGAGTTGACCTAACATTGGACATAACTGCGAACACGGTGTATAAAATCCTACGAAGTATCCTGTATTGCTACCCATACAAAATCTCCATTTCCAGATGTTGCTTCCTGCTGACCTGCGAACAAACGTCGCTCTGGGATTTCTTGCTCGCATGGAAGTAGACAATTTATGGCCGTGGAACATTCTGTGGACAGACTAATCCCATTTCCACCTCCAACGACACGTTAGTTTGCAGAATTACAGAGCATGGGAAACAGCACGCACGTCGACCGGTACCACTTCATTCTGCACAGGTGACTGTGTGGTGCGGTTTGATAGCATCATTTATCGTAAGGACGTATGTCTTTCGAGGAGATGAATCCTGCGGGTCCTGTTGCTGTGCTGTCACTGGTAAACTCTATGAGAGTGTTTTGAGCACCAGCGTCATTCCAACCCGCCAACAGCGTGGATGTATGGGTAGCGTAACTTTTATATAAGGTGACACTGTACCACATATTGCACAGCTAATGAGGCGGCTGCTGCAGAGGAGTTTTGGATATGCTACAATTATCTGCCCTCATTATGTTGTGTTCGGTGCTCCAATTGTGAACGGAGCTGAATTCTGAAGGCTCGCAATTGTGCAAATCATTCTGAGCGAGACCCCTGAGATACTCCGATCCGTTATGCTGTTTCTCGAGTTGAACTTGGGGAAGCAAACAGTGGACAACATACTGAAACCGTCTGGCGCCAGTCACAAGACAGAAACCGACGTTATTTCGCTTTTCATGTGGTGTTTGGCCCCCGAACAATTAAAATTTATATGTAAAATTGCTTTCTGTGTGGTTTTTGGGCTCAGGGCAATTGATTTATTTTTACCATCCAATGTGGTACGGGCTTGCCGTGGCTGATAATCCTACCTAACAATGCCGCAACTTTTAACTGTCGAACTTGTGCAGTCATGCGTACTGAACAGTGTGATATTCAAACAAAAGAAGATGTATCGCCATTCATCTGACATTTGTAGCCGACCGCACAATCTATTGGTAAAATTTTCTGTTTTTTTTTTTCATTAAGTTTCCCCCTGCGTCAATAATACGGTGTTCAAATTTGGCGTTATTTTCGGCAGTTTTTCTCTTCCTACAGCTTATCTAAAGCTATAATTTCTCTTACTGGTAAGTCTGTTATAATAATGAAGCGGAGGCGAACATTGCAAAGCTTGCCGGTTATTTTACATGTTTCCATATTCTACCTTCAGTTAACGAGATGCTTTTACATTTACGTGAAAGAGGACTGACGCTCCCTTACACATCAGTGCATCTCTAATAACACGGCTAGTAAATCATTCCGCTTTAGAGAAAAGCTAATTGAATAACTAGAGTGAATTCTTTGCGAAATGTCGGCTCCGTCAGGCAGGTGTGTGAATGAAGTTGGCACCGTTCCTTTCCGTCAACGTGCACAGACATTCTCGAATTACATGTCGGTTCTTTCTGAAGGATTCGGCGAAGAAACCGACCGTCAAATCAAACCAAAAGGAAACAAGAAAAGCTTTCACCGTTGAGTGCTGAACACCATGAAATGCGAAGAGGTTCCCGTGAGGATAATTAATGCTCCTGATCGAAGACCCGAAGCTCGTGAATAACCTGTCGATGATTGATGAGACCCGCCCCAACTCCAGCCCTTCAGTCAGCTACTAAAACTTCCGTGATTGGTCTCCTGTGGACCCTTGACGTTGCACGGAAAGTCTCTCTCGCCGGATAAAATTAAGATGACGTCAAGCTTTGGCAAAATACGACCCACTTTTCGTATGGCAGGTGTAAGACGTAGCGTGCCTCCAACTTTCAAGTACTTTCCAAAAGAAATTAGTTTCTCCTCCCAAATAAGAAAAATTAAATCAATATACACCTTCAGTCAAATGTTTTTGTTTTTTCTAGAGACACAGGAATCTCGCATCATTCCCCATATTACTAATCTAAATTTGAGGTGCTCTTTCAGACAGATTAAAATATCCCATCCTTAAACGTCTTTAATAAAAAAAGTGACAGGAAATATGTAAATGGCAGTGAAACAGACATGGTTTTACAGAAAATTCGAGAATTTTATGTGCTCAAAAGCAGTATCACACGTAATTTGAAACGGTCTATAAAACGAGGGCCATTAATTTTTGTTATCGCGAAATATTACAAACCTTAAACAACAAAATTTCGACACTTACCATTTATTATGAAACATCTAATCGTTTGAGTATGTGAACAATGATATTACTATAGGAAACAGTTGTTTCACAAACAACTGGTTGAATCACACTCAACAAGAATAATTCCAGATGTTATGCTGAGTAATTCAAACAATGTTAAGTGATGAGAAATTTTTAGTGGCAAGAAATTACGAAGGGAGCTCCACAGTCCAATTTTTGGTCCAGTTCCATTCCTTACATACATGAATGATCTTCTACTTAACAGTCATTAGAGTTATTGCTTTTTGCGTACGGCACAAGCAGTACACAGGGTACAGTCACATTAATGTGAGCACCGCCTATGTTCGACGTGAACGTGCAGGTACCACTCACAAACTGTAGGTGGCAGCACTAGCAGTGACGGGTATATAAAGCGTACTGGGGGGGAGGGGGTGCCAAAACAGTGTAGCCACTGTCGTAATGCGGAAAAAGAGCGATTTATCTGACCTCCAAAGGATATGGTCATTGTCTTTCGGGCCAAGGGTGCAAGCACTTCCGAAACGGCTAAGTTTGTAAACCGTTCATGTGGCGCCGTGTTTAAAGTATACCGTGAATGGGAAAATTGCGCTATCCAAAACAGGCGCCGAGGCCACTGTTGTGCACCACTGGACCACAGATGACAGAGGTGACCGACGGCTCCGGAGATATATACAGGCGAATAGACATGCAGCTCTTGAGAACTGATCTCCCGGATGAACCAGGACGCTGTCACCTTGTAAGAGAGCTGCTTCTGTGTTGGCAGCGCTGTGTAGCGCTTTGCATTGGATCTCTGACTGTGCTTTCTTTGCAAGAGACTGTGTCTGGTTGGACTCGTTGTTGGAAGTTCAACTTCAGTAGTGTTGGGCAGTTGGAAGTTAGTCGCCAGCAGTGGATGGAAGTACTGTTGGGCAGTTGGAGGTGAACAGCCAGCAGTGATGGATGTTAAATGTGAGAAGTTAGCATTGATGGGGGGTAGAGGTCTCATGTGTTAGCGTAGGCTAACGATCTGGAAATATCAGACTTGGAGATTGAAAATTATTCATGATTATATATCTTTGTACTTGATGTCAATGACGGTTTATATTCCTGTTTGAATTGGATGTCACATTATTAGTAGTGGTAGTTTTTCATTGTTGTACAGTACTGTAATGAGCAAAGCAGTTGTGGCATACATGTGGATTTGCAATAAGTATTTTTCTGTCATTTTTGCAATTAATTAGATATTTATTATTTTCAATGCTATTTTTGCTCTTCAAATAGTGTTTTTCTGTGTTATCGTGTGAAATTTTGTGATATTCATGACATGTGAAAAGCGCAACACTAGGCTACAAAGTAAACTGAGAAATGATAGTGACGATGAGCGTATCGTGTCAGCACTACCTTGTAATGAAGTGACAAATGCAAAAACTAGTTTGGTAATTGTGCATAGGGAAATGGACCACGCAGTAAATAACGGTGTAGAAAGTGAAACAATTAGTGAACAGGCAAGTATTGTCGATCGATCGGTCAGCAATAGCTCTCAGTAATGCGAAATGACAGAACAAACTCTTGTAAATACCGTAGGTTCAGGTTTTGCGTCCTAACCATTTTCTCAATTGAGTCAAGACTCACTCCCTGCTTTTCAAAATGCGAATGTTGCCAGTGCAAACGCACTGCCGAAAAGTACAAAGAAACATGTTGCAGACACTAATACAGTGTTATTACAATTAATGCAACAAATAGAACAAAATCAGAAACAATCACAGCAACAAATGGAACAAAATCAGAAACAAATTAAAGAAACACTTGAACAAACACGTGAAGCTTTAACCGCTGAGTTACTTAAAATCGAATCGAAGTGTCAAAACATTTCTGAAGATGTAAAAACACAAATTTGTGAGCACTTTCAGCCTATTCTTTCGCGACATGAAAACGTATTACAGAATCATGAAGTATCCATAAAAGAACTGCAGACTATAGTTCAAGAAAATCACGACACCTTCCAGGCTAAAACTCACTCAAATGTGTCTACTGATACGGTCACGCATCTTGTACAAAATCAGGAAACCCTAAAGGACATAGCAGATACGATTTCGACACAAATGTACACTCTGAAACTTGGTTTAGAAAAACACACGGAGGAAATCAGTACATTATCGGAAAAAGTAGTCGAACTTTCAGAGCGGCTAATTTATCTTCGAAGGTAGATGATGTAGGCTAACGATCTGGAAGTATCCGACTTGGATATCGAAATTTATTCATGATTATACTGGGTGTTACAAAAAGGTGTTACGGCCTAACTTTCAGGAAACATTACTCACACACAAAGAAAGAAAATATGTTATGTGGACATGTGTCCGGAAACGCTTACTTTCCTTAGTTAGAGCTCTTTTTTTTTACTTCTGTTCAAATCACATTAATCACGGAATGGAAACACACAGCAACAAAACGTACCAGCGTGACTTCAAAAACTTTGTTACAGGAAATGTTCAAAATGTCCTCCGTTAGCGAGGATACATGCATCCACCCTCCGTCGCATGGAATCCCTGATGCGGTGATGCAGCCGTGGAGAATGGCGTATTGTATCACAGCCGTCCACAATACGAGCACGAAGAGTCTCTTCATTTTGTACCGGGGTTGCGTAGACAAGAGCTTTCAAATGCCCCCATAAACGAATGTCAGGAGGGTTGAGGTCAGGAGAGCGTGGAGGCCATGGAATTGGTCCGCCTCTACCAATCCATCGGTCACCAAATCTGTTGTTGAGAAGCGTACGAACACTTCGACTGAAATGTGCAGGAGCTCCATCGTGCATGAACCACATATTGTGTCGTACTTGTAAAGGCACATGTTCTAGCAGCACAGGTAGAGTATCCCGTATGAAATCATGATAACGTGCTCCATTGAGCGTAGGTGGAAGAACATGGGGCCCAATCAAGACATCACCAACAATGCCTGCCCAAACGTTCACAGAAAACCTGTGTTGATGACGTGATTGCACAATTGCGTGCGGATTCTCGTCAGCCACACATGTTGATTGTGAAAATTAACAATTTGATCACGTTGGAATGAAGTCTCATCCCTAAAGAGAACATTTGCACTGAAATGAGGATTGACACATTGTTGGATGAACCATTCGCAGAAGTGTACCCGTGGAGGCCAATCAGCTGCTGATAATGCCTGCACACGCTGTACATGGTACGGAAACAACTGGTTCTCCCGTAGCACTCTCCATACAGTGACGTGGTCAACGTTACCTTGTACAGCAGCAACTTCTCTCACGCTGACATTAGGGTTATCGTCAACTGCACGAAGAATTGCCTCGCCCATTGCAGGTGTCCTCGTCGTTCTAGGTCTTCCCCAGTCGCGAGTCATAGGCTGGAATGTTCCGTGCTCCCTAAGACGCCGATCAATTGCTTCGAACGTCTTCCTGTCAGGACACCTTCGTTCTGGAAATCTGTCTAGATACAAACGTACCGCGCCACGGCTATTGCCCCGTGCTAGTCCATACATCAAATGGGCATCTGCCAACTCCGCATTTGTAAACAATGCACTGACTGCAAAACCACGTTTGTGATGAACACTAACCTGTTGATGCTACGTACTGATGTGCTAGTACTGTAGAGCAATGAGTCGCATGTCAACACAAGCACCGAAGTCAACATTACCTTCCTTCAATTGGGCCAACTGGCGGTGAATCGAGGAAGTACAGTAGATACTGACGAAACTAAAATGAGCTCTAACATGAAAATTAAGCGTTTCCGGACACATGTCCACATAACATCTTTTCTTTATTTGTGCGTGAGGAATGTTTCCTGAAAGTTTGGCCGTACCTTTTTGTAACACCCTGTATATACGTATTTGTACTGGATGTCAATGACGATTTATATTCCTGTTTGAACTGAATGTCACATTATTAAGGTAAAAAATACATTATTTAGTTTTCAACAAGGTCTTTTCTATGCTAACCACGTGCCTATTAGTAGTTAGTGGCTTTATTAGTATAGAATCTCTTATTTAGCTGGCAGTACTGACGCTCGCAGTATTGCAGTAGTTCGCGTAATGAGGATTTTTGTGAGGTAAGTGCTTAATGAAATGCATAGGTTTTTGTCGGGATTGCTTCTTATTCAGGGCCATTCTTTTGTAGTAATTATTTGAAGTCAGGTTGTAATTTTTTTTTTTTTTTGACCAGTCAGATTGCGTTGCGCTAGAATATTGTGGGTCAGTGTTGACATGATAAGAAAAAGTAAAGAGAAAGTAGGCTCAGTACGTCAGTTTTACTCAGCTCTTTCAGAATCAAATAACGTAGAAGTTTCATCTTCTCAGTCATTCAGAAATTTAAGTACAGATTCACACATTTAAATAAAGAAGTTCCAAACTGTGTCTCCTCAACGTCAGTACAGGGAACGTTGCTGCGTAGTGGCCTCCACAGCAGGCGTTCGGCTCACGCACCCATGCTGACTGCCGTTATCGGCGACGAAGGGTGGAATTTGCAAGCTTGTACCGCAACTCGACGTCCACTGATTGGCGACAGGTGGCCCTTTCGGATGATGCACGTTTCATGCTCCATCGGACGGATGGCCATTGGCGTGTACAACATGAAACGTTTGAAACCATAGGACCCAGGCAGGAGGAGGAAGCGTTATGATCTGGGGGACGTTTTCGTGGCATTTCCTGGGCGATCTGGGTGGCACAATGCATCAACACAAGTATGCGTGTATCCTTGGGGACCGTGTCCTCGGCACGATAGCATCCCTGGCTTCCCTCACAGACTGTACTGAGAAAGGCTTGGAAAACAAGATGAAAACCGACCAGGTGCTCATAGATTTTACATCAGGTTACATCATGGACTGAAGGTCTACTGCTTAAGCTAATTAGGATCATCAAGTGCAGACAGACTTCCACCATACTCTTCTACATGTAAGTTGGAAAATCAAGGTTTCAGTTCATGGCATGAACAGCAGGAGCATGGTTCTCAATAATGGCCTGCCACAGGGTTCGGCACTAGCGACCATATTTTTGTCTACACATTGCCGACATGCCAGCCACAAAATTTCTTAAGTTTGCGTACATGGGTGACCTGTTTAACGCATATCAAAGTAATAATTTTAGCTACCTCAAGAAAATATTGAATGTAGAGCTGGAAGTACTGAACACCTACCACTTGTAACACCCCAAATATAGAGCCCCTAATGACATCCCTTTTGACAACAAAAGATATAAAAATTAGTTATCCTGACCTTGAGGGTAGCTACTGAAAGTCTGACCGACAGAAATACTAGGGAACTAACAACTTCTATTCCACGGAAAGAACTAAATGAAAGACTATCAGCTGATCACTTAATCTACGAAGCATGAAACTCTTAACTAAAGAATTCAAAATTTATGCTTTACGAAGATTCAAACCCAGACGAGATAAAGTGATCAGAGATAACATTTATCCAAGGAAAGAGTTGTAGCCGCATCGATCTGTAAGTTCGCTGCGACTACAATTGTAAGTAGGCTGATTAGGTTCTTATATTGGTAATGCCACCGCCACGTAGCGCTCTGTATGAAAATCACTGGCTGTGCTGTGTGCAGTCTGTGGCTGGGTGGCATTGTAGCAATTTGCTACTGTAGTGTTGGGCAGTTGGCTGTTAACAGCGCGTAGTGTTGCGCAGTTGGAGGTGAGCCGCCAGCAGTGGTGGATGTGGGGAGAAAAGTGGCGGAGTTTTGAGAGTGTGTCCATCAGAGACAGTAAATTTGTAAGACTGGATGTCATGAACTGCTATATATATTATGACTTGTGAACACTATTAAGGTAAATACATTGTTTGTTCTCTATCAAAATCTTTCATTTGCTAACTATGCCTATGAGTAGTTAGTATTTTCAGTAGTTTGAATCTTTTATTTAGCTAGCAGTAGTGGCGCTCGCTGTATTCCAGTAGTTCGAGTAACGAAGATTTTTGTGAGGCAAGTGATTGATGAAAGGTATAGATTATTGTTCGTCAGAGCCATTCTTTTGTAGGGATTTTTGAAAGTCAGATTGCGTTGCGCTAAAAAATATTGTGTGTCAGTTTAGTGTTGATCAGAATAGGCAAAGAGCGAAATGTCTGAGTACGTTCAGTTCTGCTCAGCTGTTTCAAAATCAAATAACATAAGATGTTTATCAGCACAGTAATTCATTAATTTTTCTAAGGGGACGTTTCACAATGAAAAACTTCAATGGAGATGTTAATTCGCTCTCTTGTAGACGTCGCGATAGAATCTCACTTATTGACCGATACTAGATTGTTTCAGACAGATCTGGAATTTTAAAGTTTTTCAAGTATCATCTTGACGTATTAGTCAAAGTTCTGAAGAAAAGTGATAGATCATTTACCGTTTAGCCAGACAACGGAACAGGTATTATTCCCGAGGGAAAAGTAACTCGTCTGATACTTAAACGATTCTGGGACTTAGTCGTCGGGATCTGTGATTGTCACGAACACTGAAGGACACAGCAATGTACCAGACGCCGACGTAAACTCTACAAACAGACTTGAGTAGGAAACATATACACGCAATCATGAAGAATTCACAGGTATGCCGTGTTGTCGGAAGCTGTAGTCAAAGTCACAGTTGCTGACGTAAATCGTTGCTTTAGTTCCTTGAATGAGAGATCGGTGTGCTCTCTAGTGCAGTGGTTAGATCTTTATTGTGTCACTGTGAAATAATTTTTTATTGATAGAAGGCCGAAGCTAAAGGTGACTGACTGACATTGTTAACAGTGAACAGTAACTGAAGACGTTATTACGACGCTTTCTGTACGTTATTTAGAGAATACATTATCTCTGGATTTACGACGTCGGAGTTGTTAAATTAGCACCGTAGCGACGCATTAACGACGCTATAATACTTCACAAATCAACATCCACGCAGGACTATAATGTGGTATATATGACGGTAGTATCTGTTCCCGAAAGAACACATACCGTGGATGACCATGCTGCTTTGGTAGAAATGAAATGATAATTAAATAGACACCCTAGCTGAAAACAGGCGTTGATATACTTCACTGGGGACATGTTGAAAAGGTGTGCCCCGACCGGGACTCGAACCCGGGATCTCCTGCTTGCATGGCAGACGCTCTATCCATCTGAGCCACCGAGGGCACAGAGGATAGTGCGTCTGCAGGGACTTATCCCTTGCACGCTCCCCGTGAGATCCACATTCCCAACATGTCCACACCACTACATTCGTAGTGCGCCTAATAGATGTTTGCCCATCATACTCATTGCTCGTGGCAGATTAATCTACCAAGTCCCATACGAGTTCAGGCATAGCGTGTGCGTTCACACAAGAAGGTCAATGGCCGGGAAGCCATATTTTAACTATATATGACGGTAGTATCTGTTCCCGAAAGAACAGTTACCGTGGATGACCATGCAGCTTTGCTAGAAATGAAATGATAATTAAATAGACACCCTAGCTGCAAACAGGCGTTGGTATACTTCACTGGGGACATGTTGAAAATGTGTGCCCCGACCGGGACTCGAACCCAGGATCTCCTGCTTACATGGCAGACGCTCTATCCATCTGAGCCACCGTGGGCACAGAGGATAATGCGTCTGCAGGGACTTATCCCTTGCACGCTCCCCGTGAGATCCACATTCCCAACATGTACACACCACTACATTCGTAGTGGGCCTGATAGATGTTTGCCCATCATACTCATTACTCGTGGCATATTAATCTACCAAGTCCCATACGAGTTCGGGCATAGTGTGTGCGTTCACACAAGAAGGTCAATGGCCGGGAAGCCATATTTTAACTATATATGACGGTAGTATCTGTTCCCGAAAGAACAGTTACCGTGGATGACCATGCAGCTTTGCTACAAATGAAATGATAATTAAATAGACACCCTAGCTGCAAACAGGCGTTGATATACTTCATTGGGGACATGTTGAAAATGTGTGCCTCGAGCGGGACTCGAACCCGGGATCTCCTGCTTACATGGCAGACGCTCTATCCATCTGAGCCATCGTGGGCACAGAGGATAGTGCGTCTGCAGGGACTTATCCCTTGCACGCTCTCCGTGAGATCCACATTCCCAACATGTACACACCACTACATTCGTAGTGGGCCTGATAGATGTTTGCCCATCATACTCATTACTCGTGGCATATTAATCTACCAAGTCCCATACGAGTTCAGGCATAGCGTGTGCGTTCACACAAGAAGGTCAATGGCCGGGAAGCCATATTTTAACTATATATGACGGTAGTATCTGTTCCCGAATGAACAGTTGCCGTGGATGACCATGCAGCTTTGCTAGAAATGAAATGATAATTAAATAGACACCCTAGCTGCAAACAGGCGTTGATATACTTCATTGGGAACATGTTGAAAATGTGTGCCCCGACCGGGACTCGAACCCGGGATCTCCTGCTTCCATGGCAGACGCTCTATCCATCTGAGCCACCGTGGGCACAGAGGATAGTGCGTCTGCAGGGACTTATCCCTTGCACGCTCCCCGTGAGATCCACATTCCCAACATGTACACACCACTACATTCGTAGTGGGCCTGATAGATGTTTGCCCATCATACTCATTACTCGTGGCAGATTAATCTACCAAGTCCCATACGAGTTCGGGCATAGCGTGTGCGTTCACACAAGAAGGTCAATGGCCGGGAAGCCATATTTTAACTATATATGACGGTAGTATCTGTTCACGAAAGAACACATACCGTGGATGACCATGCAGCTTTGCTAGAAATGAAATGATAATTAAATAGACACCCTAGCTGCAAACAGGCGTTGATATAC
Organism: Schistocerca nitens; assembly: GCF_023898315.1. Classification (NCBI taxonomy): domain Eukaryota; kingdom Metazoa; phylum Arthropoda; class Insecta; order Orthoptera; family Acrididae; genus Schistocerca; species Schistocerca nitens. Next base: position 187,697,128 of record NC_064622.1, read on the forward strand.
TTCGTTGGGGACATGTTGAAAACGTGTGCCCCGACCGGGACTCGAACCCAGGATCTCCTGCTTACATGGCAGACGCTCTATCCATCTGAGCCACCGTGGGCACAGAGGATAGTGCGTCTGCAGGGACTTATCCCTTGCACGCTCCCCGTGAGATCCACATTTCCAACATGTCCACACCACTACATTCGTAGTGCGCCTAATAGATGTTTGCCCATCGTCCCGGTCGGGGCACACATTTTCAACATGTCCCCAGTGAAGTATATCAACGCCTGTTTGCAGCTAGGGTGTCTATTTAGTTATCATTTCACTTTAATGTGGCATCGGTTTGAATGGTGAAACTTATAATTCGAGATATCATATTAACTACGTTTGAACACTCATTTGCAAACCAGGCATAAAAACTGTTATCAAGTTTCGCGTAAGCTTATAAGTCCGTCACGAACACGAGAAGGATATTTGGTTTATTGTTTCAGGTAAAGGGAGTTGCTGCGGTACCTACTGGTGCAATCGCTATGTGTAGCAGTAAAGAAGACAGACATCCTTCGAACACCATTGCTTCAATTGTAAGCGAGGGCCGCTTATACATTTCGGCGTGCTGCTCCATCGATAAGCGGATATCTGTTAAAGGGATATAGTATCTGAAACTAACCAAACAAAGCGACGAGTTTGTTTTATCAGTTACAGACCGGAGTTGTCGCGATCGACGGACGCCGACCTGTGTCGAACAGACTTGAACATCAATTACCATCGAGCCGACACACACACACCCGCCACACACTCCAAGTGGCACTTACATCCAAACCCTAATCAAACGACCAGCATGATAATACACCTTGACAATAGCGATAGAATTAGAAAATTACAACTCTCTACGATTGGTTAACGCTACTGGCATGAGGATAATCCTAATTACTTGCACTCTATGCTGTAGCTCAAGTCTAGAAGATACAAAACAGAGGTTAAAACTCCGTAATGCTATCATGTCGAAACCGTTTGGAATGACGGTTGTTGTGGAGTGAGTTCAGGGCGGACTCCTGCACTACCCCTTGTCTACAGCATAGCTGAATACTGGTTGCTGGTCTGGATGACAAATACGAACGTGGCTAAAGTGGACGTCCAAATAAAGGAGACAACTCTGATGACCTCTGGAACACTCCGGGCCACCCCATGCGCCTGGCACCCCGTCCTAGCAAACAGAGAGCCCCCTGAAAACAGGCGCTCGCAGTTAGCCATAAGATTATACTGAAAAATCCTAGGTAACCCAGAATTCCCTATACACCAAGACCTAGCACATCTCAACAGACTTCAATGCAGGTCACCTTTATGGAAAATTGGTGAAGTCTGCAGCACTTCGACTCGAAGACACCTCGGAAAGAACTATGGGCTGTAAGTTGACATAACAAGCGAAACTTGGTGGAGGACCCTAGCAAGAAGATCGATGGATCCAACCTCCCGGGAAAATTGTGGATAACCCTGAACAAAGTCAGGACCATGCTGGTAGGTGTCAGCAACTAATGAACAAATGGGGCCCATTGGATAGGACTGAATGTGAGTCGGGCAAAACCAATCATTGGACCATTTATTTTTGTGTGAAGTGCATGGCTATAAGGGTGATCTGAAGGACGTCCATAGGCACTCCGACTCAACCATAGAGTGGCTCAAGAATAATTATAATGCTGTCTAGTTTTATAAGAACAGAAGTAAGGAATATTGTAATCCATTATGGAGCTATGAGACTATATTAGCTGATACGTTACGTGATGGCTGCCTCTGTAAATGCAGAACGAATAAATAAACGAATTAATAACGATAGAATCTACCAGCAGGACAATACAACGTATCACCCAGCTCGCAGTGTACGTGCGTGGTTAGAGGAGCATCAGGATGAGGTTACCGTACTCCCCCAGCCACCAGATTCCCCTGATTTAGATCCAGTCGAGAATATATAGGACTTAATCAGTGGCATCACTCGATAGGGCTGTTCGCGCTACGGATCCTCAACCGAGAAACCTAATGCAGATGGCCATAGCGCTGGAGTCGGCATGGCTCCACATACCAGTCCGTGCCTTCCAAAATTTCATTGACTCTTTTCCTGCAGGTCTCGCAGCGATTCGTGCCGCAGAATGTTGTTATTCGGGCTACTGACAGGTGGTCTCATTAATGTGACTGGTTGTTAAAGGTTAAAAAATGAAATGGGTCATTGAATGTGAACCCATTTGAGTCGAGAAGAGCATTACCCGCGAAAGGCAAGCTTACGCGTTCGTGTCCGTCTATGACCCACTGTTTTAATCTTCCAGTAAGATTAAAAATAAAGTACATTTCTCGGCAGAGTGAAAGATTCATTCCGAAAAGGACCACCCAGCCTAATGGTAAGCCATTTCTGCGCAGCATCTCTCCTTCTGGAGTGCTGTGTACCAAGGTATGCATAAACACCTCTGTAGTTTAGAAACTAGGAGAGAGGAACTGGTGGAAGTGAATCTAAAAAAATGGTTCAGATGGCTCTGAGCACTATGGGACTTAACTTCTAAGGTCATCAGTCCCCGAGAACTTAGAACTAGTTAAACCTAACTAACCTAAGGACATCACACACATCCATGCCCGAGACAGGATTCGAACCTGCGACCGTAGCGGTCGCGCGGTTCTAGACTGTAGCGCCTAAAACCGCTCAGCCACCTCGGCCGGTGGAAGTGAATCTATGGGGGAGGTGGGGGGAGGAGGCCGTAAGTTGTACCTGGATAGCTCAGCCGATAACAGCATTGCCTTTTCCAGATCCAAACGCATTTCATTTAGCACTCCACTCTGTTTGTAGATCTGTGCCTTGTTTTACACCTGTTGTGCAGTACTGCCAATATCGTTAGAAGTTTCATTCCACAGACTTAATACCATGGAAGGCCTTTCTCATCGTCAAATCGAGCTAAAGGACGCACTGGTAAAACATTGGACCCATGTTCTGGAAAAAAAAGCAGTATGAAACATCCAGACCACTGCGCCTGCTCGAGATGCGGAAGAGATGCCCCCTGAAAAGCGAAAAATTGCAGCGCCGCCGGCGGTAGAAACTGGCTAAATTGATACATCGAAAGTTAAAATGTAGCTGTCGAAAATCAGACCGTTGTTGTTTTATATCATATAAAATAGGGTTCCATGTTGTTGTTGTTGTTGTTGTAGTCTTCAGTCCTGAGACTGGTTTGATGCAGCTCTCCACGCTAATCTATCCTGTGCAAGCTTCTTCATTTCCCAGTACCTACTGCAACCTACATCCTTCTGAATCTGCTTAGTGTATTCATCTCTTGGTCTCCCTCTACGATTTTTACCCTCCACGCTGCTCTCCAATACTAAATTTGTGATCCCTTGATGCCTCAGAACATGTCCTACCATCCGATCCCTTCTTCTGGTCAAGTTGTGCAACAAACTCCTCTTCTCCCCAATCCTATTCAGTACCTCGTCATTCGTTATGTGATCTACCCATCTAATCTTCAGCATTCTTCTGTAGCACCACATTTCGAAAGCTTCTGTTCTCTTGTTGTCCAAACTATTTATCGTCCATGTTTCACTTCCATACATGGCTACACTCCATACATATACTTTCAGAAACGACTTCCTGACACTTAAATCTATACTCGATGTTAACAAATTTCTCTTCTTCAGAAACGCTTTCTTTGCCATTGCCAGTCTACATTTTATATCCTCTCTACTTCGACCATCATCAGTTATTTTGCTCCCCAAATAGCAAAACTCCTTTACTGCTTTAAGTGTCTCATTTCCTAATCTAATTCCCTCAGCATCACCCGACTAAATTCGACTACATTCCATTACTCTCGTTTTGTTTTTGTTGATGTTCATCTCATATCCTCCTTTCAAGACAATGTCCATTCCGTTCAACTGCTCTTGCAAGTCATTTGCTGTCTCTGACAGAATTACAATGTCATCGGCGAACCTCAAAGTTTTTATTTTTTCTCCATGGATTTTAATACCTACTCCGAATTTTTCTTTTGTTTCCTTTACTGCTTGCTCAATATACAGATTGAATAACATCGGGGAGAGGCTACAACCCTGTCTCAGTCCCTTCCCAACCCCTGCTTCCCTTTCATGCCCCTCGACCCTTATAACTGCCATCTGGTTTCTGTACAAATTGTAAATAGCCTTTCGCTCCCTGTATTTTAATGCTGCCAGCTTCAGAATTTGAAAGAGAGCATTCCAGTCAACATTGTCAAAAGCTTTCTCTAAGTCTACAAATGCTAGAAACGTAGGTTTGCCTTTTCTTAATCTAGCTTCTAAAATTAGTCGAAGGGTCAGTATTGCCTCACGTGTCCCCATATTGCTACGGAATCCAAACTGATCTTCCCCAAGGTCGGCTTCTACCAGTTTTTCCATTCGTCTGTAAAGAATTCGCGTTAGTATTTTGCAGCCGTGACTTATTAAACTGATAGTTCGGTAATTTTCACATGTGTCAACGCCTGCTTTCTTTGGGATTGGAATTATTATATTCTTCTTGAAGTCTGAGGCTATTTCGCCTGTCTCATACATTTTGCTCACCAGATGGTGGAGTTTTGTCAGGACTGGCTCTACCAAGGCCGTCAGTAGTTCTAATGGAATGTTGTCTACTCCCGGGGCCTTGTTTCGACTCAGATCTTTCAGTGCTCTGTCAAACTCTTCACGCAGTATCATATTTCCATTTCATCTTCATCTACATCCTCTTCCATTTCCATAATATTGTCCTCAAGTACATCGCCCTTGTATAGACCCTCTATATACTCTTTCCACCTCTCTGCTTTATCTTCTTTCCTTAGAACTGGGTTTCCATCTGAGCTCTTGATATTCATACAAGTCGTTCTCTTTCCTCCAAAGGTCTCTTGAATTTTCCTGTAGGCAGTATCTATCTTACCTCTAGTGAGATAAGCCTCTATATCCTTACATTTGTCCTCTAGCCATGCCTGCTTAGCGATTTTGCACTTCATGTCGATCTCATTTTTGAGTCGTTTGTATTCCTTTTTACCTGCTTCATTTACTGCATTTTTATCTTTTCTCCTTTCGTCAATTAAATTCAATATTTCTCCTGTCACCCAAGGATTTCTATTAGCCCTCATCCTTTTACCTACTTGATCCTCTGCTGCCTTCACTACTTCATCCCTCAAAGCTACCCATTCTTCTTCTACTGTATTTCTTTCCCCCATTCTTGTCAACTGTTCCCTTATGTTCTCCCTGAAACTCTGTAAAATCTCTGGTTTAGTCAGTTTATCCAGGTCCCATCTCCTTAAATTCCCACCTTTTTACACTTTCTTCAGTTTTAATCTACAGTTCATAACCAATAGATTGTGGTCAGAGTCCACATCTGCCCCTGGAAATGTCTTACAATTTAAAACCTGCTTCCTGCATCTCTGTCTTACCATTATATAATCTATCTGATACCTTTTAGTATCTCGAGGGTTCTTCCGTGTATACAACCTTCTTTGATGATTCTTGAACCAAGTGTTAGCTATGATTAAGTTATGCTCTGCGCAAAATTCTACCAGGCGTCTTCCTCTTTCATTTCTTCCCCCAATCCATATTCACCTACTACGTTTCCTTCTCTCCCTTTTCCTACTACCGAATTCCAGTCATCCATGACTATTAAATTTTCGTCTCCCTTCACCATCTGAATAATTTCTTTTATTTCATCATACATTTCTTCAATTTCTTCGTCATCTGCAGAGCTAGTTGGCATATAGAATTGTACTACTGCCGTAGGCGCGGGCTTCGTGTCTATCTTGGCCACAACAATGCGTTCGCTGTGCTGTTTGTAGTAGCTTACCCGCATTCCTATTGTTTTATTCATTATTAAACCTACTCCTGCATTACCCCTATTTGACTTTGTGTTGATAACCCTGTAGTCACCTGACCAAAAGTCTTGTTCCTCCTGCCACCGAACTTCACTAATTCCCACTATATCCAACTTTAACCTATCCATTTCCCTTTTTAAATTTTCTAAACTACCTGCCCGATTACGGGATCTGACATTCCTCGCTCCGATCCGTAGAACGCCAGTTTTCTTTCTCCCGATAACGACGTCCTCCTGAGTAGTCCCCGCCGGAGATCCGAATGGGGGACTATTTTACCTCCGGAATATTTTACGTAAGAGGACGACATCATCATTTATTCATACAGTAAAGCTGCATGCCCTCGGGAAAAATTACGGCCGTAGTTTCCCCTTGCTTTCAGCCGTTCGCAGTGCCAGCACAGCAAGGCCGTTTTGGTTAGTGTTACAAGGCCAGATCAGTCAATCATCCAGACTGTTGCCGCTGCAACTACTGAAAAGGCTGCTGCCCCTCTTCAGGAACCACATGTTTGTCTGGCCTCTCAACAGATACCCCTCCGTTGTGGTTGTACTTACGGTACGGCTACCTGTATCGCTGAGGCACGCAAGCCTCCCCACCAACGGCAATGTCTATGAAAGAAAAACCTCTTCTGCTTCTCGCGCAGGCGGAATGGCGTGGACCCGGGGTATAGCGGAATCGCCGTTTTTGACAATGCTTCAGAGAGGTCGTAATTGTGTCGCAGCGACGACGCTCGAAGATCAGACGATCGTATCCGGCAGCTTACCAGTGGAGAACATAGTCATTAGAGTTAATGCTATTTCTAATTTGTATTATCTCCCTTTGCAAAACAAACTAATGTGTTGGCATTAAAACGTCGTCGAAAATTTCGTTAGTAGACTTAAACGACAACGCATTTCTTTGTTCAGGTAACAGAAATAACACAAATTAGAAGTATCGTAGCATTATGTGTTTATGATCGATAACAAAAATAAATGCCAATGACAACTGTGTAGTTTTTCGTAAAAACGTCTTTACGATGATTATACATATTTATGTATATAAGTTAATAGTATTATTACATGAGTATTACAAAAATTGTCATTGGCATGCGCTACAGAATATTACGTGTAAGGAAAATCTCATTACAACGGACTGAAAAATCACATGTGCATAAAACAATACTTCATACACTGCATGTACCACATTATAAGAAACATGTGTCTTTTGTGTAATTCAGGAACCGCTGATGATGGCAAACCCGAAACTAGTCCTGTAAACTGCTACCAACTAGCAGCGTCTGTCAAACAGTCAATCATTTACACGACATCTACAATTTCCATAAGCTGCAATGCACCAAATCTACAAGACACCCACATTTAAGCTTTTCATTATTTCTGTGAATAGCTTAAGGCGAATGTCGGGGTGGTTCCATTGCAAGAGCCGAGTTTATATTCCGTCTCTGATGACCTTCTCTTCTACGGGACGTTAAACTCTAATCTGCCTCCCTTCCCTTTGTCTTCCTCCTTGGTGAGAACCTGCTCACTAGGCTGCTATGCGGGCGGGTACCTGCAGTTAAGCTTGGAATCCCGACTACGGCACATTTTATTATTAACGGCGCACACAAATTACCGGAGTCCGAGAAGCACCGGCGTTGCGGTGTTGGTGTCGACTAGTGCCTTCTTTCCACTACACTACACTACACTACACTGCTACGCAGGGGGATAGATGCCTACAAGCACAGCAGGCTGCCAGCCGAACGTCTCATTCCTTCAATGCTTCTTTCACACTAATGGGGCGAGTGGCCGGCATGAAAGAGGCACGGCATACAGTTACAACCGAAAGTACCTCTAAGCGATAACTGTATACTATATCTAAACAGAGTATGTAAACAATTTCGATACAACTGAATGCTGGCTGACAAGTTTAAAAAAAAAATTAACGAGCTCCAGAAAGTCCTCTTTCCAGTGTTAAAATAGCGCTTGTAAACTACACGTTTTCTCAGAAATTATTTGAGCTAGGAAGTTGAATTTTTATAGGCTATTTATTGGAGATTTGGCTACGACTTAACACAGGGATTTTTAAAAATTTGAATTCAGTTGTTAGAGATTAATCTTTTCTATTGTAATGAACATTCACTACTTTTTACGCCATTTTTGTTTATAAATTCAACAATATACAAGCTTTTGGAAAAATTCTGCATTAAGTTACGCAGAAAGGACTGTGCAACATTTCCTGAAAATTTGAAGCAAATTAGTTTGCTAGATCCTGAGAAAACATGTAATTTGTATGAAAAAATAAAACTTTTGGGAATCGAGCCTCAAAGTTTGGAGTACCGTTTTAGTTCATTACAGGTCTACAGCCTGCAAACGTCTCCTCTAGATTCCTCTTTATCCTCCTCCTGTTTACTCTGGTTTGTATTTATAGGCTATTTACAGCCCTGTCAGCAGCCCGAAGACGTTCCTTGTCTAAAGCAAGCATCGTTCGTACCATGCTGAAACCTATCTCCGTTCCCATATTTCGAAATACGTTGCGCCTTACAACCAATCACTGAAAATAGCAACAGCATCATACACGCCATGAAAGCATAGAATTTTATCGTTGACTATCGATAGTCGACTCTCTCCCGAGCGCAGAGAAACGGTGGGGAGTCGTGGCGTAGCTTTTGTGGAGCGCGGGCAGAGTGTTGTCTTGATGCCGTGGCTGCAGCGCGTATCTTATAGTGTAGTAACTGAAAACGTTTGCCACACAAGTTTTGCGTTTAATTTCAGTGTCTATGACGCATTATCAATGTTTATCCAAAAGGTGATGTCCCTCGGTTTCGTGTGTCGTGTCGGGAGAACAACAATCAACCGCGTCGCGACGGTGACGGAAAAATAATGTGGACTGGTATGATCTTAACTGCAAGTTCTAAGTGAAAGAAAAACATATCGTTTTGATAGGCTGAATACCACCAGCGCAGGTACTTTCTCGTTCGTATATCGTACCCGAAATTTTATGGAGCATCCGCGTCGCGATTCGGTCACCCGCACGCACGTCCTATCAACTATTGACTTGTTTAGTACTGTTGGAAGAGCTGTGCCAATCGTCGACTGATGAAACATTCTTTGAACACTGATTATTTTGTTTTCTGTGCACCATGTTTTTGCATTGGATGCCATCATTCAGACACCATCCTATACGTCACAACGGGCACGTACTTGGAGTACAAACACTGATCACGTCCATTGTGGAATAGTGTTAATTGTGTACAGTGCAGCCCTACCCTGTGCAAGTGTTTAACAGAATATAGTGAATTCTACCAGATCAACTTGGTATTGTTGGTGTGAGTGGCTCCTCTCTCTGCTAGATAATAGTTATTCCTGTGTCTAGGGAGTGTTGTACAGTCTCGATTGCTAAAGGCTAGCTTTTATTAATGCTGCATATCTATCCCCTTTCCTCCCGGGCGTGTTACAACCAGAGTGAAGTGTTTCTACTCCAACAAACACAGTTTTGGGCATTCTTGACCATATAACACTATTTACGCTTGCATTAGGGTTTTGAATTTTTCCATAAACACACTTTTTCAACACTACAGAAGTTGCTAACTCTCTGAAAATAGGTTTCGTCACCTCCATTACCGCATCAGGCAGGCTATGTTTATGAGTCTGCAATTCACCTGTTAGCAATTCATTGCTATACTTGCACCAACTGCTTTCTCCTTTGGAACACAAGTAATGATGGGAACTTTAACCGGTTGAAAAAGTATGGAATAAAGAGCCCAAACAGCCCTCTTCATTTCATCGAGCCTGTGTGTGTTTTGCCTAATAGCTATTCCATAATATTTCTGTATTTTGTCAATCACACTGCCAGTTAACCTTCTCTTCCCATCCATCCCTTTACGATAAATTGAGTTTTTGTTTTTTACGAGGTTTTCAGTCGTTGAGGTCTTGATCTCATTCGTTTCTGTACGTGTCCAATACACTCAAATTTCTGCATTACAACATCATCACCAAAGGGCTGCAGTTCTTGAATATGTTTGAAACTTCTAGCATCGCCGTCACCAAGGTAACTCATATATCGCACTCTGTCGCACGCAACAAAACGTTGAAATATACCAGCAGCATCAGTCAACTCTGCAGCTCGTGGTCCAGTGGCTAGCGTTGCTGCCCCTGGATCACGGAGTCCCGGCTTCGATTCTCGGGCGCGTTGGGGATTTTCTCTGCCCGGGGACTGGGTCTTTGTGTTGTCCTCATCATTTCATCACCATCATCATTCGTGGTAGTGGCTAGATTGGACTGAGTAAAAAATTGGAGTGTGAAAAAATTCGAACTTTGTGAGGACGCTGATGACCGAGCAGTTGAGCGCCCTACAAACCAACCGTCATCATCAGCACCAGTCACTTCCCAGTCAGTTCCATTCCTCCATTACTGCCACGATAGTTAGCTGTGGAATTATTTTCATGTGTACCTTTCTTTTTTTTTTTTTTTTTTTTTTTTTTGACAAATGGTTCAAATGGCTCTAAGCACTATGGGACTTAACATCTGAGGTCATCAGTCCCCTAGACTTAGAACTACTTCAAGCGAACTAACCTAAGGGCATCACACACATCCATGCCCGAGGCAGGATTCGAACCTGCAACCGAGGCAGCAGCGCGGTTCTGGACTGAAGCGCCTAGAACCGCTTGGCCACAACAGCTGGCGAACACTTTAAGAGACGCTTTCTGAACATACAACTATCACACACAGAATTTTGAGATGTACTTACATGATGCTGGCACAACCGCTTCACCTTACTGGATACTTTCAGCCTCCAGCTGGCGTTATAATTCCAACAGCATTTCGGGAACGATTGCTGTAATAGTAAGGAAAAAGAACTTCTGTAACCACTTGTTACGAAAATGTATCACAATCTCGAAAAATTTTTGAAGACTTTGCTACGAAATTGCAGCTGTTTGAGCAAATTATCACATCTATGGTGGGAGGAAAGGAAGATCTGAGACAAACATCTTGTGTTTGCCTGAAAGTGGATGGAATATTGGATGCAGCAGCTAGCTTTAGAAAAACGTTCTTTGTTCAGTCTGAGAAAGATGGAAAGCCTGACACGCCCAGTGCCAGCTGCATCCCTCGAAAAATATTTTCCTTAGGACATAGATGTGGCGGAAGAGGCTAACCTAAACCAGTAATGACCAACAAAGAGCACCTTGAGAGCAGAACTGTATACAGATTCCAGCTACTGTCCACTGCCCCCTGACGGAGGCAGACACATGGTCACCAGTAGACACCAGACATGTGGCCGAGTGGCACGTGTCCTGTTTGCGTCATTAGACTGCCTATCGACACTTGCATTAGCTCCCGTGGTGCAGCGCCTTTCGTGTCAAAAGGCCCTCAGTGGGCTGGGCCAGAATGATGTCGGGTAGGCAGGCTGCCACCTGCTGGGAGGGTCTGAAGAACACTGAAGTTGAGAGGTGGCATGAGCCCCCTCTCATATTTCTATCTTACGATTCTCCTCTCTAATTGTATGCGGTGGAAAGTTGCCATTCCTTCACACGCGGACTTCCCACGCAGCGTCTCTCGTCACCCAGGTGGTCCGGTGACAGGCGGCTCCACTGATCTCGAGAGGGTTAAGCCGACGGGTGGGAGGCAGTCGAGTGAATGCTTTCCAGACGCCGACATTGTCAAGAGACACGCCCGCCGGGGCCTGAAGTAGCGGCTGGGCTAGAGGTTACGTTACTTCGCAGAAACTTAGCGAAAACACTTTCTGGCGGGCTACCAGCGAGGCGTGGGAATGACTTGTGTACCCAGGCAGTTGTGGCGGGAAAATTCCCGCGCTTTCTGCAAAATAGTAACTGTGATTGGCTTGCTCAGGGCATAGCTCCGTGACGTAGCAAAATCAGCGCAGAAATTGGCGCCAAGAATCTCCATTGGTGGAATGGTAGTGCTCCGGCAATGGAGTGGAATTTTCCGCCGGTTTTAGAGTTGCTGATCGGAACGTTTAACCACGGCCACTGTCGTGGGGGCGGGAATGTTGTGTGTTGGGCCTGTGCGGGTGCTCTAAGTAGTCGGCTCTCGCCTTTCAGTCGAGGACGTCGAAGTAACCAGCCATCCCCTCCGGTACGCCAGATCGTGTTCTGGCAGTTAAGAAGACAGTTTGGTAATGTATGTCCGCAGCACCGGCAGATAGGGATTTTCCTAGGTGATAATCAGAGCTCAGCAGAGCGCGCCTGTTCGTCTTTTTCTAACTTTGTTCTGTCTTGAGTAGCAGCAATTTAATGTTGGGCTAGCTGTGTCTCTCTTAAGATTTGAGTGGCAAGGAATTGGCTCCACATACCACTTCGTCTTAAACCTCATAATCTAGTTTAGGGACAACTTCACCTTCACAGTGTTTGTATGAGTCTCCAATTTGAGCCAATTTGATGTATTATAAATGTTTCATGTGTTTTCTTTTATTATTTTGTGTTTAGTCTTAATAAATCATATTGTTGTTTTGGACAGAACTTTCATTCTGTTAATCGGTAGAGCAACCCATCATTTCTCACTATGTTAATGAAACCTTCGTTTATTTAACTTATTTATCAAATTAAATTATTGCAGGTGCCAAACTCTCTTCTACTCCACTGGCAGGGTTGATTAGAGTCATTTCACGTGTTTTTTTTATCCTTGTGCAACAGCAAAGTCGGAGTTAGAATAGGGGGGGCTTAGAGCATCATTTACATATGTAGATTCTAGAAGAATTTAGTGTTAAATACACTGCTAGTCCCAGCACCTCGCATAAAATGGCGACCCTGCCAGGATCTTTCCTGTGAATCTTCTGATAAGCAAGTATTATTAGTAGTAGGGACATTCAGAATTTTTTTTGCTTAATTTTTTTTATTGATTAATACCCAAGTTTTTTTCTGGTAGTTCCGCGTTTAGTTTTAAGTAGCGGCGCATGATTACAGTTTTTGTTTTCAGTGTATATATTCTTTTGTTCATTGTTTCTGTGTTCCTTTGATGGTGTGTCCGTATCACATCACACTTTATCGGGTTTGTGTGCGGTTTCTGTACCACAACAAATCGTGCGTATAATTACAGCGTTGGAGAGGCGTTGTTGAAATTTTATGTCCATGTGTAAAAATATATGGAGTAGATTAATTTTATTGTGCATTTTAGATAAATTTGTTTTTCATGAATGATAACGAGAAGTAAGGCACGACTATTATCCAGCGAAGCTAAAACAAAAGAGGATAGCATAATGGATAAGGGGCAGTTTACTGACGGGAATAGGTTCGGAGATGAGATGGGCACATTTTTAGCAGGACAGGACGCCAGGGTCATTGATGAAGAAGGTGATTTGGACGCGATCTCAGAGCAGCGTTGCGGCCGTGATTATGATAGTGAAGTAGAGGATGAAACAGAGACAGGCACACAGGTCGAGACGGTAGCAGAAGTTTACAATCAAACGAACGAGAGCAGACAAGGGCTAGCTTGGCCACGTCAGAGCTCTAGCGCCCAGGTGTCCAGAGTTACATCTCTCACGTTTGAAGAGGATCAAAGAGATGACGTAAACCCAATACTGAGCTTCCTACGATCAATGAAAGAAGAAGCTGACGAACAACGTAAGAAGGAGAAGGAAGAAGATGAGAAACAACGTAAGAAGGAGAAGGAAGAAGATGAGAAACAACGTAAGAAGGAGAAGGAAGAAGCTGACGAACAGCGTAAGAAGGACACTGAGGCAATAATTTCGCATATAGGGGAAATTCGTGGGGAATTACTAACAATAAAGAAAGAATGTGGAGAAGTAAAACAAATGTCAATGGCTGCACAAAAAGTAGCAGGCCTGGCCAAAACGGCAGCAATAGGGGCAATGAAAGTCGCGGAAGCAACTTCTAAACTCGCAGGGCGCTTGCGACGTACAACACAATCCCACTCAAAATCCCTATCATTCTTAAAAACTCAAGGTAATATCGCGGTTGCGAACACCACGAAACGAATGGAAGAAGTAGAGAGTCGGACAGCAAAACTAGAGCAAAACGGGCACACAAGCACTGCGCGTTCGGATACCAATGATGGAGTACACAGAATTGTGTCTCCGAGGAAAAGCCCGCCGTGCTCTAGCCCAATGACCGAGTGCGGAACTAACAATGCACACGCAGAAACAGCGAGTAATAGCTCCAATAATTATAGCCCACTTAGGAGAGTGAATTCTGAGTGCCACTTCCACTGTGATACAGAGGTAGCACATCACAGTTATCAGCAAGACAGAACAGGACACTCAGCAGACGTGCAAGTATCGGAAACGAGTGACAACACCAGTGCGAGGATCCGACAGGATTTTGATCACAATCACTTCCTGTCGATACTAAAATTCCAGAAGTTCAAAGAAAATGGAGGGTCGATGCATCCGAAGAGTTGGGTGATGCAGTTTACAAATTCATTACCGGCATCATGGCCAACCCAGGCAAAATTAGAATTCATGTGTGGACACATCGAAGGCCAAGCCGCGGAAAAGATGCTGGGTGTGGCAGTGACGTGTCGGACTTATCAGGAATTTGTTGGTGCATTCCTGCGGACCTACTGGTCAAAGGAAACGCAAGACAGGATTAAAGAGGAAATAATATTTTGTCCTGAACTGGAAGTGTCCGGGCATAGGAGCGCAACCAAATTTCTTGATGATTTACTCAAGAAGAATAAATTTTTAGATAGTCCATATAGCAACTTAGAAATCATTAAATTTTGCTTTTCCAAATTGCCAGTTAGGTACCAACAGACACTTGTCGGCAAGTGTGGATCTGACATAGAAGCATTCAAGAGTCTATTGCGCGAACTCGAAGTAGTCTTTGATAAACAAGACGCAAAGGACAGGAAGAAGGGGCAAAGTAACAAATACCACCGGCCAGGAACAGAAGACGACAACAGATCGCATAATCGCACTGGTCAGTTAGGAAACCAGGGTTACGGAAGTCAAGGTTACGCTATTCAAGGTTATGGAAACCAAAGACACGAAAAACCAGAACGTCAGGGAGCAGGGTCAATCTAGACAAGGAATCTGGGATAGGAGGAATAACGAACGGCAAAGCGACCGTAATTGGAGAGAGCGAAACCAAGGACAACAGTGGAACCAGGAGATTGAAACTAGACCCGCAAATCCTAATGCACGTCAGAGGAGGGGGAGCTTAACAAGGGATTGACGCCAGACTAGTGCGAACACAGGCCGCTGGAATTTCGCACGTAATCTCGGACCTGGCCAACTACGGATGATACATTACGAAGATTTATCAGAAATCCTGCTCGAGGAACATAAAGCAACTCCTCGACAAGATCGGCAGCCTCTTATCACAGTAGCAATAGCTGAAAAGAGTATGAATGCGATAATAGATAGTGGAAGCTACATAACAGCAATATCTGAGGCAGCATACAAGAGGTGCTCTCAGGAGATGGACTGGCCTGTTCTATCGGTTAAGAAAACCAAAATAAAAGGGGCATTAGCGGGTAAATGTACGGAGGTCACCCAACAAACAAGACTGGAATTCTCCTGCCAAGGACACAAAATAGAGTCTAACTTCTGGATCGTGCCAAATCTGGCGATCGACATGATAATAGGAACGGACTTCCTAAATGAACATGAAGCGATAGTTGATCTAGGACGAGGTGGAGTGGTTTTGAGGAAAGGGAATCCCGTCCACATTAAGTTCGACGACCAGCTGATCCCAGCTCAACTACCGTCTAACTGTGTACGGATAAACTATGCGTGTCTGAAAGACAGAAAGGAAGAACAGGTCGACGTTGCGGGTAGGGGAGAGGACACGGATGAGAATGAAGTCGGAATAATGGGAGAAATAAAGGAGAAAATAGGAGAAAAAGTGGAAGCAATAAAGAATATAAGGTACGACCACCGCAAAGAACTTCATAAATTACTGGTAGAACATACGGAGGTCTTCCTTCCCAAGACAGGATCAATAAAGAACTTCCAATATGAATTTCGTGTACGTCCGCACAACCAGTTTCGTGTGCCACCCTATCCAATCCCCTTGGCATACCGACAGAAAGTAGCAGCTGAAATTACACGAATGCTGAGTGAAGGAATAATAGAACCTACGGCTTCAGCATATAATAACCCGTTAAGAGTAGTCGAGAAGGCAGATGGTAGTATTCGTTTAGTCTTGGACTCGCGACAAATTTATACCATAATAGAACCCGAAACAGACAGACCGGAACGATTAGAGGAACTCTTACAAAACTTCCATGGAATATCAATCTTCTCATCAGTTGATCTAAAATCGAGTTTCTGGCAGATCGAGCTCCATCCAAATTGCAGACAGTACACAGCCTTTTTAGCATTTGGAAGATGTTACCGCTTTCGTCGTCTCCCATTTGGTTTGAACATTTCGTCTGCCGCATTCATTCGGGGGCTGGACGGCATACTAAGCGATAATTTGAAACGTCATGTCACCAGCTATGTGGACGATTTGCTGATCGCGGAGAAATCTTGGGGAGAGCACAATGCGGTCCTCGGTGAACTCCTTGCGACATTCAAGGAATACGGAGTGACTATCAATATCGAAAAATCGAATTTTGGGACGTCCTCTGTCAAATTTCTAGGACATATCATCACGGGTGAGGGCATTGCGCCAAATCCCGAAAAGATCGAAGCGATTGAAAAGTTTCCCATTCCTACGACAAAGAAGCAGTTAAGGGGGTTCTTGGGGATCATAAATTTTTACAACCGCTTTATACATGTCAAAACTCAGAGCAGTCCTAGGTTGCATCAACTTACAGGAAAGAAGATTCCTTGGGAATGGGATGAGGCGGCCGAATCCGAATGGAAAGCATTAAAATTCGCATTATTACAAGCACCCATCCTATCACACCCTAATTTAGCAGAAGAGCTTTGCATAGTAACGGACAGTTCATACTCAGGTCTGGGTGTCATGGTGTTCCAAGACTATGTACATGAAGGAAACAGGGTGTGGAAGACAATTGCGTTTGGTAGCAGAGTACTAGCCAAGAGTGAGAGGAATTACTCAGTAACCGAGTTAGAGGCGCTGGCTATTGTATGGGCGTTTGAAAAATTCAGATACCTTCTGTTTCGTCGCAAGACGAGGGTCTACACAGACCACAAGGCACTCGAGTTCTTGATGACTGCAAAGCTTAATCACGGGCGGCTCATTAGGTGGGCATCATATCTGCAGCAGTACAACGTTTCGATAGAATATATCCCCGGCAGTCAGAACATTATTGCAGACGCCTTATCACGGTCACCGATCGGATTTGAGCACAACATGGAAGAAGATCTGGAGGAAAATCACTACTGCCTTTTCTATATGCAGAAAGTAGCCTTTGAAAATTTTATTACCTGTAGTATGCAGGACATCAAGAAGGAGCAAGACAAGGACCCTGCCCTAGAGTTATTGAAACAGAAATGGATAGACAGAAGACACGCTACCATCAGGCAGTTCTATCTCTTGCGGAAAGGCATAATTTTCCACCGAAATTATGCCAATGACTCTGAATGGGGGGTATGCATCCCTGAACACCTAATAAACAAGGTTATATGGCATACTCACCTCAGCTATGGACACTTCGGACCACGCAAGTGCAATCTCAAGCTAAGGACCATGTGTTACTTACTAAACATGGAGCGTCGAATACGGAGGGTACTGTCGGTGTGTAAAGACTGCCAAAAGGCTAAGCACACCACTGTGAGCATGCAGGCACCATTATACCCAATCGTACCGACCAAATTAAGACAATTAGCAGCAACAGATTTGATGGGACCTTTGCCAAGAACAAGAAGAGGATATACTTACGTATTAGTGTTTGTTGAACTAACGTCCAAATACGTTACCTTTACGCCACTGAAGAGGGCGACAGGACGAACTGTATCACGAGCCCTAATCCGGGATTTCCTACCACAGGTTGGTCATGTGAGTAAAATTATTTCTGATAACGGGCCACAGTTTAAGTCAAAAACATGGAAGGGGACGTTGCGTGGATGTAAAATTGATCCCATTTTTATATCTTCACACCATCCGAGCTCGAATGCTGCAGAACGGGTTATTAAGGAACTCGGAAACTTGTGCCGGTTGTACTGTAACAAACAGCACACGACATGGGACGTTTTCCTTAAAGACTTCCAGGAGGTGATCAATGAGGCACCCCATGGGATAACAAAATTGGCACCCATTACAGTACTGAAAAACCGGATTCCTAAGGACTTGATAACCGAGGTCGTAAACTTCCCACCAAGGGCGCCAACGCAGCACCGAGCCATAGTGGATTTGGCTCTCAAGAGGATACGGGCTGCAGCAGAGGTCAGGAAGAGACGTGCCGACAGGGGAGCTCGTCTACGACACTTCCAAATTGGACAAAAGGTGCTCGTGAAGTCTTTCCGACTTTCGAACAAACAAAAAATGAAATGCCAAAAATTCTATTCTGTTTACAACGGCCCGTACCGTATAAGGAGAGCAGCTCACCACAATGCTTATGATTTGGAGACGCTGAAAGGAAAGAAGTCCATAGGACTCCACCACATCTCTCACATAAAGGAGTTCGTGGAATAGTAGTAGTGGAAGTGGTGTACATAGTAGAATGGGCAAATACATGAACCTTGCTATAGTAGTAGTGTAAGTGGTGTACATAGTAGAATGGGCAAATACATGAACCTTGCTATAGTAGTAGTGTAAGTGGTGTACATAGTAGAATAGGCAAATGTATGAACCTTTCTTCGGGGAACAATAATCGTTACATTAATAGATTAAGATTGCTAAAGTATTAACACGCTGCGTTGTCTTGCATAAGAATTTACTGCTGCTATCCTCTTTTTGTTTATGTTCGCGATCTCCAATGTCGATGGAGTAGGAGACACTACCTTTTCATGAGCAATGTTTTTGTCCTTCCCTGTCTGGTGTCCATGTTGAGGGATAATGATGAGTGACGAGATGTCGCACAAACGGGCGCATACAAGAACGTGCTCTTAGAAGCGTCCTGAGAAGTCGTGATACGCTCCATAGCGGCCACAACCAGTTCGTGAGACGTTCATACCAATGCTTGCAGGCACGCGTCAGTGCACTGCAAGATTGTGGTATATTGCGTGATTTCGAGGATGAATATGGGCAGTATAGTTTTTGCAGAGCTGCGCCAGCATCGTTGTTTTGCAAGTCGGGGTGAACCTGTGAGCGTTTGACCCCAATGGTGCCCTAGACGATAGAAATGCGGGCATAAAGCCTACCATGCCAATGTGCAGGTTGGGGATTTAGCGTGCTGCTCGTGACTGTCACAGATGAATAACCAAGGAATTATACTTGGAGATTCGTGACATACTCTGTAGCTGGCGTGTGTTGGGCGACTCAATCCGCAACAGGAACCAGTCCTGGCTTGGTCATATTACATTGCCTCTGGAAAGGTGTGCTTTGATCGCGAATACTGCATAACATAGAAAAAGAAGTTGCAACTATAAATTTATTGTCGTGTATAGCCATGGCTAACCCAGTCTCTGGAGTTTCAGTGAAGCGTAATGAAAACTCGGAGGTCATGTCGGACGGCGCGCACATCACTGTCGTCAATAGCGGCGAGCAGCGAGACATCTCAACGTAACAGGAATTATGTGAGAGTATTGTATAAAAAAATAAAAATAAAATAAAATAAAATAAAAAAAGGTACGATATACTAGGATAAGTTAAACTGTAGGATTTAACAATAACTAGATTAATATTGTGGGGGTTTTCTACCACAAGTGTTTGGCGCGCGCCTGTTGAAATGCTATTTTTCAGGTCACCAAACCACAGACCCGAGATGGAGGGACGACGGGCGAGCGAAAGTAGCATAGTTGCATGTTCTTTATAGTACAGTAAAACTTAGACCTGCATAACAACATAATTTAATTAAAAGACATAGAATGTAGATCGTTGGCATATGGTAGTTAATTCTTGAGCATGTCTACTGTCGATCTATATTAGTAATAGCAATATTGGTGCGGGCCCACACATTTAGTTGTTCATCCATTACATAGCATCAGTTATCACACACCATGTACAATACTGAGATCGGTCTCTACACATATATCAAAACAAATTATTTCCATGTCTAAATTAGATGTTATAATGATAGCTACAGATAAATAACTATAAAAGTAAAATAAGAGTGTCTGAAATGACAGACCATCAATGTGTCATTATGTAAATTTATTATAACATAGAAGGTCTTGGGAAAAAGTTAGGCATAAGATTTTTGTCAGAACTGTGCAGATGACGGGTATCGTGGCAATGCAGAGGCCAGCCAGCGCAAAAACAAGAGGTCTTCGACTACCTGCAGGAGGGCGAGCGTCCGGTCCTGCAAGCTGACAGTCACCGGGCCGTATACCTGAGGGATTAGGCGGGATCCTCGCCGGGCCACAAGCGAAAGTTAGGCTGGCCGTTGACCCTGACACGGAACCCACACGCGACAGCCTGCTAGCTCTCCGGACGCGGCAGCCGTTTGGAGGGATTCCCTGCGGCAGACCACGTTGTCGTGAGTACACGAAGAAGATCACATATCGTGTCAGAACCTGCGCCTCATGTGCCTCCGGACAGAAAGGGACGCTCTATACTCACCTGTTTGGGTTTTTACAACTCACTAGCATTGGCCGATCTGCATACACAAAGCAGTATCGTGCCACACTAACAAATGATCTCATTTCTAACTTCTCCCCTCTATTAGAGAGCAGTTTTAGCAATCGTCGCTCCTAGTTCGATCCTGTATGGATGACCTCACACACTTGTGGAGTCACTCCACGTGCCATCATCCCTCGTCGAACTGCAATATTGGGAAACGTAAAGTACTGTCCAGCGAGAGAAGAGACCTAGACTAGTGATGTATCCCAACAAATAGACCTCAGAGACAATTAATCGACGTAAGGAGAGCCTATCACTGTGTCTTCCTACCGTACTGCCGTGATCATATGCGGAGGTCTTGGTGCAATCTCAACAGAGTACTGCAGATGCTCCAGCACACCCTATTGCCGTTGCAACAACGTAGCAACAACACCCGACGTTTAGCCCTATGTGATGTCAGTACTGTGGAATTTGTGAAGTGCTTCGAATATTTCTAACAATGTGATTTAATGCCTCATTCTCAGCACAGTCGTGAACTTTGTGCAATGTGCACGCACAACTTGATGCCCCATGAACCTTGCTTTTTCTTAAATTTCTTTCTCTAATGTTGTTTTTGTAATGTATGTTATACCTTGTATGTGTTTGTGTTTTTACACTGTAATTCTTATTACAAATTACTGTATTGTTCTCCACACCATGTTTTTATTGTATTTTGTATTTATTGTTGTGTGTATGCAAAACAGTGTGCCTGAAGTCCCCATAAACTGAAGCAGATACCACCACTGTCATTGTGAATGGACCATCAGTTCAGGGAACATTTTGTAAAGGTTATTCTTGCTGCAGGGAGACAGAATGAATCGGAGGTTGTAACTAGATTCTGAAAGCTCACAAAGAGATTGTTAACTTAAATAGTATCATGTGTGAGTGAGTTCAGGTTAGTTTCATGATTCAAATTGTTGTAAAATCTTGGGCATTTAATTGCGGAGCACTCCAACTCTGAGTGTAAAGAATAAACTGCTCCATATTTGGCTCACATCCCCGGGCCATATTTAGAGCGTGAATGTCTGTGTGAATCGGGGTTTGGAAGGGGCTCCCTGGGTATGGATGTGTGATGTGAGTGTTAGTGTTCCATATTAAGAAGGTGAAGTTGGCTACATCATAAATAATCCTCCCTCTATGAGCTACATTTTTCGGTTGCAGTGATTCTTTTATAGAGTGCGGCATGTGGAGTCAGTTTGTAAGATTGTTCTTGGGCGATTGACTCACTACCTTGCTCCTAAGTGAGCCAACCGCTCACCAATTACAATCTAAAATGGCGTAGGGGCAATGAGAGGTGGCATGAGCCCCCTCTCATATTTCTATCTTACGATTCTCCTCTCTAATTGCATGCGGTGGAAATTTGCTATTCCTTCACACGCGGACTTCCCACGCAGCGTCTCTCGTCACCCAGGTGGTCCGGTGACAGGCGGGCTCCACTGATCTCGAGAGGGTTAAGCCGACGGGTGGGAGGCAGTCGAGTGAATGCTTTCCAGACGCCGACATTGTCAAGAGACACGCCCGCTGGGGCCTGAAGTAACGGCTGAGCTAGAGGTTCCGTTACTTCGCAGAAACTTAGCGAAAACACTTTCTGGCGGGCTACCAGCGAGGCGTGGGAATGACTTGTGTACCCAGGCAGTTGTGGCGGGAAAATTCCCGCGCTTTCTGCAAAATAGTAACTGTGATTGGCTTGCTCAGGGCATAGCTCCGTGACGTAGCAAAATCAGCGCAGAAATTGGCGCCAAGAATCTCCATTGGTGGAATGGTAGTGCTCCGGCAATGGAGTGGAATTTTCCGCCGGTTTTAGAGTTGCTGATCGGAATGTTTAACCACGGCCACTGTCGTGGGGGCGGGAATGTTGTGTGTTGGGCCTGTGCGGGTGCTCTAAGTAGTCGGCTCTCGCCTTTCAGTCGAGGACGTCGAAGTAACCAGCCATCCCCTCCGGTACGCCAGATCGTGTTCTGGCAGTTAAGAAGACAGTTTGGTAATGTATGTCCGCAGCACCGGCAGATAGGGATTTTCCTAGGTGATAATCAGAGCTCAGCAGAGCGCGCCTGTTCGTCTTTTTCTAACTTTGTTCTGTCTTGAGTAGCAGCAATTTAATGTTGGGCTAGCTGTGTCTCTCTTAAGATTTGAGTGGCAAGGAATTGGCTCCACATACCACTTCGTCTTAAACCTCATAATCTAGTTTAGGGACAACTTCACCTTCACAGTGTTTGTATGAGTCTCCAATTTGAGCCAATTTGATGTATTATAAATGTTTCATGTGTTTTCTTTTATTATTTTGTGTTTAGTCTTAATAAATCATATTGTTATTTTGGACAGAACTTTCATTCTGTTAATCGGTAGAGCAACCCATCATTTCTCACTATGTTAATGAAACCTTCGTTTATTTAACTTATTTATCAAATTAAATTATTGCAGGTGCCAAACCCTCTTCTACTCCACTGGCAGGGTTGATTAGAGTCAGTTCGCGTGTTTTTTTTATCCTTGTGCAACAGCAAAGTCGGAGTTAGAATAGGGGGGGCTTAGAGCATCATTGACATATGTAGATTCTAGAAGAATTTAGTGTTAAATACACTGCTAGCCCCGGCACCTCGCAAAGTTACGATGGTGAAGTCCGTAAACGAGCTGCTATGCCTTCACAATAGCGTGTATAGTCTACTAAACAATAGGAGACAATAGGATGGCCGCCTCAAGTGCAACTTGTTCATCCAAAATATAGTGACAGAGCTCCCATGCACCGCCTCCCCTACATAGAGAGAAGCTGTGTTCGGCGACCGCTTGCAATAGACACCCCCCCCCCCCTTTACGCCATGCCTTCAAGTGGCAGTCCTAGACAACAAAAAAGGGTAATTAAGTAACATGACCCCCCCCCAATCTGGAGGACGCTCCATATGGCTATTTCGATAGTCGGCTGTTTGCGAAACAGAAGCCCCTCCCGCAAATAGCGAACACAGCCATACACCAGCATCCTTAGAAGGAGGATAGATGACCGCTATCCCGACCGAGGAAGAGCCATAGCCTCGTAGGATCTCGCCCGGCGTTCTACATAGAGCTATTTAACATCAACTTTACTCCTATAACAAAGGAACTATCAAAAAAGAAAAACACAATCATTTTACATTCGACAACAACAGCTGTATGGTATCGTTCAGTTTTTGAGTTGTACTGCGATTTTATGCCATCCTTGTGTAGCACTATGCATATAGTTGTGTAGTTAGACCCGATCTTCATGATAAATTACGTAATTAGGATCGATCTTTGTGTCAGTTTCCCGACCGAAATAAATAAAGTACACTAACTTAACATACCTCTCCCGCATCTGGACAGTTTCCATGTGTTTGGCGGAGGGGAGTGGGGGAATCACCTGGGCTTTCCATCCAGTAGAATCAGGGTTCGAGTCCCAGAAAGGGCACGGCCAGTTTTAATTTACTGTCAATTCCAGGCACCATTGGTTGTTTAATTGTGCTAGGTGGGTGCACTTGGGCTTTCTGTCCATTAGACCAGGTTTCGAGGCCCAGAAAGGGTACTGCCAATTTTAATTTCCTGTTAATTCCCGGGGGAGGGGGGGGAGGGGGGATGGGCGCATCAGCACAGCTCTGGGGCAAAGACATTCCAGCCAAAATTAGAAATTCCCACCAAAATTCGAAATTCCCGCCAATAGGGTAGGTTGGGGGCAGGGGGAAGGGGATGAATGGACTGGGGCACATGTGCAGCTGAGAAGATACGTGACAGCATCCGTGGGCGGGGTGGGCGTGGTCGGGGTGGGGGGTGGTCGGGGGCAGGGTTGATTAATTGATCAATTTAATTAATTTGCATATCAATTTGATATCAAAATTTCGCTACAAACCCCACTACCCTACTACTGGCACACCGCATGTTTCGAGTGTCCTTCCGCCTGGATGACAGCGTATCTGGACATTACAAGTGACCTGCTTTTACACTAAATGGGATTCATCCGACCAGGTGACACGATTCCATTGATCCGCGGTCCAATCTCGACGGTAATACCGTGCCCACTTAACCATAATTGTCGATGTTGTTGGGTCAGCATGGGAAAAAATAGGGGTCCTCTGCTGCGGAAGACCATGTTCAACAGTGTACGCTGAACAGTGTGCCCCAAAACACTTGTGCATGCGCCAGCACTGTACTCTGTAGTCACATCTGCCTGTCAGAGACCGGGGAAGCGTCCGACTCATATTCTGTGATGAGGTATGGACGTCCAACTTCTTGCCGCCTACTCGTGGTTTCAGCATTCTTCAACCAACTTACATATATGCTGACGACGCTAGCTCGAAAATAACCGACCGGCTTCGCCGTTTCAGAGATGGTCGCTCCCAGGCACTGGGCCACAACAATCTGGCTTTTCTTAAAACCGGATTGCCGCAGTAGCGCCAGTTATCGTCGATAGAATGATTCTAAATTCGTTCTTCTCCGATCATATACTTCTGTTACTTCGTCAAGTGCGCCGGCCGGCGTGGCCGACCGGTTCTAGGCGCTTAAGTCTGGAACCGCGCGACCGCTACGGTCGCAGGTTCGAATCTTGCCTCGGGCATGGATGTGTGTGATGTCCTTAGGTTAGTTAGGTTTAAGTAGTTCTAAGTTTTAGGGGACTGATGACCTCAGATCTTAAGTCCCATAGTGCTCAGAGCCATTTGAACTATTTTGAACTGCGTCAAGTGCCCTCCCCACAAGGGGGCATAGAACCTCGCGGTAAGCGGTATTCTGGACGTTTTGGCTCACCAGTGCACACGTAAGTTTTGTAGACCATTGCTGGTGAGAAGGACACCAAATTTTTCGAAATACGAGGTGGGTATAATTCTCGAAATCGTCGGCGAGAATACACCAGTTCTTGAAAATAAAATAATTGACGGCTGCAATATAAAAGAAGAGATATACAGAGTCTCGTTTCGGTCCTTATTTTTTTCGTTTTTCTCCATTCAGTTCGAATACCTAGGTCATTTAAACATTACATTCTTCAAAAAGAGGCTAACTAACACATATAATAGCCATTTTTATGAAAAATGCACGTCTTCTTATTTCTAATTGTATACTGCACAGAAAATTTAATTTTCATTGCAAACAAAAATACTTAATTACCGAAATTTTATAATAAATTGTTAACCACGATTGTATAATTAACAAAGAACTACGTACAAATTGAATTTTTTGTATCTATGTGTATGTGCGCTTCACGCAAATGCTCACAGAACTTGCACCTTCGTTTAAAAATTTGAACCTACTTGAAATCGAACCCCAAGGAGGCTACCACGGTGCCACACTGCTTATCGAGCACAATCTACCTTATTTTATTATATTAAACATGATCGGAAAACTTGGAAGATGATTTTTCCGAAAATTTTTGAGTGTTGCTCGAACTGTTCTGGGATAGATGTATTTCAGTTTTGAACTTCATTTGGCATACATATAAAAAAATTACGAAAATCCGATTGCCGTGTGGTCCCCTTGTTAGAGAAAAACAGGCAGTCTGGTCACATGTGAAGACACAATTGAATTGTACTCCTGGTAAAATCGATTCATAAGTTAATTAACTTTGTGGGGTCATCACAAGTACAAGATGAAACCTGGTTATTAAGGAAGGCAGGATGGGTTACGATTGTGGACGGGGCCCGAATCAATTACTATTGTCAGTGTGTATAATTTTGAATGTTCCTTTTCCAAGTTACCAAGGCAAGGAAACCTCCAAAGCCAAAGCCAAGAAATGTTGAGGCAGCAGAAAACGTGTGTGTGGATGTGCACGTTTCTGGTTACGCTGGACACCACAATTATTCATTTCCATCAAGTCCAAGTAAGCTGAAGGAAGAGATCGAAAAAATTGAAGAAAGGAAGGAAGTAAAAATTGTACAATACATGAGTAAGTTAAATACAATGAACAAAAAGTGCAAAAGACAGACGCAGAAGATTTGAAAATTAGCAAACATTTTAGAAGAACTGAAACCTAAAAACCTAAAAACCTAAAAACTTGGTTTGCAATCAGAATTTAAAGGCACTTAACCACAATCACGGCTGAAGGCCTTTAACGCAAAAAAGGGCAATTATTTAAAATTTAACAAACATACTTAGAATACAGGCAGCAAATAAATTTGAAGACAAGCCAATGTGGTCGCAATCAGAATGCAATTAACCACAATCACGGCTGGAGGCCTTTACAGCCAAAATGGCAATTATAAAAAATTTAACCAATATACTGTCAAACTGCGAATGGCATAACAAAAGTTAATTTAAAAAAAAAAAAGCAAACAACAGGTCACCAAACAGGTGAGGCAAATGACGGTAACTTAATAATACAATAATAAAATAATAACACAATAATGAAACAGAAGGGCCAGTGGCAGACGGTGCTCCAGGAATCGACCTCTTAGTAAGTCACACCGAAAACACTTTCGCGAGCGAAGAGAAAGGCAGCCACGAGTTGCATTCAGATCAAAAGATGATAACTTGGACTAGTGGCAGTCTAACGAGCGACTAATGATAATCTTGGTGAGGCTACCGGACATCCAACAAAACAAATGCAAGATGTAAAATTACGCCAAAGCCGGAACCGGCGGTCTGGGCTCCGACGGCAGAGTACTGTGCTTAGAGCGGCCGGAACAAGAAGGAATGACTCCCACTAAGGTAGAAGAACGCTACCAACCTACAATAAAGAAGCCGTCAAACTTACACGCCTAACCGGACAGTGGCGGCAAGGCGAGGAAATATACACCGCCGTTACATAAACTAACCCCCCCCCCCCCCTCCAGGGCAGATAACTGGAGCGTTAGCGGCCACTTGACAGAAAAAAATCCGCTGGTTGAACTTAACACTGTAAGAAGCTCGAAATAGTAAACAGTAATTAGTAGCTCAGAAAGGCTAATCAGATCCGCCTTCCCCAGGTACTCCACTCGCTGCTTTTCGCCTCACTGGAGAATCACGAGATTTCACAATGGTGGAGGTTTCTCTACGCGAATTGCAATGCTTTCAACTTAAACATGAACGATCCGGTTTCGACGATGTCGTGCACCCTCGTGACCACCGCCCTTCGATCCGGCAGTCCACACACGCTGCCAGCGGTCCCGGCGTGTTGTCGCTCTGCGCGGACCTCGCTGCTCCTGCGTCCCCAACCGAACTGCTCAGTCACACCCAAGCCCCTACCACGCCGTAGTGGACAAGCGAGGCAACTGTCCCCCAACTGAAGCAGCTGATCGTCGCCATTTGCAGGGATGAATCCTAGTACTGGGGTTGTGATTTGACGTATATGAGACGCAACAAGAGCAAATTGAAGCACAAATTAAAAACATGTCTGTTTAAAAAAATACGGAGTATTCGAGTCTATTTTAAAAGTATACTTAAATGAATGAAGTTTTCTAATTTCCGAAATACGTCTGCATAGAGACGCGGAATTTAAGAATGTAAGGCTCTTTCCTGACAAGGTGGACCAAGTTTTCATCGAGTTATTTGCATTAGATAATTACATGAAACTTTTAACCTAGCAGCCAGTAAGATTATTATTTAATTCACAAAATTTTCCTGTCAGGTCCTGTTAGCTTTTTGCCTACTACTGTGTACATTTTGAACGCTTACTTTTGTTTAGCACAGTATTGTCTAAAGTTATAACAAAAGCTTTTAACCTATACGAATATTGCTGTGATCTGTTTTTGCTTCTATCTAGGACCTCCAATGACATGTCACTGTGAGTAGCGTTAATAAGCGAGATTACTTTATCGTTTACTAAGTTTTTAGGTTTCAGTTCTTCTAAAATATTTGCTAATTTTCAAATCTTCTGCGTCTGTCTTTTGCACTTTTTGTTCATTGTATTTAACTTACTCATGTATTGTACAATTTTTACTTCCTTCCTTTCTTCAATTTTTTCGATCTCTTCCTTCAGCTTACTTGGACTTGATGGAAATGAATAATTGTGGTGTCCAGCGTAACCAGAAACGTGCACATCCACACACACGTTTTCTGCTGCCTCAACATTTCTTGGCTTTGGCTTTGGAGGTTTCCTTGCCTTGGTAACTTGGAAAAGGAACATTCAAAATTATACACACTGACAGTATTTCCACACTATTTAACCTAGGCCTATATTGCACGATTTCCAGGACACTACACCTTTTTCAAATGAGTTTGAAATGCAAATACTGTATAGCATCGTCCTTCAGTTGACGTCTATTTACATAATTTTCCATGTAACAATTCTCTTCAAAATGAAGAGAGCACAGCAAATGATTTGCTGACGGTTGGAAGTTCTCTCTCCGAGTAGCAACCATCCATTTCCGCTTTAGGAAATCATTTGTAAGGGGAAACCTACATAAAAACAAACGCTCATGATGCATTATTTCTACATGAAAATACTATGTATAAGTAATAGAAAGTAACAAACAACCAGAAATGACTGACCTGTGAAATGTAACATTGTTTCCGCCTTCGACTTTGCTTCCATTCTTACTGTTACAATTAAAAGCAGCACACGAGCCAACCGTGTTTACGCACTGTTTCCCTGCAAATGGCGGCTTCTATCACGTTCAATGTAGGGACGCGACACTAGCGCCAATGCGCGGTCTAGTTTTTACTTAGTAAATCTATGGTCACACCACACGGAAGAAGCGCAAGGTCGCCCCGAAGGTAAGGCAGCAAGTACTACATATCGATAAGCGCCGCTGCTGCCACTAGCGGACAGGCAACGCTTACGAAACCGAGTGGCAAAAGCGAACACGGAATGAAGACAAACAATGCAACCATTCAATTTAAACGATACGGTCTGGCAGACACCTACACACGGCACCAACGCGAGTCACAGCACTGCTCACAGGCTACGGAATGCGATGCCTTTCAGTACGTCGAAACATGCTACCATCTTAATGCGATAGGGCTATTAAACCTTGGACTTGAACCGCGGCCGCATTTAACCACGGACAACAGAATTTTGCCATGAACAGAGTTAAATGCCGGGTTTAACGCAGCTTTTAATCGAGACTGGTACAATCGGCTGAATATCTAAAAGTAATTCAGGTACTGATTTTGTACGAATCCACCCATTTTAATCCCAGAGATGATTCCGCGCCGCGAGAAAGTCTGCAGCAGGCCTACGACGGGAAGAAGAAGTGGCAGAAAGAAGCTCGCGTCCGCGGGTCGTGACTGTGACAGGGGCGGGATATGTTATCCGCGCATCTCGCCGCGTCTGGGGCCAGACACTGCCAGAGCGCGGGAGGTGCGCCGAAAATGCGGCGCGCGGCCCGGCATCGGCGGCGCCATCTGTTCCCACGCTGTCCCGCGCACTGCGGGGTCGCGGGGTCACGTAACACGGGCAGCGCACCTCGTTAGCCGGGGGCGATGCGCATCACGGCCCGCGGCCGGCACCTCGGGCACGTCGCCGCCCCGGGCTGGAAAGGAGAAACAGACGAGCCGGCAGCATCCGGGAGCAGTTATCGACTGCCGGTGAAGCCACCGACCGAGTCCTGGACCTCTTCCCCACGTAGCAACTTCTCCGCTCCTGCCCTCACACTTTTACTTTCGAATATTGCTAATGGTAGTCATTAGGACTCTAGTTTCGTCTAAAAATTAATTTATACTTATTATACAGGGTGATTCAAAAAGAATACCACAACTTTAAAAATGTGTATTTAATGAAAGAAACATAATATAACCTTCTGTTATACATCATTACAAAGAGTATTTAAAAAGTTTTTTTTTCACTCAGAAACAAGTTCAGAGATGTTCAATATGGCCCCCTCCAGACACTCGAGCAATATCAACCCGATACTCCAACTCGTTCCACACTCTCTGTAGCATATCAGGCGTAACAGTTTGGATAGCTGCTGTTATTTCTCGTTTCAAATCATCAATGGTGGCTGGCAGAGGTGGCCGAAACACCATATCCTTAACATACCCCCATAAGAAAAAATCGCAGGGGGTAAGATCAGGGCTTCTTGGAGGCCAGTGATGAAGTGCTCTGTCACGGGCTGCCTGGCGGCCGATCCATCGCCTCGGGTAGTTGACGTTCAGGTAGTTACGGACAGATAAGTGCCAATGTGGTGGCGCTCCATCCTGCTGAAATATGAATTGTTGTGCTTCTTGTTCGAGCTGAGGGAACAGCCAACAAATGCTTGCTGGATGCGTGCTACATTTTCATCACTCGTTCTCGGCCGTCCAGAACTTTTCCCTTTGCACAAACACCCATCCTCTGTAAACTGTTTATACCAAC
The DNA here is from genome assembly GCF_023898315.1 of Schistocerca nitens. Taxonomy (NCBI): domain Eukaryota; kingdom Metazoa; phylum Arthropoda; class Insecta; order Orthoptera; family Acrididae; genus Schistocerca; species Schistocerca nitens. The sequence continues at coordinate 187,727,705 of NC_064622.1, forward strand.
GTTTAATACACCACCTATCAGGAGGTTTAACACCATACTTCGTTCTAAATGCACGCTGAACAACTGTCGTCGATTCACTTCTGCTGTACTCAATAACACAAAAAGCTTTCTGTTGAGCGGTCGCCATCTTAGCATCAACTGACGCTGACGCCTAGTCAACAGCGCCTCAAGCGAACAAATGTACAACTAAATGAAACTTTATAGCTCCCTTAATTCGCCGACAGATAGTGCTTAGCTCTGCCTTTTGTCGTTGCAGAGTTTTAAATTCTTAAAGTTGTGGTATTCTTTTTGAATCACCCTGTATTATAGACGGTCACGTATAATTTGAGCACAGGCTGCATACCGGGTGATCAAAAAGTCAGTATAAATTTGAAAGCGGAATAACATGCGGTTTTATTGTTGTTGTTATAATCTTCAGTTCTTAGACTGGTTTGATGCAGCTCTCCATGCTACTCTATCCTGTGCAAGCTTCTTCATCTCCCAGTACCTACTGCAACCTACACCCTTCTGAATCTGCTTAGTGTATTCATCTCTTGGTCTCCCTCTACGATTTTTACCCTCCACGCTGCCCTCCAATGCTAAATTTGTGATCCCTTGATGCCTCAGAAGATTTCCTACCAACCGATCCCTTCTTCTAGTCAAGTTGTGCCACAAACTTCTCTCCAATTCTATTCAACACGTCCTCGTTAGTTATGTGATCTACCCATCGAATCTCCAGCATTCTTCTGTGGCACCACATTTCGAAAGCTTCTATTATCTTCTTGTCCAAAATATTTATTGTCCATGTCTCACTTCCATACATGGCCACACTCCATACAAATACTTTCAGAAACGACTTCCTGACACTTAAATCTATACTCGATGTTAACAAATTTCTCTTTTTCATAAACGCTTTTCTTGCCAATGGCAGTCTAAATTTTATATCCTCTCTACTTCGACCATCATCAGTTAGTTTGCTCCCCAAATAGCAAAACGCATTTACTACTTTAAGCGTCTCATTCCCTAATCTAATTCCCGCAGCATCACCCGATTTAATTCGACTACATTCCACTATCCTCGTTTTGCTTTTGTTGATGTTCATCTTATATCCTCCTTTCAAGACACTGTCCATTCCGTTCAACTGCTCTTGCAAGTCATTTGCTGTCTCTGACAGAATTACAATGTCATCGGCGAATGCCCGCATCTCGTGGTCGTGCGGTAGCGTTCTCGCTTCCCACGCCCGGGTTCGCGGGTTCGATTCCCGGCGGGGTCAGAGATTTTCTCTGCCTCGTGATGGCTGGGTGTTGTGTGCTGTCCTTAGGTTAGTTAGGTTTAAGTAGTTCTAAGTTCTAGGGGACTGATGACCATAGCTGTTAAGTCCCATAGTGCTCAGAGCCATTTGAACCATTTTTTTGTCATCGGCGAACCTCAAACTTTTTATTTCTTCTCCCTGCATTTTAATACCTACTCCAAATTTTTCTTTTGTTTACTTTACTGCAGGCTACAACCCTGTCTCACTCCCATCCCAACCACTGCATCCCTTTCATGCACCTCGACTCTTATAACTGCCAATGACATGGGGTTTTATAAGAACCAAAAAAATACAGAAGTTCAAATAATGTCCGACAGATGGCGCTTCATCTGATCAGAATAGCAATAATTAGCATAACAAAGTAAGACAAAGCAAAGATGATGTTCTTTACAGGAAATGCTCAATATGTCCACCATCATTCCTCAACAATAGCTGTAGTCGAGCAATAATGTTATGAACGGCACTGTAAAGTATGTCCAGAGTTATGATGAGGCATTGGCGTCGGATGTTGTCTTTCAGCATCCCTACAGATGTCGGTCGGTCACGATACACTTGCGACTTCAGGTAACCCTAAAGTCAATAATCGCACGGACTGAGGTCTGGGGACCTGGGAGGCCAAGCATGACGAAAGTGGCGGCTGAGCACAAGATCATCACCAAACGACGCGCTCAAGAGATTTTTACGCGTCTAGCAATATGGGGTGGAGCGCCATCCTGCATAAACGTCGTACGTTCCAGCAGGTGTTTATCAGCCACGCTGGGGATGATGCAATTCTGTAACATATCGGCGTACCTCTCATCCGTCACGGTAGCAGTTACATAATGGTTCGAATGGCTCTGAGCACTATGCGACTTAACTTCTGAGGTCATCAGTCGCCTAGAACTTAGAACTAATTAAACCTAACTAACCTAAGGACATCACACAGAACCATGCCCGAGGCAGGATTCGAACTTGCGACCGTAGCGGTCGCTCGGTTCCAGACTGTAGCGCCTAGAACCGCACGAGCAGTTACAAAACCAGAATCACGCATTTCCTCGAAGAAAAAAGGCCCGATAACGGTAGATGTGGTAAATTCAACCCATACCGTGACTTTCTCGTCGTGCAATGGAGTTTCCACGACAGTTCTAGGGTTTTCGGTAGCCCAAATTCAGGAGTTGTGGGCGTTGGCAGACCCTCGGAGCGTGAAATGAGCTTCGTCGGTCCACAACATGTTACTAAACCAATCGTCATCTTCCGCCATCTTTTGAAGCGCCCACACCGTAAATGCCTTCCGCTTCCCTAAATCGCCAGGTAACAGTTCATGATGTCGATGGATTTCGTACGGATAGCATCTGAGGGTACGCCTAAGTGCCAACCAAACAGTAGTATATGGAATGCCGGTGCGACGTGCGACTGCACGAGCGCTGATTTCCCTGTGCATAGACGAACCCGCTACAGTCTCCATTACTTCCTGAACTGTCTCAGCAGTATTACGCCTTGTATCGGTCGTTCACTACGGGGTCTATCGTATAAACAACCTGTGGCTTCGAACTTCAAAATCATTCTCGCCACAGCTGCATTTGTCAACAGACCTTTACCCTTTCGAATCCCCTTCCTATGGCGATAGGATCGTAACGCTGAACTAGCACATTCCCCATTCTGATAATACTTCACTAAAAGCGCCTTTTCAGGTAACGTCAACATGCTGCGACTGCTGGCGCGTCTGATTCTCTCTCTCATTACAGCTCCTTTCTACACGATTGTCATGCGCAGTCACTGACGTTTCCCTGTCCAGCGCCATCTGTCTGACATTTTGTGAACTTTTTTCGGTTCTAATAATACCCCATGTCATTCCAAGCATGTGTGTAAATTTTTACCTCTCTATCTACATTATTCCGTGGTTTATTAAGTTTTCAAATTTATACTGACTTTTTGATCACTCGGTACATTCCTACACAAACTGGCATATGCCATCTGGGGGATAGAAGGTGTACTGATAATGTTTAAAGCTCATGCTTGCTATAGCCAGTTGAGCGAGATTGAGAGAGGTCAAAGTGTGCCCTACCGGCTGACGAAATGGTCATTTCGAAGAACTGCCACACAAGTTGGACGTGCTGCAACAGTTTTGCAACGTGAACATTCTCACACCCATAGACGAGATTCTGGACGTCCACGCTGCACAGACGCCTGCCAGGATTGTCGTATTGTAAGGGCACCAGTGGCAGATCGTACAGCTACCACATTATTTTATTTCATTAGCAGTACAGAGTTACCCACCGCCTTGAAATGTAAGGTGGATCGGATGCTCCTGAATCTAATAGCAAAGACTTCTCATTGTTACAATCTTATTGGTACACAGTATTGCTTCTCTTACTGTATGCAGGTAGAAGTATATAATATAAAGAAGATAATAAATAAAGATTTCTCTGAGATTACAGCGAACTGAATGCTTAACAATTGTTAACATGGTTCCATATAATTTGTTACCACCTAGTTGATGTGAATATAATTTATATAATGCAAATGTCAAAGAAAAATAAAGAAGAAAATGTAACACAATAAGCGTGGTGAAAATAATTTGTAGTATGTAGAGGGAAGTGATATGCTGTATTTGGATGTGTAATACAGTCTAAGTAGCATGTTAGTTAATAATGGCCTACTTCTACTTATTTCAGATGAGAAGGTCTCGGTACAACCTCGAGGTATTCTCATCTGAAATGGTTTGTGCTAATGTATGTTTACACAGATTATACAGATTAAATGCTGATTGAGCACTTTATACATGTCATACATGAATTTTAGCTTTACATGAGAAATACACGTATGTTTGTAACTTGTTAGTAGAAATATAATATAGTTCATTGCTACTTGAATGTATTGTTCCTTAAATAACTTAATACATTTCTGGCATATAAAATTCATTCATTGTAGCTTAGAATAGAGAAGAGAATATACTTCTACCTGCATACAGTAAGAGAAGCAATACATTACTGCTTGTGTGCAGTATACTTTAAACACTATGCAGTATGTCAAATGGTTCAAAAGGCTCTGAGCACTATGGGACTTAACATCTGTGGTCATCAGTCCCCTAGAACTTAGAACTACTTAAACCTAACTAACCTAAGGACATCACACACATCCATGCCCGAGGCAGGATTCTAACCTGCGACCGTAGCGGTCACGCGGTTCCAGACTGTAGTGCCTAGAACCGCACGGCCACACGGCCGGCCTGCAGTATGTCATTGGGGAGGCGGAGCCTCGGAATAAAAGTTCTTCGAGCCTTCTCCTTCCAAGCGACTTTACCTTGTTACTACCGTCTTAGTATGTGGTGACGGTGTTTATTTGTTTTATGATTGTTGTGTTCTTTGTGACTGTGTTGTGGCATACAGTGTCAGGTATTGTTGGTTTTGGTCCATTACCTGTTGATCCCTTCTGAGTCATGTTCACTTGGTGTTCCTTCTCGGTTTCGGAATCTGTGTTCGTGTTTGTGTCCTCCCATGTGGTTTGTTGTGTTGTTTGTGCTTGTCTACGCCTCCTTCCATATGGGTTTTGGCGCTTGTATTCTTTGTGCAGAGTGTTCGATACAATATCAGCTACGCTATTTATTGTGTTTCAGTCATCGGGATTACGTATTATTCTGGCGATGTCATTGTCATTCTGTACAGGTCTCACTTGTGCTAGCGCGTTGCACAGCAGTGTAACATGTTCTGGTGTCCCAGTTTCTCCGCATACGCATACTGCAACGTTAGTTAGTCCCATACGGTTTAAATGTACCGTCGCCTGTCAGGAAATGGACTATCACCCGGCATGGATCGACATGTTTCAGTTGTAGTCTTTCGTGTACATCAGGAAATAAAGAGTGTACTCGGGGACCGTTGTCGAATGCGTCTCACTCTCTCTGCTATGTTTGAATCCACCATTGTTTCATTTGTGTTTTGTTCATAATGTTGGTTCCCGTAATCTCGGTGACTTTATCGAGCCTGTCCCTCTTAAGCCAATAAAGTGCAGCTCTATAACGTATTGTTATGTCTATGGGGCAGGTCCCCATCACAACGCAAAGTGCCTCTAATGACGTGGTGTTGAACGTTCTGCTCATTCTCAGGAGTACACTACGTTGACCTCGTCTTGCAATTGTCTTGTTAGACCGTATGTTCAGTCTGTGAGCCCAAGCACTTGCGACGAAGCATGCGATGGATTCAAATATCGCAATGTGGCAGGTACTTATCGTCTTAATACAACTACCACAGCACTGACCAGAAAGTTAGGAGCCCAGACATGTCAATGCGAACTGTTGTGAACAGGTTATTGGCAGTGAGACTATGGGCACGCAAGTCTCTAACCCTACTTCCACTCACGCCACACCATCGAAGTACGCGGCTCGACCTGTGCCGTCAAAGGATCACTTGGAAGACGGAATGGCGCGCCATGGTCTTCAGCGAGGAAAGCAGATTCTGCCTGCACGCAACTGATGGTCGTTTGTGCGTATCACGTAGACCTGATGAGCACTGTGTCGTAGAGTGTATTCGTCCAACACACACAGGCGCCATCCCATGCCTTACGTTCTGAGGTGCGATAAGCTACGACTATCGTTCACCAGCGCTCGGCACATGCTGAATGTTGTTACACACATTCTTTTGCCGTTTTTGTTACAGGATGTGTTGCTCCAACAGGGTAATGATCGCCCACACACTGCCGTGAAACTTAGTGTTCTCTGAAATATGTCAGCAACTTATCTGGACAACACGATCTCTGGATTTTTCTCCAAACGAGCACCTGTGGGATGCAGTCGGACGAGAAGTGACTCTTGCAACACGTCAACCAACAACTCTTACAGAACTACGGGAACAGTTCGAGGAGGTGCGGCATAACGTATTCCGTCATTTGTACTATCGACTGAATGCCAGAGTTAGCACCTCCATTGCTGCCCGTGGAGGCTACAACACGTACTAGTATCGGTGTTTCAGCATGGGCCGATACCTGGTACCTCAGAACTGCTTGTGCTACTGATCTGTCACTGTAACAATTGCATGTACTCCATATCTACTGTTGGAACAATAAATGTTGAGTGTATTGGAAACCTCTAAAATGATGTACCATTTTTCCCCGGAGTATATCTATATATGGATATCGAAAATTGAGGTACGAATTATTAATATTAATTATACAAGGAGGCCAATGAAACTTACATAATTAGAAATGTACAGAAGAATAGACATTCACAAAAAAAAATGTCTGTGCTAGCCATTAAGAGAGGCAAAAGGAAGTTGTGATGTCACCACTAGACACCACACTTGCTAGGTGGTAGCTTTAAATCGGCCGCGGTCCATCAGTACATGTCGGACCCGCGTGTCGCCACTGTGTGATCGCAGACCGAGCGCCACCACATGGCAGGTCTAGAGAGACGTACGAGCACTCGCCCCAGTTGTACGGACGACATTGCTAGCGACTACACGTACGAAGCCTTTCTCTCATTTGCCGAGAGACAGACAGAATAGCCTTCAGCTAAGTCCATGGCTACGACCTAGCAAGGCGCCATTAACCATATCTGGAGAGAGTCTCACTTGTATTATCAAGAGATATGTACCACAAGGAAATTAAAGTTAAGTAAACCTAAGCTCCGTTCTTTTCTTTATAGCATTCATAAGTATCCTGTTTCTGACTTAACGCAAGACGGCGAGAGTTGACGCGTGCCCTTCCGGCTACTTCTCAGTGTGGCGTAGCTAGCTTGTTACGCCACAACAGAAGTAGAGACACACATACACACTGAAACATCCTCTTAGAAAATTTAGTAAATTACTGTGCTGATAAACCTCTTACGTTATTTGATGTTCAAACAGTTGAGCAGAACTGAACATACTCAGACTTTTCTCTCTTTACTTATTCTGATCAACACTAGACTGACACACAATATTTTTAGCGCAACGCGATATGACTTTAATAATCTCTACAAAAGAATGGCCCTGACCGACAATAACGTATACCTTTCATGAATTACTTACCTCACAAAAATCTTCGTTACTCGAACTACTGCCATACAGCGAGCGCCAATACTGGCAGCTAAATGAAAGATTCTAGCTATTGAAGGCTCTAACTACTGATAGGCATAGTTAGCAAATGAAAGATTTTGATAGAGAACAAACAATGTATTTACCTTAATAATATTCAAAATGGCTCAAATGGCTCTTAGCACTATGCGACTTAACTTCTGAGGTCATCAGTCGCCTAGAACTTAGATCTAATTAAACGTAACTAACCTAAGGACATCACACACATCCACGCCCGAGGCAGGATTCGAACCTACGACCGTAGCGGTCGCTCGGCTCCAGACTGCAGCGCCTAGAACCGCACGGCCACTCCGGCCGGCAATATTCAAAAGTCATCATATATATAGATATGTCATTTCATGATATACAGTATTACAAATTTACTCTTTCTGATGGACACACGTCCAGATCGTCCGCTCTAAAATTCTGCCATCTCTCCCTCCACATCCACCACTGCTGGCGGCTCACCTCCAACTGCGCAACGCTGCGCGCTCTTTACATCCAACTGCCCAACACTACAATAGCAAATATTCCAACAATGCAAACAAGCCACAGACTGCACACAGCACAGCCGGTGATTTTCATATAGAGCGCTATTTGGCGTTACCAGCATAAAAACCTAAACAGCCTACTTACAACACAGACACACACACACACACACACACACACACACATATGAGGAAAGTTTTCCTCTCTCCCTCTCACACTGCTACCAACTTCTACTCCGCCTACCAGTGAGGCGCTATCGTGGAAATGATACACGAAAATAAAAACGCTTCGTGAAATCGCATTCTAGTGTCGTTGGTGTTTAAATTTTGCAGATGTTTCATTTTGCAGTAATAGGCGCGTAGCAGTCAGCTAAAATGCTACGACCGCTACGTCGTTAATGTTGTCAGCAGTGCAAACAAAACATCTTAGTAACGAAACCCTGGGTCGGCAACACACACACAGTACATAACGTTGGTTATTGGCGTAGTTTTTTAGCTTACGTTTGTCTAAGAGTAAATCCAACTAGATTTTCCGCCGATACCAGAAACTTTGAAGTAAGTTCCTAGTTTTCAGTTTCTTCATTTTGAAAAGCTACAACTTGCCTTATAATACGGCACTATATTTGTTTTAAGGTCCGTCTCGAAGAATAACACTAACGAGTCGAACTGAAAGACAAAGAGCTAGAGACAGAGACCTCTTGCGTAGACACACTTTTAGGAACAACGTGCACACACTGGACGTAATTGTAAATAATTTGAATATTTATAGTTGAGGTTTGACAAATTTACATGCAGATCGAAACGTTTCACCTCTGAGGTTAGGTGATAGAACGGGATTCACATTCTACACACATCGAAAACAGTTTTGCATCACCTCGGTTCTTAGAGTTTCGGAACCTGTGCAGAAAAGTGGAATACAGATTAACATAAACATAATTTTCGCCCTTTCCATTGCTCATGAAAACCGCATATTGCATGTTGTACCACCACACAGCAAGACCTTCAGAGGTGGTGGTCCAGATTGCTGTGCACACCGGTATCTCTAATACCCATTAGCACGTCCTCTTGCATTGATGCATGCCTGTATCCGTCTAGGCATACTATCCACAACTTCATCAAGGCACTGGTGGTCCAGAATGTCCCACTCCTCAACAACTATTAGGTGTAGATCCCTCCGAGTGGTTGGTGGGTCACGCTGTCCATAAACAGCCCTTTTCTACCTATCCCAGGCATGTTCGATAGTGTTCATGTCTGGAGAAAATGCTGGTCCCTCTAGTCGAGCGATGTCGTTATCCAGAAGGAAGTCATTCACATGTGTACGATGGGGGCGCGAATTGTCGTCCATGAAGACGAATGCCTCACCAATATGCTGCCGATATTGTTGCACTATCGGTCGGAGGATGACATTCACGTATCGTACAGCCGTTACGACGCCTTGCATGACCACCAGCAGCGTATATCGGCCCCCACATAAAGCCACCCCAAAAACAGCAGGGAACCTCCAGCTCGTTGCACTTGCTGGACAGTGTGTCTAAGGCGTTCAGCCTGTCCGTGTTGCGCCGGCCGCGGTGGTCTCGCGGTTCTAGGCGCGCAGTTCGGAACCGTGCGACTGCTACGGTCGCAGGTTCGAATCCTGCTTCGGGCATGGATGTGTGTGATGTCCTTAGGTTAGTTAGGTTTAAGTAGTTCTAAGTTCTAGGGGACTGATGACCACAGCAGTTGAGTCCCATAGTGCTCAGAGCCATTTGAACCATTTTTTTGTCCGTGTTGCCTCCAAACATGTCTCCGACGATTGTGTGGTTGAAGGCATATGCGATACGCATCGGTGAGGAGAACGTGATGCCAATCCTTCGGCATGTTGTTGGGCCCGTCTGCAGTGCGCTGCATGGTGTCGTGTTTGCAAAGAGGGACCTCGCGATGGACGTCGGGGGTGAAATTGCGCATCATGCAGCCTATTGCGCACAGTTTGAGTCGTAACACGATGTCCTGTGGCTGCACGAAAAGCATTATTCAACATGGTGGCGTTGCTGTCAGGGTTCCTCCGAGCCATAACCCGTAGGTAGCGTTCATCCACTGCCGTAGTAGCCCTTGGGCGTCCTGAGTGAGGCATGTCATCGACAGTTCCCGTCTCTCTGTATCTTCTACATGTCCGAAGAACATCGCTTCGATTCACTCCGAGACGCCTGGACACTTCCTGGGACTAAATAACAATGCAGTCGCAATCTAACCGCGGTATTGACCGTCTAGGCATGGTTGAACTACAGACAACACGAGCCGTGTACCTCCTTCCTTGTGGAATGACCGGAACTGATCGGCGGTTGGCCTCTCCGTCTAATAGGTGCTCTCATGCATGGTTGTTTACATCTTTGAGCGGGTGTGTGATACAATATCCACAGACAATGTCTATCTTCAGGAGTTCTGGGAACTGGGGTGATGCAAAACTTTTTTTTGATGTGTGGTTTTTCATAAGAGAAAAGTTCATTTGCCACCGTTAATGCCAAATTTACTTTTCAACGCACTATATTAAGGACTCACTTCAAATAATCGAACGATTGAACAGAAATCGAAGGACAAGTCTAATAATATTCGTAGCTACAATGCATCATTTGTTAAGTTAGTTCTGAGGCTAATCTGTGTCTTTAATTCCCTTACGCTTCCGCTTCTCCCTTTCTTACTCTTTTCCTCATAGCGTTCAGGTAAGAACTAACAATCGGCATCTGGCAAGAATTAATAACATGCCTACGAAAAAATTCCAATTAATTATACAAAACAATTTAAGTTCCGTTACTTTATGAAAAAAATGGGTTGAATTTCGACAACAGCTAATTCTAGTAAACATTACTACATCCAGCCCAATACTATTTCACATCATCAAAAATAATTCTATCGTTTATAAAACCTAGCTGACTACAAAATCTAATCATGATGGAATGTCTCTGTAGAGTCGCTTCATAACACTTGTTGTCTAATTTTATTCTGTTTACGTTATCCTCTGCACAGTTTTTTGCAACATAGTTCAATTATCTCACCCAGAAGGACTGAACAGTGGAGTCGATGAAAATTCGATGTTAATCTGAGTTAAATGCAAGCAACTTGTTGTTCACAACAGTATGTCAATTATTTGTGTGATCCATTTATTTCCTGTGGGCAGTTCACACCCATATTTATCATGTCCTTCCTCTACCTTACTTTTTGTGTGCTAGGATTTGAGTGCAGAATGAGATTTTCACTCTGCAGCTGAGTGTGCGCTGATATGAAACTTCCTGGCAGATTAAAACTGTGTGCCGGACCGAGACTCGAACTCGGGACCTTTCCCTTTCGCGGGCAAGTTCTCTGCCATCTGAGCTGCCCAAGCTCTTGCCCGTGAAAGGCGAAGGTCCCGAGTTCGAGTCTCGGTCCGGCACACAGTTTAAATCTGCCAGGAAATTTCAGGATGTGAGTGAATGTGTGTTTTCATGTGTCTTTTCATGTTTGTTTGTTCTTAGTACTTGAGTTGCTTTTCGTTTGCTGGGAGCACAGGTTAACCATCCTTGTATCTCTAATCTGGACAAAGAGGCCTATGTCTTTTGTTGTCTGTTAGGTTGGTGGCGGAAAAAACCCCTCTGGTTGCTTTCGTTTGAGGCGTGGATCTTATGATGCTCCGAGCGGAGCGTCACTCTGTTGCTAGCTGTTGGTGAGTGCGGCTCATAGCTCTTAAGTAAGCCTTATGCTACCAGTGATGAGATAGGTCGTAGCCTTAACCACGGTCTTCGTGTGTTGAGTCGTTGAGGATATTTAAGTTCTTCAGCCTAACTAGAGTGTTCCTATTAATACTGCGGGACGTGCTATGCATTGTCGATTTTGGGAAATCTCGAGCTCATAATTTTATCCAAAGTGGTCGTTTAGAACATTTGCGCTCCACGAAATATGTTTAGGCAGAGATAGGGCGCTTTCGATCTTATGTGAATGTGACAGTAAATTGACTTCGTATGCGTCTGATAATTCTTTTCATTTATTGTACTTATCTTCCACCTCTTATGGTGTATGCTTTGTTCTAGTTGTCTCATGTGATCTTGATTCTGTGAGCCTTCAGCTCCGTTACCCCATCTCTATATGTTGTCCGTTCTCGTTTAATTGATCAATGCTGGATGATTTAATTGAGACATTCCGATTTCGTATTTTGTAGGAACTTTTGGCAACTGCTTTTAATTATTGGGGCCATGTGTTTTCCTGAACCACTGGGGTATCAACTCGCGCCATCCATGATCTCTTCTTTCTTGTAATCGTGTTCCGTAATTGATTCTACACTTCTCGTGATTTTCCTTTTATTTCTGTTTGGAACCGTTGAATGCGTGACTAGTCCAACGCGTGACCAGTTCGGTTCATTGTAAATTGTGTACTTGAATCTTCGCGTCGTATATTTATGATAACAATATGTTTCAATCAGCATAAACCTCTTTGTGCTTAGGGCATGAACTTAATGGTGGAGGTTTGCTCCTCTAAAATTGGTCTTTTTTCATGTGAATCTTGATTGGATGAATGAAATCGCATGTTCCTTTTCCTCTCTTGCCCCTCAAATTTTTCTTTCTTTCTTTTTTTATGCGGCCGGCCACGAATTCCTCTCCTGTGGCAGCCTCTTCACCTCAGAGTAGCACTTGCAACCTACGTCTTCAATTATTTGCTGCATGTATTCCAATCTCTGCCTTACTCTACAGGTTTTGCCCTCTACAGCTCCCTCTAGTACCACGGAAGTCATTCCCTCATGTCTTAACAGATGTCCTATAACCCTGTCTCTTCTGTTTGTCAGTGTTTTCCACATGTTCCTTTCCTCTCCGATTCTGCGCAGAACCTCCTCATTCCTTACCTTATCAGTCCACGTAATTGTCAACATTCGTCTGCAACACCACATCTCAAATGCCTCAATTCTCTTCTGTTCCGGCTTTCCCACAGTCCATGTCTCACTACCATACAATGGTGTACTCCAGACGTACACTCTCAGAAATTTGTCCCTTAATTGAAGACCTGTGTTTGATACTAGTAGACTTCTCTTGGCCAGGACTACCTTTTTTGCCAGTACTCGTCTGCTTTTGATATCCTGCTTGCTCTGTCCACCATTGGCTATTTTTCTGCCTAGGTAGCAGAATTCCTTAACTTCATCTGCTTCGTGACCATCAATCCTGATGTTAAGTTCCTCGCTGTTCTCATTTCTGCTACTGATCATTCCTTTCGCCTTTCTTCGATTTACTCTCACTTTATATTTTTACTCACTAGATCGTTCATTGGGCAACGGCCTTGCCGCAGTGGGTACACCGGTTCCCGTGAGATCACCGAAGTTAAGCGCTGTCGGGTGTGGCCGGCACTTGGATGGGTGACCATCCAGGCCGCCATGCGCTGCTGTCATTTTTCGGGGTGCACTCAGCCTCGTGATGCCAATTGAGTAGCTACTCGACCGAATAGTAGCGGCTCCGGTCAAAGAAACCCATCGTAATGACCGGGAGAGCGGTGTGCTGAACACACGCCCTTCCTGTCCGCATCCTCAAATGAGGATGACACGGCGGTCGGATGGTCCCGATGGGCTACTTGTGGCCTGAAGACGGAGACTGTTCATTAAATTCAGCAGATCATGTAATTCTTCTTCACATTCACTCGGAATAGCAATGTTATCAGTGCATCCTATCACTGATAACCTTTCATCTTGAATTTTAATCCCAGTCCTGATCCTTTCTTTCATTTCCATCATTGCTTCTTCGATCTACAGATTGAACAGCAGGGAGGAAAAACTACATCCCTGATTTACACAATTTTTCATCCGAGCCCTTCGTTCTTGGTCGTCCACTCTTATTATTCCCTTTTGGCTCTTGTACATATTGTGTATTTCCCGTCCCTCCCTATATCTTACTCCTATTTTTCTCAGAATTTCGAACACCTTGCATCATTTTACATTGTCGAACGCTTTTCCCACGTCTTTATTTTTCTTTAGTCTTCCTTCTATTATCAACCGCAACATTAGAAATGCCTCTCTGGTGTCTTTACGTTTTCTAGAGCCAAACTGATCATCTAGCATATCCTCAAATTTCTTTTCCATTTTTCTGCATATTATTCTTGCCAGCAACTTGGATGCACGAGCTTTTAAGCTAATGGTGATAATTCTCGTACTTGTCAGGTCTTACAGTCTTCGGAACTGTGTGGATGATATTTTTCAGAAAGTGAGATTATATGTCCACAGATCCATACATTCTTCATAGCAACGTGAATAGACGCTTTGTTGCCACTTCCCCCAATGATTTTAGAAATTATGATGGAATGTTATCCATCCCTTCTCCTTTATTTGATCTTACGTCCACCAAAGCTCTCTTAAATCCTGCTTCTAATACCGGATCCTCTGTCTCTTCTAAATCTACTTCTGTTTCTTCTTCTATCAGATCAGACAAATATCCCCGTCACAGAGGCTTTCAATGTATTCTTTTCACCTATCCGCGCTCTCCTCTGCATTTAACAGCGGGATTCCCGTTGCACTCTTGATGTTACCATCCCTCCTTTTAATGTCCCCGAAGGCTGTTTGGACTTTCCTGTATGCTGAGTCAGTCCTTCCGACTATCATTCCTTTTTAGATTTCCTCACATTTTTCATGCAGCCAATTTGTCTTAGGTTCCTTGCACTTCCTATCTATTTCATTCCTCAGCGACTTATATTTCTATGTTCCCGAGTTTCCCAGAACATTTTTATACTTCCTCCTTCCATCGATCAACTCACCTACGACTAGTGAAATTCTACAAAATAATTCCATTTTATCAAAGCAGATAAATTTATTTCATGATCAATCACCGGTTAAGAATGTTGATATGATTTTCATCATGTTTCTTTGTGGATATCTATGAATAAATGTGTTAAGCAAACTCTCAAATCGAGTGTCCTGTCACCTCCTTTATAGAACATCAAATAACTACCTAATTTGAAGTTAACGCTTTTAGTCAATTAGTTCTTTAAAATACTAACCTGGTTTCGCACGCTGCCCAAACACAAGTTGTTGGTTAATTTTTTGAGTTTATTTATCACTATTACGTCCTCTGAGTTTTTATCTGGTTTACTACAGTTGAATCGGTTTCACCTTTTTTTTTTTTTTTTTTACCTAATGATCTAATAATTTCCAGTTCAGCCTTTCAACGTATGTTGCGAAGGGCTGGCTGGTGGCAACCCTGTGATGTAATTATGCATTGTCCCTTGTAGGTGGCTTAACCACTGTTTGTCCGCAAATGTTAAGTGGGGGTTCAAGTGGCTCTGAGCGCTATGGGACTTAACTGCTGAGGTCATCAGTCCCCTAGGACTTAGAACTAATTAAACCTAACTAACCTAAGGACATCACACACAGCCATCCCCGAGGCAGGATTCGAACCTGTGACCGTAACGGTCGCTCGGTTCCAGACTGTAGCGCCTAGAGCCGCTCGGCCACTCCGGCCGGCGCAAATGTTAAGTGTGCATGCAAACTGGTACTTAACGCACATGATTTCAGTCAAGTACCAGCAGGATATTGACGGGTAGCTTTTAACGTCTGCTACTATTGCAATTGTAATAACATCGATTCTCGTCTGCCTCATTTTACGTTTCTAGCATTTGTAGACTTAGAGAACGCTTTTGACAATGTTAGCTGGAATATTCTCTTTCAAATTCTGAAGGTGGCAGGGGTCAATAAAGGGAACGAAAAGCTATTTACAATTTGTACAGAAACCAGACGGCAGTTATAAAAGTCGAGGGGCATGAAAGGGAAGCAGTGGTTGGGAAGGAAGTGAATCAGGGTTGTAGTCTATCCCCAATGTCATTCAATTTGTATATTGAACAAGCAGTAAAGGAAGCAAAAGAAAAATTTGAAATAGGTATTAAAATCCATGGAGAAGAAATAAAAACTTTGAGGTTCTCCTATGACACTGTACTCGTAATTCTGTCAAAGACAGCAGAGGACCTGGAAGAGCAGTTGAACGGAATGGACAGTGTCTTGAAAGGAGTATATAAGGTGAACATCAACAAAAGCAAAACGAGGATAATGGAATGTAGTCTAATTAAATCAGGTGATGCTGAGGGAATTAGATTAGGAAATGAGACACTTAAGATGGTAGTTGAGTTTTGTTATTTGGGGAGCAAAATAACTGATGATGATCGAAGCAAAGAGGATATAAAATGTAGACTGGCAATGACAAGGAAAGTGTTTCTGAAGAAGAGAACTTTGTTAACATCGAGTATAGATTTAAGTTTCACGAAGTCTTTTCTAAAAGTATTTATGTGGAGTGTAGCCATGTATGGATGTGAAACATGAACGATAAACAGTTTAGACAAGAAGAGAATATAAGCTTTCGAAATGTGGTGCTACAAAAGAATGCTGAAGATTAGATGGGTAGATCACGTAAGTAATGAGGAGGTACTGAATATAATTGGGGAGCAGACGAATCTGTGGCACAATTTGAGTAGAAGAAGGGATAGTTTGGCAGAACATGTTCCGGGGCATCAAAGGATCACCAAGTTAGTATTCGAGGGCAGCGTGGAGGGTAAAAATCGTAGAGGGAGACCAAGAGGAAGGGGTGATTAGTGCCCTTCTCTCAGGTCTTATAATGAAGGATTTTTTTTTTTTTTTTGAGAAATTAAAGTATCTCCTAGGACAAGTTTTAGTCCTGTGTAAAATAAAGGGTCATAATTTTTCGTGACTAGACTCAAAGAGTAACAGAGGATATCGTAATGAGAGTGACACATTACCTAAAAAAAGCAGATTCGGAAGGATGTAGTTTGCATTAGCTACTTGCAGCTGAAGAAGCTTGCACAGGATAGAGTAGCATGGAGAGCTGTATTAAACCAGTCTCTGGACTGAAGACCAAAGCAACAACATCTTTATAATGTGTATAACATGTAAATATATGTATGTGATGTATAAAGTGGTATCATTGTAACAAAAAATATTGAATAATTCTTGGACAATTTACATTTATAAATATTCAGACGAACATTGGTCATAAACTTTTTAAACAAAAATGTTTGGTTTTTCCGTTATACTGACTGCGAGAAAGAAAATGATGTGCTGTTCTGTTAAAAATTGTTTTTTCGATTTATTACTCGCAGTCAGTTTGAACTAAGATAGGAGTGCATGTAAACCATTACACTTATTGATTATCCTATACGTACTCTTTCTTCTTACATACGAATTACAAGCAAAAATTGTGTACACTACGGTGTGCAGTTTTCTTTTCTTCTTGGATGTTGTTTATTTACAGTAAACAAGAAAGTTGATTAGAATACTACTAAAGAATCCGGAACTTTGTAACCCGCCCTTGAGCTAATTAAAACAATTCAAAATACTGCTATTCAAGCTACTATCTCTTCATATCGAGCAGCTGGAGAGGTGTCTCCCATACCGCGTATACGAATTTCAGCGTCATCTTCTTCGTCTCCTTCCAAGGATTACGTGTTGCATCCACTTGTTCCGTTCTCTATCATCCATGCAGCGATCTCTGATGAAGTCTACCTAGTTCTCTCTTTCAAATCGGCCGATAATATATTATCTGAATCGGCAATCTTTTTACTGTCATTCTAGCAACATAATCCTCCCATTTCATTCTAGTCTCTTATATGTTGCCATTAACTGAAAAGATTTTTAAATATGATCTTCCTGTTTCATTGTTTATTTTATCCATTTTATTACACACAGACGAACTCCATCTCTGCCGCTTGCATACATGATTTTTTTTCCTCATTACTGTACATGGTTCCCTACAGATTTACCCGTTCATTTTAATCGACTTCAATTCCCAATCAAGATTTCGATTGCAATAACAATAAACAAGGCTTAAGTCCAGACGGGGGGGGGGGAATAGGAAACGAGGGTGAGGGGGGGAGGCGAGGAAATGAACATATAGAGGGTCAGGAGAAGATGGGCGTAGAGAAGGGAGGGGAGAGTTTAGGATTGATATCCAATTCCCATATATATTTAGCAATTGTGAAGCATTGCCGGGTTCGCTGGTGTAATACAGACGTGAACAGTCGTTTGAAGATGACGTATCGGTTCGAAACTGTAACGGCGTTATTTATATATATAAAAAAACTTTAAACTTTGTGTTCTGCCTTACTGCAGGTCTCGTCATGGGGGAAACCTCGTCAGAGAGGTCCACCGCATGAGGGTCTAGGGAAGTGATACCAGTGGTGGTTTCCCGTTGCCTTCCACTGATGATGATGAAATGATAATGAGGACGACACAACACCCAGACTCCGACCCACCCGGGAATCGAACCCGGGCCCGTTGGCGTAACACACCTCCGCGATGACCACTCAGCTATAGGGGCGGGGTTTATATATATATATATATATATATATATATATATATATATATATATATATATATATATATATATATATATCATTGTTAAAAGTGGATGGTTACTAGAATGAGATTTTCACTCTGCAACGGAGTGTGCGCTGATATGAAACTTCTTGGCAGATTAAAACTGTGTGCCGGACCGAGACTCGAACTCGGGAAGTTTGCCTTTCGCGGGCAAGTGCTCTACGAACTGAGCTACCCAAGCACGACTTACGCCCCGTCCTCATAGTTTTACTTCTGCCAGTACCTCGTCTCCTACCTTCCAAACTTTACAGCAGGTCTCCTGCGAACCCTGCAGAACTAGCACTCCTGAAAGAAAGGATGTTGCGGAGACATGGCTTAGCCACAGCCTGGGGGATGTTTCCAGAATGAGATTTTCACTCTGCAGCGGAGTGTGCGCTAATATGAAACTTCTTGGCTGATTAAAACTGTGTGCCGCACCGAGACTTGAAATCGGGGCCTTTGCCTTTCGCGGGCAAGTACTCTACCAACTGAGCTACCCAAGCACGACTCACGCCCCGTCCTCACAGCTTTACTTCTGCCAGTACCTCGTCCCCTACTTTCCAAACTTTACAGAAGCTCTCCTGCGAACCTGGTAGAGCACTTGCCCGCGAAAAGCAAAGGTCCCGAGTTCGAGTCTCGGTCCGGCACACAGTTTTAATCTGCCAGGAAGCTGGATGGTTACTGTTTTCTTCTTTGTAAGAATCAACGTGGAAACAGTTTCTTACTAGCACCTGCAATGTGTCAATTTCGTGGTAACGCACTCGGAACGTTCTCAATAAGGTACTCATTTTCTAATTTGTCTCATTTTTGGGATGCTGCGGTGGGAA
Organism: Schistocerca nitens; assembly: GCF_023898315.1. NCBI lineage: Eukaryota > Metazoa > Arthropoda > Insecta > Orthoptera > Acrididae > Schistocerca > Schistocerca nitens. The sequence continues at coordinate 187,746,670 of NC_064622.1, forward strand.
GCGTGATTCTGTGAACCTTTTCAATTTTTTGATTACAAATCAGTTTTGCAGAGAGATAAATTTTTTCGCTCTCCTGACAAATGTAAATTTTTGCGTTGAAGCCTTTCAAATATCCATTCTTCAGTCTCTCCTGTAGCTTTCTGTGTAGTGGGGTTTATTGTGACCCTAGTTTCGTCTTCTGCGGTGGGAGACAGAAGATCGTTCCCAGAAGCCGACAGATAAGGGCCGTGCGGCAGGCTACTGTCCAGGGCCTGGCCTCGATGCACAGGTGTTGAGGGAGCGGGTCTCCGCGTGTAGATTTGTGTCTCCGGCGTGTTGCCGCGCGGCCGAGGAATGCGGCGAGCCGGCGGGGAACACGGACGATAGGCCGCCAGATAAGCACCCGCCTAGTCCACACAGTCTGCCGCCGGAAAGCGCTCACAGAGGCGCCGCCCAACGACTCCAAACACCGGAAAAGCGGCAAAGCAGTGCGGCAAGTGCCTACAGAAAGACGCGCGTGCCATTCAGACAACGCGACAACACTGAGGACTCTCTGCGACTCGCATCGTACGGACGTTAACCCATAGTCCAGACACGTGACCGTTGCAATCGAAAACTGATATTAGTCTTGACCACTTATTTTATCCTGTCTTAGGCGTTCCGGCCTTGCACCATTCTCAAAGGCTCTACAAGAGAGAAAACATGAATGGGTATCAGTAAAAATACATTGGTAGAATTACACAAAACATAGTTCGTACATACGGAAGAAGTTAGCACTCAGTGAATAACACTGATAAAATACATGAACTACACATCGTAAAAAAGAGAGGTAGAACTCACCAGAATATCTATAACACAATCTCAGGTAAAATGACCTCCCCCCCATGAACCATACACCTTGCTGTTGGTGGGCAGGCTTGCGTGACTCAGCGATACAGATAGCCAAAACGTAGGTGCAACCACAACGGAGGGGTATATCTGTTGAGAGGCCAGACAAATGTGCGGTTCCTGAAGATTGGCAGCAACCTTTTCAGTAGTTGCAGGGGCAACAGTCTGGATGATTGACGTAACACTAACCAAAACAGCCATGCTGTGCTGGTACTGCGAACGGCTGAAAGCAAGGACAAACTACAGCCGTAATTTTTCCCGAGGGCATGCAGCTTTAGGTTCGCCGATGACATTGTAATTCTGTCAGAGACAGCAAAGGACCTGGAAGAGCAGCTGAACGGAATGAGCAGCGTCTTGAAAGGAGGATATAAGATGAACATCAACAAAACCAAACAAGGATAATGGAATGTAGTCGAATTAAGTCGGGTGATGCTGAGGGAATTAGATTAGGAAATGAAACACTTAAAGTAGTAAATGAATTTTGCTATTTGGCGAGCAAACTAACCGATGATGGTCGAAGTACAGAGGATATAAAATGTAGACTGGCAATGGCAAGGAAAGCGTTTCTGAAGCCGGCCGCGGTGGTCTCGCGGTTCTAGGCGCGCAGTCCGGAACCGTGCGACTGCTACGGTCGCAGGTTCGAATCCTGCCTCGGGCATGGATGGGTGTGATGTCCTTAGGTTAGTTGGGTTTAAGTAGTTCTAAGTTCTAGGAGACTGATAACCACAGCAGTTGAGTCCCATAGTGCTCAGGGCCATTTTGAGCGTTTCTGAAGAAGACAAATTTATTAACATCGAGTATAGATTTAAGTGTCAGGAAGTCGTTTCTGAAAGTATTTGTATGGAGTGTAGGCATGTATGGAAGTGAAACGTGGACGATAAGTAGTTTGGGCAAGAAGAGAATAGAAGCTTTCGAAATGTGGTGCTACAGAAGAATGCTGAAGATTAGATGGGTGGATCACATAACTAATGAGAAGATGTTGAATAGAATTGTGCAGACAAGAAATTTGTGGCACAACTTGACTAGAAGAAGCGATCGGTAGGTAGGACATGCTCTGAGGCATCAAGGGACCAAGAGATGAATACACTAAGCAGATTCACAAGGATGTAGGGTGCAGTACGTACTGGGAGATGAAGCAGCTTGCACAGGATGGAGTAGCATGGATAGCTGCCTCAAACCAGACTCAGGACTGAAGACCACAACAACAACGACAGGTAAAATGAAACTGAATTTGTCAAACATGGGCACAAAGTATCTGGACTACATTCTTTGATGACAACTGAGTGAAAACTGTCTCACTCAACCAGTAAAACCTCTGTTGGCTACTGTTATAACCATAAATAAATGTAGACTACGCTAGTAAATGTAGACTACACAGCCTTGGTCAGTTAATGCTGTAACAGCGTTTCCTGTGCGTTACGTGTGTTGCACACCTATCAGGCGTTACCTATTATCAAAAGTGTAACGTTAAGAATACCCCTGACGAAACACTTTACAAGCAGTGGTCAACAAAGGGTCGCCAATTCGAATTCTACGAAAAATAGATCTATATTTTTGAAATCTGTTGTGTTTTTCAATGGCTCCACCAGACAACAGGCCCGCCGACAGTATGAATGGGTTCAATGTCTGCTGAGGCTGCATAATGGACAAGCATAGCTATGACAAATTCCATATAGCCGTAACACCGGAGCTATTCTCGTACACCAAGTGGAAATACTTTGGGCGATATTGAATGCTTCCAAGTCGCTATCACCGTCAACTAGAAACACTGTCTAAAACATCCATAAACGACCTCAAACTCAGTTATCCGTGTAGTTTCACCGATCGTCACCTCCGCATGTAACTTCTCGTTTCGTTGTTGTAGAAACCGCAAACACACTGCTGTCTGCTATTAGCAGCAGCCAGACAGCAGTCAATATCCATCTATGTGATTTGATTTCTATCTGTTCAGCTACTCTTATCAGCCAGTACGTCGAGAGAGCGTATGGAATTAGCAAGTAGTACATCCGTACGGTGATACTAATAAACTCATTCTACTTACCACTATCTCTCTGACTTCCAACACTCCGTTTTAAGGATAATAAACAGCTTGTAATAAACAGCTTCAATAACTCCCAGAATGTACAAAAAGAATAATGGTAACGTTATTTCGCATCGGCTGGCTAAATAACAGGTTTGGAAAAATGTGGAAAAACGAGAATGATGAAAAAATTTTCTGATGACACGAATTTTTACACAAGGTACATCAAAAAATGGAGACAGAGAAACGTAGCAAGTATATTACATTGGTAACATCGGTAGACATAATATACATGCCGCTCAGGATTAGCCGAGCGGTCTAAGGCGCTGCAGTCATAGACTGTGCGGCTGGTCCCGGTGGAGGTTCGAGTCCTCCCTCGGGCATGGGTGTCTGTGCTTGTCCTTAGGATAATTTAGGTTCAGTAGTGTGTAAGCTTAGGGACTGATGACCTTAGCAGTTAAGTCCCGCCCGCATCTCGTGGTCGTGCGGTAGCGTTCTCGCTTCCCACGCCCGGGTTCCCGGGTTCGATTCCCGGCGGGGTCAGGGATTTTCTCTGCCTCGTGATGGCTGGGTGTTGTGTGCTGTCCTTAGGTTAGTTAGGTTTAAGTAATTCTAAGTTCTAGGGGACTGATGACCATAGATGTTAAGTCCCATAGTGCTCAGAGCCAGCCAGTTAAGTCCCATAAGATTTCACACACACTTTTTCGTAATATACATGTACAGACAAATAGACGATTACTGTTTCAGAAAATACAGATAATTCATTCAAGTCAAAGAGCTTCACACACTGAGCAAGTCAATAACGCCTTGGTAAATTTGTGGTAAGGTCTATGGAACCAAACTGCTCCCTATGCTCCCTAGGCTTACACGCTAATTAAACTAACTTACGCTAAGGACAATAAAGACACCCATACCCGAGGGAGGACTCGAACCTCCGACAGGGAGAGGGGGGAGAGGGAGGCGCACGAACCGCGACAAGACGCCTAAAACCGCAGGGCTACTCCGCGTGGCAACGCCTCGGTCTGCTTACGGCCCTCAAGCAAGCAGTTATTCGGCTTGGCATTAATTGACAGAGTTGTTGGATGTCCTCCTGCGGAAGGTCGTGCCTGAGTCTGTCCAACTCGCTAGTTAGATCGTCAAAATGTCGAGCTGGTTGAAGGGCCTGCCCATAATGTTTCAAACGTTTTCAATTGGGGACAGATCCGGCGACTTTGCTGCCCAAGGTAGAGTTTTGCAAGCACGAATGCAAGCAGTAGAAACTCTCGCCGTGTACGGTTGGGTATTATCTTGCTGACATAATGACTTGCCATGAAGGACAACATAACGAGTCATACTGATTTGCTGTGAAGATGCCGCAGATGACAATCAAAGCGGTCCCGCTATGAAATGAAATGGCATCACAGACCATCACTATTGCTTGTAGGGCCGTAAGGCAGTCAGCAGTCAGCTTGGTATCCCAACACTATCCGGAATCTGTAGACACGTCTTCCATCTAATTTCATTGACGGAATAGAATTATCTTCAGTGACGAGACCCAATTCGAATTGAGCTCCGATGACCCAGAGAAGACGTATCGGGGAACGCCGCAGACAGCGGTGGGATACCATACTGGCTGTAGCCCACCACACGGCCCGATCACCAAGAGGGAGGACCTGGAATGTCATTTCATTTTATAGTAGTCTTCCATGTAGATGAAGATGAAATGGGAGATAAGATACTGCGTGAAGAGTTTGACAGAGCACTGAAAGACCTGAGTCGAAACAAGGCCCCGGGAGTAGACAACATTCCATTAGAACTACTGATGGCCTTGGGAGAGCCAGTCATGACAAAACTCTACCATCTGTTGAGCAAGATGTATGAGACAGGCGAAATACCCACAGACTTCAAGAAGAATATAATAATTCCAATCCCAAAGAAAGCAGGTGATGACAGATGTGAAAATTACCGAACTATCAGTGTAATAAGACACAGCTGCAAAATACTAACGCGAATTCTTTACAGACGAATGGAAAAACTGGTAGAAGCGGACCTCGGGGAAGATCAGTTTGGATTCCGTAGAAATACTGGAACACGTGAGGCAATACTAACCTTACGACTTATCTTAGAAGAAAGATTAAGAAAAGGCAAACCTACGTTTCTAGCATTTGTAGACTTAGAGGAAGCTTTTGACACTGTTGACTGGAATACTCTCTTTCAAATTCTGAAGGTGGCAGGGGTAAAAAACAAGGAGCGAAAGGCTATATACAATTTGTACAGAAACCAGATGGCAGTTATAAGAGTCGAGGGGCATGAAAGGGAAGCAGTGGTTGGGAATGGAGTGAGACAGGGTTGTAGCCTCTCCCCGATGTTATTCAATCTGTATATTGAGCAAGCAGTAAAGGAAACAAAAGAAAAATTCGGAGTAGGTATTAAAATTCATGGAGAAGAAGTAAAAACTTTGAGGTTCGCCGATGACATTGTAATTCTGTCAGAGACAGCAAAGGACTTGGAAGAGCAGTTGAACGGAATGGACAGTGTCTTGAAAGGAGGATATAAGATGAACATCAACAAAAGCAAAACGAGGATAATGGAATGTAGTCAAATTAAATCGGGTGTTGCTGAGGGGATTAGATTAGGAAATGAGACACTTAAAGTAGTAAAGGAGTTTTGCTATTTAGGGAGTAAAATAACTGATGATGGTCGAAGTAGAGAGGATATAAAATGTAGACTGGCAATGGCAAGGAAGTCGTTTCTGAAGAAGAGAAATTTATTAACATCGAGTATAGATTTAAGTGTCAGGAAGTCGTTTCTGAAAGTATTTGTATGGAGTGTAGCCATGTATGGAAGTGAAACATGGACGATAAATAGTTTAGACAAGAAGAGAATAGAAGCTTTCGAAATGTGGTGCTACAGAAGAATGCTGAAGATTAGATGGGTAGATCACATAACTAATGAGGAGGTATTGAATAGGATTGGGGAGAAGAGAAGTTTGTGGCACAACTTGACTAGAAGAAGGGATCGGTTGGTAGGACATCTTTTGAGGCATCAAGGGATCACAAATTTAGCATTGGAGGGCAGCGTGGAGGGTTAAAATCGTAGAGGGAGGCCAAGAGATCAATACACTAAGCAGATTCAGAAGGATGTAGGTTGCAGTAGGTACTGGGAGATGAAGAAGCTTGCACAGGATAGAGTAGCATGGAGAGCTGCATCAAACCAGTCTTAGGACTGAAGACCACAACAACAACAACAACAGTAGTCTTCCGTGGCACCCTTTCAGCATAGTGGTAGTTCGAGGATATTCGACGCCCTGCTTCGTTGCCATTCACGGCAAGCAATCCTGTGCTTACATTTCAGCAAGATAATGCTCGCCCGCAAACGGCGAGAATTTATACTGCTTGTTTGCGCTCTTGCAAAACCCTACCTTCGAAACAAGCGTCGCCGGATCTGCCACCAGTTGAGAACGGTTGGAGCAGTATGGTCAGCGCACTCTAACCAGCTCGGTATTTAACAATCTAACGCGCCAATTAGAATTTGGAACGATATTCCTCAGGAGAATATCAAACAACTCTGCCAATCAGTGCCAAGCAGAAAAACTGCTTGATAAGGACCAGAGATGGACCAACGCTCTTTCTCTTGAATAAATCATCGAGTTTTTCTAAAATTGTAATAATTTGTTTGTCTATTCATCTACACTACATCTAGCAATTTCCGTCTGTCCCATTCGGATAATTACTTAGTAGGCATCGTTCTTTTTTTATCTTAGGATGTACTTATTAAAAGTTATAAACCGTGTAATATGAAATAATTGTATATGGAACCATTATTGTGTTAACGATGGTTGTTGCAGTACGAAACAAATACTTCCAAAAAGATTTATTTTACTTTCACGGCTGGTTTCCAACTAAAGTGCCCATCCTTAGATTGCACACTTATTATAGAGTCAGATAAATAAGTGTAGCCATCTGAAGATGGGTATGATAGTCCGAAACCGGTCATGGAAGTAAAATAATGCTTCCTACATGTATTTTTGGATTGTTACACTCTCCATCAACAGTCTGTAACAGTTCAGTTGTAGGCGCACTTTACCGCAAAGAACAAAGGTTCCATGTTCCGTTTCAAGTTTGGCACACAGTTTTAATTTTCCAGGACGTTTCAGCCTTTCATATAGTAACAGCCACTGAGACTCAGCGCCCATGCAGCCTTAATTATTAGCCGGCCGAAGTGGCCGTGCGGCTAAAGGCGCTGCAGTCTGCAACCGCAAGACCGCTACGGTCGCAGGTTCGAATCCTGCCTCGGGCATGGATGTTTGTGATGTCCTTAGGTTAGTTAGGTTTAACTAGTTCTAAGTTTTAGGGGACTAATGACCTCAGCAGTTGAGTCCCATAGTGCTCAGAGCCATTTGAACCATTTTTGAACCTTAATTATTACGTTTATTCATAGCAAAAGAGTTATTCTACAATATAGTAATAATAGTAGTACGTGGACAGTCTGTCTCTTCATGCTAGAATTTTTAATTGCGGGTCATTGTATCTGGAGATAAAATCGATCTTTGAAGACATGTTAAAGCATGGATAGTCCACCATGAACAGGCTGGACTACGTCTCAATGTAAAGAGGACCAAACAACCGTCAACAGATGCAAATAACATTAACACTATCAGTATGCTTCTATCAACATCAACGGTATGGATCAGTCATATATTGAGTCTCTTAATGTCGCAGCACTCGGAGATTGAAGGTTTAGGACTGCAATGCGAATGAGTAAAATGTTTCAACCATCACGAATTCATCACGAAGTACGCCACTACGTCCAAATCTTCAAGTAAGCGGGCTTAAAAATTGCTGTGCTGGCTTATTCGCTCCCAAAACGCGTTACCAATGCTTGGTTTAAGAGGCATTGTGCTAAGACGTATAGAAAACATATCGACCAGCAGCTAGCCTGCTTGAACTGTACTGAGCAAAACATTGACTCGCAACGAAATAAGCAGAGCAACAACTTGCTCTAATGGAAACCACAACGTTTCGGTGCACATCTGGTTTGACACTTCATGATCATCTGGCAATGATGAAATTCGCAGGCGGTAACAGAATGGCAGCTATCTCTGAGAAGAAGATTAAAGCCATCTGCCGTGGGATGCTGTGCAGCAGCGAAACTCGGGTTTTCTTTGATAGACTATGGTAAACGACGTATTGGGAGACAGAGGTGATATTTCCTACATACACGATGACATCACTTTTCTGCTTCGAGGGGGTCGACCTCTTGCATGAACATCTTGTCGAAATCAGGATCACTTTGGATACTGGGGATGAAATCCTCTTCCAAAAACTTCACGTTCCGTTAGGTAGGCAACGTGCCATCAAGGAATATATCACAGATTATTCTGTGACTTGTCACTGCACACCGCACAGTCACCCGCTGAAGGTGAAGAGACTTCTAGATCGCGAAACGCGGATTCTCCATCCCACAAATGCCCCAATTTTCCTTCTTGACGAACCTATCCAAATGAAAGTTTGCTTCGTCGCTAAACCAAACCAAATTCACATCAGACCAGGCGTTCTCACCCTTTCTGGACGACCGTCATTGACAACACTGTCATCACAAACACTACCCGTCCTCTCAAACTTGCGAATTAAATTCTTCACTGTTAGCACACTTGGACTGGTTGTCTTCAGTTCTGTGGACATTAGCGTTGGCGAAACACTACCGCTGTTCCTTGGCCACGGGTCTTAATTGCTGATGGGTTTTAATTTTGTATTGGACGGGATGCAGGTCTTCAACAACAATTTGTCGCAGTGTCTCCCAGTTGATTTCCACCTGTTGTGCAGCTCGTCTGGTCAATTTCCTGGGGCTGATTTGAAACACAGCGCGTGTCTTCTCGATGTTTTCAGGCGTTCTCACCCTTTCTGGACGACCGTCATTGACACCACTGTCAATACAAACACTACCCGTTCTCTCAAACTTGCGAATTAAATTATTGACTGTTAGCACACTTGGACTGGTTGTCTTCAGCTTGAACTCGGTTGCAAACTTCCTTTGAAGCGCATTTGTGCTGTCATTGATCACATACTAGGCCTTCACAAGCGCTATACGCTCAGGCACGCTGTACCATGACATTTTCACGTGCAAATGAGCGACAACAACAACACGCGCCGGCCGCGGTGGTCTAGCGGTTCTGGCGCTGCAGTCCGGAACCGCGGGACTGCTACGGTCGCAGGTTCGAATCCTGCCTCGGGCATGGGTGTGTGTGATGTCCTTAGGTTAGTTAGGTTTAAGTAGTTCTAAGTTCTAGGGGACTTATGACCTAAGATGTTGAGTCCCATAGTGCTCAGAGCCATTTGAACCATTTGAGCCAACAACACGCGTGCGCAAGCACATACTAATTCTCATCATGCCCCGTGTCCAACCATGCAGTTTGAACTTCCTAACACACACCGTTCAGAAGCTATGACGATTTTATTTCACACAGTTCACTCGGACCAAGCACAATTAGCGGCAAGTGGAGACAGGGAGCCGAAGTAGCAAACCACGCTACACCGTGTAAAAAAACTAAATGGGAAAGGTAAACAAAGAATGTCGCAGTATTCAGAGATTGCAGACTTACGAGAGGCATTCACTAAGTAATGCTACGCATTTTTTTTTTCTTTGTAAAAATGAGGAACTTGTTGTGAGACATCGTGGCATGTCCCCACTGCAGTCCACGTAGTTTCATAAGTTTCAACAGGTAGGCGGTATGAAATGAAATGAAAGTATGGCATTGTTGGCCGAGAGGTCCCATTCGGGTTCGGCCGCCAAGTGCAATATTTCTAATAGCGACACACTGGGTGAATTGGGGCCGATGATGAGGATGAAAGGACAACACAACACCCACTCTCCAACCCGGCCGGGAATCGAACACGAGCGCAGTGCATGGGAAGCAAGCACGTTACCACCGAGCTACGCAGGCGTACTGGTAGGCCGTGGCGCTTTGTGTAGCCTTCAAATGGCGTCTGTAACGGAGGTGCGTTACAAGCAGAGCGCTGTCGTTGAGTTTCTTTTGGGGGAAAACCAGAGTATCACAGATATTCATAGGCACTTGCAGAACGACTACGGAGACCTGGACGTGAACAAAAGCATGATAAGTCGTTGGGCGCGGCGTCTATAACAAGGTCGCACAAACATATCCAATCTCCCTCGTGCCGGCACACCGCGCGCAGATCTGACTCCAGTGTTGGAACGTGCGGACACTCTCAAATGGTTCAAATGGCTCTGAGCACTATGGGGCTTAACGACTGAGGTCATCAGTACCCTAGAACTTAGAACTAATTAAACCTAACTAACCTAAGGACATCACACACATCCATGCCCGAGGCAGGATTCGAACCTGCGACCGTTGCGGTCGCGCGGTTCCAGACTAAAGCGCCTAGAACCGCAGGGCCACACTGGCCGGCCACTCTTATTCAGCGTTTTCGTGAATACAAAAGCGCAAACGAAGTTCTTTTTCTCAGGGACAATTCAAGGCCTCACATAGGTCTGTGCAACAGCTTGTAAGACATCGTGTTCTCCTGACCTTCAATGCTTACACATTCCGCCCACACAATCATATTCTGCACATCAAGACGCTTCATTCTAACCCAAACCCGATAAGACAAAGTCAATGTTGTATGAATTCATGTAAACGATATGCAAATAACTAATAAATCGCAAGTGCGCGCCGTGGTTGAAATACTCGAGGCTTGCGTGCATACATACATTTCAGACACGACGGTCACAGGAGCTTTTAGTTCGAGAGAGACAACTGCACACCAGGAGGCCAGTCCCAACCCATCTACGTCGGCTGGTGGCCGCCTGTGGAGTGGACAGCGTTCGCCTGAGGGAAAGGAGGAACGACCCTGTATTCGGCTTAAAAGCAAATTCCGCTACATTGTGTGGGAGCAGCCAGCCTGCACATTCTTTACATATAGTACGCAGTTTCAGAGATTTTCACAGGGAGACAGCACACGAAAAACGCTGATACTACAGATTTCCAGATTTGTCGTCTTAAACGAAACGTCATTCTCCCATTTTAGAAGGGCAATGCTGATTGGCAGACGATATTTCTGACGCCTTGAGCTGTAGGAGTGATGGAAGAGACCGAAAGATATACCCCTTAACGTCTGGCATGGAGAGGCGCCGTTCCATTGTCACTCTTGGAGTGAGGAACAAGTCTCTCCTCAGTACTTCACTGGGAGAGCACCTCTGTTGAGAGCGAATTGCCGGCCGGAGTGGCCGTGCGGTTCTAGGCGCTACAGTCTGGAGCCGAGCGACCACTGCAGTCGCAGGTTCGAATCCTGCCTCGGGTATGGATGTGTGTGATGTCCTTAGGTTACTTAGGTTTAATTAGTTCTAAGTTCTAGGCGACTGATGACCTCAGAAGTTAAGTCGTATAGTGCTCAGAGCCATTTTGAGAGCGAATCGAAGTGCGACTCTATGTTGAGTCCTTGCGATTAAGCGTTGTTCACTGTGTTGGCCAACATACTTATTGTGTGGTGTGAACAGACAGAGTTATAGTTAAACACCCAACGACTTATCATGCTTTTGTTCACGGCCAGGTCTCCGTAGTCGTTCTGCAAGTGCCTATGAATATCTGTGATACTCTGGTTTTCCCCCAAAAGAATTTTTGAGTGGCATCGCGGTTGATTGGCTATCTGGCTGGTGTACCGCGCCAATAGTTAGACTAGGGGCGAATAGGAATCCTTGACTTCATCAGGGGGAAGGGACAGTTTGATTGACAAAGGTCAATCCAGATAGAACGAGAGTTATCTCATTTGTCAGCAGCGAGCGGCGCAGACAGCAGTTATCGCAGCTTACGGTATTGTGAGCTACAGCTATTGCGAGCCCCATATTTCCTCCACAACAGTACACTTCACTGCATTTCACACGCGACAGCCTTGACCGTACTTAGCAACATTCTAGAGGATAATTATTCAAGTTGTGTAGGCGCGCCTCTCAGCCATTCTGCCAAGTCAATAATAATCTTAAACTTTGTATAGAAATTTCATTAGCGAATCCTATCCTTGAGAGGTAACTTCACATTCCGAAAAGAACCAGGATATAACTTGTTCAATTCATAACTAAAAGTGCCATTGTGATTTATCAGAATTTTTGCAAAATAAATAATAATTTCCGTTAGTTTCATGTTTTTCTTACACTAACTAGCACTACTCCAATACCCAAGTATCCCACTAGTTACATAAGAAATTTTGAGAATTTTTGTGTCATTTCCTTACAGCGGACGACTCCAGAAGATATTTATTGCTGAAAGTTTTTCAGGCATTTCTCTTTAGAACGTTAGGAGCGTCTGTCTGACTTCTGTAGTAGTGTGGGGGTGGAAATTACATCTTCCAGGAGCCACAGGGTAAAGGGTACATCTCAGATTAATCCGTTGAGCAGAATAACAGAATCTCAGACCAACCCCACACGCTCACAAAACTTCATCCACCCTACAGCCCAGATGTCGCACTTTCCGACTTCCATCTGTGTGGTCCAATGGAGGATGCGCTCTGCGGGAAGCAGCTCTTTCAGCTGTTACTTCTGGAATGCGTAGGGGTGAACGGAATGTGAGAGACAGCACAGGCGAAACGCGGGACAGGTTTGAAATTTCAAACCTCTTTCAATTATTGTCGTCGAATGTAGATTTCAGTTCTGTCTTGGTTACAGCGCCGCATTAAAGAATTATGGTTTGCCTCACTATCTAAAGGGCAATTAAAACCGACAGATAGCGTTTATGCTGTGGCGGGGCACCTGAGGTGCAGCGGAGGAGGTCCGAGGAGCCCCCCCCCCCCCCCCCCCAGCCCAAGGGCAGTCCAGTCGAGCGCGGGGACTCCGCCGGTAGCCGGTCGGTGCCGCGGTACCTGCCGCCGGGGGCGGGCGGCGCGGCTCGGTATCTGCCGCTAATGGAGGCGCGCTGTCGCCGCTATCTGCCGGCGCCTTTTCTCTCCTCTCCTCCGCTTTGCTCTCTGCTGCGCCCGCCCCACGACAATTGTGTTAGCCGCGCGGGCGCGGGCGCCGGCTTCCTGCCGCTTTTGAGGCCACCGGCATGGCGTGGCGCCCCCACATCCTGACAAACTGGTCCGACCGGCAGCCGCGCTGCCCGCTCATTTCTCCCGGCAAAGCGACACGGCGCGACGATACTCGTGGCCACGACACGCCACCATTTCCTGTACCCGAGCGACGACAAGACGGGGGCCACCACTGTCGTCCGGAAAAGAGGGTCTGAGAGGGCGACCGGTGTGGGCTTGGGACAGGGTGAATGTGGCCCACACTAAAATCCCGTTATACACACTGAGGTGACAAAAGTCATGGGACAACTACTAATATCGTGTCGGACCCCCACTTCATCGGCGTACTGTAGCAGCTCGACGTGGCATGGACTCAACAAGTCTTTGGAAGTCCCCTTCAGAAATCTCGAGCCTTTCTGCCTCTGTACCTGCACCTAATTACGAAACTGTTGCCGGTGCAGAATTTTGGGCACGAACTGACTTCTCTGTTGTTGTTGTTGTGGTCTTCAGTCCAGAGACTGGTTTGATGCAGCTCTCCATGCTACTCTATCCTGTGCAAGCTTCTTCACCTCCCAGTACCTACTGCAACCTACATCCTTCTGAATCTGTTTAGTGTATTCATCTTTTGGTATCCCTCTACGATTTTTACTCTCCATGCTGCCCTCCAATACTAAATTGGTGATCCCTTGATGCCTCAGAACATGTCCTACCAACCGATCACTTCCTTTAGTCAAGTAGTGCCACAAATTTCTCTTCCCTCCAATTCTATTCAATACCTCCTCATTAGTTATGTGATCTACCCATCTAACCTTCAGCATCCTTCAGTAGCACCACATTTCGAAAGCTTCTATTCTCTTCTTGTCTAAACTATTTATCGTCCACATATCACTGCCATACATAACTACACTCCATACAAATACTTTCAGAAACGACTTCCTGACTCTTAAATCTTTACTCGATGTTAACAAATTTCTCTTCTTCAGAAACGCATTCCTTGCCATTGCCAGTCTACATTTTATATCCTCTCTACTTCGACCATCATCAGTTATTTTGCTCCCCAAATAGTAAAACTCCTTTACTGCTTTAAGCGTCTCATTTCCTAATCTAATTCCCGCAGCATCACCCGATTTAATTCGACTACATTCCATTATCCTTGTTTTGCTTTAGTTGATGTTCATCTTATATCGCCCTTTCAAGACACTGTCCATTCCGTTCAACTACTCTTCCAGGCCCTTTGCTGTATCTGACAGAATTACAATGTCATCGGCGAACCTCAAAGTTTTATTTCTTCTCCGTGGTTTTTAATTCCTACTCCGAATTTTTATTTTCTTCCCTTTACTGCTTGCTCAATATCAGATTGAATAGCATCGGGGAGAGGCTACAGCCCTGTCTCACTCCCTTCCCAACCACTGTTTCCCTTCAGTGCCCTCGAGTCTTATAACTGCCATCTGGTTTCTGTACAAATTGTAAATAGCCTTTCGCTCCCTGTATTTTACCCCTGCCACCTTCAGAATATGAAAGAGAGTATTCCACTCAACACTGTCAAAAGCTTTCTCTAAGTCCACAAATGCTAGAAACGTAGGTTTGCTTTCATTAATCTATTTTCTAAGATAAGTCGTAGGGTCAGTATTGCCTCACGTGTTCCAACATTTCTACGGAATCCAAACTGATCTTACCCGAGGTAGGCTTCTACCGTTTTTCCATTCGTCTGTAATGAATTCTCTGTTATGACCCATAAACGTTCAATGGGATTCATGTCGGGCGATCTGGGTGGCCAAATCATTTGCTCGAATTGTGCAGAATGTTCTTCAAACCAGAAGCGAACAATTGCGGCCTAGCGGCATGGCGCATTGCCATCCATAAAAATTATACAGGGTGAGTCACCTAACGTTACCGCTGGATATATTTCGTTCAAAAAAAATGGTTCAAATGGCTCTGAGCTCTATGGGACTTAACATCTGAGGTCATCAGTCCCCTAGAACTACTTAAACCTAACTAACCTAAGGACATCACACACATCCATCCCCGAGGCAGGATTCGAACCTGCGACCGTAGTGGTCTCGCGGTTCCAGACTCAAGCGCCTAGAATCGCTCGGCCACACCGGCCGGCATATATTTCGTAAAGCACATCAAATACTGACGAACCGATTCCGCAGACCGAACGTGAGGAGAGGGGCTAGTGTAATTGTTTAATACAAACCATACAAAAATGCACGGAAGTATGTTTTTTAACACAAACCTTTTTTTTAAATGGAACCACTTTAGTTTTGTTAGCACATCTGAACATATAAACAAATACGTAATCAGTGCCGTTTGTTGCATTGTAAAATGTTAATTACATCCGGAGATATTGTAACCTAAAGTTGACGCTTGAAACATTGTCCTCACTTCATTGCAGGGGCCCAAACAGCTGCAACATACATCGCGTTTCTACAGAATGGTCTGCCAACGTTGCCCGAAAATGTCCCACTGGAAACGCGTCGACGTATGTGGTATCAGCGTGATGGTGCACCAGCACATTCCGCAATTAACACTAGACTGACCCTTGACAGGATGTTCGAGGGGCGTTTCATAGGACGTGGAGGACGCATAAATTGGACTTCTTTCGGTGGGGTACGTTAAAGGAGAATGTGTACCGTGATGTGCCTACAACCCCAGAGGATATGAAACAACGTATTGTGGCAGCCTGCGGCGACATTACACCAGATGTACTGTGGCGTGTACGACATTCATTAGGCCAGAGATTGCAATTGTGTGCAGCAAATGATGGCCACCACACTGAACATCTATTGGCCTGACATGTCGGGACTCTATTCCACTCCGTAATTGAAAACGGAAACTACGTGTGTACGTGTACCTCACCCCTCATAGTAATGCACATGTGCGTCAGTGCAAAAGACCAATAAAAAGGTGTTAGTATGTGGACGTAATGTGCTGTTCCAGTCTCTTCTGTACCTAAGGTCCATCACCGTTCCCTTTGGATCCCTACGTAATTCGGTGCTCTCCGATACACATGATCGAACAGCGGAGGAGTGGTACTCAAGCGTCAACTTTAGGTTACAATATCTCCGGATGTAATTAACATTTTACAATGCAACAAACGGCACTGATTACGTATTTGTTTAAATGTTCAGATGTGCTAACAAAACTAACGGGGTTCCATTTAAAAAAACGTAGGTTTCTGTTAAAAAACATACTTCCGTGCATTTTTTTATGGTTTGTAGTAACCAATTACACTAGCCCCTCTCCTCACGTTCGGTCTGTGGAATCGATTCGTCAGTATTTGATGTGGTTTACGAAATATATCCAGCGGTAATGTTAGGTGACTCACCCTGTATTGTTGTTTGGAAATATGAAGTGCATGAATGGTTTCAGATGGTCTCCAAGTAGCCGAACATAACTATTTTCAGTCAATAATCGGTCGATTTGGAGCAGAGGACCCATTCCAGTCGTCTAGGGTCCAGCCGACATGCCGTCCAGCCTCTAGGGTCACGAGTACACTAGCAGGCACTGTAGGACATGTCGTGCTGTTAGCAAAGGCACTCCTGTCATCGTCTGCTTTCGTAGGTCCCATTAGTGCCAAATTTTACCGAACAGTCTTAACGTATACGTTGCTCGTACCTCCCACATTGATTTCGGCGGTTATTTGTCTGTTGGCACTGACAAATCTACGCAACGCCACTGCTCGTGGTCATTAAGTGCAGGCCGTCGGCCGCTGCGTTGTCCATAGTCAGACGTAATGCCCGAAGTTTGGTATTCTCGGCACACTCCTGGCACTGTGAATCTCGGAATACCGAATTGCCTCACGATTTCCGAAACGGAATGCTCCATATTTGTAACTCCAACTACCATTTCGCGTTCAAAGTCTGTTAATTCCCGTCGGAAACCTATTCACATAGACCACTTGACTACAAATAGCAGCGCCGCCAATGCACTGCTCTTTTACACCTTGTGTACGTGATACTGGCCCCATATGTATAAGTGCATATTGCCATCCCATGACTTTTATCACATCAGTGTAGACATCATATTTTATACAAAATTTTCACTGATCTCTAGCATCTCTGTCTCAGATCCTAATAAATCGCAGATTTAGCATTACCGATCGATATGAGAAATGGTTTTTTTTTAAAAAGTTTGTTCATATTTCTCGACTTCGAGAAGTCTTAACGGATACGTTGCTCGTACTGCTCGTACGTCCCACATTGATTTCGACGATTATTTCACGCAGTGTTGCTTGTCTGTTAGCACTGACGAATCTACGCAACGCCAAAGCTGTCGGTCGTTATTATGTTGCTCTCCAACAATATTTTCTCAGTTGTCCTTTGTTTCCTATTTCATATTTTTTATATTTAATGACAGTTAAAAATATTTGTATGAGAATAAAAATATATCTTGTGAATATCGTTTTAATTACCCTAGATTTAAACGCAGCGTGAGTAATTTGTAATCACTGAATCAAAGTGATTTATTTTAATACTAGCGTCGAAACCCGCTGTTGCCCAGGTATTTATTGATGGTTGTGCGTCCGAGACCTTACCGCACAGTGTCTTGCCTCGTTCAAATTGCTTATGACTTCATATCTCCGGAACTATATCTCGTACAATAATGTAATGCTGTAGGTGCATTCAGCGGCATATGTGGATAAGGTCTGCAAAATGTGTTGCGAATGGAGTTAGTAGCAACGGAGTAATAAGTTTAAACGTCATGCACGATGCGGCAGTTTTTCGGGCATCGCACTGTCTATGACGTCATATCTGCTGAATTATGTGTCGCTCAGTGTTATAATTTTGCACATACATTCTGTGTTATACGTGCATATTGTCCGTAAAAATGTATCACGAATACAGTTAGCAGTAAAGAAATAATAAATTATTACGTCATGTCTCTTGTGATACTTTTACTGCATGAAAAGTGGAAAAGTAGAAAAGAAGTAAACTATAAACATCTTTCCTTTAATCATTTTGAGGGGTTATCAGTGACAAAAAATTTCGTAACGGACCTAAATTATGTGTAAAGTGTTTTGTAAGCAGGTAAGTGCTCTAATTCACAAATACTGGATGAGTAAAGTCTGGGAATTCACGCATCACAGACCACTTTTCTTCACACATCCACCCCACCCCCATTTTTGATAGATTGGTGGCTCTCATCCCCACAGCAATTTTTGCCTGATAATAAGGTATGCTTCTACCAATTTTGGTTGAAATCGCTCCAGCACTTTAGGAGACGACGCGGAACATACATATATACTAACACACGCCAATTTTGTTGACTCATAGTATATCAGTCTCGCAACCTCAGGGTGAAATGGTACTGTCGACTCAGGCTACGTTGATACTGAAGTTATGGTTGACCTAATGTATTAATGATCTTATTGGGTTACAGTCGTTAGACAGTACATACTTCTACATATTCCTATATTATTAATCCGTACATAGTATACACCCATACACACATTTTTATAGTATGTATTGATTAATAATATAGAAAAATGTACTGTCTGGCGACCGTAACCCAATAAGATGATTAATGCATTAGGCCAAACGTAACTTCAGTATCAAACGGAGCCAGAGTTGACAATACCATTTCACCTTGAGGTGGTGAAACTGACGCACTACGAGTCACCAAATATGGTGAATCTGATGCCAAAAAATTGAATGCATTTCGAGTGGTCGAAACTTTTGTGCCCCAAAATGGTGAAATATGTACCCTGAGGTGTCGAAATTTGTGCGCCCTGAGACTCTGGCATTGTCGCACCCCACGACGACGATCGTAAGTGATGCTCTCTGAGATTGCAAAATTGGCGCACAGAGGGATGGTGAAACTGTTGCAACTCGTTATGGCGAAACTGATGCGCTTGAGATTCTTTTCTTTAACAACCATGATCATGTGCCCTAACCGATATTACCACAGTTAAAGTCTTTATTATTGGTACGTACACTTTCTACTGAATGGAGAAATGTTCAATAATTAATAGTTCAAATGAAGTTTCATGACACATTTGGCATTTATTTTGATATATTACCCCCTATTAATTTATTTCATATACCTACACTTTTGAAAATATAGTACTCTCTTTCATTATTCGTTTGTAGATTATCAGCGATTGTTCTCCCACCGTAGTGTATCAGCTTGAATATGTTTGAAATAAGCGCACACCTCACGCCCATAATACAATCCCCATCTAGCCGGGCTCCACACCGCTCCTTCAGAAAATACCCACGCCCACTCCGTGCTACTGATCAAAGCGGGCCAGTTGCGGCAGACAGGATATACTGCCCCTAGCTCAGGCCAGGTAAGTGGTATGCTCACAGCGTTTAGGCAGCACCTCTGTGTTGTCGCAGCTTCATAGGTGACTGTTGTTTTCGCCTAAAGCCGTTTGTAACTTATAGTCGAAAGCTGGCAATTGTGCTGCCATCTGTCAGGTATTTCCTTCAGCCAAAGATACTACATGGCGAAACTGGTGCACTCCGAGATTGCAAAACTGGTGCACCCTGAGATTGCGAAGCTAGTGCACCCCGAGATTGGGAAACTGGTTTCCATTGGGGTGATGAAACTCGTGTGGCTCGAGATAGGTGAAACTGGTGTACTTTTAGATGGTTCACCCCGGTAAGAGGAAACTGGCGCATCCCAAGATGGCAAATCTGGTTCACCTCGAAATGGTGAAGCTGCTGTGCCCTGTCATGGACTTATCCATCCTAAGATGGCGAAATTGATAACGCCTGAGATGGCGAAACTGGAACACCTTGAGATGACGAAACTGACATACGCCAAGATTGTGAAAAAAGTGCAGCCTGAAATGGCTAAACGGGTGCACCCAAAGATGCCGAACAGATTTACCCTGATGAGACGATACGGATCCGACTAAGATGGCGAAACTGGTGGCCCTGAGATGAAGAAACTGATGTGCCCTGAGATAGTGGAAGTGGCGCACATTCCGATGGTAAAACTGGCGCGCCCAAGATGACGAAAGTGGTTTGCTTCAAGATAATGTAACTGGCATGCCTCGAAGTGGTGAAACTGGTATGTCTCGAGTTGGTGAAACTTGGGGCTCCTTTAGATGGCGAAACTGTTACATCCCAAGATGATAAAACTGATGCATCCCGAGATGGAGAAACTGGTGCACAATGAGATGACGAAACTAGTGCACCACAAGATGCCGAAACTGGTGTGTGTCGAGATGGTAGAACTGGTGTGACTCAAGTCGGTGAAACTGGTGTACCCTTAGAAGGCAAAACTGATGTGCCTCGAAATGGAGAAAATGGTGGGCCCCAAGACGTCGAACCTGAGACGACAAAACAGGTGAAGCTCAAAGCAAGCAAGCAAAACTTTGAATTGCAAGACCACGAAACTGCCACTCTGAGGCGGCTACAACTTGTTGTCCGAAGGCGACAAAACGAGTGCGTTCCGAGGTGACATAACTGGTGCACATCGGGATGTCAAATTGGCTCAGCTGATGGCGACATAACTGGTCCACATTCTGAACCAGCAAAACTGGTGAATCATAATGACCTATTGTAACTAACCTGTTTCTACGGGTTATTACGTTATTATTGGGAATGGAAATGCTTATTGATTGTGAAATTAACGTGAGAAGATTAGGGTCGCCACCGATTCTAACGATACAACTAATCAAAGGTTTGGCCGAGTCGGAAAATAAATTAATTTGATCACAGACCAAAAACTCATAAAAATGCATACGTCGTGATATCGCTCATAAGGGATGCGATGTAATTAATTGTATTTCCCGTGCACTGTTCACGAGAATCAACCATTTAAAATAAAATAGCACATGCATGAACACTGTGCAGAAGATCAGCTCCCAGCAACACACCTGAAAATAAGACTTAATCTAAAGCATTTGTTTTAAAATAAAAAGGAGAACTAATCACTGGACCTGTGCGTAAGGAAACGCGTTGGATGTGCTAACGGGAAAGCTACGAGGTAGGTGGCTTAGGTGGCAAAACGTAACCTCGGAACACAAGAGAAAATTGTAGATAAAATCATTTATTCCTAAGATATGGATGCGAGGCATGTACACAATTCCTGATAACATTACTTCCTAAAACATTAAAGAAAAGCATCGATACATTCACCGTTATAATCTACACCTAAAATCATTGGGGTGAATCACTCATACAACTGCTATTGCCTGATAACTGATCGCAAAATCTCGTGAAACGGTTCACGTTTGCCCGCATCTCGTGGTCGTGCGGTAGCGTTCTCGCTTCCCACGCCCGGGTTCCCGGGTTCGATTCCCGGCGGGGTCAGGGATTTTCTCTGCCTCGTGATGGCTGGGTGTTGTGTGCTGTCCTTAGGTTAGTTAGGTTTAAGTAGTTCTAAGTTCTAGGGGACTTGTGACCACAGCAGTTGAGTCCCATAGTGCTCAGAGCCATTTGAACCATTTTTTTTGGTTCACGTTTCGCAGTACACCCGCGTGCCCACGTGGTTTGTGGAGACGCAATTTCTAGGTATCGTGGCCAAGTTGCAACAGTATCACATCACACAATCATGAACAGTTAACATTCTTTAAAACAAACATGAGACCGGACAGTTAGTGATGACGGTAGCCCAACAAACTCCAATGTTCAACCACGTGGTTGGCTCCCCACGGACGAATGATACATAAAGCAAGGAAATTTTACGAGGAGGCGAAGCTATTAATAATTAAGAAACTAAAAGCTTATACAGGCACAGCTGAAGGCAAACAGACATTCATACAGGAGCAATGCTCACTTCTTATCGACACCTTTGTGTGGCGCTCTTCCAGCGGATCCAAGTCTGCTATAGAAATTTTCTAAAAGAAAAATCTGCCAAAGTTTTGCATTCCTTGCTGCGACAAGGCAAAGCAATCTTTCAGAGTTGAAAAGCGAGACCAAAAGCTAACAGCTCCCCTCTCGCCAAGTAACAACACGCTACGCGGTCAGTCTAACTCACCCGTCTTCGTCTGGAGCACAGCTGTGGACGCTTCCCGTACCGGCGGCAGACTGCCTCCCTTTTTCTTCTCCAGCCTCTTCCACGCTCCGCGTGGCCCGGGAAACCCAAAGATGCCATTTCCGCCACCAACCTAACGCAGGTGGATTTCTCACAAGTAGGGCAAAACTCTTTGCCTACTTGACCACTACCAGAGTTGGCTATTCTGTACAACTGCTGCTGAATCTGTACGACTATCGCAGACTTTCTGCAGCAGAATACGCCACCGTCTAGCAACGTGACACACAACCACATGCATTCAATCATACCACTAAGAGAGATGAGAAGCAAGAAAAAGAAAGAGAAATGCTAGTGAAAATGGGCTACCGGACTAATGAAAGGTGGCTACAGGACTCTTTCACTATAACTGGAGCATCGCGAGGACTAGAGCAGATAAGAACGAAATGCCTCAAAGCTGAAAAAAATTGTTCGTCCTGAACTGACATAACTGTGGATCTCTAAATGGCAAGATCTGATTTCTTTGCTCTCACCGAAAGGTTGCCTCATATTTCATTATCATACTGCAATGTGTACAAAGCCTAAAGAAATCTCAGACAGGGCAACAAGATGGACATTGATTCCTACCACCGCAGCCGTAGTCCATTAGTTTGCTGCAATTTCCTCTGCCCTTAGCGAACGGTGACATCTTGTCTGGCCTTTGCAGGCACCGGCACGCCAATACCGGCTGTGAATTGACAGGTGAAGTATCCGGCGGCGCAGTGCGACTCTGGAGCAGAGACGCGGCGAGGCGAGGAGGCGGCGGCGAAATGTGCAGTTCTGTGCCGTGCCGGGATCAGCCCGCAATTACCGCGTCTGCCGGAGCGTGACCGCGCTGTTAATCAACAGAGGCGTGGCCGTTCATGGAAGAGGAATGAAATCGGCTCGGCCGGTGACAGCTGCGGGCCGTGGCTTCATTATCAAACGCGGCACGCCGGGGCAGCCGCCGCGCCGCGCCGGGAGGCGTGTTTTTGCGCCCATTCTTTCCGTGAAACGCTGAAACGCTGCTGCCGCGCCGCCGCGTGTAACTCAGTTGCTGATCTCACGCCGGGGAAAAACGCCGCGTCAGCCGCGCACAAAAGAATCTGACCGATTCTCGGAATAAGTGTATGCGTGTCTCTATGGGCGTCTACGGTGTATTTGGCCGTTGGGATCTAATTGTAATTATCGAGACAGGGATTGCTACACTTTCTCTTCTAGGCACGATAGCGGAAAGTAGATCGTGCTTCAAGTGACAACTGGTTGGCCGCTTTACAAGCTGACATTAAGATTCCCAGAAAATCAGAAACGACCGATGCTGAAAAACAAGCTATGAGACAGTTATTTGATTTTATGTACATAGACTAGAGCGGCGAGTGAAATTGTGTGTCAAGCTCGGGAACCGAACCCAGTTCTCCTGCTTCCTAGGCAGGTATGTTAGCCACATCTTTCTTTTTTTTTTTTTTAACCAAGATCTTCTGCATACTGGGCAATTGCGTTAACCATTTTTTCTTCATTTTTGCTTTATTTTCATTGTTACTTGTTTTGTGAAAAGAAAACTTGATAGGTAAAAATTCTACATTTCTGAGATTCAAAAGAAAACAAATTTTTTCTGTAGGTCCCCTAGGAAGAAAATAATGAAAGCTACCGAATTTCTTGGCGATGAAAGACAAGGTGCTACATATTTGCAAATAAAGCACGATAATTCGGAAGCCTGTGCCACTTCCAATGAGCATTCACCATATATTGGCGAAAAACAAGGGGGGTCGGGATCGTTGTCACACCCGACTGCCATGCGGGATTAGCCGAGCGGTGTCAGGAGCTACAGTCATGGACTGTACGGCTGGTCCCGGTGAAGGTTCGAGTCCTCCCTCGGGCATGGGTGTGTGTGTTTGTCCTTAGGATAATTTAGTTTACGAAGTGTGTAAGCTTAGAGACTGGTGACCTTAGCAGTTAAGTCCCATAAGCTTTCACACATACACATACACACACACACACACACACACGACTTCATAGTGAGCGTACTGTCCGAGGAGTCATACTATCGAATTACTCTTGGTCCGAAGGAGAACGGGAAAGCCTAGACATATAAGTTCAACCGACAAAGCAACTTCAGCTGATATGGTAAGGAAAGCCAGTTGTCGGCGAATCCAGTGCCATTTTTCTCGTCCACAAGAGACAAACCTGTGTGCTAATGTACCAGGTTGATGACAAGTGCGGCGAAGAGCAGTCGGACTAAGACCAATGCGATGGAGGCGTTCGTTGGTCGTGATCAGATAGTGAATGACCTTGTACCACGGTGAGGCGACTTCCATCGGGACGGGAAGACTAACGTGAAACCACACTGTGCTCCAGGATACCAACGTCGCGGCCATTTCAATTGGGGAGACAGGTTTTTGTGCTCCACAACGACAAAGCAAGGACCTGGTGGTAAGGTGTGTCATAAAATGTCAGCTCCCAGAAAAGTTATTCCAATATAAAATTCACGTACGCGCTGCACTTTAGACTTGAACCGGCCAACTTCGGCAGGCGGAGTCATACCGCCTGGTCGAAGACGCTTAAGTAAGCGAAATGTAATAGAACGTGTTGCTCGCTTACATGTTTAAACGGTCCGCCTTGTAAACAATACTGATGCCTTCACTTTGATACTAGGAAGTCCCAACCCTCCAGGAGACGAGACCTTGCAACCACTTCATACCGAAGTCGAAAAATATGACTTTTCCAAAGGAAACTACCGGGCATTTGTATCAATTTGCGCGCCATCATTGCGGAGAGAGGGAATATTTCTGCAACCACTAAGCGACAGAGTTTCACACACCTGCACGGTATACCCTCCCACGCCTCCCTCCTCGACCGAAATTCTTACTGTCACCTCATTCTATTTTAAATTCCCCCTTTCACTCGCCGCTTCTGCCTATATACTGTATTTCACGGACTATAAGACGCAATTTTTTTTCTTCGAAAAATTGCCTCGAAAATTCATCTGCGTCTTACACTTGAAATTAATATAAAAATGTGCTGTGTTCGATTTAAAATTCCCGCAACTCTTAAAAATGGCCACACATTCGTTGCCTCAAAAATTCAGGTGCGTCTTATAGTCGAAATTAATATAAAAATGCGCAGTGTTTGATTTAAAATTCCCTCCAGTCTTAAAAAATCCGTATCTGTATCTCTATCTCTGTCTGGCAACACCGGACTCAACTAGCAGCAGCAATGCACCGAGGCGACGAACATGAGTTGCGGAGATTCACAACTGTCTCCTACCAGCCACACCAGCACAAACCCATAACACTCTCTAGCCTATGATGCCTCATTGCAGTGTATGCCTCATTGCAGTCTACGGTGAAAATGGACGAAAGTGATTTGTGTTATCGGTAACAGTACAATATTTTTGTTAGTGGCTAGTTCCGTATTAGAAGAAAAATAAAAGATATTCATATGATACGGGCTAGAAATTTAAAGTAATAACATATGTAGAAGAACGTGTAACTTAAGAGCTGAGCGGCGTTTTGGCCCTCCAACAAAAAAAAAAAAAAAAAATTATGCTGTCACATAATTTTGAAATTTTTTCACTGTAAGCTGTCTACCCGGGTTTAACTGCCATAACGTTATGCTGTTTGCGGTGACTTCGAGGAGGATGTAACTTTTTCCATAATTTAGCATTTCTCCTGTGAAATTTTCTCCCATTTCGTTGTCACCAGATTTTGTGTTTTCATCATTATGATCATCTATGTCAGAATTGTCTTCATTTTCCGATGCATGATTCACTTATTCAATGTCTGAGTGTCCACTCGGTGTATCCTTACCATTATCAACATTGTCACCACAAAAAATATCCTTTTCATCATCATCATCATCTGAATTTGCGTCTAGTACATGTTTTCGTACTTTCTTCATAAGAAGTCATTTTCGCTAAGTAAGTGACTGTAGCTGTTAATGTGTTGCTTGTCAACAATCAGATGAATGTACTGTTCATTTTTAAATGATAAGGTTTGCCAACAACGTAATTAGAACAAAAAAAACTTAAAATAAGAATTAACTATAGCAAACACTAAGTGGGTACTGACTTGTTCACAGTTATATTTATCAGTTTATTAATTTATATGACAATAACAACTCAAATAACTACTCGAAGTAGTTAAAAGTTACTTCCAGAGAATCGAATAATAATTAAGAAAATGTATGACATGGGCACAGTAATATCCCCACTTAGTAACTCAAAGGTTAACTGCCCTCAGATTCGTCATCGTGTTTAAAAAATTTGTATCATTCCGGTTATCACAACTCTCGAATGAATTTGTCATGAAATTTATAAAATTTTAAATAAAATACCGTTTCGGGCAAGTACTATTTCTCATGATGCCTGCTAGGTTCTAAATTTTAAATGCCATACTACCGACGTGTTTCGTACATAACATATAAACATTACGTACCCCTTAATTCATTAATTAAAATGTTTCCTTTCGGTTATTAGGTTCCATCGACCTTTAACCTCCTTTTAGTAAAGGTTGCATTAAACATAATTTGTTTCACTCAAAGTTTTTCTACTTCCAATCGCGCCACGCTTGCTTACACGACTTTCGGCTCCTACCTCAGACTACTACCGTGCTGTCTCTTTATAAACGCACGTCCCTTCACTTCATCTCACATTGCCAAGATGACAGTGCTCAGAGGAAGTCCGTCCCCCAAAGAGTTTAGCATCTTGGTCGATATGATACCTGGCGTATACGACACTGAATTTGACGAACACTCTGCGTTATTCAATGCACTGAAATAAGTCACAGGACAAGTGAACTACTTTTTAATTTTTCAGTGTCGAGCCGGTCCGCTAGAGCACAAAACAGACAAAGATAGTTTAACCAGAATACCATGATTCAGAAACCAAGCCATCCTACACAATAGCAATGTCCGGCAACATGGTAATTCAGTGAGTATCCGACTTCATTGGCACAGGGAGGTTCTCATGATTAGTTCAGACAATGCCACTAGCTGCTTTGCAGTCCAAAGTGCTCTCGCACTGCCGATGCAGGTCCTTACCCACTGGCTTTGTTACGAAGTTGCTGGAACCACTTGACGTGTTGCGGCCGCATGGCTGTCGGCATAAATACTTGCAAAAGGGGAAAGAACTGACTCGTTGAGTCAGAAAAAGTATCGTGCCCCAAAACCTAAATTTGACGAGAAGTAAATAAAACTTATTCTATCTGAAAAGACTGATGCTTATCTGCTTAGTATTTTGAAGGTAAAAGATTCCTACTTATCTGCTTAGTAATTTGAAGGTAGATTACTTTGGTATCTAAATGGTAAGCATATTTCAGTAGTATGAGCAAAGTACAGATGTTGCAAATGTAAATGCTGATACCGCCTTTTCCGCAGAACGATCTAAAATTACATTAAATCCAAGCGATCCAACGACTTACTGAGGCCACTGTGCGAGGGTGGCGTAGTGGTTAACACACCTGCCTGGTGAGCAGGATACTCGGGTTCGAATCCCACCCTTGGTACAAATTTTCATTCGTTGCTTCAGTTTGTATATATACATCTTAGATGTTTGAGACTTGAAAAGGCGTCGGGAGTCAATGAGTTTCATTTCATTTCTTTGTGTTGGATAGGTAAAGTGTAGCCGAGGGCAAATATACGACTAGACGAATGTGGGAAATCTCCCAAAAACATCCCCAAATTGGCCGCTAAAATGAACTTTTCCTAACTGGGACTGCACGGAGCTAATCCTCTTATCTCCAATTTATCACATTATTTTTCAGCCGGCGATTGGTTAGATAAAGTATAGGTGAGAAAGCTTCCAAAACCATCCTCAAATTGACTGGCAGAATCAAATTTTAGCAGCCCAGAACGCACGAACTCTATCCTAGTGTCTC
Organism: Schistocerca nitens; assembly: GCF_023898315.1. NCBI lineage: Eukaryota > Metazoa > Arthropoda > Insecta > Orthoptera > Acrididae > Schistocerca > Schistocerca nitens. The sequence continues at coordinate 187,774,374 of NC_064622.1, forward strand.
CAGTTTATATGATTTTGCAGCCACGCCAACTGGATGCACAATTCGTATCTCTGTGTCTGCATGAGGCGCTGCGATGCACCCATAGACTCTGACAGAGCCTCAATTCTGGAGAGAACATTTCTGCGACCTTGAAATTTCACACTTTTCCCCTCTCTTATAGCGCAGAAAATTGTATTGTCTATTATCGATTGGTGTGTTTGGCATTAAATAAAGACGAAGGCACCTACAACATAGCATCGACATGTTTTTCCGAGTGTAATACAAAATCTCTGTAGAAAAAAATGACGCAGTATCAGCAAGGCATTATGGGCTCTTTTTTTCCACAGACAAATGGTAAACTACTGTTGTGATTCCGTTGCTCGTCAAGGGGAGGAGAAGTCCTGATGGGAATGGGGGAAAGATGAGTGGCACATATACTGCTGCCATGTTTGCGTGCGCGGAATCTGCGACGGAATCCGTGCGTCTTAGACTCATTCCTATCTGCAGCTCGGTGTGGGCTGACCAAGGAAGCGACAGAAAAGGACTGAAGATATTATTTGGCACAGTTCCGTATTAGATCTTATCTCCACAGCAGATCGAAGGCCGCTGTGGCCGAGCGGTTCTAGGCGCTTCAGTCCGGAACCGCGCTGCTGCTACGGTCGCAGGTTCGAATCCTGCCTCGGGCATGGATGTGTGTGATATCCTTAGGTTACGTCAGATTTAAGTAGTTCTAAGTCTAGGGCACTGATGACCTGAGATATTAAGTCCCATAGTTCTTAGAGCCGTTTGAACAGCAGATCAGCGCCGAAATCGCAGCCACACATGGGAAATCGGTATAATTTTCCGTGAACAGAGTAAGAATTAAGAAGAAAACCGAAGATAAACTCCAACATTTAAAAAAATTAAAAAAATAAAAAACGACTCATTGCAAAGCAATTATCCGAATGGTACGGAAATCGTGGACCTGATGTACATGTGCAAACAAGCAAATGAGCACAATTTAAGAAAAATTATCCAAGAGGAAGAGCTTCACAAATTGAACAAAATACTAACGGTATGGTGCACCTCTGCCCCTTATGTAAGTAGTTATTAGGCTTGGCATTGATTGCTAGAGTTGTTGGACGTCATCCTGTGGGATATCGAGATAATTTTGTCCAATTGACGGTTTAGATTCTCAAAATACCGATATGGATGGAGAGCCCTGGTCATAATGCTTCAAATGTTCGCAATTAGGGAGAGATCTGGAAACCTTGCATGCCAAGGTAGGATTGGCAAGCTCGACTCTTCCCGTGTGCGGACGAGTATTAACTTGAAACTTCCTGGCAGATTAAAACTGTGTGCTGGACCGAGACTCGAACTCGGGACCTTTGCCATTCGCTGGAAAGTGCTGTACCATCTGAGCTACCCAAGCACGACTCACGCCCCGTCCTCACAGCTTTACTTCTGCCAGTACCTCGTCTCCTACCCTCCAAACTTTACAGAAGCTCTCCTGCGAACCTTGCAGAATTAGCACTCCTAAAAGAAAGGATATTGTGGAGACATGGCTTAGCTGCAGCCTAGGGGATGTTTCCAGAATGAGATTTTCACTCTGCAGCGGAGTGTGCGCTGATACGAGACTTCCTGGCAGATTACAACTGTGTGCTGGACCGAGACTCGAACTCGGGAGACGAGGCACTGGCAGAAGTAAAGCTGAGGACGGGGCGTGTGTCGTGCTTGGATAGCTCAGATGGTAGAGCGCTTGCCCGTGAAAGGCAAAGGTCCCGAGTTCGAGAATCGGTCCAGCGCACAGTTTTAATCTGCCAGGAAGTTTCATATCAGCGCACACTCCGCTGCAGAGTGAAAATCTCATTCTGGGTATTAACTTGCTGAAATGTAAGCCAAGGATGGCATGCCTTGTCAGCTCTTATGGTGCGTGTCAGTCAGATTGGTACCCCACCGATGCAGACAGGTTTCCTTGGTCATCAGGCTCATTTTGGAGCAGAACTCATCGCCGAAGACAATTCTACGTCAGTCCATGAGATTCCAGGCGGAAGACGTGTCTGGACAGCCGTGGACAGCAATGGGATACCGACATGATTTTCACCCGCCATACGGCCCTACAGCCAGGAGTGATGGTCTCTGGTGCCATTTCTATACATAACAGGACCCCTTTGGTTGTCATCTGCGGAAACCTCACAGCACAGCTATGCTCTACGCTCCATTTTGTTGCCTTTCATGGCAAACCATCCTGGGCTTAATTTCAGTAATATAATGCCCGCTCGCTCACGGCGAGAACTTCTACGGCTTTTCGTCGTGCTTGCGAGACCTTAATTTGGGAAGAAAAGTCGCTGATTTCTCCCCAAATTGAGAAAGTTTTGAGGTCTATGGATATGGCCCTCCTACCATCTCTGGATTTTGACAACCCAACGTGCCAACTGGACGGAAATTTTCACGATATCCCTAAGGAGGAAATCCAACAACTCAGTCAGTCAATTCCAAGCCGAATGACTGGTTGCATACGGGTGAGAGATAGACCAATGCGTTATTGACTTGTTCATACCGAGTGATGTGGCACACTGGACTCCCATTTGGGAGGACGACGGTTCAAACCAGCGTCTGGCTATTCTGATTTAGGTTTTCTGTGATTTCCCTACATCGCTTCAGAAACTTCCGGGATGGTTCCTCTGCAAGGGCACGGTCGACTTCCTTCCACCATCCTTTCCTAATCCGATGTGACCGATGACCTATCTCTTTGGTACCCTCATCCAAATCAACCAACTAACAAACTAGTTCAGTTTGTGAAACTCTCTCTTAAATAAATTATCTAGTTTTTCTGGAACTATACTCATTTGTTTGTCTGTAAACGTACATCACATCTGCTGATTTCTGTCCCGTTCAGATAATTACTTCTGGGTCATCTTTTTGAATTAGAGTGATTGCTAAGGCTGCAGTATTTCTCGTCGTGGTCGGCAACGTTAAATTTGTTCTTTAGTGATATAACATACAATGAGTGCTTCAAACTGGAGAGAATGCTGTGATTAATAAAAAACTGTACCCAGATCCCAGGAAGGCGCAAGTGCCTCCTCGTGCCTCACCTTGCGGAAGTCTATGTGCTGTATACTAGCGCATCCTAACGCGGGGTGCGGAGCCTATCAGCGATTGTACTGTGTCAGTATCGATGCCTGAGTCGAATCCTGTATTTCTGTTAGGCCGGCATACAAGAGTATGTTATCAAGGGGGCGCTGGAAGAACAGGGAAGTGGAATTGAAGTTGTCTAAAGATGCAAAGCCTCTCGGCGGGAACACTGAATAAAATGTTGTCCGGTTTCCAGCCGCGTCAGTGATTGAAATTACACGGGCTTTTGGCCAAGCACTCCTTGACCATTGTCAGTGGGCTGCTGGTATGCCCCTTCTCCCACAGCCAATTAGACCACATACTGCCTGTATTTTACAGAATATCCACAAGGCTGGGCGGTATTCCGCGTTATCGTACCCACCACTGATTCACCAGCATATAAGCTGGCGAAGTACTTGGCCAATCTCTTCGCTCCACATGTCGGACACTGCGAACATCATTAAAAAGTCAGCAGATTTTATCAGCCAAATTAGTGAGTGTGACATTTTGGTAATTTTTTATGTGGTAGCACAGTTTACGAGTGGGCCTGTCAAAAGCTCTTTGGATCTAGTATCCCAGTTCTTTGTAAGTAACTTCGCCGAGCTACTCAGGTAAATTCTTACGTCTTTTTATTTTCTGTACAACGGCCAATTTTACGATCAGGTGGACGGCGTTGCAATGGATAGCCCGCCAGTTCCAGGTGTTGCAAAGCTCTTCGTGGAGAATTTTGCTGTCATTGCCTTCGACACGGCGCTATTAAAACCTTGTTGGTTCTTTAGTTATGTTGACAGCACATTTGACATGGCCCCCAAGGTCATTATAAACTCGAGGAGTTCTTCGAACATCCCAACGGAATTAATAATACAACCAATTCACCAGGTGGATAGGAAAGAAAATGCATTGCCATTACTCAACGTCTTCGTCCGCAAAAATAGATGCCTCTACCCCAGCGACTACAGAAAACCTACCGACACATATCTGCACTTGCACGCCGTCAATAATCATCAACCACCACAGAAGCGCACTGTGTTATAAAGATTCGTGCATAGCACAAGAATGATATGGAACGCTGATAACCTGCCGCATGAGCTGAGACACCTACACAAGATCTTTAGGAGCAACGGCTATAACATTCATCAAACAAATGAAGTGATTTCAAGCAAGAATCACAATAAGACGACCCACGAGGAGCAGCAAAAGAAACTTGCTTTCCGACCGTTCTATGCCTCTGTGTCGGGCAAGATACGCCGTATGTTGGAAAGACACAAGTTCATATTGATCTTCAGGCCTCCAACAACTGAAATCAGTTAAAGACGCAGCACGTTTCAGAACACCGGGGGTCTACAAAATACATTTCGAGAATCGGACGAACAGCACGCGCGGTGGCTTCTGCGACTGTCTAATTAAAGAAGCGATAAAAATAAATACACTACTGGCCATTAAAATTGCTACACCAAGAAGAAATGCAAATGATAAACGGGTATTCATTCGACAAATATATTATACTACAACTGACATGTGATTACATTTTCACGCAATTTAGGTGCATAGATCCTGAGAAATCAGTACACAGAATAACCACCTCTGGCCGTAATAACGGCCTTGATGCACCTGGGTATTGAGTAAAACAGAGCTTGGCTAGTGTGTACAGGTACAGCTGCCCATGCAGCTTCAACACGATACCACAGTTCAACAAGAGTAGTGACTGGCGTATTGTGACGAGTCAGTTGCTCGGCCACAATTGACCAGACGTTTTCAATTGGTGAGAGATCTGAAGAATGCGCTGGCCACGGCAGCAGTCGAACATTTTCTGTATCCAGAAAGGCCGTACAGGACCTACAACATGCGGTCCGGGATTATACTGCTGAAATGTAGGGTTTCGCAGAGATCGAATGAAGCCACGGGTCGTAACACGTCTGAAATGTAACGTCCACTGTTCAAAGTGCCGTCAATCCAAACAAGAGGTGAAAGAGACGTGTAACCAATGGCACCCCATACCATCACGCCGGGTGATACGCCAGTATGGCGATGACGAATACAAGCTTCCAATGTGCGTTCACCGCGATGTCGCCAAACACGGATTCGACCATCATGATGCTGAAAAAAGAACCCGGATTCATCCGAAAAAAATGACGTTTTGCCATTCGTGCACCCAGGTTCGTCGTTGAGTACACCATCGCGGGCGCTCCTGTCTGTGATGCAGCGTCAAGGGTAACCACAGCCACGGTGTCAGAGCTCATAGTCCATGCTGCTGCAAACGACGTCGAGCTCTCCGTGCAGATGGTTGTTGTCTTGCAAACGTCCCCATCTGTTGATTCAGGGATCGAGACGTGGCTGCACGATCCGTTACAACCACGCGGATAAGATGCCTGTCATCTCGACTGCTAGTGATACGAGGCAATTGGGACCCAGCACGGCGTTCCGTATTACCCTCCTGAACCCACCGATTCCATATTCTGCTAACAGCCATTGGATATCGACCAACGCGAGCAGCAATGTCGCGTTACTATAAATCGCAATCGCGATAGGCTACAATCCGACCTTTATCAAAGTCGGAAACGTGATGGTACGCATTTCTCCTCTTTACACGAGGCATCACAACAACGTTTCACCAGGCAACTCCGGTCAACTGCTGTTTGTGTATGAGAAATCGGTTGGAAACTTTCCTCATGTCATCACGTTGTCGGTGTCACCACCGGCACCAACCTTGTGTGAATGCTCTGAAAAGTTATACATTTGCATATCACAGCATCTTCTTCCTGTCGGTTAAATTTCATGTCTGTAGCACGTCATCTTCGTGGTGTAGCAATTTTAATGGCCAGTAGTGTATAGTCGATAAATGCTAAACAGAGAGGGTGGCTTGCAGTTCAGCAAGGCGTGAAATCCAGCGACCGTGAGATGAAGAGGGCAGATCGAGCGCCGAGTCACTCTATGCCCTTGTAAGGCGATCCCACGAGCGCCAGTGACTTCTCAGCCGGCAGCTAGTGTATGTAAAAGGCTTGGCAGCAGCTTATTGACAGTCATACGACTTGACAGTGCCCCAGGAGTGCTTGACAGAAAGCTAGTGTAATTTGAATCACCTGTCGCGGCCAATATAAACAAGGAGAAGAAGACGAAGGTGGAGATTGACAAGGAGATGGGGAAGGAGACGGAAATGATGGTGATGATGATGATGATAATGATGACGATGATGATTCAAAGGCCGCAGTGCCCACAGTGTATTGTGAGACCCACGTTTTGAATAGCATGAAGCTGAGAAACGTGACGGGCGGTATGAGGGAGGCGTGACCTCGCAGTGGGAGGCGCTCGCCGACAGCGCCCAGCTCCCAGCTTCCCAGCTCCTGCGCGGCGCCGTTTCCTGATTTACGGGTCGGGGGGCTCGTTGGCGGCCGGCACTGTATATTTTAACGTTTTGTCCGGTCGTCATTAAAATGTGTGCTTTCTCACTAGGCGGCGCCGCTGTCGCCTGTCGGCGGTGACGGATGGCGGACAGCGCAGGTAGAGGTGGAGGCAGCGGCCCAGCCCCCGCCACCGCCGCCGCTTCTTGCCGCCGCTGCCGTAGCGGTCGTCGATCCCTGCTGCCTCCAGCACAGCAGTAGGCAGTCGCTGGGGGCCGCTTTCGCGCCAGAGAGGCATTCACACTTCCGGAAGCCAGACTTTACTCGGTCATACGTGCTACGACGATACCCAATAACTTTGTGATGAGGCCTTCGCCTCCATACATGTCTCTGTACTCTGAGATGCACACGCACTGTCAAAACAAGTTAATAACATGGAAGGAGAGGAAGAATTCATATGAATCCTAGCTTTTTGCGGGGTTATGTGACTTTATTTCAGCGATTGCAAGGACTAGTTAATTGAGCAATAAAATTGTCAGTACGAGCACACCTGGTGATGCCTTCTAAGAACCACGTGGTTGCTGTTAAGTTGCAGCTACTCACAGAGGTCCAGTGTGAGCTGCAACTATCGTATGGCAGCGAAACATAGTAGATATCGTAATGCGGACTTGAGTGAAATAAAATAGCTCTCGCGAACCGAACACACCCTCTGCGGTTAACAACCGTAGTTGTAAATCGGAGGTTGCTCCAACTTAGGATGACAACCTTCGAAAGTCAAAAATGGAAAGGTCTTTTAGGAAAAAAATTCCACCGTCCTGCTCAAAAAGGCAGGAAAAGGCTACATCGTATTCGGTGGGTAGTCAACTAGAAGGCAGCAACGAATCGGAGCGTTTACATCCATCAAAATGCACACTAAAACACAAAAAGAAAAAACTCAAGGAGCTCACAGAAGAACTAAATAAACAAAAAATTTTAATAACAGGGATCCAAGAAATGAGAAACACCACAGAGGATCCATTCGAATCGCAAGGATACAGAATTTATAATGGGAAACCAGGACCGAGGGCAATGAAACAATGTCCCCAGTTTGGAGCAGGGTTTTTAGTAAACATAAAAATAATAGATTCAGTAACGGATTTCCAGGCAGTATCACCAAGAATAAATGAAAAACAAAGCAAGAGGTAGATAAATTTTGGGACTTTCTAGAACAAACTGTGAACAAAGTAAATAAAAAGAATGTAAAAATCTTATTGGGAGATTTCAATGCTCAGTTGGTAAAAGAAAGGAAATATAAAGATATAACTGAAAAATGGAGTCCACATAAATGTACGAACAAAAACAGTCAAAGACTTGTAGAACTCTGCAGAGAACACAACCTTATATCTAAATCAACATACTTTAAGAGGAAGCCAAGTGAACTTAAAACATGGAAACATCCAGACTGGAGGAAGGGGGAGTGGCAGCTAGACCATGTCTGTATGGACAAAAATTTTAATAAGGAGATCCACAATGTTAAAGTAAGAGGAGTAGACACAGGCTCAGACCATTATATAGTTAAAATTAAAATCAAATTCACTGCGTTACAGAAGAGGACCGGAAAAACTAACAAAATAAAAAGGAGGTTCGACCCACATCAGCTAATTAAAAATAATAAATACCAACAAATAACACAAACCATCAAATTAACAGATGATCTAGAACAACTAGTGCCTAATCTTAAAAACGAAGCAGAGAATCTAGCTCCCTTGAACCCACGAAGGAAACATGCGTGGTGGACATCAGAATGTGACAAATTCCATGAAGATAGACACCAAGCATGGTTAAAGTTTCAAACACATAAAACTGAAGAAAATACCATCAACCTAAAAAATGAAAGAAAAAATTTCAAACAAAATATTAGAAGAATCAAGAGAGGATTCTATAAAGATATTATAAACTCTATAGAAGGTAATTATCATAAAACCAACTCCGGGAACTACTATAAAATCTTTGGGAAACAACTACAATATGAGGCCCCTACACTAATACTGAAAGATGAAGATGGAAGAATAACACACAGTAACAAGGAAAATGCAGAAATCATGGCAAAAGCATTTAACAAACTTCTGAATTGCGAGGAACCCAAAGAACCCTTACAAATCAACATAAACACCCCAATGAAAACCAAACCTAACAAACTAGACCCTCCAACTTTCCAAGATGTAGAAAAAATTCTTAAAGAACAAAAAAATTATAAGGCATGTGTAGAAGATCAGGTTTTTGTTGAAATTTCGAAATATGCAAGTGACACAGTCAAGACCTCCTTACATATGGCTCTAACAAAAATTTGGGTAACAGAACGATTCCCCGAACCTTTGGACCACAGCTATCATCCACCCACTACACAAAAAGGAAGATAAGAGCAACGCAGGCAACTAAAGAGGAATCTCTCTCCTAGATTGCACATACAAAATTCTATTCAAGATCCTATATGAAAGAATCAAGGAGCAATTAGAACAGGAGTTAGGGGAATATCAGGGAGGTTTCAGATCGTGGAGAACCTGTGCAGAGCAAATAATTAGTTTAAAAATGATTATGGCATACTACAAGAAACGGAACAAACCTCTGGCAATAACATTTGTAGATTTTAAGAAGGCATATGACTGTCTCCACAGACCTTCAGTATTAAAAATTTTAAGAAATCTAGGACTCCATCCAAAACTGATTAAAATAATACAACTCACTCTAACCAACACCAAATCAAAGGCGAAGTTTAGAGGAGAAATTTCGGAACCATTCCTCATAAAAACAGGCTTAAGACAAGGTGACTGCCTATCACCATTACTGTTCAACTGTGCACTGAAATACATAATGAGAGAATGGTACAAGGACAATCCAAAGATGATAAGAATTGGAAGTGCAAAGGGTGATACTAGCATAAACTGCTTGGGGTTCGCTGATGAGCTTGCTCTCCTAGCGAACACCGTTCAAGAAGCCAGGCAACAAGTGAAATCACTACAAGAAATAGCAGAGAAAGTAGGCCTTAGAATATCATTTGAAAAAACGGCGATTATGCTAACTGATCCACCACTTGCAAACAAAATTACAGTAGGAGAACAGGAAATCAAAATTGTTGATAAATTTAAATATTTAGGCGAAATAATAGTATACAATCTAAATAAGAAGCCATCATGGCAGAATAGAATAACAAAACTGAACTACGCAAATTACATTACCAAAACTACATACAACAAAAAAATCCTATCTATAGATGCAAAATTGAAACACTATAAAACAGGTACACAACCAGAAATAACGTATGCGGCTGAAACTGTCTTCAAAACAACTAATACAGCAGAAATTGACAGAATACTAAAAATAGAAAGAAAAATAATTAGGACATGTATAAATAAACAGTATAAAATAAATGGACATTGGAGAATAGCATCAAATGAAACAGTATATAAGAAAATAGAACCAGTCATGAGCACGATCAGGAAGAAATGCATCTCACTCTTTGGACATCTGATGAGAACTCCAGAAAACAGAACTAGTAAAAAAATAATACAAAAATTGTGGAATAGGAAGAGCGACATTAAATGGATCACAGAAATTAAGGAAAATGTAAAAGAACTCCAAATTACAGTAGATGACCTAAAAAACAAGACAGAGAAAACCAGAATACTGCAAGACCCGCAAACCAGACTACAAATGAAAATCAATAAAAGGAGTACAGGAAGAGTGGTCTCAGATGAAGAAAGAAAGAAAATATCTGAAAGAATGAAGAAATATTGGGCAGACAGAGGAGCAAAACACCTTTCATATAAGAATAGACTCTAATAATTATATTACTCAAATATCATATTAAGTTATTGTTGAGCCAAATTGTATCCCTGTGTAACAACTTGTTTACAACTTTGTATTTTTGACTGGAGTGGTCCAACGAAGGCCATAAAATAAATAAACGAAAAGATACGGTAATGCGTTGATGCGGAACACATGTATGCTAGAAAAAAAATTGTTCCACTTTTGGCCTCCAGGTGCAAATTTGGCGCTGCCAATGTAAGCAAGTCGTGTAGAATTGCTTCAATATACAGGATGCTTCAAAAAGAATATACGTGTTAGGAATGCATATATTTATTAAACTTTAAGACATAAGAATATGAAACTTTAGACACATACTTATGAACCTCTCAATTTCAGGACAGATGTTGAATATGTCCTCCATCATCGACATGAACAATATCACATCGATACTTAAATTCCTCCGATACTCGGGCAAGCACGTCCTTCGTCACTGATGTTATGGCAGTGCGGATACGGTTCTTCAACTTCAGTTGGTTGAAATGGCACTGAGCACTATGGGACTTAACTTCAGAGGTCATCAGTCCCCTAGAACTTACAACTACTTAAACCTAATTAACCTAAGGACGTCACACACATCCATGCCCGAGGCAGGATTCGAACCGGCGACCGTAGCGGAGTAGCCATTTTAAACATATGACGGTTACCAAGTAAATCAGAAGACATCTGACATCTAGCGGCTATTAATATAAACTAGACTACGTATTCGTTTCTCCAATAGACGAGCCGAGGCTCAACGATTGATAGTGTAGTGGACTGACAAGGCAGCCAGTCCACAGAGACGGGTAGCCGAAAGGGCACACGTACACACACGCCGACTGGCGCGAAGTCTGGAACAGGATACGTGATGAATGTGATAAAGAAAAGAACGTAGCTACTAGAACACTTAACTTTTATATCGTCCTTTGGTATACAGCATTCTTGATGATACAAGTGAGACTCTTTAGATTCATGAAGTAACTAATGGCGCCTTGCTAGGTCGTAGCCATGGACTTAGCTGAAGGCTATTCTAACTGTCTCTCGGCAAATGAGAGAAAGGCTTCGTCAGTGTAGTCGCTAGCAAAGTCGTCGTACAACTGGGGCGACTGCTCGTACGTCTCTCTAGACCTGCCATGTGGTGGCGCTCGGTCTGCGATCACACAGTGGCGACACGCGGGTCCGACATGTACTAATGGACCGCGGCCGATTTAAAGCTACCACCTAGCAAGTGTGGTGTCTAGCGGTGACACCACAGATAGTTTGGAGAAAATAATACTTTGTAATAGATATATTCTTTTCGAAACACCCTGTATAATGGATTTGGAACGGGACGTGGGTAGAAAAGCTAAGATAAATGAGAAAGAAAATCGAGGATGTGTTAGATGATGATCACTTTGGCTTTAGGAAAGTTAAAGGCATCAGAGAGGCAATTCTGACGTTGCGGTTGATAATGGAAGCAAGACTAAAGAAAAAACGAGGTACGTTCATAGGATATGTCGACGTGGAAAAATCGTTCTACAATATAAAATGGTGCAAGACGTTCGAAATTCTGAGAAAAATAGGAGTAAGCTATAAGTAGAGACGGGTGATATACAGTATGTATGTAGACGACAAAGAACGAAGGGCTCGGATAAAAAAGAATATGAGACAGGGTGTTGTCTTTCGCCACTACTGTTCAATCTGTACATCGAAGAAGCAATGATAGAAATAAAAGAAAGATTCAGGAGTGGAATTAAAATTCAATGTGAAAGGATGTCAATGATACGATTCGCTGATGACATTGCTATCCTGAGTGAAAATGAAGAAGAATTACATGATGTACTGAATAGAATGAACAAGCTAATGAGTACGAGAGGCAGCTGTAGAGAGCAAAAAGTATAGAGGAGGACAGAGACAAATACATCCAGCAAATAATTTATACGTGGATTGCAAGTGCTACTCTGAGACGAAGAGGTTGGCACAGGTGAGGAATTCGCGGAGGCCACATCAAACCAGTCAGGAGACTGATGACTCAAAAAAAAAAAAAAAAAAAAAAAAAAAAAACCTGAGAAAAGCATAATGTTGATTTTATCATTAACTGCCACTTCTGAACACCGAAGATATCGACGAGATGTTACACCCACAAAAAGACTAATCAACTGTTGATTTCAGCAGTTTCTATGGAATCTGCGCAACGTGTTCCTGTATAATGACGCTATCTGTTGGCGGACGACGCTGATACCATTATCAGTACCTCTACTGTACCCCAGGTGTCATATACCGTCACAGGATGAAAACCGAAGACGTCGTTCCAGGTGTACTTTTTTTTTCGGCAGTGTATTTCATTTCATTAATAATTGCATACGGTGTATGTCTAACATTTTGTTGAAAATTAATTAAGCTCCTAACATCGTCTTTATCAGGCTGTATCTGTGAGTGCCGCTTATTAACTTGACAAAGAGGACGAAGCTGTGACGGTGACGCTGACAAAGTGGCGAACGGACAGGAAGGGGTGTGGGCAGAGGGCGGCGCGTGGGCGGATGGGTGGGTGCGTGGGTGGTCGGCGCCCCGCGGCGGGCGGCCGTGTGATTCGCGGCGCCGCGTCACAGGCAGCCGTCCGATCTGTCACCGACGACGCGGACGCCGACGTCGACGCACTGTCAATATCGCGAGCACCGCGCCGCGCCGCGCCGCGCCGATCCGCACAATGGGCGACGCCGATGTACTTTTTGGCGCTTTCGCGTATTGACACAGCGCACACACACGGGACGGGCGCACGCTACACACTTTTGCGAGAGGCGCGATACGTCAGCGGCGGCGCTGTCGGACAATTCGCCACTGTAACGCCCAGTGGCAGTTTCGATCCTCTCCCCACCGCTGGTTTTCCGCTCTGAGAGCGCGATTTTCGTACGAGGCTCTCTCGTCCTGCTGCAGATCGGATTCTGGCGCTCCTTCGCCGAGAGCTTTAAACTGAACTGAAATGGTGCGTCTAATTAGCAGAGAAATAAAAAGAAACAAAAGTGCCCTTCAGCGTTCGTCGACAGCAAGTTGATCACAGACAGAACATAAACGAGGACTGGACAAGGAAATCACCCATGTTCTTTCTGAGGGAAACACTCTACGGTATTGTCCTCAATCAATTTAGCGAATATATACACTGGCCATTACATATATACTGGCCATTAAAATTACTACTCCACGAAGATGACGTGATACAGACGCGAAATTTAACCGACAGGAAGATGATGTTGTGATATGCAAATGATTAGCTTTTCAGAGCATTCACACAAGGTTAGCTCCGGTGGCGACACCTACAACGGGCTGACATGGGGAAAGTTTCCAATCGATTTCTCTTACACAAACAGCAGTTGACCGGTGTAGCCTGGTGAAACGTTATGATGCCTCGCGTCAGAAGGAGAAATGCGTACCATCACGTTTCCGACTTTGATAAAAGTCGGATTGTAGCCTATCGCGATTGCGGTTTATCGTATCGCGACATTGCTGCTCGCGTTCGTCGAGATCCAATGACTGTTAGCAGAATATGGAATCGGTGGGTTCAGGAGGGTAATACGGAACGCCGTGCTGGATGCCAACGGCCTCATATCACTAGCAGCCGAGATGACAGGCATCTTATCCGCATGGCTGTAACGGATCGTGCACCCATGTCTCGATCCCTGAGTCAACAGATGGGGACGTTTGCAACATACCAACCATCTGCACGAACAGTTCGACGACGTTTGCAGCAGCATGGACTATCAGCTCGGAGACCATGGTTGCCATTTCCCCTTGACGCTGCATCACGGACAGGAGCGCCTGCGATGGTTTACTCAACGACGAACCTGGGTGCACGAGTGGCAAAACGTCATTTTTTCGGATGAATCCAGGTTCTGTTTAGAGCATCATGATGGTCGCATCCGTGTTTGGCGACATCGCGGTGAACGCACATTGGAAGCGTTTATTCGTCATCGCCATACTGGCGTATCACCCGGCGTGATGGTATGGGGTGCCATTGGTTACACGTCTCGTTCACCTCTTGTTAGCATTGACGGCACTTTGAACAGTGGACGTTACATTTCAGATGTGTTACGACCTGTGGCTCTACCCTTCATTCCATCCCTGCGAAACCCTACATTCCAGCCGGATAATGCACGAGCACGTGTTGCAGGACCTGTACGGGCCTTTCTAGATGCAGAAAATGTTCGACTGTTGACCCGGCCGGCACATTCTCCAAATCTCTCACCAACGGAAAACGTCTGGTCAATAGTGGCCGAGAAACTGCCTCGCCACAATAAGCCAGTCACTACTCTTGATGACCGAGCGAGGCGGCGCAGTGGTTAATACACTGGACTCGCATTCGGGAGGACGACGGTTCAATCCTGCTTCCGGCCATCCTGATTTAGGTTTTCCGTGATTTCCCTAAATCGCTCCAGGCAAATGCCGGGATGGTTCCTTTGAAAGGGCACGGCCGACTTCCTTCCCCGTCCTTCCCTAATACAATGAGACCGATGACCTCGCTGTTTGGTCTCTTCCCCCAAACAATCCCAATCCAATCCAGAACTACTGTTGATGAACTGTGGTATCGTGTTGAAGCTGCTTTGGCAGCTGTACCTGTATACGCCATCCAAGCTCTGTTTGACTCAATGTCCAGTCGTATCAAGTCCGTTATTACGGCCAGAGGCGGTAGTTCTGGGTACTGATTTCTCAGGATCTATGCACCCAAATTACGTGAAAATGTGATCACATGTCAGTTCTAGTATAATATATTTGTCCAATGAATACCCATTTATCACCTGCATTTCTTCTTGGTGTAGCAATTTTAATGGCCAGTAGTGTAAAAAACCAAACCGGCCTCCGTATTCAAGGTAGCTAACGTACACTTGTGCTGTGTCGCTCGACTCGCTGGTGAGCCAGTTCGAATCATGGTGGTAGAAAATTTTTACCGGAAAAGAACTTTTAAGCCGGAGGTCTCCTTCTGGGGCGTTCGGCCTCTTGGTGAAAGTTCTTTTTTATGGCACTTTGGCGACTTGTGCATCGATGAAGGCCACACATACACTCAGATCGAAGCGGAAAAGGTGCCCAAGTCAGCAGGGAGTTGAACCCAGGACCCAGTGATCGAATGTCAGCAATGCTAACTACAAGACCAAGAGCTGCTGATTTTTCACCTACAGTGTTTGACCAGAAAGGGGAGGAGTGATGTTGGTTTATCACCACCCTTTTGCGACGATGTCCTGGGTTGAATCCCAAACCTCTACATAGTCTCTCGCGAACTGAGAGCATGCGACAGTGATCTGTCCGTTGGATAGAGACTTTAAGGTGGCCAGTCCCTTTGGTGATTGTTTTAAACGCGTTCATCAATAACAATGTAAGTAGGCTGTTTAGGTTTTTATGTTGGCAACGCCACGTAGTGCTCTTTATGAAAATCGCTGACTGCGCTGTCTGCAGTCTGTGGCTGGTTGGACTCATTGTTGGAATATTCGCTCGTGTAGGGTTGGGCAGTTGGATGTGAACAGCGCGTAGCGTTGGGCAGTTGGAGGTGAGCCGCCAGCAATAGTGGATGTGGGGAGGGAGATGCCAGAGTTTTGAGAGGTTACTATGAGCGGACTAATTGGACGTGTATTAGTCAGAAAAAGGAAATTTGTAAGACTGGATGTCATGAACTGATATATATAATGACTTTTGAACACTATTAAGGTAAATACATTGTTTGTTCCCTGTAAAAATCTTTCATTTGCTAACTATGCCTATCAGTAGTTAGTGCCTTCAGTAGTTAGAATCTTTTTATTTAGCTGGCAGTATTGGCGCTCGCTGTATTGCAGTAGTTCGAGTAACGAAGATTTTTGTGAGGTAAGTGATTCATGAAAGGTATAGGTTACTGTTAGTCAGGGCCTTCTTTTGTAGGGATTATTGAAAGTCAGATTGCGTTGCGCTAAAAATATTGTGTGTCAGTTTAGTGATGATCAGAATAAGTAAAGAGAGAACTGTCCGAATACGTTCATTTTTGCTCAGGTGTTTGAAAATCAAATAACGTAAGAGTCTTTCCAGCACTGTCATTCTTTACATACAAAAGGGAAGTTTCAACTAGAAAACCCAGTACTACACTCTGTCCATGCACTCATCACAGCTATCCAGACAACACAGATAGACACTTGACACTTCATGACTCATCGGAGGAACCCACTGGCTAACCACCTCGATTAGCACGTAGCACAGGGCCATGGTGCAGCATTCCTGCCTACAGCCCCGCCCCCTCCCCACTCCAATCGTTCACCGAATATGTAGCTCATTGTATGTATGGGAAACCCAAACTTGAACTTCCAGGCACGAATGGTAGAACTATTCCTTAACTACTGCTCTTCATCGGTCGGTTACTGTCAGAGAGAAAGGGGGTATTACTCGTTAGCTTAGGGTGCTATAAGCAGTGACATTTCAGTGGCGCTTCCTGCGCTGCCATTGATTCTATCCTCCCTGCCCCCTTTACTCTCTCTCCCTTCTCAAACTATGAGGCATTGAAAATTACTAACGGAGAAAAGATTCTATGTGTCGACATCGGAGCAGATGTTAATCAAGCTGAAGATGGCAAATCTAACGCGTCAGCGAACAGACTGATGAGGAAGACGTAACCATAATCTTGCTAAAAACATTATAAAGCCAAGATCGCATAAATGTTTCTTTATTTAAAACCATCGGTTTCGACAGACTATGCTGTCATCTTCAGCTCCCAAAAATCTTTTCGTTATGAAACATGTTCATTTTAAGTTGAACCTCACTCCAAGTTGTCATTTGAATAAATAACAGCACATTATAGAAGCCTTTATAAACATGACAACTTGCAGTGAGGTCCAACTTAAAATGAACGTTTCATAAGAAAAAGGTTTTTTAAGGACTGGAGATGACAGCAAAGTCCGTCGAAACCGGTTTTTTAAATGAAGAAACATTCATGCGATCTTGACTTTAGAATGCTTTTAGCTAGTAATCCATATTGCTCCTGTCTTCTCAAAATTCAAGCAGTAATCATGTTGTTGTTGTTATAATCTTCAGTCCTGAGACTGGTTTGATGCAGCTCTCCGTGCTACTCTATCCTGTGCAAGCCTCTTCATCTCCCAGTACCTACTGCAGCCTACATCCTTCTGAATCTGCTTAGTGTATTCATCTCTTGGTCTCCCTCTACGATTTTTACCCTCCACGCTGCCCTCCAGTACTAAATTGGTGATCCCTTGATGCCTCAGAACATGTCCTGCGAACCGATCCCTTCTTCCACAAACTCCTCTTCTCCCCAATTCTATTCAATACCTCCTCATTAGTTATGTGATCTACCCATCTAATCTTCAGCATTCTTCTGTAGTACCACATTTCGAAAGCTTCTATTCTCTTCTTGTCTAAACTATTTATCGTGCATGTTTCACTTCCATACATGGCTACACTCCATACAAATACTTTCAGAAAAGACTTCCTGACACTTAAATCAATACTCGATGTTAACAAATTTCTCTTCTTCAGAAACGATTTCCTTGCCATTGCCAGTCTACATTTTATATCCTCTCTACTTCGACCATCATCAGTTATTTTGCTCCCCAAATATCAAAACTCCTTTACTACTTTCAGTGTCTCATTTCCTAATCTAATTCCCGCAGCATCACCCGACTTAATTCGACTACATTCCATTATCCTCGTTTTGCTTTTGTTGATGTTCATCTTATACCCTCCTTTCAAGACACTGTCAGTTCCGTTCAGCTTCTCTTCCAAGTCCTTTGCTGTCTCTGACAGAATTATAATGTCATCGGCGAACCTCAAAGTTTTTATTTCTTCTCCATAGACTTTAATACCTACTCCGAACTTTTCTTTCGTTTCCTTTACTACTTGCTCAATATACAGGGCTACAGCCCTGTCTCACTCCCTTCCCATCCACTGCTTCCCTTTCATGTCCCTCGACTCTTATAACTGCCATCTGGGTTCTGTACAAATTGTAAATAGCCTTTCGCTCCCTGTATTTTACCCCTGCCACCTTCAGAATTTGAAAGAGAGTATTCCAATCAACATTGTCAAAAGCTTTCTCTAAGTCTACAAATGCTAGAAACTTCTAAGATAAGTCGTAGGGTCAGTATTGCCTCACGTGATCCAACATTTCTACGGAATCCAAACTGATCTTCCCCGAGGTCTGCTTTTACCAGTTTTTCCATTCGTCTGTAAAGAATTCGTGTTAGTATTTTGCCGCTGTGACTTATTAAACTGATAGTTCGGTAATTTTCACATCTGTCAACACCTGCTTCCTTTGGGATTGTAATCATAACCCTCATGAATATTAAATGGTGGTGGATCGAACATTGATATTATTTTCATTGATACCATACCAATCATCATTACCACCCCCACAATCACCATCAAGATTATTACATCCATCAGGGATGGATGAGAAATAAACGTAGCATATTCTTTACTGGATTCCAAAAGAACAGAAGAAACATACGAGTACATGTTAGTGGATATTCTGGGATGGACATGAGCAGCATAAATACGTATAATCGAGTGCAAGAGGGAACTACGAAATGGTAGTCATGTCACCCTCAGCTGGACTGATAAGCGACGCATTTGTCAATTAAATTTTAATTGAGCGTTATCGCGAGGGTGTCTTAGCTATTGGTTGTAAATTAAGGGAGTGATGATTTCATGGTATTTATTGTATAGGTAACTTAAATCCCATATTTTGAATTTGCAATGCGAAATGTCACAAAAATTAATTTACTTGAAAGGCACCCACGTGCCTTGCTCGTACTGTGGCATCAAGCAGTCAGGCCTGCAAGATGAGTGGTCTGCCAAGCGAGTGCATTCATTCTTATTTATCGAGTAACATGAACTCTCGTACTCACAATTAAGTTACAAGTTATCCTCCTATATGATTAATACGCAACGGAAACGCGCATCTGACTATCAGTAATTTACAGAACTCTGACTGTACACTACACATTGGCAATACCACATTTTCTTTCTATTTTTATTTAACGGCTTTTGTCAACACGTGGCCACCACACTGAATATGAATGGCGCACACATTATAAATTCGGGACATTATGACAACATACAATTCGAAGGAAAAGTCCACCAATCTTTTTCTTTTCACTATCTTATTTATTCCGATAAATTCTCTAACTTAAACACACAAATTCTATAACCTACAACAATAACACATGAGAAATTCCGCCCAGTGGGCGTGGCTTTACATTGGTGAATCTCTATATTATGGTCTCGTAATTATTTAACGCTACAGTGCACTTTCTGGATAGGATGGTGGATCTTTTATTATTTCTCACACTTCGACTCTCACAATTATCATCACGAAACTTTCCTCCAGATCGAGCAGTACAGAAGGAACAAGCATAACCCACTAATCTTTTGAAACTACCTTGCTACTCTCCCATGCAAACCACACATACCCAAATTACATGACATACACCACACTACGACATGAAATACAAAACACTAAATAGTCACAACATTATCACTTTCAATTAGTATTTATCCCAGTTTCACACGACACTGCCCCACTTTGTAATTCTACTTTCCTACTATGAACTCTGGAGATATATGCACGTCTTCCTGTGCAATGCAAGCCAAGTGGCGTTGCTGGATAGACGGCCGACTCACCTTGCTTCTCTCTCAGAGTTTGAATCTAGCGTCACATGGAATCATATCACACAAAGTAATATTAAGAACGTATTCATCACACACGCGAGTCCTCAACTGATATCATGGACGAGTACTTCCCTTTATCTTTTGTCTCATACACAGCTTGAGACTCACACAGTACTCACCACGTGGAAGTACTCGTCTCTAATTTCAAGTCCTGCACACGCCATTTCTTAAATATTTCAACTTATGGTACACACGCTATTTCTTAAATATTTCAACTTATTGTACACACGCTAGTAATTCAGCTTAACTTAAGCACACGGAAGTATTTCAACTTATTGCTACACGTAGTTTCATTGTGACCGTTGGTCACTTCCGAAGATTACTACAATCCCATTAATATTACCTGCCTGACATTTAATTCTCCCCACAAAATTTCCTGAAATAGAGAAATTATTATTTCAAACTACTCTTAAATATTCCACATGCATACCATGTCTCCACTCTTTTGTCATTACGGAGCACAACTAAAACAGGTCTCAACAGCACAAGATCCAGCGGCAGAGTGCCGAAACATGGCCGTTCTCGAGGTCCTCTCGCAACTCTGTCGAAGTGGGGGAGCACCTTGCTACCGTATTGGTCAGCCACATTTCAGGCGCTCAAAGCTCAGGTAAATTTCATCTCTTTGGTCCCACCAAAGGTGGCCAAAGGATCGACTCAAAGATGATCATATATTCACATTCATTATCTGCGGTTAGCAGACGACCATACATTCATTCATTTCACAGATCTCACCAAACTGGATGTAGGGATTTACTTTGTGGGAGTGCACATGTGATCAATTAAATAAATAAATTGTCATTCTTTCCCACACTGGTATCCGGCTTCGCTGTATCAATTGAAATTGAGTTATTTTACAAAAAAAAGTGTTGTTCTGACAAAAATAATGAAGTATGTTGTACCTATTTTCAATGTCGGGCGGTACTGTACCCTTTCACCACCGGCTACCCATGCAGAAAAGAATGGCACGGTACTATCCTTGCAATGCGAGGGTAGTTCCAAACATTTTTTTAAGAAAACTGTATTAGAACAAACATAGCAAGTCATCAAAACAACCAGGAGGAGACCTTAGCCCCTGGTGACCTCAAATAGACGACCAAATGCTGTTACTTTACCAAATTATTGACACAGTTGTTGCATTATTGTACTCTCCACAGTCCGGAGTAACGTACACATACAAATTTACAATAATCCACATGACAAATAAAACATTACATCATACAAATAAAAAATAATGTTGAGGTAAAAATTTGCTTAGTTATTTTTATGAGTAATCCAGACTTCACTAATTATATGCCAAATAAAAAAATACTAATTGTACTCATGAAATTTTAAATAGCTCACCGTCCAAACACAGAACAAGTAATCTGACATTCATAAATTGCGGGGTAAAACCCTTTACACAGCAAAGTCTATATACAAAACAAAATCAACAAAAGAAAAACATTGCATTCACTAGCTCCATATCAGTACTCTAAAATATACATCAAACCTACAGAGAAATAAAACTGAGAACAATGAAATATACCACAAGTTACATACTGGTTACGTAATATAGTCAACCTAAGACATCATGTCATACCTCGTTAACTATCATCACTTAAGCAATTGCCACCACTACTCGACTGTGAGTTTAACCTTATCCTTGTCCACCCGTACAAATACCTGCTGCTGAGCTAGTCAGTCCATCTACTTCGATTAATACACGCAATAAATAGTCTAGCAATAAGTGCTTGAATCCACCAGTAGCTATCGTATCTTACTCTACTGCTCATTTCTCTGTTGTTACACATTTGGACGACAAGCACTTGCATTTCGACTAGCCTTCGTTACACTTTAATGTGAAATATCACCACTGTGATAATGAAAATAAGTGGCTTCAGTCAACACACCAACAAGATCATTACTGTCCACGACATCAAAATGCATCAATTAATTCCGATATTTGTTGTGCAATGCAAACTCTTCTCCCCTGTGACAACCTTACTGATCAATGCTACAAGAGCCGCTACGTTAGTATTACGTCACTGGCTAATAATTAAAGCATCATTGCACCAAATTTTCTAATAAAATGCTACGTGAACTGGTAGCCCAGAACAAACAAAAAAAAAAAACACTAACTATTCTAAAGACAAATGTTAATGAAATACAATTACACTTGCTGTCCCTTCAGGAATGAAACATTTAAAAAAAACATTTACACAATTACAAATACATTATTCACTATCTTGCGAGTCACACGGAAACATTTCATTCTGTGATTTTCTTGGGGTCAAAAAGTTGCTGATAGTTTTCCTAGAGACACTGTCTCGGTGTCAAAGCTCTCCCATGGTTACCCGGACGAAAGTCTTTAAGTCACTCAAATCGGCATTTTGAACACGCACTGAAAAGTAAACTGTATCTCACATTAAACACAAATGTCATAGTCACTCTCAGAGTACCATCCACACGAATCTGGTCGTCCAAAAATGGCCCTACAACTACTATTACCCACGGTTCTGTCCTTTCAGTTCATGGTGTAATTAAAAGTCGTAAGTTCCAACAAACAGCACTTATTCCCGCACCAATTAAAGAAATGTCTCCTACTGCAAATGCAAATGTCAATGTCCCACTTTAGTTTCTTGCGTTCATACAATAATTAGTCACCAAACGACAACTGTCCTCTTTACGTATACCAAGTGTCCCACATGCAATTCACAAAGCACACTTAACAAGTCACTGCCAAAAGTTTATGGATCCCACCGTTCAGTGGTCAAGACAAAACAAAACAATCGTCCTGTCTGCTAATGACAAAATCTTTTCCACCACTCACAACGTGGGAACACCAGTCCTTCACTTTCCACCTTATGGAGACATACGAGCAGTCGTCTTGTTTCACGGCTCCACAGTCCAGTACTAGTTAATAGTTGCTGGTAACAAATGCCCGCCGGGTTCTGCCGCGCGTCGTTCATTCTGCTGTGGCGCTGCCGCGCGACCCGTTGGGCCGCAGAAACCACCCGCTGTTGCCTCCGCGGGATACTTTCCCCCGTCGTAAGGGTGGCGGAACTTATGAATGGCCAGTGGTACGTGCGTGTCGCCCCAGGCCGTTGACCTGCTGTAGCGGGGGCGTGGAGTGTACCCCGACCGGCAGTGGAGTGAGGAGCGCACCGGCTCTGTTGCCGACGTCTGCTTGGCTTATGTGGTACGGGCGCGTTCGGTGTAGCCCTCAGCGCTACGACACCCAATCAGTCTGACCCTTCCGTGCATCTCGCAACATTACAGACAAAAGGATATTTTTACAGTATTTAAATACTCATTGATTACATGTATGATCTATTAGACACATTGGTAATAAAAGAATCTTTGTTCTAAAAAACATAAAATTATACACCCAATTTTTCTACACATACAACATCAACATTTATGCCTTTTCTATATACAGCCCACACTTGTGCTATTGGTTGTACCTGTCGTCCCTCATACAAAACACAAAAGTGTTAAAAAAATGGAATAATAAGCAATCTATACTGCTCATAATTACAATATCAAATAGTAGGCTACTCTAACATCCTATCACAGTGAAAATATTAGAAACTGTTGACTCTAAATCTACAACATACAATGCACCTTTGTGCTTGTAGAGACTGAAATTAATATCTCTTTATATATTTTATCTTTTTATTATATATAACAACATTTCTAGGACATGTATGTACCACCCACATGATGTCAGATCCTGACCTACCATCGAGGTTCATCCAAATCAAACAATAACACAATAATGTTTTAGTTCGGATCGGTAGCATCCCCTTTACAGGAGTGTGCGCATTGATCACACTACTCTACGACTCTCACTCACCAGACATCACATTTTCCTTCTCATTCAATCCATTAATACACTAACAGAATAGGTCTAGAAGTCAGCTAACCTTAACACCACCACACTCACGACAACATAACATACCTTTGCTCCCTTATACTCATAACACCACCACTCTCACGACAACATATCATACCTTTGCTCCCTTATACTCAACCACATAACACATGAAGCTGCTTCGGAGATAGCTTTCCAGTCTCTGAATTCGTCCTTTCACTCTGGCACCTCTCTCCATTGGCTTACCTCTGCATTCACTTTACCGATTATTCATCCTGCTAAATATCAACTTAGAATTGCGACACTTCATCTAAGAACAAAAAATACACAAATTATTCATCCTGCAAAAATAACTGTACACATTCTTGGTACCGTTTTGATTAGTTATACTGGTACCAGGCTTCAACAACAACAAAAAAATTATTTTTGCCAAATTGCAAATCTTATGGTACACTTATATTACATCCTACGTCAGTATTCCACAACGTTCACCATCTGGATCTCATACTCCCTTTATGTCCTTTCACATTGTGCAGTTGTCCTCATCTCTTCATTCGTATTTCGGCTCTCCGTCCGTCCATTACTCCATCATTTCCTGGTCTTCCTTCGCCATTGGCATCAATCTCTATTGCAGCATACACAGGCCTCTCTGTAACATACATCTAAGACATCTCCACATTATTAATTCTACTCACCTTTATTTACCACTGTTTCATCACGTCGAAATCTCTCCTTACTAATCACACTGCTTCACGTCGCTTCTCTCCTTAAATATCACCTTTATCCACTACTATTTATCACGTCGCTTCTCTATCTACCATCTTTATCCACTCATTAATCATCACGTCGTTTCTGCTTGATCCTTATTCATATGACAAAAAATACGCACATACACCACTCTGTCGACTCCTGTTCATGACTCATTCGACCAGTCTATTCAGTCATACTTCCTGACATCCCGCCTGAAAATTCTTATGTTCGATTTGCCCCTGCACAACGTTACACACCACAAATAAATACACTGACTATCTACCATAACTTGCCTACTTTCGATCTATCCTTAACTTTTCCATAATTTGATGTTAGAAATGTGATGAAGCCCACGAGATTGTTTTCCCTTGATCGTCTCAATCAGTACAGCATTTTCATGGACAATCCGCCTCACTCTGAATGGTCCACTATACACAGTAAAAAATTTGCTAGTTAGGAATCTGTTCTTCTTTGATAATCGATGAGTTTTTATTAGAACCTTGTCTCCTACTGCCAATTCGATCTTACGGATCTTTCCTTTCTGCTTCTCCTGCCTATCCTTAGCTGCTTTCTTAATTCGCTCTATCGCAACCTTGACAATTTCTGTGTGCCTCTGCTTTCCTGATCGCGGAAAATCTACCAGCTCCCTGACTCGATCTGGTGGTGGTTCATTCTTTAGTACCGTAATTGGTGATAAACCAGTTGCTCCATGTGGTAGCTCATTGAGGATGTCCTGAAAATCTTTGAGAAAAATACTCCAACTTCTATGTTGCAATAGATCTTACACAACTTTCCCAGTTCTTTTACCACTCTTTCACTGGGGTTACTTGCAGCATGGTATCGGGATATGAACACCGGTTTTATCCTTCTTCTCTTCAGTGTGGTTAGCCATTGTCTGGATCTATATTGTGGTCCATTGTCAGCTATGAACTTTTCTACAGTTCCTACTTCTCGCAAAAAGTTTTTAACGATCGCTGCTGCCACTGTCCTTCCCGTCGCACGTTTCAATGCGGTAAAAGTCACATACTTTGACACCAATTCCACTGCTACTAAAACATATCTATATCCTTGCACTGACTTAGGTAGCGGGCCAAACAAATCTGTTGCTCCGAATTCCCTCAATCTACCTGGCACTATCGGAAAAAGCGGTGCTTTGCATGAGATAGTTAACGATTTTGCCTTCTGGCACAATTTGCAACTACCAAGCACGTTCTTGATCCTCCTCTCCATACTAATGAAATAAACTGATTCCCTTAACTTCTTACAGCATTTCCTTGCCCCGTAATGCCCGTAACTTAGGTGCGTGTACCAGATCAACTTGTTGACTATTTCATTTGGTGTACACAACACCCAGTCCTGTGTGTTCGGATTTCTACGGTAGAAAAGGACCCCGTTCTGAATTGTATAAAACCGCGCTATATTGGCATCTAAGTTCGCTCTAACTCTGTCCTTCACCGTTCTCCATGACGCGTCTTTATCCTGCTCTTTCGCGATATTTGTGAGTACCGCCCCTATGTATTTCTCGAACGGCACGCCCTGCATATACAATATATCATATCTGTTCTCGTTTACCTCCTCATCAAAGCATTGACCATGACCTACTGGGTTCCTTGTCAACGCATCTGCCACTATATTCTGTGGCCCAGGAATATACATGACCGAAAACTGAAACTCCTGTAAATAGAGTGCCCACCTAGCGAGTCGTCTATGGTTAAGTTTGGCCGACAACAGAAACTGTAGTGACTTGTGGTCAGTATAGATTTTAGTATGCCTCCCATACAAATAGTATCTAAATTTACTAAAACCCCATACTATTGCCAAAGCTTCAAGCTCAGTTACCGTGTAATTTCTCTCAGCCTTGCTAAGCACTCGGCTCGCAAATGCAATAGGTTGTTGTATTACTTCTCCTCCTTGCTCTTGCTCTTGGAACAATGTTACCCCAAGTCCACTACGGGAACTGTCCGTGGCCATACAAAACTCTTTCCCTAGGTCTGGATGCCCGAGAAGAGGTGCCGATAGCAGTGCCTTCTTTAACGCCTCATACTCTTCCTGTGCGACAGGGTCCCAATTCCATGCCGTTTTCTTTCCAGTCAGCTGACATAGTCTGGGTGTCGCTGCACCCCCAATCTTAATGAACCTCCTGTAAAAATTGATTAATCCTAAATAACCCCGTAGCTGACGTTTTGTTCTCGGCACCGGAAAATCTCTGATTGCTTCGAGTTTGTCTGGATTTGGTCTTATTCCCTCTGGTGTCACAATGTGACCTAGAAACTCGATTTCTTTCCGTCCAAATTCTGACTTTCCCAAATTCACGGTTACCCCATGTCTCTCCAGTGCACCGAGCAATATGCTTACCGTTCTATTGTGGTCTTCCCATTAGGAATGACAGTATTTAGCGCTCTGATAAATGCCACGGATGATACATTTAACCCAAATGGTAGTTTCCGGAATTGATACGATTTCCCGTAGCACAAGAAAGCAGTGTATTTTCTACACCCCCTATCTAACTCCACCTGCCAGAAACTCTTTCTCAAATCAACTGAGCTGAGAACGCTGATCCCGTGCAACTTTTGTAGCAATTCGTCAAGTGTCAGCGGCCGATCTGTCTCTGGCTCTATTATCTTATTAATCCTTCTTGCGTCCAAAACTAATCTAATTGACCCATCCTTTTTTTCAACACAAACTAAAGGGCTGTTGTACGGACTGGATGCTGGTTCGATAATCCCTTGTTGTAGCATGCTTTCGATCTCAGCTTCCACTCTTTCTTTGTACACAACAGGTATCGGGTACACTTGGGCCCTAAACTGTTTATGTGGCTTGACCTTGAACCTATACACAAAATTTCTTATTGTACCCGCAGCATGTTTAAATACCTTTCTATTCTCGTATAAAATTTTCTGCAATTCCCCGTAGACCGTGGTCCCTCGTAAATGCCAGATTTTCTCCCTGATCTCCTCCTCCAAACATTTATGAATTTCCTTCTTCTCTTGTTCGAACCCCGTATTCTGTGCCTGTCTACCGGACTTTACCGCCAGACATAATGCTAAGTATGCGTTATCTTTAGCATATAAGCAATCGTCGAATCTTAATGTAATTTCCTCCGAATCTCGTTTCAACTCCATCGAACCATTTCTCATGTTAACGACTGCTTTATATTGGTTCAAAAAATTAACGCCTAATATCCCTTCAACTGTTAGAGATGACACAATCATGAACACTGTACTAAACCTCTTCGCCTGGCACACAAAGTCTACCTGCGCTTGTAACTTCACCTCAATTCCCTTTCCTGTAATTGCCCCTCTCACTGTTGTCCTTTGCAATGGCAACGTTGGCCATGGTTTTGTAAGACTACAACACTTAAACACATCTTCCCTCAAAACACTCATTACACTGCCTGTGTCGATGACACAAGGTACGATTATATTATTTTTTTCTACGCTAATTATTGGGTGGACTTTACTCCCCACACCTCCTACCTCCTCTAACAGATTCTCCCTTAGTTTTCCGTAATCGATATACCTAATATTTACATCATTAATAGTCCTGGTTTGTACCCGTCTGTCATGTAGTCACCTTCCTGTCCCTCCGTCATTGTGAGAGTGATTGTCCTCTCGTGAACCCAATGACTGCCTATCCTCTCTTCGCCCATCATTTTCATTTTCCCTTCATCTTCCATCTCTGTCCCATCTTCTATTTTCCCGGTTTGCCGGTCGATTTCCCCATGAATTCTGCCCCCTATTTCCTCGCCATCTTCCATTTCCGTCATTCCTCTGATTCCATGCTCTCCTGTCATTCCGATAGTTTCTGCTGTTCCTATCCTCGACTCTGTCTGACCTATGAGTCGTATCACCGTTCATAATATTGCTCTCATTACCCAGTTCCTGTAACAAGTGCTGAAATGACGCGGAATCGTCTAAGCCTCTGCCTGCTATCACTATATCTCTGTGCAGTCTCACTGGCAACTCAGTTATACAGATTCTAATGAGCTCCCCAGTTTCGTATGGCACATCCAAATACCTATTTCGTCTCAGCATTTCCTGATAGCACGACACTGGATCTCTTATACCACCTTCGTTACAATTTGGCATCATCAATATGCTTTGCTTAACCTGGTCCTGCTTATTTTTCGACCAGAATTCATTTAAAAACTTGTCACAAAATATCTTGTAGCTACTACCGTCTTTAATAACTTCCTGCATTTTCGCTCTAGCCTCGTCCCTCAAATGGTTACACACAAACTTCATTTTGAGGAGCGGTCCCCACGACGAAGGTAATGAATCTTGAAATTGAGACAGCCACAGGCATGGATGTTGGTAATTTATCAGGATCCGGAAAACAAGTGTACGTTTGTACCGACACGAAGTGCCTCCTACATTCTTCTTCCGCATTTATGTTTACCGACCTTGGACTATACCCAGTTGGGTTTGCCACCTGTTTCATCCGACACAACCGTTCTTCTAACTCTCTGAGTTCATCTTCCTCTTTCTGCCTATTTTAGTTTTTTGAATTTATCTCACTCTCCCTCTGCAGTCTACCTGGTGGTGTTTCACCTTCGCTTCTGCACGCTAATTGCAACTGTGCTAGTTCTTCCCTATGATTCCTGTTTGTTTCTAATTGTGCCTCTTTAAACTGTAATAGAGATTGTATCTCCTCCTGGTCGGCATAAACCTCTCGTTGCGTACTGTCAGAGCCTGTTTCGCCTCTTATACTGATCTTTTCTACATCTGCGCTAATCGTATTCATTCTGACCACTACCTCCGCAACTTCATCCCTGTGTTTATTTAGCGCCACTTCCTGCCGTGTGACTTAAGCTTCCACGCTGTCTAATGCCCCTTTTTTATCTGCAAGTAAGTCCTGCACTATCTCTTTGATTCGCTCATCCGGCCACACGCCCCTATGTTCGGTAATATCGCTCTCTATTGCACTTATTCGTACCTCCAAATTATTGGCTTTTTCTTTCACGGCATCACATACTTGCTTCAACGCACCCAGATTCTTCTCCCCCTCATCTAACCGATTATTAACTGCGGACAGACGCTCATCGATAACTGTGTGTAGCTTCCTCATTGCCTCTTTATTTCCCTTATCCATTGCCTCCAATCTTTCCTTATTTGCTTCCAATCTTTCCTTAGTCTCCCTATCTCTCTCCTTAGTCTCCCTATCTCTCTCCTTATTATCTCTATCCATTGCTTCCAATCTTTCCTTATTCTCCCTATCTCTCTCCTTATTATCTCTATTCATCGCTTCTAATCTTTCCTTATTATCTTTATCCATCTTCTGTAAAAACTGCAGTAGCATATTGTCATTTGCTACTTTCGGTGCGCTCACCTCGTTCGCCTGAGAAACCGTAACTTCGCTAAGGGTAGCTGCACTTTCACCTCATACCTGACCTAGTCCCGCCTCGCCCGCGTCGTCGGGAAAAGCCCCCGGTTGCGGACAAAGCCCGCCGCTCAAAGGATCACCTAGCCGCAGTCCACTGAACAATTCAGCCCCTTCCGAGTGTTTGCCGTTCCCGCTCGTTAGCCCATGGTCAACACCTACTTCCTGCTGCACTGCTACATTCACCCCATAATCGCTATTCTCCGTGGTGGCTACACTTTTCGACTGCGACCTAGTTACTACGGACATTACGCAAAAAAAAATTATACAACGATCTTCCAGCCTTGGGCGATATAGCAATTAATTACATAAAAAAATAAAAGATCCTCACCAATCCAGAAAGAAATTGCAAACAGAAAAAATTTTACTTCTTAGCGCTACCACAATATATTCCATCAAAAAAAATCTTAACAGCAATATAATCCTGGCAGGGTCGAAATTATGAGAGGCACCCACATGCCTTGCTCATACTGTGGCATCAAGCAGTCAGGCCTGCAAGATGAGTGGTCTGCCAAGCGAGTGCATTCATTCTTATTTATCGAGTAACATGAACTCTCGTACTCACAATTAAGTTACAAGTTATCCTCCTATATGATTAATACGCAACGGAAACGCGCATCTGACTATCAGTAATTTACAGAACTCTGACTGTACACTACACATTGGCAATACCACATTTTCTTTCTATTTTTATTTAACGGCTTTTGTCAACACGTGGCCACCGCACTGAATATGAATGGCGCACACATTATAAATTCGGGACATTATGACAACATACAATTCGAAGGAAAAGTCCACCAATCTTTTTCTTTTCACTATCTTATTTATTCCGATAAATTCTCTAACCTAAACACACAAATTCTATAACCTACAACAATAACACATGAGAAATTCCGCCCAGTGGGCGTGGCTTTACATTGGTGAATCTCTATATTATGGTCTCGTAATTATTTAACGCTACAGTGCACTTTCTGGATAGGATGGTGGATCTTTTATTATTTCTCACACTTCGACTCTCACAATTATCATCACGAAACTTTCCTCCAGATCGAGCAGTACAGAAGGAACAAGCATAACCCACTAATCTTTTGAAACTACCTTGCTACTCTCCCATGCAAACCACACATACCCAAATTACATGACATACACCACACTACGACATGAAATACAAAACACTAAATAGTCACAACATTATCACTTTCAATTAGTATTTATCCCAGTTTCACACGACACTGCCCCACTTTGTAATTCTACTTTCCTACTATGAACTCTGGAGATATATGCACGTCTTCCTGTGCAATGCAAGCCAAGTGGCGTTGCTGGATAGACGGCCGACTCACCTTGCTTCTCTCTCAGAGTTTGAATCTAGCGTCACATGGAATCATATCACGCAAAGTAATATTAAGAACGTATTCATCACACACGCGAGTCCTCAACTGATACCATGGACGAGTACTTCCCTTTATCTTTTGTCTCATACACAGCTTGAGACTCACACAGTACTCACCACGTGGAAGTACTCGTCTCTAATTTCAAGTCCTGCACACGCCATTTCTTAAATATTTCAACTTATGGTACACACGCTACTTCTTAAATATTTCAACTTATTGTACACACGCTAGTAATTCAGCTTAACTTAAGCACACGGAAGTATTTCAACTTATTGCTACACGTGGTTTCATTGTGACCGTTGGTCACTTCCGAAGATTACTACAATCCCATTAATATTACCTGCCTGACATTTAATTCTCCCCACAAAATTTCCTGAAATAGAGAAATTATTATTTCAAACTACTCTTAAATATTCCACATGCATACCATGTCTCCACTCTTTTGTTATTACGGAGCACAACTAAAACAGGTCTCAACAGCACAAGATCCAGCGGCAGAGTGCCGAAACATGGCCGTTCTCGAGGTCCTCTCGCACCTCTGTCGAAGTGGGGGAGCACCTTGCTACCGTATTGGTCAGCCACATTTCAGGCGCTCAAAGCTCAGGTAAATTTCATCTCTTTGGTCCCACCAAAGGTGGCCAAAGGGTCGACTCAAAGATGACCATATATTCACATTCACTATCTGCGGTTAGCAGACGACCATACATTCATTCATTTCACAGATCTCACCAAACTGGATGTAGGGATTTACTTTGTGGGAGTGCACATGTGATCAATTAAATAAATAAATTGTCATTCTTTCCCACACTGGTATCCGGCTTCGCTGTATCAATTGAAATTGAGTTATTTTACAAAAAAAAGTGTTGTTCTGACAAAAATAATGAAGTATGTTGTACCTATTTTCAATGTCGGGCGGTACTGTACCCTTTCACCACCAGCTACCCATGCAGAAAAGAATGGCACGGTACTATCCTTGCAATGCGAGGGTAGTTCCAAACATTTTTTTAAGAAAACTGTATTAGAACAAACATAGCAAGTCATCAAAATAACCAGGAGGAGACCTTAGCCCCTGGTGACCTCAAATAGACGACCAAATGCTGTTACTTTACCAAATTATTGACACAGTTGTTGCATTATTGTACTCTCCACAATCCGGAGTAACTTACACATACAAATTTACAATAATCCACATGACAAATAAAACATTACATCATACAAATAAAAAATAATGTTGAGGTAAAAATTTGCTTAGTTACTGGGATCTTCGTTATTTTTATGAGTAATCCACGGATGCGGCCATCATGATGCTCTAAACAGAACCTGGATTCATCCGAAAAAATGACGTTTTGCCATTCGTACACCCAGGTTCGTCGTTGAGTACACCATCGCAGGCGCTCCTGTCTTTGATGCAGCGCCAAGGGTAACCACAGCCATGGTCTTCGAGCTGATAATCCATGCTGCTGCAAACGTCGTCGGACTGTTCGAGCAGATGGTTGTTGTCTTGCAAACGTCCCCAGCTGTTGATTCAGGGATCGAGACGTGGCTGCACGATCCGTTACAGCCATGCGGATAAGATCCCTGTCATCTCGACTGCTAGTGATACGAGGCCGTTGGAATCCAGCACGGCGTTCCGTATTACCCTCCTGAACCTACCGATTCCATATTCCGCTAACAGCCATTGGATCTCCACCAACGCGAGCAGCAATGTCGCGATACGATAAACCGCAATTCCCATAGGCTACAATCCGACCTTTATCAATGTCGGAAACGTGATGGTACGCACTTCTCCTCCTTACATGAGGCATCGCAACAACGTTTCACCAGGAAACGCCGGTCAACTGCTGTTTGTGTATGAGATATCGCTTGGAAACTTTCCTGATGTCAGCATGTTGTAGGTGTCGCCACCGGCGCTAACCTTGTGTGAATGCTCTGAAAAGGTAATCATTTGCATATCACAGTATCTTATTCCTGTCGGTTAAATTTCGCGTCTGTATCACGTCATCTTCGTGGTGTAGCAATTTTAATGGCCAGTAGTGTAGTTGGAGAGCACATCGTACTATCCACAGTAACACAACGCACATATAAGAGGTAGACAGGACAATGATACGTGACAGTTGCGTTAATCAAAGGGAACAGCGTAGAGAATCAACCCTTTGTTTGCTACTGAATAATAGGGAACCGCAGACTGTATTGCACAGACATAAGCGCTACGAAACCTAGACTTGTATTCTAGCATAGCCCAACAGAACTGCGGCCACATGTTTCAGTACATAGAAGAGTAGCAGAAATTCTCTTAATTAATTGATTATCTACCTGAAATTAATAAGCAAAATGTTATCGTTATGTTTTAAATAAAAAATGAAAGCAGTTCAGAAACATTTAGTGGTATTACAACATGAATAGACCGCCCTATAATCACGTGGCTCAATGTCGAAAGAAAACATCGATTTAATTGATTAAATTGATATACAGGGTGTTACAAAAAGGTACGGCCAAACTTTCAGGAAACATTCCTCACACATAAAGAAAGAAAATATGTTATGTTGACATGTGCCCGGAAACGCTTACTTTCTATGTTAGAGCTCATTTTATTACTTCTCTTCAAATCACATTAATCATGAAATGGAAACACACAGCAACAGAACGTACCAGCGTGACTTAAAACACTTTGTTACAGGAAATGTTCAAAATGTCCTCCGTTAGCGAGAATACATGCATCCACCCTCCGTCGCATGGAATCCCTGATGCGCTGATGCAGCCCTAGAGAATGGCGTATTGTATCACAGCCGTCCACAATACGAGCACGAAGAGTCTCTACATTTGGTACCGGGGTTGCGTAGACAAGAGCTTTCAAATGAAAGTCAAGAGGGTTGAGGTCAGGAGAGCGTGGAGGCCATGGAATTGGTCCGCCTCTACCAATCCAATGGTCACCGAATCTGTTGTTGAGAACCGTACGAACACTTCGACTGAAATGTGCAGGAGCTCCATCGAGCATGAACCACATGTTGTGTCGTACTTGTAAAGGCACATGTTCTAGCAGCACAGGTAGAGTATCCCGTATGAAATCATGTCGGTGAATCGAGGAAGTACAGTACTACATACTGACGAAACTAAAATGAGCTCTAACATGGAAATTAAGCGTTTCCGGACACATGTCCACATAACATCTTTTCTTTATTTGTGTGTGAGGAATGTTTCCTGAAAGTTTGGCCGTACCTTTTTGTAACACCCTGTATATATGAAATGGAAAGTCAGAAAACTTCAGCGGTATGTTGAACAGTTAAACAGCATTCAGCACTCTGTACGAAGGAGACAAAGCGGCTCTCCAAGCTGGACCAAAGTTCACCAGTGCAATCCAGCAGCTCATGCATCAGCCCTCGTATGCAGCCGAAAAGCAAACGCCTCTGACCGTTGTCGAAGCCGATCTCTCCCTAGCGGTTCCCGTCCTGCCTGAATTCGCCATTACCTTGTTATTGCCAGCTTCGGCAAGAAAGACTTCAACAGATTTGAGAACTCCTCTGGTCAAACATTTGTGTGTGCAACCACAGAAACAAAGATGTCCTTTATATATCTTTTTGGATGTTGGCTCGATTCTCATAAAGTGGTAACAGGAGAACTCAACTACTATTACCACATTTGTATTACAAAACTAATGGGGAACATACCTCCAAATCTGCTAAAAGTTGGTTATTTCTCCAATTGTATGGATATGAAATAAGTTCTTCTCTGCTGGAAACACAGCTTGCATAAGGTCATAATATGATATCTTCTTTATACACTACGAAGATGACATGCTACAGACGCGAAAGTTAACCGACAGGAAGAAGATGCTGTGACAATCAAATGGTTAGCTTTTCAGAGCATTCACACAAGGTTGGCGCCGGTGGCGACACTTACAACGTGCTGACATGAGGAAAGTTTCCAACCGATTTGTCATTCACAAACAGCTGTTGGCCGGCGTCGCCTGGTGACCCGTGTAAGGAGGATAAATGCGTACCATCACGTTTCCGATTTTGATAAAGGTCGGATTGTAGCCTATCGCGATTGTGGTTTATCGTATCGCTACATTGCTGCTCGCGTTGGTCGAGATCCAATGGCAGTTAGCAGAATATGGAATCGGTAGGTTCAGGAGGGTAATACGGAACGCCGTGCTGGATGCCAACGGCCTCGTATCACTAGCAGTCGAGATGACAGGGATCTTATCCGCGTGGTTGTAACGGACCGTGCAGCCACGTCTCGATCCCTGAGTCAACAGATGAGGACGTTTGCAAGACAACAACCATATGCACGAACAGATAGACGACGTTTGCAGCAGAATGGACTATCAGCTCGGAGACCATGGCTGCGGTTACCCTTGACGCTACATCACAGGCAGAAGCGCCTGCGATGGTGTACTCAACGATGAACCTGGGAGCACGAATGGCAAAACGTCATTTTTTCGGATGAATCTAGGTTCTGTTTAGAGCTTCATGATGGTCGCATCCGTGTTTGGCGACATCGCGGTGAACGCAAATTGGAAGCGTGTATTCGTCATCGCCATACTGGCGTATCACCCGGCGTGATGGTATGGGGTGCCATTGGTTACACGTCTCGATCACCTCTTGTTCGCACTGACGGAACTTTGAACAGTGGAAGTTACATTTCATATGTGTTACGACCTGTGGCTCTACCCTTCATTCGATCCCTACGAAACCCTGCATTTCAGCAGGATAATGCACGACCGCATGTTGCAGGTCCTGTACGGGCCTTTCTGGATACAGAAAATGTTCGACTGCTGCCCTGGCCAGTACATTCTCCAAATCTCTCACCAATTGAAAACGTCTGGTCAATGGTGGCCGAGCAACTGTCTTGTCACAATACGCCAGTCACTAATCTTGATGAACTGTGGTATCGTGTTGAGGCTGCATGGGCAGCTGTACCTGTACACGCCATCAAAGCTCTGTTAGACTCGATGCCCAGGCGTATCAAGGCCGTTATTACGGCCAGAGGTGGTTGTTTTGGATACTGATTTCTCAGGATCAGTGACCCAAATTGGGCGAAAATGTAATCACATGTCAGTTCTAGTATAATATATTTGTCCAATGCATATCCGTTTATCACCTGCATTTCTTCTTGGTGTAGCAATGTTAATGGCCAGTAGTGTATTTTATTCTAAGTCAATCTGCTTTTATTTAATAGTACTATTGAGCCGTGTTGCTGCTCGCGTTGGTGCTGTTGATAGGTTGGCATCATGTAATAGGGATAGTGGCGTCTCGTTTTCGTCTTGTTTTTATTGGCGCCACTGCGTTTGCTAGCGTTGTCTGTCCGCAAATGTCAGCAGCAGCAGTTATCGATATCTAGTACGGTGGTACTATCTTTGAGGGATGTCAAGTGTTTTCCGGGTCAGAATGTGTTGGGTAGTTCGGTCGGGACGGACCATCAGTGAGGTCTGACAGCACAAGTACATGCCGGGACCGCTGGCGGCACGCAGGCACTGCCGGATCGAGGGGCTGTAGTTGCGAGGGTCACAACCTCGTTCTCCAAGGATCCACGATGTTTGACGTGAGTGACCATTAACCCAGTAGTGAAACCTCCAGTATTATGAGATCAGGCCGTTTGTTCGCGCATTGCTGCTTGCAGGGTCGCTGAGACAAAGAGCCACGAGTGGAGTGTTTGGAGTTGGTGAAATTAATTAGCTATCCTCCACCTTTTACTATTAATCATTGAATTCCTTGTGTCTATTGATGAAGTTCAACCAGCGGTGTTTTTCTGCCTATTGGCCGCTAACGTCCCAGTTACCTGCCCTGCACGTTAGCGTATTTTCGCGGCAGTGTACCTTTCCTCACCTTGCCGCTGCTGTCTGGTAAGGCGTGTAGTTCGACAGCCTCCTTGATAGTGGTTCGGATATTTGTTTCTTTTGGACTACTTTGGTCGTAGTGTGTCCTTCTGCTTGTGGATGTTCTAAACACTGGATTCAGAAGACGCAGTGCTGTCCGCCGGTTCCGCCTTGCCTGGGTTATTCCGTCGTTGTGTTGGTTATCAGACGTTAGGTAGATAATGCGAGAATGGTGGCCGGCGTTTAAACTGTCACTAGTTTGAGTTGCTATCTAGTTAGTTGAATACGGCTGCCTGTCTCATCGTTTACGGAGTT
Organism: Schistocerca nitens; assembly: GCF_023898315.1. Taxonomy (NCBI): domain Eukaryota; kingdom Metazoa; phylum Arthropoda; class Insecta; order Orthoptera; family Acrididae; genus Schistocerca; species Schistocerca nitens. Next base: position 187,811,775 of record NC_064622.1, read on the forward strand.
TTCCCAGGTCGATCCTTGAGCACTGTCTGAGGCTCACGTCTCTCTTGATTTGATCAGGTTGTGATGACTGTCAATAAGGCCTTCAGCCATGAATACAATTTGTCCTAGGAATTTTTAATTAGATATTGTCACTTAATACTATTGTCCTTTTTTATAACATTTTAGTAAGAATTTGCTATCTAGGCCTTCATATATCAAATTGTTTTCGAGTAATTACTATTGGGGCCTTCAGCCGACAAATAATTTGAATTTCTTGTCAATAAGGCCTTCAGCCGTGAATGCAATTTGTCTTAAGAATTTTTGATTAGATATTGTCTATTAATATGATTGTCCTTTTTTTATAATATCTTAGTAAGAATTTGCTACCTAGGCTCTCAGCCATCAAATTGTTTTGAGTAATTACTATTGGGGCCTTCAGCCGACAAATAATTTGAATTCCTTGTCAATAATGCCTTCAGCTGTGAATGGAATTTGTCTTAAGAATTTTTCATTAATATGATAGTCCTTTTTTTTATAATATTTTAGTAAGAATTTGCTGTTTAGGCCTTCAGCCGTCAACTTGGTTTTTGAGTTATTACTAATGGGGCCTTCAGCCGGCAAATAATTTGAGTTTCTGGTCAATAAGGCCTTCAGCCGTGAATGCAATTTGTCGAAAGAATTTTTAATTAGATATTGTCTTAACAATAAAATTTGATAATTGTACCTTACTGTGAACCTTATATGCAATTAGTTCCAAATAAAGTGCACGTGACATTAAAAAAGAAACTGAGCAACCAACGGTTACTGAGTAAGGCCCTGTGCACACCGAAATCCTGCCTTCCCTAAGTCCCACGTTTCAACGATGAGACTTTATCTTATATTATGCTTACGTTTAGATGGAGTGACCGCCATAAAACATTTTGGAACGTAATTACGTTTACATACTACGTTGTTAACGTAAATCAGGTATTTACTTTCAACAGAAATTTAGTGCTATTTTTTGGCAGTTGTAAAATGACAGAGCGTTCCAATGATACTTTATGTTTAGCATGGAGGCAAAAAAAGAAGGTAGCTGTCATAACGTCACAAACTTGAAGTCAACGTTCGCCATCTTAAGCAGCCCGAAACATTAGTTTCTCCGCGTTCATGCGTCCACGTGGTTGTTTAGTTAAAACTGCCAGCTTGCGTAGCTTACGGATTTACTGATCAAACCGATCATAGTTTAAAGTTTAAAGGAATCGCATTCCATTCGTAAGCCGTTCAAGTGATATTTTCTTTTGTATACATGAATTATGGTTGCACTGTTTACTTTTATCTTAGTGATTTTATTTCTATCATTTGACTTTAGATTTGCCTTACTTTACATGGTGTCAGTTCTTTCTCTTCTTTGCTGTGTTTTTCATTGCCTTCCAAATCGCAAACGCTCCGACATCTGAATCACACTCTATCAATGGTCTCGTCCCCGCACGACACACTGCTACGTAACCACGCTGATCGTGCCGCAGCATCTCATGCCCTAAACTCCTCCCGCTGATAATTACTCATTGGTCTCATTTCCTCCCCCGTTAGAAAAGATTATGGCTACAACACCCGGAGTAAGCGTCATGTGTGCATGAGTTTCTTGTGTATGATTATATGAATGTGTATATGTGTTTTGCTTCCTTTCTCAAGTAGACTTTTGGTGGAAACTTGTGCTGGCACTTTTTCGTGGCACCTGCCTGTTGTTCACCATGCGAGTAGCAATCTATCCGTTTAACAGTATAGTTATTCTCTCATGAAGTTTGTTGTAAATAATCCACTGCTTTTCAACAGGAACAATGTTGTACATAATTACGCTACATTAAGGTTGTCTGTAGCACAAACAAGGGACAATGCTGCAACAAAAATTTTTGATCACTTACCCATTGAATAAAATGCCTCACAGACAGCAAAGTAAAATTTGTACTAAACTGAAAACGTTTCACTTTGACAAATCCACCTATTCCGCAGAAGATTACCTATAACTATAATTTGTAAATGGCGATGGGTAGGAATTACTAACATGTCTGTCTTCAATTAAAAAACAAATCAATGTTCAGCGTGGAGACACATTTATAAAAAAAAATTCGATGTCAATATACAATCATTCGTTCAGAACCATCATGATTTATCATTAAAATGATACAGGGAACACGAAACTAACTACATAACTAGCTAACTATTGGTATATCACAAAGCATGTTATACAGGCTAATAGATTTGGAAAACCTCAGAATGAGATTCAACGTACATTACAACTGTGCTACGTTTGATTATCCCTGAAAAACTGACAAGTTACTGGCGAGAAATATTCCGGAAAACGAAGCAAATGGGGTACAGTTGGAAAGGTTGGTCTACATCTTATACAGGTTAGACAATCATTACTAAGAAAAATTCTTCGTGTTAAATGCGAAATATCCATTTATGGGGTCTTAAGCGTTAGATACCATTCTCTTGACTACATTTTTAGCGTTGCACAATGCTGGAAGATGTTTAAAATATATCGTTTTTTACCATGTAAATTGCTATTATTGGCCACAAACTGACTGAAGCGTCGTAGGTAAGATTTCAAAGTGAGAAGATGTGTAAACTACAGTGATGCCAATGCACTGACAATCTAACAAAATAAGAGCACTATGATGGATGGAGGTATACTTCTACGCAGTTCTGTTTTTTTGACATGTCAATAATCGTTCACTTTGTTGACATGCACAAGATACGATAGCATGCCTTGCTTATTTCCTTCTTGCTCTCGTTTATGGGCTAAAAAAGAACACGTAGATAGTTTTTTGCAAACACGAACATTAAAAATGTTGTATACATAAGCTGAAAGCTGAAAATGTGACTAACAAGAAGCAGTACCAGTAAGCAAACGAGCATTACTTCCAGAGTTCCAGTTTCACTTGCCATCGATACTAATATAGTAAAAGTGGAATAAAATGCATTTCGAAAGCATCCTTTCCACAACACAACCTTCTCTTCTTGGTTATTCGAAATGATCAACAAAAACAAGTTAAATTAAAGAAGCCAAATGGGTCATATTAATGGAGCCAATACGCACTGAAGTACAGAAAAACGTTCGTAATTGCGTTCCTGAACTGCGCTATTCATGCAAGCACTGTAATTTTTAGTATTTACAACAGCCGTTGCATGCAAGAAGCAATCGTAAACAGCAGTCTGCTAATGTTTTGAGCTATATAAAGGAACTTAATAATTTTTTCTTATTGATAAATGTATCGATAATTATTCGACTCACACACCAAAGATCCACTTGAGAAGTATTTAACACTGACTGACAAAAGAAGCTTTACGCTCTTCGTTTATTAGTCTTAATTTTAGTTACCTTTCGTTGTTCTCATGTCCTGGCTATAAGACGTTGTGTGTAATTTTACTAGCGAAATCGTGATAAATAATGAAAGAAATTTCGAAACAGAATGACACGATACCATGGATCCCAGCTGGTGTAACTCTGGAAGATTATTATTATTTTAATTTTGTTATGGAGAATTTAGATGGAGGCGGCGATCTCCACAAAGGCGCTGTTCAACATTAGAGACACTTGAATCTGTTCATCTCTTTCCCTTCGTGGCCGCCAAGGACAATTTCAATATTTAGGTAATACTTGCCCCTACATTCAGAACCTGCAATCTTTATTTTCATTTAATCACGAAGTCCGATTATTTTCTTTCTTAGATGAATAAATGCATTTTTTCCACAATTCCTTTCACCCTGGCCACGGGGAATGATAGCACTTAGAAAGTACGTGCCTCTATCCCAACCGCACGTTGCCATACATTTGAGTGTGTACCAACGTAACTATACTTATGACCCATTTCCTTCACCGGCTGACTAAGCTTCTAACAACTTAACAGGACGGTTACAGCTACTTAAAATAGCGGTAGGCCCCGCCCACGCTGGATTCAAAACAACGTACAGCGTAAGTCTATAGTGCCATCTCCCTTCTCTTTTTAAGCTTTATAATGTTTACAAGTAAGTTATATCTTAGGTAGAGGTATTGTGCATTACGTAGGAATGCAATCTTGATGTTGTCTATCGATTTTTGTGTACCCTATCAATAATATCAAACAAAATAAAGAAATTATTAAGGAATACCAAAATACGGCTAGCATTTGATACTACCAATAACTTAGAAAAAAATTGAGATCAGGAAAATGCGACGTCACTATCTTTTCTAATCTAGATGTTACAAAATTTCCAGCGACGACTGCAATAGTTCTTACATCGAACAAACAGGAGTAAATTTTAAGAAAGCAACCGACCAAGCTTTATATACACTTAAAAAATAAAAATCATTGAGCGATCACAATAGAAAACGCTTTGGAAATTCTACATAGGATATCAAAAGATCAAACCATGAACATTTTAAAAGAACCTAAATTTATGTACACACAAACAGATATTCGTATGACAAGAAAGAGACGGACTACAGAGAAAGGAAACGACCGTCACAACTCGATAAACAAAAAAGTAATAGACAACATTAATATCGCCCATCTACATAATGCACAATCTCTGGCAAAAAGATCTCTGACTATCTCAGATATAATTTACTTGTAAACATAATAGATCTTTGGAACGATTGGTCATTTTACAACTCTCAAACAATAACACGAAATTTTTGTCGAAAGTAAATAAGTAACCTATTTAAAAATATTGTACATAAAAGAACTTGCATTACAAGATGATTTATGGACGTCACTCCATCTAGACGTAAGTGTAATATGAGATAAAATATCATACTACTATTACACAGACGTAGAATGAAGTAGAATAAAATGAAATGTAAATGTAATGTTAACTGAAACACTTGATAACGTCGTAAATGCCGAAAAGAACTTGTCATGAACTTACGTAATCAACAAGAAATAAGCAATTTATAGCTAATTTTGTAAGAAGTATAAAGAACATGCATCGATCTCTTTCGCCTTTTACTCATTGTCTGGGGGAGTTCATTGTGACTCGATTTGTAGGCGACGTGTCTTCGAGTGATATTAAAATGGGGCCCCAACACCGACATGCAACTCTTCACAGTCAACTCCGAAACCATTTACCTGATGATAGCAGTAGCAATAATATCCAGTTGGACTTCGACAAAAATTGGGGCAGTGTGAAACGACTGACAAGTATTTGGGATTCATTGTGTCTAGAGATGCAAATTGGAATGATCACAAACACAATTTTTCTTCCTATTACAGAAGTTTATTTGCCCAGATCGTCCAAATCGCCATCTTCAGATCACTTGTATCGATAAATAATTTACAGGGCCAGTTTTTTCTGTACAAATGATCTGAAAATGGCGATTTAAATTCGCTGCTGCTAGTAACCATTATGTATTTTTTTGCACTCTTGGCTAATAAACATCTGCAATAAGAAGAATCGTGTTTAAATTCTGAGATGGTCTCCAATACAGCTGACAGTGTCATGTAGTTATCATGGAATGATCGCAGCTGTAGATATCGCCTGTGTCGATTTGTCGCTGCTAATTGTGATACGTGCTCCATATAAACCTTAGAGTTGTAGCGGTTCTGGCACCCCTCTTGGCTTTGCACCCCAAATTGCGGCTTCTGTCCCTTGGGCCTTAAAGCGGCATAGGGATCTATATCTGGTCGGACTAACAGAGGACATCGAACATATACGAAGTTAGGTGGTACGAATATTGGCGAGAAAGTATAGCAGAAAATTTTGAAAAACCTAAACTGTCAGACACTCGCTGAGACCTGCTCGCAAATTTTTGAGAGCTGTCACATTCCACACACAAATTACAAATATTGTTCAGCCTGTCTAGTATGCAGATGTCACACGAGTGCAACTGGTGCAAATGGTAAAACAGGAATTCGCACAAAGAACGCACAAGTAGTCATCTACATCTACATCCATACTCCGCAAGCCACCTGACGGTGTGCGGCGGAGGGTACTTTGAATACCTCTATCGGTTCTTCCTTCTATTCCATTCTCGTATTGTTCATTCCATTCTTGAGTGCAGCGGAAAGATTTTTTTTAATGGCATCATTCTTGTGACTGGTTTGATGAGATCTGCCACCAATTCCTCAACTGTGCCAACCTTTTCATCTCATAGTACCAGTTGCACCTTACGCCCTCAATTATTTGTTCGATGTATTCCATTCTCTGTCTTCCTGTCACATCATCGGACAAGTCTTCCACTTCGTAGAGGCCCTCACAGTAAACTTTCCACCCGTCCGCTCTTTTTTCTGCATTTAACAGTGGAATTATCAGTGTACTCCAGCGCTGCCGCCCTTGATTGTAAGTGTAAGTGTAATGTACAGTGGAGAGGACGTATACGAGGCAACAGTATGCAGACTTTTTACGACTCTACCTTCCCTCAAAAGATGCAACGTAAACTACACTGCCCTTGCTCTGCTACTGTGAAAATATATCTATACTCTTCACCAACGCCAGCTATGTACATACACAGTTCTCCACCCGAAGATGATAATGTAAACCATCGAAACTCGTGTTGGAAAAATAAACAAGTGTTTACGCAGAAACTGTTTTATTGGTATTCCCTGCACTTCCTATTTCATTCGTTCCTAAGTGACTTGTATTTGTGTGTTCCTGAATTTCTCAGCACATTCTTGTACTTCCTTCGTTCGTCGATCAGCTGAAGTATTTTTTTTTTTTTTTTGTTATGCATTTATTCCTCGCAGTTACCTCCCTTGTACCTACGTTTTTCTCTCCAACTTCGATCATTGCTCCTTCTAGAGATGTCCATTCCTCTTCAACAGAATGTCCTACTGAGTTCTTCAGTACCACAGTATCTACGTCGTCTAAAAACTACAAAAGTATCTCTTCATTCCTTAATACTTTCGTATCACTCCTGATTGTACATTGATTCTTCCTGACTAGTCTCTAAAACTTCAGCCTATTCTTCTCATTACAGAATTGTGATCAGAGTGTATATCTACTCCTGCATACGCTTTACAATCGAAAATCTGATTCCGGAATATCTGCCCAACTGAAATATTCTCGTATCTCCCGATGTTTTCGAAGTATAACTCCTCCTCTTGTGTTTCTCGAACGAAGTGTTCGCTATTACTAACAGATATTTATTGAGAAATTCAATTTTTCTTTCTCCTCTCTCATTCCTGCTACCAAGCCCATATTCTCCCACGTCCCTTTCTTCTACTCCCTCCCCTGCATTTGTATTCCAGTCTCCCATGATTATTAGATTTTCATCTCTCTTTATCTGCTTGAATTACCCGTTCAGTATTCTTATTCAGTGTCCTTACATCCTTTCTCGCTCCTTCTTCATCCTCTGCTTGCGACGTCGACGTAAATACCTGAACTATTGTTGTCAGTGATGGTTTGATATCCATTCTGATGAGAACAACGCTATCTGTATCTACATCTAGGTCATACTTCGCAGGCTGCCTAATGGTGTGTGACGGAGGATAATTTTGTATCACTAACTGAGCCCTCTAACGCTATTCCACTCGCGAATAGCGGGTGGGAAGAGTGATTGTCGGTAAGACTCTGTATTGTCTTTAATTTCTGGAATGTTCCCCCCATGATCATTACGCGAGACGTATGTGGGGGAAATAACATGTTGTCTGACTCTTCCCGGCAAGTTTTCTCTCGAATTTCAATAGTAAATGTCCCACCGTGATGCGCAACGCCTCTCTAGTAACCTCTGCTATTGGAGTCTGTTGAGCATCCTCGTAACGCTCTCCTGCCCAATAAACGATCCTCTGACGAAACGTGCCTCTCTCTGTTGGGTCTTCCCTATCTCTTCTATCAGTCCTGTCTAGTAGGGATTCCAAATCGATGAACAATACTCAAGAACCGGTGGAAAAAGTGCCATATAAACCACTTCCTTTGTGGATGAGCTACATTTTCTTAAGTCTCTTCCTACGAATCTGAGTCTGTAGTCTGCTTTTCCCACTGTTTGATTTATGCGGTCATTCCACTTAAGGTAGCTCTGGATAATTACTCCTAGATATTATACGGCACATACCGTTTTCAGCGGTTTGTCATATACACAGTAGTGGATTTCTTTTCCTATGTATGCGCAATGTTAAATTTATATATGCTCATGGTCAACTGTCAGAGTCTGTACCATTCATCAATACTCCGCAAATTACCTTTACATCTGTCGATTTTGTTACATTAAGGGCGACGTGTTCAGTTCTGTCAGCAAAGAAGTCATGAATCCAGTCTCAAATCGCTCCGACACTCGATAAGCTCGTATATTTTTCTCTAAACGGCAGTGCGGGACGGTGTCGAATGCCTTTCTGAAGTCAAGGAATACGGCATCAACCTAATTGCCATTGTCAACGGTGCTGTGCATCTCATGGAGTAACAGAACGAGCTGAGTCTCGCAGGATCTTTGTTTGCAGAATCCCATGTCGATTTCAATGATGAGATTTTCACTCTCCAAAAACGTCGTAATTCTTGACCATGGAAGATGTTCTATAATTCTACAACACATCAACGTTAACGATAAGGTCTTTAATTGTATGCATCTGTTCTACGGCCCTTCTTAAAAACGGGAATGACCTTCGCTTTTTGCGCTACGTACCCTTCGTTACTCAAGCGATCTACAATAAATTACTGCTAGAAGAGGAGCAAGTCTTTCGCATAATCTTTGTAGAATCTTATAGTTTTTTCATCTGCTCCTGACGCCTTTCGGCTACTAATTGACCAGTTTGGTCACTAATTTAATAAATCGCTGATTTTGATCTACTTATTGTTTTTACATGCGACCAAAACATCTTAAGGTATTTACTCAGATCGGCTGACGAAGTTTTACTTTCAGAGTCACTGAACGCTTCTCTCATTGCTCTGCTGACGCTCATTTTCGCTTCGTTCAGCTTTTGTTTGTCAGCTAGGTTTTTACTTCTCTTGAATCTCATATGAAGCTCTCTTTGTTTACGTAGCAATTTTCTAACACGGGTATTAAACCACGGTGGGTCTTTCTCATGCCTTAAGACGTTACTCGGAAAATACTTGGCTAGGCTATGTTGCACGATTCCTTTGGATTTTTTTTCCATTTGGTTTCCACACTCTCGTCCTCGTCACCAAATTTTTACGAGTGTACAGTTTGTTCAAAATAAGTGCCAGTTATTCCTATGAGAAATAATACTGGCCAAAAGCAGAATCATATTTCTTAAAACGGTTTGTCTGAAAACTAAAACTTGTTGAGATATGGGCCCACCTTCACACATTCAAATCTGTTACGTAGAATTGGACATTACAGGCAGTGTTGCATGTGGGTCCCATGCGTCTTTACACATCTTTCAGCCTTTCTTCATAGTAAATCATGCACTTTGAGATATACGTAGCTCCATTCAGATTGTGTCACATGCATTAATTACAGGCTCCTGTAACGACTGCACATTGTCCATGGATTGTTCGTACACCAACGTATTTAAAAGTCTCCGTAACCAGAAATCCAACAGACGTAGGTCCTGTGAACGGGCAGGCCAAGTTCTCGGACCTCCTCGAGATATCCAATGGCCACAAAATGATACGGCGTGGTACTGCCGCACGATGCTAAGAAAATGGGATGGTGCTCCCAATCGAAAACAACTGTGACCCCGTGATATGAGGCCCCGACATTCATAGAAATTGCATCGTTGTTTGGGAAAATGAAGTCTATGAATGGCTGCAAATAGTCTCAGTTAGTTCAGTTTCACCAGAAGCCTCAGTCCATTCCGTTTAAACAAGCCCACATCTTTATGGAGCCACCGTCAGCTTTCACAGTGCTTTCTTGGAGAAAACAGTATGCATATACAAACAGACTACAGATACTTCAATAATTACATTCGAAAGTTGGCCATAACATTCGACCTTTGGCAATAACATCTGACAGTCGGCAACACAAACGAAAACATTGCACCAAAACAAGTGTTTAGTTCCTAGTGCTGTGAAATGTGGGGAAAAAACCGCAAATTGACATTTATAAGGAGAACAACACCAAAAATGCAACAGGAGCGTAATATGTAGAAAATCGTCCACGCAACCTGTAAGTACAGTTCAGAATATTACTACATAATAACAAAAACCAACCACCAGAACTGTTTATAACCTATAGGTACATTAACCAAAATGTAAACTAAACAACAAAAATATATACATATTCCAGGCTACTGAAGATGCCTTGCAGAAAATAAAGGCGAAACGCGTATGGCACGAAAATTGTGTTTCATTCAGTTGTAGTCAGAAGGTCCACAAAGTAAAAATTATCAGTATACCGTAATATTACAGGCAACTGAGGAAGGCAGGACTGCAAAAGCTGAAAATGTTGAAATCCATTGACTCCCTTCAGCTACAAATCCCGACTTAGCATGTGTACTTTCTACAGCATCACACAACATGACTTGGCTCCATTACACAGCACTTCCCGCCAAGTGCCAACAAGAACAAGTTCAAAGATAATATTTAAGGCAAAGAGGTTAAAATGATTTACATCGTTCGTCATTGTCAAAGCTATTGTTTCGATTAAGTGACACATATTTAGCAAACGTTAGTGAAAATAACAATGAATTTAGTTAACATTGCTAGATATCAAATTTTCTTTTAGAAATGAAATTATCGATGCCCATCGATATCGTGTCAGGGTTAATTACATCACAAAGGGTAAAGTTCTCCAATTGCGCTGGTAATTCATTGTGAAGAAATCGATGATACACAGCATCCGTTAACGTGTTTTGGAAAGTGTATGGCCCTATGAGACTGTCACCAATGATTCCCGCCCACTCACTGATACTGAAGCGATCCTGATGCCTTACTTCCATTATTGGTCGAAAATTTCTATCTGAACACAGGAGCGTCTTGTAATAATTTACAACGTCATCTCTTGTGAATCCTGTCTTTACCACTAAGTACTACACATTATTCGTCACATATGGACCGGCCCATGCCTCAGCAGGTACTGGTTTCCAAACTTATAAGTATAGGAAGCTCTATATTAGTTTACACCAATACTATCACCTCTAGGAATATGTGACACCTTTTTAAACGCCGTATATACTAGGAGCGTTCCGAAAGATGTGCAACATATTTTTTCTCTCGACCGGTTTCGGCTGAAAAATGGAAAATCATTGTAGGATATCATGGAATATTCCCGTTGCAGACCCTATAAAATGTTCTGGAAATTTGTGGTAAGTTCCTATGGAACTTCCTGGCAGATTAAAACTGTGTGCCGGACGAGAATCCAATTCGGGACCTTAGCCTTTCGCGGCCAAGTGATCTACCAACTGAGCTACCCAAGCACGACTCACGCCCCGTCCTCACAGCTCCGAGACGAGGTACTGGCAGAAGTGAAGTTGTGAGGACGAGGCGTGAGTCGTGCTTGGGTAGTTCAGTTGGTAGAGCACTTGCCCGTGAAAGACAAAGGTCCCGAGTTCGCGTTTCGGTCAGGCACACAGATTTAATCTGCTAGGAAGATTATTATCAGCGCACCCTACGCTGGAAGTTCCTATGGGAGGAAACTGCTGAGGTCATCGGTCCCTAGGCTTACACATACTTAATGTATCCTAAACAAACTTACACTAAGGACAGACACACCCATGCCCGAGGGAGGACTCGAACCTCCGATGGGGAATACGTGGAGGCGTTATACGTAGCCTCCAAAGTGACGTATGTAACAGAGGTGAGTTCCAAGCAGAAAGCTGTCATTGAATTTCATTTGGTGGAAAATCAGAGCATCGGCGCTTGCAGAATGTCTACGGAGATCTTGCAGTGAACAAGAGCACGGTGAGTCGTTGGGCGAGGCGCCTGCCATCGTCGCAACAGTGTCGCGCAAACCTGTCCGATCTGTCGCCTGCAATGTTGGAACGTGCAAGCCTCTCATTGAAGGTGATCGACGGGTCACAATCGAACACCTTGCGGCACAACCGGACGTCACTGTAGATAGTGGTGACACACTCGTCCACCAGTTGGCGTACAGAAAGTACAGAAAGTTTTGTGCTCCCTGGGTTCCTCGTCACCTAACAGCTGATTATAAAGCGTGACACAGGACCATTTGTGCGGAATTACACGCACGTTACCAGGCTGATACTGGCATTTTTTTGTCGAACATAGTCACAGGTTACAAAACGCGTGTTCATCACTTCGAACAGGAAAGAAAAAGGACAATTCATGGAGTGGTGTCACGCCACGTCTCCTTCGAAGAAAAGGAAGAAAGCCGCATCGCTAGCCGGTAAACTTATGACGAATGTCTACTAGGGTTCTGAAGGGGTTATTTTCTTTGATGTCTTCCCTCAAGGTGCAACGATCAAATGTCAAGTGCGTTGCGCTACTACCCTTAGGATCTTGAAGAAACCACTTCAGCGTGTACATCACCACAAAACTGCTACAGAACTCTTCAAAAAATGGTTCAAATGCTCTGAGCACCATGGGACTTAACTTCTGTGGTCATCAGTCCCCTAGAACTTAGAACTACTTAAACCTAACTAACCTAAGGACATCACAAACATCCATGCCCGAGGCAGGATTCGAATCTGCGACCGTAGCGGTCGCGCGGTTCCAGTCTGTAGCGCCTAGAACCGCTCGGCCACCCCGGCCGGCCAGAACTCTTCCCTCTCCATGAGAACTCAAGGCTTCACACAATTCCGCCCACCCGAGAGGAGCTCACAAAACATCACTGAACTTCCCTTCCTCATCCACCCTACAGCCCGGATCTCGCACCTTCCGACTCCTATCTATTTGGTCCAATGGAGCATGCACTCCGGGTGAAGAAGTGCTTGGGTGATGGGGAGCTTACTGACGCGGCAAAACCTCGCTCCGACATCGACCAGTAGAGTGGTACCGCGCCGGCATACAGGACCTTCAAGTAAGTTGGCGTAAGGTCGTAACACTGAAAGGAGATTATGTTGGAAAATGGGGCTAGTAGCCAAAGGAGTGTGGAATAATATGGTGTATTGGAATCCTGAATAAAATCAACCTGCTTTCAGAGAAAAAGTGTTGCTTTACTACGGACTACTGTTGCAGAGTCGTTTCCAAACACGAAGAGCGTGACGTACCAGTCGATGTCACTGTCGACATCAAACTCGAGCCTGAGCGGGAAAGAAATGGGATGTACTTCTCAGGTACACGCGTGACGATCTGCGCAGAGATGTGCTCGCAGCCCGTGAGAAACGACGCCGGCCGACGGCGCTAACTACCGCAGACGGCCAGATGTTCCAATTAGCGATGCAGTTTTGCGGCCGTAAATTTAACCTTTCGGTCTGCACGGAGATTTGCCGCCGACGGACGCCGCTGCGCAAAAGGGAGCGGACAAATGAGCGACGGCTGAAGAACAGTACGGCGCGGTGTAGCGACCAGTGTAACGACGCCGTCGCGCCGGCCCCGGGGCATTCCGTGGGTGGTCGCGCGCCCTACAAGGCAACGGGAAGCATCACGACACGTATCGAGTGCGCGACGCGAGAAATTACTGGGAATCGATAAATCTCCGTCCGGTGCAGGTCGACCCGGCGTCCTACGGTAAGAACTGGAGCCGGCGGCCGCGCTGCCCGCTAAAGGGCTCTCGGAAAGGAAAGCCGGTCGCCTTCTGCGGCGCGTCCTCTTCGGCATTCCTGCTCAGCTGGCGGCCACGGCGCCTTTGATTCGCTGGAGGGGCCAATAACGTTCGCGAAAATGGGCCGGGCCCGGTCGGGTCTGGGGCAAGAATGCGCCGCGCTGACAGGCCGCGACGTCTGCGTTCCAGCTGGCACGAGCCGGTCGTTCAACCCCACCCGCCTGCCCTTCCCACTACTCGCTCCAGATGTAGCGCACGTCGACATTTTTTTGGCGGCGACGCTGGCCTGGCCCATAGTCGTTCTCGACTGACCAGTCAATTCCTCAGAGCGTGCCCTCAGGATTCGTCTAGTAGATGCACTTACAAGGAGAACTCACGGCAATCAGATTTTTGCACTGTTTATACACTGAGGTGTCAAGTCTTGGGACAGCAATATGCATATATACAGAGGTCGGCAGTATCGCGTACATAAGATATAAAAGGACAGAGCATTGTCCGATCTGTCATTTGTACTCAGGTGATTAATGTGAAAAGGTTTCCGTCTTTATTATGGTCGCACGAAGGGAATTAAGACTCTGAATGCGGAAAGGTAATTGGAACTAGATACGTGGGACATTCCATTTCGAAACCCATTAGGGAATTCAATATTCCGCGTTCCACAATGTCAAAAGCGTCGAGAATTCCAAATTTCAGGCATTACCTCTCACTAAGGACAACGACGTCCCCGACGGCCTTCACTTAACGACCGAGAGAACAGATACCATCTTCATAATAGTTAAGGCTAACCGGCGATTGACCTTCTTCTTCTGTGCTGGATGCACACACATTGCCCGAACTCTTACGGGACTCGGTAAGATTGTCTGCCGCAGGTAATGACTGTAATGAGCAGGGGTACTACGAAGGTAGCGTGTGGACATTAAGTTGGGAATGTGGGTCTCACGGGGAGCGTGCAAGGGATAAATCCCTGCAGTCACACTATCCTCTGTGCCCTCGGTGGCTCAGATGGATAGAGCGTCTGCCATGTAACCGGAGATACCGGGTTCAAGTCCCGGTCGGAGCACACAGTTTCGACTGTCCCCGTTGATGTATATCAACGCCTGTCGACAGCTTCGGGTCTTCATTTTTTTATCATTTCATGGACCCAGACTGTCAACAAGGCATGTGCAATCTGATGGTGACTCCATAATGGTATGGGTCTGTTTACATAGAATGGACTGGGTCCGCTTGTCCAGCTGAACCGATCATTAACTGGAAACGGTTACGTTCGGTTACTTGGAGATCATTTGCTTCCATTCATGGACTTCATGTTCCCAAATAACAACGGAATTTCTTTGGATGACAATACGCCAAGCCACTGGGGCACAATTGTTCGCGACTGGCTTGAAGAATATCCCAGACAATACGGGCGAATGATTTGGCGTGCCCATCGACCATTTATGCGACATAATCAAGAGGTCAGTTTATGTACAAAATCCACATTGTCAACGCTTTCGCAGATATGGACGGCTATAGAGGCAGCGTGACTCAGGGTAATTTCAACGACTTGTTGAATCCATACCAGGTTGATTTGCTGCACTACGCGGGGAACAAGAAATCTCGGCATGATATTAGCAAGTATCGCATGACTTTATCGTTTAAGTGCATATATCTGGAGGTTATAGCTAAAGCGCTGCTACTCAAGAAGGTCCTGAGTGTGCTGTCATTACTACGTGGCAGAGGAACGCGGTAGATATTCTAATGCATTGATGCGCAACCGATTTACGCTGGAAAAAATATTAGTTTCAACTGTCGCTACCAGGTGCAAATCTGGCGCTGTACACTGTTTATTTTTCGGTATGACATCCACGCTTTCATGTGGCATGTTATAACGTTGGTGTTCGGTATGGTTATCGAGAACATACACCGTACGCTGTTAGTGAAACTGTTTTATTGGGACGGCAGTAATTAAAGTGCTGCATTGAGAGAGTATCGCCGAATGAAGGGTATGAGGAGAGACCCGATGTCATTAAATGTTTTAAACCAAGATGATAATGAAATTCAAACACAAAGATGAGCTTGGTGTGGTATTTGGAAGAGGAAGGCGTCCTATCACGGTGGAGGTTATTGACGAAGTTGCTGTCGCTATAACCGACGATGAAGCACGTATGCTACGGTCGCAGGTTCGAATCCTGCCTCGGACATGGATGTGTGTGACGTCCTTAGGTTAGTTAAGTTTGAGTAGTTCTAAGTTCTAGGGGACTGATGACCTCAGCAGTTTAGTCCCATAGTGCTCAGAGCCATTTTTTTGCAGCACGTACCCCGTGCAGCATATTTGTTCGTGCAGCGTCACAAGAATTGTGGATTCCATGCTCAACAGTACGGAATTCTAAGGAGTGACGGGGCACATTATACGCTAGGAGGAGCATTGAGTACACGGTGTGGTGCAGAGTTGCAAGCACTTTTATCTTCGGTCCTTTCTTCTTTGAAGAGAATACACCCTGAGGCCCTGTCAGGTGTACCGTGATGTCTGCACGTTATCGTTGTACAACACGTGTTTCCTGCTTTAGAAGAGCACAACTGTGTTAAAGCCACTGTTTTCACCGCGCGGGGTAGCCGCGCGGTATAGAGCGCCTTGTCACGGTCCACGCGTTTCCCCCCGTCGGAGGTTCGAGTCCTCCCTCGGGCATGGGTGTGTGATAGTCCATAGCATAAGATAGTTTAAGTTAGATTACGTAGTTTGTAGGCTTAGGCATCGATAACCTCAGCAGTTTGGTCCCATAAGGCCTTACGACAAATTTACAAATTTTTATGCAAGATGGGAAACATCTCATGTCGCTCGCCCAGTGAAAGATGTGATTAATGCAACCTGCCACGAATGTGTTATCTCCAGAGCTTTTTTAGTGCATGGCCTGCAAGATGACTGGATCTGAATCCATGTGACTTTCGGCTCTAGGGATATCTAAAAGAACGCGATTACCAAAGACACTTGCAGCCTCTACCTGATCTGAAGATCAACATACAGGAACATCTTGCTCAGATCAAACCGCAACTGCTGCGAACAACTGCTAATCACGTCGTTTTAAGGATGCAGCATCTCACTGTCTCCAGTGCTCATGATGGACAAACTGTGTAAGCGACAGTTAATAATAAAGTCAACATTATGCCTTCTTCATTTGTTTGACCCTACTTGTCCACCTCCTGTTCCTAATCCATTACAGGTGGTAACATTTCTATACATCTTCCTTGCAATCACTGCGCCATGTTTGCACCTCGTGGCAAAAATTGGAACTATTTTCTTTCCAGTGTAAATCGGTACTGCATTAATGCATTAGCATATCTACGAAGTTTCGTTGCCATAGGATAATTACAGCCCATACTGGACCTCTTTGAAAAGCTGTATAGTATAATTATTACCAGACGGTATTTATGGTTCGTGCAGTTCGGGAGTCAAAAATCAGTCATCCGAATCAGGTAGATGCAAGTCTTCAAAATTCTCAAGGAAATCTACTATGAAGTTGTGCCAGTGTTTCGAATGCTCTAAAGTAAGTTCTGCATTTTCGACAGGCAACGTGCCCCTGCGCCAAAATGGTTACTTGCCACGTAGGGGTACTGGGTTCAATTCGCGGCCAATACAAATTTAAGCAAAGGTGCATGTTCTATGAGCATTTCCGTGAAGCATAAGAACCATGAAGTTGTGAAAATAACAGTAGCGCTTGAGACCGGTACTCACTGGTTTGCTGGTTTTGGTCATTAATTTTTCGTTTTTGTTTCTTTCACATTGAATACCTAGACGTCACTTAAATATAAAAAACATCAGATATATACCATTTAACACATACCTAATTGTCATTTTTCGAAAATGTACGTCTTTTTTCTAATTAGGTAATGCACACTAAAATCCAGTTTTCATTGTAAATATAATTTCTTAATTACCGATACTCTCTTTCAAATTCTAAAGGTGGCAGGGGTAAAATACAGGGAGCGAAGTGCTATTTACAATTTGTACAGAAACCAGATGGCAGTTATAAGAGTCGAGGGGTTCAAAATGGCTCTGAGCACTATGGGACTCAACTGCTGTGGTCATCAGTCCCCTAGAACTTAGAACTACTTAAACCTAACTAACCTAAGGACATCACACACATCCATGCCCGAGGCAGGATTCGAACCTGCGACCGTAGCAGTCGCACGGTTCCTGACTGCGCGCCTAGAACCGCGAGACCACCGCGGCCGGCAGAGTCGAGGGGCATGAAAGGGAATCAGTGGTTGGGAAGAGAGTGAGACAGGGTTGTAGCCCCTCCCCGATGTTATTCAATCTGTATATTGAGCAAGCATTAAAGGAAACAAAAGAAAAATTCGGAGTAGGTATTAAAATGCATGGAGAAGAAATAAAAACGTTGAGGTTCGCCGTTGACATTGTAATTCTGTCAGAAACAGCAAAGGACTTGGAAGAGCAGTTGAACGGAACGGACAGTGTCTTGAAAGGAGGATATAAGATGAACATCAACAAAAGCAAAACGAGGAATGTAGTCGAATTAAGTCGGGTGATGCTGCGGGAATTAGATTAGGAAATGAGGCACTTAAAGTAGTAAAGGAGTTTTGCTATTTGGGGAGCAAAATAACTGATGATGATAGAAGTAGAGATGATATAAAATGTAGACTGGCAATGGCAAGGAAAGCGTTTCTGAAGAAGAGAAATTTGTTAACATCGAGTATAGATTTAAGTGTCAGGAAGTCGTTTCTGAAAGTCTTTGTATGGAGTGTAGCCATGTATGGAAGTGAAACATGGACGATAAATAGTTTGGACAGGAAGAGAATAGAAGCTTTAGAAATGTGGTGCTACAGAAGAATGCTGAAGATTAGATGGGTAGACCACATAACTAATGAGGAGGTATTGAATAGAATTGGGGAGAAGAGGAGTTTGTGGCACAACTTGACAAGAAGAAGGGACCGGTTGGTAGGACATGTTCTGAGGCATCAAGGAATCACAAATTTAGATTTGGAGGGCAGCGTGGAGGGTAAAAATCGTAGAGGGAGACCAAGAGATGAATACACCAAGCAGATTCAGAAGGATGTAGGTAGCAGTTAGTACTGGGAGATGAAGAAGCTTGCACAGGATAGAGTAGCATGGAGAGCTGCATCAAACCATTCTCAGGACTGAAGACAACGACAACAACAACAATTACCGATCTTCTATAAAAGAGGGTTAATGAAGTTTAAATTAAAAAAAAAGATATAGTTTTTATCCTTAAGTAGTTTACGTGTCACGGAAATACTCATGGAACTTGTACCTTTGCTTAAAAATGTACCACAGCTGCCAATCGATTCTGGTCGCTACACTTAGTAGACGTGCATTCTGTGTTAGGTGTGTACTTCGTTACAGAGCCACACAGTCCGTTCAATATGTGACATTACTCTAGCTAGATAGTAATCAACATTTTTTTACCTGCCGCCCACTTGCGTCTCTGTTAGCAGTGGTTCGACAATAATGATGATTTGTAAAGTAGACAAGTTACTTTATTTTATAAAATTTATAAAGCAGAGTTACAGCACATTAAGGAATATAACAATTAGTTACCAAATACTTTATGTCAAAATTTTATGAAAGCGTAATGAAAATGTTTTTATAAACCATACCGTCATCATCTTACCATGAAGGCTAGAACGGCCACCAGTGGGCAGTTGGGACCAGGTTGGCTATGACTGCTTTAGGGTATTAAAACTTTGTGTTCTGCCTCACGGCAGGCCTTGTCATGGGAAAAGCCTCTTCAGAGAGGTCCACCGCATGAGCATCTAAGGAAGTGATTCCAGTGGTGGTTTCCCGTTGCCTTCCACGGATGATGATGAAATGATAATGAGGACAACACAACACCCAGCCGGGAAACGAACCCGGGGCGTTTGCCGTCACAGACCGCCGCGCTGACCACTCAGCTATCGGGGCGGACTTAGGGTATTAAAGATGCTCGGAATTTTTGAGAGTTGAATCGAACAGCTTTGGTCTGATATTTGAGTTGTGAACTTCACAAAGCATAAATATAAAAATAATACAAAAACCCGATTGCTATGTGGTCTCCTTGTTAGTGTTCAAACCATCCGTCCAAGAAGTTCCTTAAGGGGCTCCGGAAATGCTCAAAATCATGAAAAGTTCAATTTTTACTTTTTTGCGTTTTCTGAATCTGCAGACTATTACCTTTTAATAGATATATAATTTATTCAATTCCGAAGACTACAACTATTTTTAAATTTTTTTTGAAATGTGTTCTACATGGGCGTGACCCACTGTGGCGCTGTTAAACTGCTGTCAAATGGTGTTATTATTAACGTCCGTGTTCATCAGGTACATTTTAGTGATGTGAGATAAAGTATGTGTTGTGGATAACCTGTGATGGTTCAATATATATCGCTGGTGTGATTGTCGATTGTTTCATGTTTATTTACTCTGTCGTTATCTCGAAAATATTCGTAATTAATTCTGTTTCTTGAGTCTCTGTTTTGTTGAAGTATAATAATGAGTAAAAGTAAAGTTATTAGAAATACTCTGAAGGCTTTTAAGAAAAGGAGAAATGTTGGAAAGCCAAAGGTATGTGTTATTACTGTAAACAATAAAGACGATAACCAAGTGAATGAACCTAACATCTCAAGTACACCTGCCCATAGCAGTCAAAGTGGGAAAGAAAATACTTCACAGAAGAATCTTGGTTCAATGAGGTGATAAAACCTATTTTCAGAGACTTAGCAGCACCTGAACTGTTGAAAAAGTGTATTCACGGAAAAACTCAAAACCCCAATGAAAGTGTAAATAGTGTTATATGGTCGAGAATCCCCAAGACTGTATTTGTTGGAATAGAAACACTTCACTTTGGTGTGTATGATGCTGTTGCGACTTTCAATGATGGCAACATTGTAAGGTGCAAGGTATTTAGAAATATGGGAATGAAGATAGGTTCTAACATGGTACGAGCGATGCTTGCTTTAGACAAGGAACGCCTTCGGGCTGCAGACAGGGCTGTAAAGAGTCTAGAAATACAAGCAAGAGTAAACAGGAGGAGGAACAAGAGGAAGCTGGAGGAGAAGTTTGCAGAGGATGAAGATAATCCATCCTATGGACCTGGAATGCACTAAAAAGTTAATCCCATCTTTGTCGCTCGATTCCCAAAACTTTTATTTTCTCATACTAATTACATGTTTTCTAAGGATCTTCCAAACATATTTGTTTCAAACTTTCAGTAAATGTTACACAGTACGTTCTGCATAATTTAACACAGCCTTTTTCCAAAAAACTGTATATTTTTGAATATATAAATAAAAAATTGCAAAAAAATGTTGTGAATTTTCATTACAATTGAAAAAAAATCATCTTTAATAACTGAACAAAATTTTGTAAAATCCCTGTGTTAAGTTGTAGCCCATATTCCAATAAATAATCTGTAAAAAGTTCAACTTCCTACCTCAAATACTTTGTGAGGAAAGATGTAATTTATAAGCGTTATTTTAACATTGCAAGTATAGGGCGTTCCGGAGCCCCTTAAGTTATTTTATTCCTGGTGTATAAGCGACGTCAGCGCAGTAACTACTGTGGCAGCTTGACCTAACAACTGCAAACTACAGATTTTCACTCAAGCAGTCAGTTGTGAGAAGACACTGTTAAGTAGTGGATGTTCGACTGTAGTATGCTGACGTTGTTGCGTAACAAATCCCAATCGAGCAACATCTCTACATCAAGTGTTAAAGACATTCTCCAGAACGTTTTAAAGATAAGAAAAGTTGGTGCAAAGTTGTCCGGCACACGCTGACTTCCGAACGAAAATGACTTTATTCAAATGCAAATTGCAGAAAATTATTTTCTAGAAAAAAATCAGCATGGGTATCGAGACTGTTATCAATACGAACTTACCACAGAACAACAAAGTGCAGACAGTTACATGAGTGGTCAAAGGTTCGGCAACATAGTGGTTATTCTAGCTGATGTGACGCACAAGTTCAACAACATGGCAAAGAAGCACCACTCTGACAGTTTCTCGTGTATGAACATTCTGTGTACTATTCTCAAGTGAGGAGAGACTGTGTAGAACACTTCAAGCACTGAAACCAACAGCTTAACTTTTATCAATTTTTTATCATTTCAGTCTCAGTATATTTTGGAGTGATGGGGTGTATCCTTGCTGTTGAGGTGCAGGAACATGCACCGGTGTGAACTGATTGGCTGGAAGCGACAGGCAGTAAGTTGCGGTTAGTGAAACCAACTACTAGGCGGTGCCCTCCGTCCTTCCGACCACTGAGGCGACGTGAAGTCCTTCTCAGTCGCCTTCTTATGGGGCAAAATCTGGCTTCCCGCTCTGGTGAGATGACTCTACAATTCATGGTGCCTGCGACGACCCTTTTAATAATTTCTGAGATGTCTTCCTCATACCATAGCGTTTGGGGAGTAGGTGTTACTGAATTACCAGTGTAGGTGGCTTAGCTTGTTTTTCTTATGATTAACCAGGCAGCCACACCATTCTTTCTTTTTTTAACTCTTATCCTGTGTTTCAATTAGAATTTTAATAAAGTAAATCAACATCGATTGAGTTACAAAATTTATATTCTTCTTGATTGAATATGATGGAACAGGTGAACTGAGTGGTATCGAGAGAGGGTGAACGTAATTTCAGGTGACATATTTTTGGTTTTTTTTAGTTCTAGTTGTTTCACATATTCGTCACAGTTTTTTAAGTAAAGGCGCTAATAACGACGCTTTTGAGTGACCCCAAATCCACACACACGCACACACACACACACACACACACACACACACACACACACGCACGCACGCTCACGCACGCACACACACACACGCACGCACGCACACCTTACTATCGCTCTATTTCGCTCAGTACACCACAGTCAGCTTCATAACCACGCTTTACTCAGCACAGTAACGTGGGCTGATGTACCTAGGGAAGTCATACTCTGACATTAAACTTGTGCTGTTCTGATGAACACACAACCAGTCACTCGTTCGATGCGAACAGTGCTCTTCACCATTCAGTGACTGCACTCGTCTACCAAGTACTTTTTATCAATGTTTATCATCAGTCACTGTGTGATGCGGTTCTCGAAGACTTTATTTCAGAATATGACAGGTACCCAACGTCCCCCATTATTTACTGCATATAATCTAATCTCTGTCTTCTCTTGTAACTTTGCCGCCCTCCAGTATCATGTAAGGTTTTCATTGTCACTAACCCTTTCATGCCATCCCTTCTTCTAGTCAGTGTCTCCGCATATTCTTTTCTGGACTTCATGCCTATAGACAATATGTTGGTAACACTGTGGAAGAGATAGTAAATCTGTGCAGTTAAGCATAATGGTAAGCCGTGGGGTCCCGCGAGCATTTGATGTCAGGGTATAGGCAAGGATATTGTGATAATTGCAGGCCTAACACGTGCCCCCTTCAGTGTGGTAGTTATTTTTTCTCTGTGTGTAACAGCTGTCCTGCAAACACATCACATAATTTACTACCAGAAGTAATCTGTATAGTCGTATATGCACCGGGCAGGGAACTATGCCTGTCGGTATAGACTGTCCACTTTTCGTCAGGTGTGCATACTTCAGTACCTCACCTGCAGCTCAGGGGGAGATATATGTTTATGGCTGGCTTGTACAAGTAGTACTTGGAGGTACTAACCAACCTGAAAACGTACTCTTTGCAATAGCTATAATTATTATTCTGCGAATGAAGTAGATACTGACGTGATGTTGTTCAGTACACTGTCCTCAGTCATCAGTAGAAATATCTGCACTTAGAACCCTAACATCCTATATATATTTAATATGTTATAACTTACAAGGTTCGTGCCAGATAGTGGATTATTACTGTTACTGTTGAGGTGATCCCAGAGGCTGAATCATATTGGGTCATTTGTTTTCTTGACGTGTAGAACCAAGGGAAAGTAGTAATAGTTGAGAATTTTCCACTCTAACTATTTATACATATTTATCTTTCTACAGCTCAATACTATTAATACAGTCATACATAGCCGTTGCAACAGACGAGGATGGTAAAAAGCATATTGAGGTTCTTAATAGACAAGATTAGTTTCATTATGTTATGCCACTTAAATATATTTAATCACATATTATTTATTATTTGTTCATATTTTGAAAAACTCTGTAATGTGAAAATAGGGGTCTTACCTGCAGCTGGTGCCTTTAATGTGCAGCTCAGAAACAAAAGCAGGCAGAGTTTTTAAATTCAATTCTTCAGTAATTCTCTGATCAATCATCAACAACTGCTGGAGACAGTATAGCGCGTTTTACTGACAAGGGAACCTCCCCATCGCACCCCCCTCAGATTTAGTTATAAGTTGGCACAGTGGATAGGCCTTGAAAAACTGAACACAGATCAATCGAGAAAACAGGAAGAAGTTGTGTGGAACTATGAAAAAAATAAACAAAATATACAAACTGAGTAGTCCATGCCTATGATAGGCAACATCAAGGATAGTGTAGGTTTAGTAGCGCAGTGGTCCGGTGGTTAGCGTGAGCAGCTGCGCAACGGGAGGTCCTTGGTTGACGTCTTCCCTCGAGCGAAAATTTTTACTTTCTTTATTTTCGCAAAGTTATGATCTGTCCGTTCGTTCATTGACGTCTCTGTTCACTGTAATAAGTTTACTGTCTGTGTTTTGCGACAGCACCGCAAAACCGTGCGATTAGTAGACGAAAGAACGTGCCTCTCCAATGGGAACCGAGAACATTTGATCGCAAGGTCATAGGTCAACCGATTCCTCCATAGGAAAACGTTTCTGATATATTCTATACGACACTGGTGACGGCAAGTGCGTCACATGACAGGAATATGTTGTCGACCCACCTAACTTGTTCACTTGGCGAATGGGTAAAATGATTCTTCTGCCTTGCCCGATTTAGGTTTTCTTCTGGATGTGATAAACACTCCCAAAAAAGTGATGAAAACATAAAGAGTCTGTCACATAAACTGCAGCAAATGAATGCAACAGTTTCACAGTCGCACAGTTTTCCCTGTGCTATGTCAAAACATATGTTTTTAACGTTTTCAAATCTTTCCGTGTGTAGACCGTCAAATCCTGCATATGTCCGAGCAAATCTGAACATGTCCTGGAATTTTGGAGAGCGAAGTTGATTATGTGTCAGTGCCTGAACTTTGATAATTGTCTGAAAATAAAAAATTAAAAATTTCTCTCGAGGGACGTCTTGAACCAAGGTCCTCTCGTTTCGCAGCTGCTCACGCTAACCACGGGACCACGGCGCTCCTTAGCTCATACTTTCCTTCATGTTGCCTATCTTCCACATGGACTACTTAGTTTGTATATTTTGCTTATTTTTTCATAGTTCCACACAACTTCTTTCTCTTTTCTCGATTGATCTGTGTTCATTTTTTCAAGGCCTATCCACTGTGCCAACTTATAACTAAATCTGAGGGGGGGTGCGATAGGGAGGTTCCCTTGTGAGACGGTAAAATCTCATCCACGGCCGTTTTGAGACTGGCAGTTACAACAGCGAAGGAAGATCAAAGTTTGTCATGCAGTCGACGGCAAAGTCGTAAGATGTGGACCAGTTATAATGGCAAGGATGGTGAGTGAATTGAGTCAGCGACATTTTCAGATAAACCAAGTCGGCCACGAAAATACTAAATCTTCAAGTGTGTACAGAGATTTGAACTCCTTTCCCCAAAATGCGATTACAAGGACTGTGAGAGTCTCTTAAAGAAAGCCGTCTGGGTCTTGACGGCCTTCGTCTTTGTTTCTCCTCACGTTTACGAGCAAGCAATTTCCATGAGCTCCTTAATGAGTTCTGGCGTTCATGTGCAGCCAAGAAACTGCCGAAGTTACGAGCATTAATCATATAGCAAAATATCACCTTCTTTGTGCGCTAATGTTTGAAAGATCTTCTTTTCCTTTCTTCTTTCTTCCTTACCTCACTTCATCCCCCCCACCACCCCCACCCACCCACCCCCCACCACAATGGTGTCGGGCTGCCAGCGGAATGTGTCTGCTTTTTCGCAGCGTAGTATTGTAGGTCTTCGTTTTTACCTCGCCTTCATCTCTCAACAATGTTAGGAGTCGCTGGAAACAAGATGTGGTCGGTATGCCACGTAAAACTCTGGGTCCCCTGCAAGTTTTGATGAGTGAGTCGCGAGTATTGAAATATGTGACATAAATAGACACATTTTTGAGTACAATGACTTAGAAGAGATAATAGGGTAGTAAGCCGTATTGAGGTCCAATAGAAAGACTTGCACCATACCACCGAGCCACTCAAATTTATCATTATCATTATATTATTTTATTTTATGGCCTTCATTGGATTTATGTAGGTTGTTGTTATTTAATAATACAATAAAGTTCAATATTAATTCAACAGAACAACTCAATAGTACAGAGGTTATACAAGGATTATTATAGTTTATTATTATATGAAGGGTATTTTGCTATTCTGTATGCCAAATACTTCTTCTATTAGATATTTTCTTTCTTCCTTTGTCGGAGATCGCTCTTCCCGTTACCCCTTTATTGGTCTTCGTATGTAGCCTGGTTTGTGTGTCTTGCAGTATTCTGGTTTTTACTGTTGTCTGTTTTAGGTCATCTACTGTAATTTGGAGTTCTCTTATATTTTCCTTAATTTCTGTGATCCATTTAATGTTGCTCTTACTATTCCACAATTTTTCTCTTATTTCTTTACTAATTCTGTTTTCTGGTGTTACCAGGTGTTCAAAGAGCGAGATACGTATGTTCCTGATTGCACTCATTACTGGTTCTATTCTCTTGTATACTGTTTCATTTGAAGCTATTCTCCTTTGCCCATTTACTTGATATTGTTTACTTATGCTTGTCCTAATTATTCTTCTTCCCATCTTCAGTATTTTGACAATTTCTGCTGTATTAGTTGTTTTGAAGATGGCTTCAGCTGCGTAAGTTATTTTTGGTTGTGTAACTGCCTTAAACTGTTTCAATTTTGCATTTATAGATAGGCTTTTTTCGTATGTGCTTTTGATAATGTAACTTGATTTGTTGAATTTTTAATTCCGCTTTGCCATGATGAGTTCTCATTTAGGTTGTAAGTTACGATTTCACCTAAATATTGCCGGCCGCGGTGGTCTCGCGGTTCTAGGCGCGCAGTCCGGAACCGTGCGACTGCTCCGGTCGCAGGTTCGAATCCTGCCTCGTGCATGGATGTGTGTGATGTCCTTAGGTTAGTTAGGTTTAGGTAGTTCTAAGTTCTAGGGGACTGATAACCACAGCAGTTGAGTCCCATAGTGCTCAGAGCCATTTGAACCATTTTTGAATCACCTAAATATTAAAATTTATCAACGGTTCTGATATCTTGTTGTATTACCTTTTCTTTGTAAGAGGTAGGTCAGTTAGCGTAGTCTCTGTTTTTTCAAATGGTATTCTGAGGTCAGTATTCTGTGCCATTTCGTGAAGTGATATACCTTGTTGTTGGTTTCTTGAACATTGTTGGCTAGTAGAGCACGTTCATCAGCAAATTCCAGGCAGTTCAAATTGACATAATTTTTAGCACTTCCAATTCTTATGTTCCTTGGATTATCCTTGTACCATTCTCTGATTATATATTACAGGGCACTGTTGAACAGTAATGTTGATAAACAATCACTTTGTCATAAGCCTCTTTTTACAAGGAATGCTCTTTCTATTTGGTGTTGGCTAGAGTGATTCCTATTATTTGAATTAGGTTCTGATGGAATGCCAGATGCCTTAAAATTTTTAGTACTGGAGGTCTACGGGGGCAGTCATATGCCTTCTTAAAACCTATAAATGTTATTGCCAGAGTTTTGTTCCGTTTCGTGTAGTACGCCATAATCAATTTTAAACTAATGATCTGTTCTGCACAGCTTCTCCGTGGTCTGTAACGTCCCTGGTATTCCCGTAACTCCTGTTCTACTTAGTCCTTATTTTTCCATGTAGAATTTTGTGTGTGCAGTCTAGGAGAGAGATTGGTCTGTAGTTGTCTGGATGGCCGTGGTCCAATGTTCAGGCAATTGTTTTGTTGCCTAAATTTTTGTTAGATCCTTGTGTAAGGAGGTCCTGACTTCATCACTTGCATACCTCCACATTTCAACAAAAGTCTTATCTTTTCCACATGCCTTTGAGGACTCTCTCTACTTCTTGGTGAGTTGGCCGGTCTAATTTGTTAGGTTAGATTTTACTGAGGTATTTAAGTCATTTGTAAGAGTTATTTGCGTTCTTCACAATTCAAAAGTTTATTAAATGCTTCTACCATGATTTCAGAATTTTCTTTGTTGCTGTGTTCCATTTCCCATCCTCATCTTCCAGTATTAGCTTCGGGGGCTCATACTGTTGTAATTGTTTCCCATAGATTTTGCAGTAATTCCCGGTAATTATCTTCTCTAGAGTTTATTACGTGTTTGTGGAATCCTCCTAATGTTTTGTGTGAACTTTTTCCTTTCGTTTTCGAGGCTGATGGCATTTACTTCTGTTTTGTTTACTTGAAACTTTAACCATGCTAGATGTCTGTCTTCATATAATTTGTCCACATTGTGGAGTCCACCTTCGTGGGTTCAAGGGAGCGTGATTCTTGGCTTGTTTCCTGGAACTTGGTACCAGTTGTTCTTCTAGATCATCCATTACTTTTTAATATTTGTTGATATTTGTAATTTTTAATTAACTGATGTGGGTCATGCCTCCTTTTTTATTAGCTTTTCATTCTTTATCTTGATTTTAATTTTTACTAAGTAGTGGTCTGATCCTATGTCTACCCCTCTCACTATTTTAACGTAATAGATTTCGTTACGAAAATTTTGGTTTATACTAAATGATCTAGCTGCCACTCCTTCTTCCTCCAGTCTCGGTGTTTCCACGTTTTAAGTTTATTTGGCTTCCTCTTGAAGTATGTTGACTCAGATCTAAGATTGTGTTCTCTGCAGAGTTCTACAATACCTTTACCATTCTTGTTTGTAAAGTTATGTGGACTCCTTTTTCCAATTACATGTTTATATTTCCTTTCTATTCCCAGCTGGGCGACGAAGTCCCTCAACAAGATTTTTACATTCTTTCTATTTATTATGTTCACAATTTGTTCCAGAAAGCCTCAAAACTTATTTACTTCTTTCTTTGTTTTTATTATAAATATTTTTTTTTCATTTGTAGGAGCATGAGCGTTTAAGAGTGTGTAGTTTTTATTCATTGTTTTAAAAGTCAGAGTTGCAGTTGTTGGTGATATTTCTTGAAAATCTGTTACTGAATGTAATATTCTTATATTCACTATAAATCCTGTTCCAAATAGGGGCATTACTTCATAACCCTCTGCTTTCGTTTCCCTCTGTAAATTCTATATCCTTGTGATTCTGATGGGTCTTCGGACGTGTTTATCATTTCTTGGAGCCCGGCAACTAATATTTCTTCATAATTTAATTCACTGTGAAATTCTTGAGTTTCACGGTCTTAAGTAGTGAATGTGTGTTGTTTGTTGCTGTATAATTTATTTGCTCGTGTTCAATCTTCTTTTTGTGCGTCTGTGTGCATTTGAGTGATTGCAAACGCTCTGATTCATTGCTGTCTTCTAGCTGACTGCCCACCGAATGCAGCGTAGTCTTCACCTTCGTTTTTGGGCAGGACGGGTGTATTTTTTTGCTAAAATACCTTTCCATTTTTAACTTTCAAAGCTAATTAACCTTAGCTGGACCAAGCTCCGATTTATGACTATGGTTGTTTACCTCAGAGGGTGTGTTTTGTCACGAAAGCTATTTTATTTCACTCAAGTCCTCCGAAAAGCCGGTTAGGACCTCCCTATCCACCACCTAGGACGCGCCACGTAGGAGTTTCAACTCCCCCTCTTGCTAAGACAACGTAGTAGGCTTGTGGTATTATTATTATTATTATTATCTATACACAAAATTAAGTTTCTACGGAACCCCCAGGCGCGAGTCCTAGTCTCACTTATCCGGTTTTTTTCTCTAATTACTATTAGTCTTTGCTTAATTTAAGCTCCCCAGCATCGTCCGAAACTTTTATAATGAAATAAAATTTTCTTCGTGGAAATTTTGGTTGAGAAGCACATAAAATAAAAATGGATCATCCACAAACAAGTCACTTAAGCGAGTGTGGACGAGAACCTACGTCATGTGGTTTGAGGATGATGAAAACTAAAGAATTTTCAGTTTAACTGAAACTAAGCAACACTACTTCTTCTTCTTCTCCCTTAAGCATTATACCAGTTGGTCCATTGCGACTTCTTGATCTACCCAGCTTATCTTGGCTCTACCAATGTTCCTTCTTCCGTTAAGGTTGTACTGTAGCAACTGTTTCGGAATACGTTCATCGCCCACTCCTTTTAAATGGTCTTTCCATTCTTTTTTGTATCCCCTAATCTTTGCATTTAAGCTGTAAATTCCTATATTCTTCTAGATAGTGTCACTTTTTAATCTGTCTCTTCTTTTTACTCCCTGGACTGTTCTTAGAAATCTCGTCTCGGTTGCTTGGAGTCTACTAGGCGTTCTAAAGTTCATGGTCCAGTTTTCACTTTCACACAATTGTCATAACTCTGTAAAACTGTAGCATTATGCCCCTTAGTGCTTTTCCCTGAGCGTTCGTTTGAAGATGCCACAGATCACACTGAACCTCTCAATCTTCGCTAAGACACGATACGTCACATCCCAAGAATCTGAAGTGGAAAATTAATATGACCAATAAACTTCAGATTAGCCTCGCAACTGGGACGGGTAAACCGGTAACGAGATTTGTAAAACACTCTTCTAAGACAGCTGAATCCTTACAAAGCTTGCCCTGCTCGCTCTACAACATGTATAGAATGTCAATTGCTGATGAAGTCACCTGGCTGCCTTTCTGACTGAAAACAGGGTGCAACAGAATTCTAATACGAAAGTACCAACCTCTTCTGCTGTATGTGGGTTTGGGACAGAGCATTGAGGCAGGGTGGTGTCTGGGCATGTGTGCACGTTATAATGCGAGTAATGCTGTGCGAGAAACATTATCAAGCACGTCCTTGAATAACAATACCGGTAATGATTTTGAAGGTGAGAAATGAACCCTTTAAGGAGCCGTAGGATCCTGAGGCAGATGTTTCGCCGATATGTAACAACAGTAGATCTGAAAAAATGGCTGGTCAGAACTCACATTCAATCACGAACTGTGAGAAACTCTAAGACGACTGGCTGAAGTCACTGTGAGGTACATCACATTCATGATGGTCAGAAACAGTATGATAAGCTTGTAAGGGTGCTGAAAGGTCGACTGTGCTGAAAAATAATTGTTACAAAAAAATTCGCTATGTTGCGCCATTTCCGAGTTAATTAGCATTTAAGTTAGGCAGTCAGTCCTTTACGCGTGCAAATCGAAGTGGGCCACCAGATACCATTAGTGTCAGTTTTTCTCATGCCATAGATCAGAGCGCACGAGACCACTGAGCTTTTGCCTAGGGTTCCATTCTTGCTACTGCCCCATGTCTAATTTTTGTATCGCTCTGTTGTTCGGTTTTACGAAACCAAACAAAGAACACATTTGGAGACAGGGTATCCGGCGGGCCATTTGAATTTGCATGCATTACGGCCTGATTGGCTAACTTGAACGCTAATTAACTTGTAAATGGTGCAACGTATCGAATTTTTTTCGTAACAGTTATTTCTCGGCGCAACCCTACCCTGCAATATCCTTACTAGCTTCTGACTACCCTCCGTGTGGAAATATGGGCAACGATATTGGTTTCCAGTTGCCACCGACACCTTCGAATGGCATCTTCGTTACTAGAGTGTGAAATTGCTACTAATAACTTTAGTCTGGTGCTTCATGGTCTTTAGTAATCGCTATACTAAAGTCTTCAGTCAGATTCTCCGGTGTACACCAGGACGTGAATGGATGCGTTTTAGGCCTATGGCCTTGTTAGAAGTCATTTTCGCTCAGCTCTCACGACGAGGTCCAAGTATTTATAACTAGCGTGCGTTGTACACAAATGGTTGTGCTTCATCCAGAAGGAAGTTGGTACAGAGTGTATATCGAATACCTTCCTTAAACAGGACTGCATCGGGTCTATCGTCGGTAAGTGTGTTGTAGCCTGTCACGACTGCTAGTTTGGTATCGGTGACTTCCTGAAGAAAGATGACATCTTGTAAGTGAGCTGCTTCTGTGTTGGCAGCGTTGTGTAGCGCTTTGCATTGGATCTCTGACTGCGCTTTCTTTGTAAGAGAGAATGTGGCTGGTCGGACTCGTTGTCGGGAGTTACTGGTGAGTACTGTTGGGCAGTTGGAAGTTAGTCGCCAGCAGTGATGGAAGTACTGTTGGGCAGTTGAAGGTGAACAGCCAGCAGTGATGGATGCTAAATGTGAGAAGTTAGCATTGATGGAGGGTAGAGGTCTGAATTGTAGTCTAACGATCTGGAAGTATCCGACTTGAAGATTGAAAATTATTCATGATTATATGTCTTTGTCCTGGATGTCAATGATGATTTATATTCGTGTTTGAACTGGATGTCACATTATTAAGGTAACAAATACACTATCTGGTTTGCAACAAAATTCTTTCCTTTGCTAACCACATGCCTATTAGTAGTTAGTGACTTTAGTAGTTAGAATCTTTTATGTAGCTGGCAGTATTGACCCTCGCTGTATTGCAGTAGTTCGCATAATGAAGATTTTTGTGAGGTAAGTGCGTAATGAAACGTACAGGTTATTGTCACGATTGCTTCTTATTCAGGGTCATTCTTTCATATTAATTATTTGAAGTCAGGTTGTAATTTTTTTTTTTTTTTTTTTTTTTTTGCGCTAGAATATTGTGGGTCAGTGTTGTCATGATAAGAAAAAGTAAAGAGAAAGTAGGCTCAGTACGTTCAGTTTTACTCAGCTGTTTCAGAATCAAATAACGTAGAAGTTTCATCTTCTCAGTCATTCAGCAACTTAAGTACGGTTATACACATTTAAATAAAGAAGTTTCAATCTACGTCCACAGCCTACAGCTAATGCGGCAAACTTAATATCCTGGTATGAGGCGCTTTCAGGTTAAGCATTAAAGTAGTGAATTTGTAAGTTTGCATGTAAGGACGGTTTCGATCCATAACTGCATCGACCTACTTTTTACTTTTTATTTTGTTTTTCTTTCGCTTTTTTCTTTCCTAATGTTCTCCCTCTACGTATCTTTACCGCGGCGGCAAAATTGCATTCACAACGCACGTATAAGATTCATGCATACACATAGCAACGGATTTATGCAGAATACACAAAATATGCTAAGTAAAATGTTTGTATTGTGAGCTTTTAATTGGTTTGTTCCTGGTTCTAAAATATTTTATCTTCTGACATATCCCTAGCATATTAATGAATAACGAATTTTTGTTTAAAACCTTTTTTTTCAGATCAAGATTTTTTCAAATACAGTACCTACAAGTCGACGTGACTGGAAGTGCAAAGCCTATATTGGAGCTTGCTCCTGCTCTGTTTTGCCAGGTAGGAAGGGTACCGGGAAGATTATGCACACGCAACTGGCGCCCCAGAATGCATGCCCGGGGCCGAGCTTCGGCGCTGCAGGTTGAGCTGCCTGCACGCCGTTCAGAGAAGCTGTGAGTGAGGCGGCAGCAGTGAAACATGGCTGGACACGACCTGTACTCGCCGCCTTCCCCCAGACAGTTCCGCGAATGCCGCGTCGGGACACATCCGCGTTGCTGGGAGCCGGGTCGCCGCCATCCCCCTTCCCCCCCCCCCCCCCCCCCCCAATGGCATGCGGTGTGCGGCGCCTGATGGGCCTACACGCAGCGCTCTTCTGACGCTAAATTCTGCCCTCCAGCCTGTTTACGACCGAACGGGCGCTCGGAGGGGGCACACGACTCTTGCACAGTACGCTAGGACACTGCTTGTTGCATGTCCGTGCCTCGAAATGTCTGCTTAGAGAAATGCGATCCAGTCTTTACTGTAGGTGAAACATACTACAGCTTTATGTTACCTACACTACTGGACATTAAAATTGCTACACCACGAAGATGACGTGCTACAGACGCGAAATTTCACCGACAGGAAGAAGATGCTGTGATATGCAAACGATAAGCTTTTCAGAGCATTCACACAAGGTTTACGCCGGTGGCGACACCTACAACGTGCTGTCATGACAAAAGTTTCCAACCGATATTTCATACACAAACAGCAGTTGACTGGCGTTGCCTGGTCAAACGTAGTTGTGATGCCTCGTGTAAGGAGGAGAAATACGTACCATCACGTTTCCGATTTTGATAAAGGTCGGACTGTAGCCTATCGCGATTGCGGTTTATCGTATCGCGACATTGCTGCTCGCGTTGGTCGAGATCCAATGACTGTTAGCAGAATATGGAATCGGTAGGTTCAGGAGGGTAATACGCAACAACGTGCTGAATCCCAACGGCCTCGTATCACTTGCAGTCGAGATGACAGGCATTTGATCCGCATGGCTGTAACGGATCGTGCAGCCACGTCTCGATACCTGAGTCAGCAGATGGGGACGTTTGCAAGACAACAACCATCTGCACGAACAGTTCGACGACGTTTGCAGCAGCATGGACTATCAGCTCGGAGACCATGGCTGCGGTTACCCTTGACGCTGCATCATAAACAGGAGCGCCTGCGATGGTGTACTCAACAACGAACCTGGGTGCACGAATGGCAAAACGTCATTTTTTCGGATGAATCCAGGTTCTGTTTACAGCATCATGATGGTCGCATCCGTGTTTGGCGACATCGAGGTGAATGCACATTGGAAGCGTGTATTCATCATCGCCACACTGGCGTATCACCCGGCGTGATGGTATGGGGTGCCATTGGTTACACATCTCGGTCACATCTAGTTCGCATTCACAGCACTTTGAACAGTGGACGTTACATTTCAGATGTGTTATGACCCGTGGCTCTGCCCTTAATTCGATCCCTGCGAAACCCTACATTTCAGCAGGATCATGCACGACCGCATGTTGCAGGTCCTGTACAGGCTTTCTGGATACAGAAAATGTTTCGACTGCTGCCCTGGCCAGCACTTTCTCCAGATCTCTCACCAATTGAAAACGTCTGCTCAGTGGTGGCCGAGCAACTGGCTCGTCACAATACGCCAGTCACTACTCTTGATGAACTGTGGTATCGTGTTGAAGCTGCATGGGCAGCTGTACCTGTA
The DNA here is from genome assembly GCF_023898315.1 of Schistocerca nitens. NCBI lineage: Eukaryota > Metazoa > Arthropoda > Insecta > Orthoptera > Acrididae > Schistocerca > Schistocerca nitens. The sequence continues at coordinate 187,846,380 of NC_064622.1, forward strand.
CACGCCATCCCAGCTCTCAATGCCCAGGCGTATCAAGGCCGTTATTACGGCCAGAGGTGGTTGTTCTGGGTACTGATTTCTCAGGATCTATGCACCCAAATTGCGTGAAAATGAAATCACATGTCAGTTCTAGTATAATATATTTGTCCAATGAATACCCGTTTATCATCTGCATTTCTTCTTCGTATAGCAATTTTAATGGCCAGTTGTCTATGTTAGCTATCTTGAATTCCACGGCTATTAATGATAGTTGGTGAATGACACAAACAGCCACAAATTCTTTTTAAATGTTTTGTTTTAGTGCCATAGTATCCCGAAACCGTTTATGACACTAAAATCAAACATCTATGTAACGAAAAATAATAGTCATCTGACGAAATGATGTTGTTCACAACATCTATCTAACGAAAAATAAAAGACATCTGAAGATGGGCGTGATAGCTCGAAACCGCTTATGGCACTAAATTAAGGCATTTAAAAAGTATTTGTGCATGGCTGCGTCATTCACAAAACTCTATTATGTACAGGCTAAAAACGAAACTGCCATATATATTGAACACTACCTGATCAAAAGTATCTGGACATCGCTATGTGATGTGGAGCTGACAACTAGATTTCACAAGAGACGAACCTGTCAGTGTAAAAGGAGATGTAAGTAGGGAAGGAGTAACAGCAGAATGGTTTCATCAGGAGAGTTCAGTGACTTCAAACGTGGACCAGTCATTTGATGTCACATGAGAAAGAATCCAACACAGACATTTTAGTCCTTTTAAGGCTACACAAGTCGGCTGTTGGTGAAATGGAAACGCGAAGGAACAACCACAGCTAAAGCAAGAGTAAGCAGTCCTCATTTACTGACAGATACGGACCATCGTGCATGGTAGATGGTTGGTGTGATAAATTGCATGAAATCAGCAGAAGCAACCACTGCAAAGTGCTGCCAACAGTCCAGATACCACAATGATTGTGAGTATGGAGTTAAGACGAAAGGAGGGCAGTGGTTGGACAGCTCCTCAGATGCCACACATTTCTGCAGTTAACGCCATGGGTCGCTTGAGGCAGTGTAAAGGGTACGTCACTGGACAGCGTATGACTGAAAGTGGGGTGATTTTCCCGCCAATAAATATGAATTTCCTGCCAACATTTGAATTCCCTGCCATTACCAGGGAAGTGGGGGAGGGGAGAGGAGGGGAGGGGAAGTGGAAGAGACTGACATGCCAGCTGGGGAAAACCCATGACGTAATCAGGGGGTGGGGTGGGGGAGTGTGCCCCTGAATTCATTCAGTCCGTGTGTCACAGAACATGGTTTGTCCCACTACTATGGATATGTCAGACAGGTGGAGGAACAACAATGGCCGCAGCGTTTGCTTAACTCTTCTCTGCCATGGAGAAGGAGCCATATGAGGCTGAGGGCAATATGGAGAGGATCTACAGCCAAAGCCATGGAAAAGAGAGGTCAACAGCTAGAAAATTGGCATCTGAGAATAGGAAAATGCCGATAAGCGGAAATGCCTGCCAAATTAAAAGTAAGTAATTAAAATTTATACACTGTGTTGAATCTGTAGAATCTTTGAATTTGGTGTAGAGCGCTGAGGTGACCTGACATCAAGGTTATTAAGAAGAATGGGCGTGGTTGCAGCGAGGCGTAGGTACGAACCAAGTGAAAGACCGCTGACAAATCAAGGATGTATGTGATGGTCATTTATTCCTCCACATTTCTCGCAGACAGCAGGTAGGGTCAGAAATCAGTCCCGACGTGTATTGTGCTTAGCTCTACGGGATGCACGCAGCTTGGGGCAAGGAGGAGCTGTAGGGAGAGAAGGGGGAATAGAAGATGGAGAGATGGAGAGAGTTGGGAGGAGGAGATTGGCAGAGAGAGGGCAGAGGAGGGGAGATCCAGGGGACAGGTGGAAGGTGTAGTGGGTGGATGGAAAAGGAAGAGGCTGGAGGAGGCAATGAAGAGAGAGAGAGGAGCAGGATACGCCGTCAGCACTACGGCAGTGAGGAGAAGCCAAATCAGAGCTAAGAGCGGGAAGAGGCGATCGTTTAACACCAGTACCAGTATTTTAGTTTTAAATAACCGGCATTTTTCGGTATTTACGTGGTCTCAGTTATAACAAGATTTTTTTTATTTTTTCCTAATAACCGGGTGAAAAACGGTGAATCATCTTGACGAATCTCTTTTTTTAAAAAACGTATAACGTTTACTCGTAAAATTTCCATTGCTTCGAAATACTGGATGGTTGTAGAAAATGGGATAAGTGCTGAGTCCCATTTTAATAACAATGAGGTCAGTTGTAAACTACCAAGATACTGACTGCGTAAGAATCTGTACAGCATTGCTAGATCGGGGTATGGCTGTTACCATATCGCATGTCCCATTAGACGGTATGCGTTTCCATGCAGACCTGCTCCCAACTGATCAGCATTGTAGTTTCTCGCAGTCGTCCTTGGACATTGCTTGTATCGCAAAATGGTAGCATCTGTACTCTGGAAGCTTTTTATGAGGTGTGGTAGCAATGAAGAACAATGTTTCAGTAGCTTTAGCACACTGAAAATGGGAGGAGGCACAACAAACTTTAGACATCATGTAAGGAGAAAACATCCGAGATGTCAGTTGGAACAGAAGGAAAATTTTGATTGATATACCTATAATTTTATTGGCATGCTATGAAGTTTGGGTGATAACTGAAGCGTTAATTTTGCAGTTCCTTCAGGGCCAAACAATGATACCATCCATAAGCGATGCTGCACAGTCATCAACTTCTGACCTTTCGCTCCCGCCGTTCCGGTACCCGAGACCTTGACCTTTGCCATCTTTGCTGGAAACAAGGAGACCGATTTCTGCCAAAAGTTCAACCCTATATCGATCGAGATGTCCTACTCCTTCATCTTCATTTAAAAATTTTTCAATGTTTGTTCGAAGTCTACGTTTATAATGGAAACAATACGAAATAAAAAACCGAAAATCGGTTATTTCGAAAAGCGGTTCTTTTGAGCGGTTTTAAAAGTAAGGTTAAAATGGAGACGGCAAGAGCTCACACCACTCAAAACCAGTTGTTTCAGCGATGACAACCACTCCTACTCAGAGCTCCGGCCCGGGTAGCATGCGCCTGTGTTGGCCTCCAGGGAAGATGACGCGTCGATGGGCGCTGACGCAAAGGTCAGTGCAGGACGCACCAGAGCATGCAAGTTCGAACAGTGGACGCTAGCATAGCCGGCAGCGACAGCAGATGGAAGCGATAGCCACAGAGGGCGAGCCAGCGACCGTAGGATAGTCCCACTCAGGACATATGGACGGCACTAAAGTTTGCCGGCACAGAGCAGGTAAGCAGGCCCAGGTGTGAACCAAGGATTCCAAAGCTGGAGAGCTGCAGTCGATGGAAATCAGGTGGCAGGTGGCCAACCTGCGGGAAGACTTAAATTCAAAGAAATAGTATCGGCAGCCAATGAGAGATTTATACCAAATAAATTAACAAACGACGGAGCTGATCCTCCTTGGTACACAAAACGGGTTAGAACACTGTTGCAGAAACAACGAAACAAACATGCCAAATTTAAACAGATGCAAAATCTCCCGGATTGGCAATATTTTACAGAAGCTCGAAATTTACCGCGGACTTCAATGCGAGATGCCTATAACAGTTTCCACAACGAAACATTGTCTCGAAACATGGCAGAAAATCCAAAGAGATTCTGCTGGTATGTGAAGTATGTTAGCGGCAAGGAACAATCAGTACCTTCTCTGCGCGATAGCATGGAGATACTACCGAAGTGAGTGCTGCCAAAGCTGAGTTACTAAACACAGACTTCCGAAATGCCTTCACAAAAGAAGACGTAGTAAATATTCCAGAATTCGAATCAAGAACAGCTGCCAACATAGGTAACGTAGAAGTAAATATCCTCGGAGTAGTAAAGCAACTTAAATCACTTAATAAAAGCAAGTCTTCTGGTCAAGACTATACACCAATTAGGTACCTTTCGGAGTATGCTGATGCATTAGCTCCATTCTTAAAAATCATGTACAACCGTTCGCTCGATGAAACATCCGTACCCAAAGTCTGGAAAGTTGCACAGGTCACGCCAACATTCAGAAAGGTAGTAGGAGTAATCCACTAAATTACAGGCCAATGACGTTCACGTCGATATGGAGCAGGATTTTAGAATATATTTTATGTTCGAACATTTGAATTACCTCGAAGAAAACTGTCTATTAACACACAGTCAACATGGGTTTAGATAACATCGTTCCTGTGAAACACAACTAGCTCTTTATTCACATGAAGTGTTGAGTGCTATTTACAAGGGATTTCAGATCGATTCCGTATTTCTGGATTTCCGGAAGGCTTTTGACTCTGTACCACACAAGCTCGTAGTGAAATTGCGTGATTATGGAATATCGTCTCAGTTGTGTGACTGGATTTGTGACTTCCTGTCAGAGAGGTCATAGCTCGTAGTAATTTACGGAAAGTCATCGAATGAAACAAAAGTGACTTCTGGCGCCTCTGAGCACTATGGGACTTAAATTCTGAGGTCATCAGTTCCCTAGAACTTAGAACTACTTAAACATCCATGCCCGAGGCAGGATTCGAAGCTGCGACACTAGCGGTCGCGCGGTTCCAGACTGTAGCGCCTAGAACCGCTCGGCCACCCAGGCCGGGCTCTGGCGTTCCCCAAGATAGTGTTATAGGCCCTTTGCTGTTCTTTATCTATGTAAACGATTTGGGAGACAATCTGAGCAGCCGTCTTAGGTTGTTTGCAGATGACGCTGTCGTTTATCGACTAATAAAGTCATCAGAAGATCAAAACAAACTGCAGAACGATTTAGAAAAAATATCTGAATGGTGTGAAACGTGGCAGTTGACCCTGATTAACGAAAAGTGTGAGGTCATCCATATGAGTGCTAAAAGGAACTCGTTAAACTTCGGTTACACGATAAATCAGTATAATCTAGAAGCCGTAAATCCAACTATATACTTAGGTATTTCAATTAAGAACAACTTAAATTGGAAGGAAGACATAGAAAATGTTGTGGGTAAGGCTAACCAAAGACTGCGTTTTATTGGCAGGACACTTAGAAAATGTATCACACCTACTAAGGAGACTGCCTACTCTACGCTTGTCCGTCCTCTTTCAGAATACTGCTGCACGGTGTGGGATCTTTACCAGATAGGATTGACGGAGTACATCGAAAAAGTTCAAAGAAGGGCAGCACGTTTTGTATTATCGCGAAATATGGGAGCGAGTGTTAAAGAAATGATACAGGATTTGGGCTGGAAATCGTTAAAAGAAAGGCGTTTTTCGTTGCGACGGAATCTTCTCACGAAATTCCAATCACCAACTTTCTCCTCCGAATTCGAAAATTTTTTGTTGACACCGACCTACATAGGGAGGAACGATCACCACAATAAAATAAGGGAAATCAGAGCTCGTACGGAAAGATATAGGTGTTCATTCTTTCCGCGCGCTATACGAGATTGGAATAATAGAGAATTGTGAAGGTGGTTAGATGAACTCTCTGCCAGGCACTTAAATGTGATTTGCAGAGTATCCTTGTAGATGTAGATGGCCCTAGTTCAGCTACAAGCGACATTTGCACTTAGGCGCAGAGGGCTGTCCCGCAAAGAATGATATGATGTACAGCAGTTCTGACAGGAAAACCTCATCTGGCGTATTTCGACCGCTGGTTTTATTTGACGCCACTTCGCTGACTTACCCATCGATGATGATGAAATAATGATAATAACAAAGCATCCAGTCCATAAGTAGATTAAATCTCCGAGACAGCTGGGATTCGTACCTGGGACCCCGTGATGTAGAGGGAGCAACCCTAACCGCCAGACCAAGAGCTATGGATGAGCGTATAGCACCCAGCAGCAGCAGCTACGAGTATAAGAGGCAATCAAACGGAAGCCGTAGACCCACCACAATGGGACCATGGACTGGTTCCATCCAAAAGTAATCACCACACGTGGCAAGTCGTTTATCACACGGGGAGTCGAGACAATCAGTTCCTGTTTCATGGAAGACGGTCGGCCGATGACGTCTCCACCACCGCACCCACTCTTGCACTTCCTAGTCCGAGTGAAACCGACGTCCACGCACGTCTTTCTTCAGGTCGCCAAAGATGTGAAAATCACACGGTGAAAATACTGGGCCGTACGGAGAATTTTGCAGTGTTTACCAACGAAATCGCTGATGTGTATCCCTCATATGATTGGCAGTGTGGAGGCAGGCGTTAACGTGCAACAGGATCATTCCATCCGATAGCATTCCTGGGCGTTTTGACTTTATGGCGCGTCGCAGTTTCTGCAAAGTGTCTTTGTAGTGCTGCGCATTGATTGTGGTTCCACTCTCGAGGAACTCGACGAGCAAATGGCACCTGCAGTCGAAGAAGGTCATCATGGCATTACCGGATCTTGTGTGAACAGCTTTGTATTTATTTGGCGTTTGTCGTTCGCCTTCATGCTATCGGAACGCTATCAGATAAAACCATCCTGTTGCACCACAACGCCCGCCCCCACACTACCAATCGGACGGAGGGTACGCTGCCGCGAGATGGTTGGGAAACATTGAAACATTCTCCTTACATCCTTACATCCTGGGTTCTCCACCGTGTGACCGTCCCATATTCGGCAACCTGAAGAAACAAATATGTTGACGTCGGCTTCAGTGGGATTAGGAAGTGCACTAGTGGGTGCGGTTGTGGATCCGTCAGCACTTGACTGGTGTCCAGTCTCCCAGTGGGATTAAAGTGTTAACGCGCGTGACCATTACTTTTGAATGGAACAATTCCACCGTCCTTTGTGGCAGGTGTTCCTCTTTCATTTGACTGCCCATCATTGAAGATCCATTTGAGGATGCTGACTGGCGTAGTCCTCCTCTTGTAGCTGGGTACTGACACTCATTGGCTAAAATGGGACTTCAGTGGCAGGCTAACACTCCTTGTAACGTAAGACAGGAAGGAACCTGATGGCTGTGGCACCGGCTGTGAGACGAGGCTGTGTTGTGGCTTTACGTACGGAATGGCCTGCGGGGCCACTCTTGCTGCGTCAGCTTTGGCCGTTCTTGCCAAAGATCACCTCGGCAGCTCCCCCCAGCTCTGTTCTCCCGAAGCTTCTTTCGAAAAGTCATAATGACATCTCTCGTTAATTTGGCAACATCAAATAAAAATAAGCCTTCGCGCACCGTTGTTGTGTCATTCGACCATTGTGGTTTGAACTATTAGTCTGATTTTCCTTCGGACGATTTTTGAAGGAGTTTACAGAAAACAAGTGTAGGCGGTGTATTGACGTTCCAGTCTAGTGGAATCTCCTGAATGGAGCTAGAAAGCATATGAATAATACATATCCGGGACTTCGGCCGCGGATATGCTGATCTCTTATTTCAGCCGTGGCCTCAATACCTGTAGCTATCTTTACTCTACATCTCGCGCTAGTTTCGGAGCTCTGATTACTAGGCGCTGCTATTTAAAAGGCCGAACACTGTGACGACAAGGGAGATAGCGAGACCAGCGGTTTGGAAGTATACACGCAGTGAAGGGGCTTGGAACGGACGTGGCATGCTCTTCCCTGCTGTGAATAGGGAGGAGCCACCGAGCGGCTAGCAGCACACCGCGGAGCTGTGTGTTGGGTCCTGGGTGGACTCGCGGTTGTATGTGGGGGTGTTGGGCTGTGTCAGGCAGAACGAAGTTCATCGTATCTGCACTCGGTGTGTGTTATCTTGGCTTAGTTCAAAGAGTGGATGGCGGTTCTTGGTAAATGTAATAGCTGTTTGTTTCCTATTGTAGTTTCCCTCCAGGTCCAGCTTGTGCAATAAGTTATTGCCGATAGTGGGTCGAACGCTGCCAGCTTTAAATGGACCTCGAAGTGTGCCGATGTCCGTGGGAATAGAGTTATCGCACTAACTGTGAAGGACGCAATGAGATTTTGATTACTGGTAAGCACTTTCCTTGTTCTAAATACACGTGTTGCAGTAAACCTTGGTATCGCCATCCTGTTCACCATACATGTATTTTAAGTGATTGATTGGTGTCCGGGAAGTAACGTGCTGGAAAATCCATTCGTTAATTTTAAATTAGGCAGTGTGCCAAGCGGCTTTGGTGCTATTTACCTATATTAAAATTTTCTAGTTGCTACTGTTGTTCAATTTTGTGAAGTAACCCGCTTTACTGTGTACAGAAAGCTGTGGTGTCAGCTGTTCGTTACAGCTGACGTGTTATTTGCAATTGGTATAGCTATCGATGCAACTGTTGATTAAAACACTGGTAAAGATTAAATTGGTCATTATACATAATTCTCGGTTCCTTTCCTTATTACTTAATAAACACCGAGCGAGGTGGCGCAGTGGTCAGACACTGAACTCGCATTTGGGAGGACAACGGTTCAATCCCGCGTCTGGCCATCCTGATTTAGGTTTTCCGTGATTTCCCTAAATCGCTCCAGGCAAATGCTGGGATGGTTCCTTTCAAAGGGCATGGCCGACTTCCATCCCCATCCTTCCCTAATCCGATGAGATCGATGACCTCGCTGTCTGGTCTCCTTCCCCAAAAAACAACCCCAACAACAACAACTTAATAAACATTCTTGATGACTTAAATTCTTTGTTTGAAATTAAGGAAAGTAAGCATCAGTTAATCGTGCTAAGCCCTGATTGTTTCAAGTCTTCAAAGATTATACGCCCGTTCAAGTTTCCTGGTTATTGCGAGCTCTACACAGCTTTCATATCGCAGAGGATACAGCTATGTTCTAAAAGTTGTACTATTAAATTGATGTGAGGCCCAACAGGTAGCCATAGAGGTAGCATATGTAAGTGATACGAGTACGAGTCTCAACCTAGTGTTAATGCTGCCATGGAAACGACCTCATTTTGGATGCAAGCCACCTTACTTTCACTTACTATCTGAGTGTTTGGTCTAGTTTTGAGATTGTACTGCTCATCTTTCAAATAATTTTATTCTTCTAAATTTCAAAATGTCCTGCTTTTTTAAATTTATTTTAAATTTCTACTTAAAGAATTTTAAAGTTACGACAGCTTCAGATGTTTTATTGGAAGGTTTTAGTTAAATTTAAAAATGATCATTAAAGCATCTTTGTTTTGGAGTAAAAGTGAGTGAATGCACTGTCTAAATGGCACGAGAGTTCAGGTAGTTTTAATATTGAAATTCATGGTCTTTTGTGTCTAGTACAGTAAATAAGTTATTTAAAAATAGTAGTTAAACACTTGTTTCCCAGCACCTCTCCTAGTCCACAAGTTGCCCGTTTGGCCCAAATTGATTGTCTGATAAAAGGTTTGTTAAAACATATGCTGAACATATGGGGCCAATATTGTACACAACTTGTTTCGTGACTTAAGGTCCTCAAGTGCAAAATAACTTACCTAACGAAGATATAAAAAACCTTTTGTTAACCTACAAACGGTAAACATTTTTGTCTTGTCTAAAAAAAAGATCAGTTATTTACTACCTAAGGATGTGACTTTATAGTCATGAAACTAGTTACGAATCAAAAGAAGATCAATAAATATTCTCTCGGGAGCTGTTGCAGTTATTTATTATTCAAATGGATTTCTACAGCTCTGGCTTACCCACTCGCCAGGTGGAGTTAGCATGCTACAGAGCATTTATTGTTGCAGTGGGAGCAGCGACATTTTAACCGATCGTGGGCGTCAAGGCGAGGCAGTGAGACTTGTTAAAAACTGTATTACTCGTATAGCAGAGCCGAAAATGACTAGGGGTTCACCATCAAACGATACCTTTTCAATCAGTAGTGTAATATACAGGGTGAGGCGCTTAAAACTGTTAGTCGGAATATTTGGCGAAATACACATCGAATTAAAAAAAAAAGTGGTAATAAATTGAAACGTCCCCTTAAAACAATTATACATGACTGTGCTTAAACTGACACACAATATTTTTAGCGCAACGCAATCTGACTTTCAAAAATCCCTCCAAAAGAATGGCCCTGACTAACATTAACCTATACCGTTCACAAATCACTAACCTCACAAAAATCTTCGTTACTCGAACTACTGCAATACAGTGAGCGCCACTACTGCCAGCGAAATAAGAGATTCAAACTACGGAAGGCACTAACTACTGATAGGCATAGTTAGCAAATGAAAGATTTTAATAGAGAACAAACAATGTATTTACCTTAATAGTCATAATATATATAGCAGTTCATGACATCCAGTCTTACAAATTTCAAAACTCCGCCATCTCTCTCCCCACATCCACCACTGCTGGCGGCTCACCTCCAACTGCGCAACGCTACGCGCTGTTCACATCCAGCTGCCCAACACTACAATGGCAGACAACAATGCAAACTAGCCACAGACTGCACACAGCACAGCCAGTGATTTTCATACAGAGCGCTACGTAACGTTGCCAATAAGAAAACATAAACAGCCTACTTACAAAATGTTGTTCACCTCGAAGAGGAACATCCATTAACATAACGCTCAACCCCCTGCGCCTCCCCCGGCGGGTGGGAGGAGAGTGGGGGTAACTTTGAAATCTTAAATAGGAACCCCTATTTTTTATTGCAGATTTGGATTCTCCGTGAAAAAATATGCAACTGTTCTATGAAGTATTTCTTTCGTTTCATGATGGATGGCACTGTAATCGGCAAACATGGAAATGAAGTGACAATTGTTGTGAAACGGTACTTCACAGCCGATTAAGACAATCGAAGTTCTTTTTTGATATTTTTGATAATGCTATCATGTGTCACTCCCCACAATCGAATGAAGCACAGACCGTCATCATGCGCTCAGTCCTCGGTCGGAATGTGCGTGTTACTTCAATGGTTCGAACTGTACATATCTCGTCGCATTTGTTCCACGATGTTAAGGATAGCACAGACGGTCGATATCATTGCGACGTACTTTGAAGCTCATAGAAATGTTGACAAGGTTCGTCAAAGGTATTCCCGATTGGAATGTTCAGTCTACAACGACGTATCGCAGTATTGTCCACCTGTTTACTGAACCTGTAAGTGTCAAACCTAGGGAAAGAGTCCGACCGCGACCTGTGACAAACGAAAATAACACAGTGAATTTTTTAGCTCCGGTTGCTGCAAATCCTCACATTAGTTCTCGGCAAATTGTGCGAGGTTCAGCAATTTCGCAAAGAAGTGTTCTACACATACTGCAAGCACACAAATGGCGTCCATTTCATTTATAGTAGCATCAAGAACTGCATGGCCATGATTTTCACAATGGCCTGAATTTCTGCATGTGGATAGAGGAACAACTGGTAGTCAATGATAATTTCATTTCACAGATACTTTTCTCCGACAAATCAAATTTTACGGTTCGTGGTCAAGCGAATCGACATAATACGCATTGTTGGTCAGTAGATAATCCTCATTGGGTAAGGCAAGTTGAACATCAACTTCAATGGATTGTCAACGTTTGGTGCGGTATTTTAGGTGTGCAGGTAATTGGCCCATATTTCATAGAAGGTAATCTTACTGTTCAGATGTACATTGTGGATAATGTTAAACCCATACTAATGGACGATGTTCCACTTAAAACAAGACTGGATATGTGGTTTCAACACAATAGATGCCCAGCACATTATTCACGACTAGCTCGAAAAATTTTGAATCGAAACTATTCGCGTCAATTCATTGGACGAGGTGGTCCTCAAATGTGGCCCGCACAATCACCCGATTTGATTTTGGCGATTTTTTGCTGTGGTGGTGGCTAAAAGAGAGAGTTTTCGTGGATGTACCAACCATCCCCGAAGATATACGGTAGCGAATTCGCAATTAATTTACAAATATTAGCGCAGAAACACTAATACACGTCGGGTTGTCATTCAGACACAAAGTTGCAATGTGCATTAGAAGCAACGGAGACGTGAGAGGCGAGGGGACTCACGGTAATCAAGCTACCCGAGATAGAGGCAAGGAGACTCACCAAAATCAAGACCCCGAAGGGAACACATTACCACTAGGTCCACGTCGTTGTTCCTGGGTAACGCTAAACGTAGTCTAAGAATGCATTGCAGGAGGGTAGACGGTGTCACATGATAGTATTTTCCCAAATAACGTACTTTGATTTTCCTAATCGGATGTGTATTTCGGCGGTCCACTTGACCGCCATCTTCAGGTGTGTAAGCCGTCGCGCTAACTCGCCGGGAAAGCTTACGGAGCCATGAATCTGGGTCGTGTCTGTGAAATACACATCGGATTAATGAAAGTGGTAATAATAAATGTTTACCAAGAAGGGGGACATCACGTAACCTAACGGTCGATCCCCTACACCACGCCCGGGGGCGGGGGGCGGGGAGGGGGGTGACTCTGAAATCTTAAAGAGGAACCCCTAATTTTTAATTGCAGATTTGGATTCTCCAAGAAAAAAAAAATACAACTCCACAGCGTCCCTGGCGACGCAGCGAAAAAACGTTCGAAACTGAGGATGTTCTCATAACGTACAACAACCGAAAAGATGAACGAGGCGAAAGAGGGGGGGGGGGGGGGGGGGGGGAAGATACGCGATAGAACTGGTTACCGTATGTTCTAGCGCCTGATACGACTTAATGCATCTACAGTTATTATTTGTGACCGGTAATGCGTTTTACTTAGTGCTACCCCTAAAACATGTAATTTAAGCGGTGATACCTCTCTGATGTTATTGCTTCGAAATAGTCTCGTTTATAGCTGATGTTTACCAGCATAGGCAGTGCGTGAGCGAACTTTTAGCGTCTGAAGTGTCCCATCCGCATTATCAATTAACGCTCTCCTCCAAAACGCTACACTTGAGAAAGCGCCTGGCGACACGAATTCCTCCCACTGCGGCCAAAGCTAGCGGGATGTTAAAACTTTTGTTATGCTAAACGTCACGTAATCACGCCGCTACAATAATTTTGCTGTCGGTACTGCTCCGTAACTTCCGCCGACTGGTATAATTCCGACCCGCCGCGATATTCTATTAAATCAGCAGAATTCCACCAGGCCCAAAGTCCTCCGCTCCTTGTGATTGCGTTTCGTGTCGCCCGGTCCGCTCTGGTGGTCGCATGTTCCCCACTGGAACCGGAGATTTAGAACTGTCGGGCATGAACAGCGGCGAACGCTATGCGACAATTTTAGTGTCCCCTTACAGACTGCTCACAGAAGAAAAGAAAACAAAGGAGTCGGTGAGCCGAGGCAGTACTAAAACTTGTCTCCCCAGGCAGTCACGCTGTGGCTTTGTGGCCTTACGTGCGGCCCGGAGTTTGGAAGCAGCTTCTCGTGACAAACTCACCAAAGGAAGAGAGAGCGATAGAGACAGACATATAACAACCAATAACCAGTGCCAACCCACAAACACCGTTACACAATATGGAACGGGACCTCTTGGCTGGTACTTACTCATTAGTAATTATCAGTAAACGGAATCGAACTCTCACGTATTAAACAGCTTCAGAGTTCTGATTTCTTTACAAATGAGGTAATGTATTAAATATTTGATTTTAAACGTGCAAGCTAGAAAAAGGTTATAAAACGTTAGAAATTATGTTTAAAGTTCGCTGTAAGTAGCTTGAATATAGTCCGAGTATAAGCGCGCTGTGAGTTACGCTGCGTCAGTGCATATGCACGGTTTCCAAGTGAAATACGAGGATAATCCCAAAAGAAAGGTCTCCTATTTTTTTATAAGTACATAGACCTGTTTATTTCTACAATGGTTTACATCAGATTACACCTTGAACATTTAGCTATTTTTCGACATAATCACCGTTTCTGTCGATGCATTTTTGTAGACCTGTGGGAGTTTTTGTATGCCCATGTCAAACCAGCTCGCCGCCATGCTGTTCAGATAGTTATGAACTGGCGTCTCAGGTGTAAACTGGTCTCAGGTGTAAACTGGTATGTCCAGGTTTCGTCACCCGTGACAATTGAGTCCAGAAAGTTGTCCTGTTTGGTTGCAAGGCGGTGAAGAAATGCGCGGGAAGCATCAACTCGTTGCCGCATGTGGTCCTCAGTCAGCATGCGTGGCACCCATCTTGCGCACACCTTCCGGTAGCTCAATTTCAACCGGCGCAGTGCCCTTTGCGTTCAAAAACCGAATAACTGCGCGCAATTCGCACTTGGCGGTAACATCCAACAGGTGCTCCATTCTCAACGGCTGCCAAGAAGAGACAGCGCCTCAGCGCGGCGTACGCATGTTTACACACACAGCGTGTGAAGCACTCTTCATAACAGTGTGACCAACTGCCACACAAACATAGTTCTGTAATTATAAAAAAAAAATAGGAGACCTTACTTTTGGGCCGGTCGGAGTGGCCGAGCGGTTCTAGGCGCTACAGTCTGGAACCGCGCGACCGCTACGGTCGCAGGTTCGAATCCTGCCTCGGGCATGGATGTGTGTGATGTCCTTAGGTTAAGTAACTTTAAGTAGTTCTAAGTTCTAGGGGACTGATGACCTCAGAAGTTAAGTCCCATACTGCTCAGAGCCATTTATTGAACCTTACTTTTGGGATTACCCTCGTACATGTCTTACTGTGTTAAACCTTGAAGATAAGATTATACCACTTAATGAGTAAACTGTGGCGGCATTTTAAACTTTTAGATTCGGTCAATAATTATATGAAATACTGAAAATCTAAATGTTGTTCCTCTAGGAGGCATGAGTGCCCGGAAGACCATTTCCCACCTGTGATACAATTATTTTCTTTCAGTTGCAGCAGTCGTTTTATCTTCAAACTCTTCCATTACTCCTTGTTTATATAAAAACAACAATATGAGATTGTGGGTCTGGCTTTATGGGAAACATTTTTACTTTTATTTTCTTTCATAAACGAGTTTCGGCTACAATATCACCATCATCAGTGCATTTTTCCTTAGTTCCAAAACATGCAAAAATAGTGTCGTTGTAAACGTTATAAAACAGACATTAAACGTATTCGCAATTGCGAATATGGAAACCATCAGCTTTAGAATGGAATGATGACAATGAAAATTTCTGTCGGACTGGGAATCAAACCCTGTTTTCCCACGTATCGCGAGCGGTCGCCTTACCATTTACCTATCCGTGCACAACACACGACCACACCCAAACCTCCATATGTTGCCAACGACGTGTCTACAACCAGCACTCGTACGTTCATTATGTACATTCCCGTACAGGTGAGACATTTTACTTGAAAGTCGCTTGCCCTGTGTTGGCGGATAAATATGATATTGCAGTGCCTGTGTTATTCTGAACTTTGCATCGTAATTCAGAATAACACTGAAGCAAAGCAATCGCTGTGTCGTTTGAGAGATTTAGAGGCGAGCGAGTGTGCCGGAAAGTACCCCAGTTCACTGCCAGTAGCGCCACGTCACCTTAACGCGTCTGCGCGTTGTGCACAAATGTTGCACCACAATTAAATATGAAATTTAAAATCAAAATTTACGTTTAAAGCTTTGTTAAAATATAGTTTAGTGTTATAATGTTCCAAATACCAAGTCTTTATGTTATAGACTTAATAGATTCCGTAAAAATGCCATTTTAATAGAGAAGTAAGTGGCGCTAAATAATGAAGCTAGAAAGCCAGAATTTGGTCAGAAGGTGCAGTTAGAGCTCATAAATAAGTGGTGCAGGTTTTCAAAACCATATAACAAAAATTAACACAGGAATCCACGTTTTTGGGAAAAAATCAGGGGCGCTAAATAATGGACATAGAAACATGAAAATTTATTTTACGCTTGTCACGCCAAAAATAATAACTGAAAGACCACGTTAAGTTACGTCTTACAGTTTTTGAGAAATTAAGTAAAAAACCAATTTTGTAAGTAAAATGTATCCCACTGTTGTAAATTAAGTACCTGTAATTTTAATGATAGAGAATTTTGATTAAAGTGGATGATAAAACATATCAAGTAATAAGGCTATACTAAATTTGAGAGTTGTAATATTAATAACTGCTGACGTAAGTTCCAGTAAAGATATGGTTCAGAGGTAACGATCTACCGTTAGTTCCACTCTAAAAATTCTAGAAGGCAAAGTTTTCAGTCTAGCGACCTGAAACTTTTTCTGTGATTTCAAACAACTTAACTGTATACAAGTAAAATTTAAGAGGTTTCTGAAGTAAATTGTAACTATATTCTTAAAGTTTATGTGCCCGAGAAGGCGGTCGTTCGGAGGCTGCCGCAGTATGCAGATAGCGGTAGACAACAGATTTTCCCTCGTCCAGAGAGGCAGTAGTAAGTAGTAAGGTTCAATCCGCACTCAGCCACTGTAAGACCCACGTCTGTCAAACGTCGGATCTAGCTCTTCCTCGGATGGCGACAGAGCCGAACTGTGACAAATTGCGTATTTTGCGGTAAAAACGTATAGTGGACTCGCAAGGACTTGTAAGTAGGCTGTTTAGGTTTTTATGTTGCAACGCCACGTAGCGCTCGGTATGAAAATCACTGACTGTGCTGTGTGCAGTCTGTGGCTGGTTGGCATTGTTGGAGTATTCGCTATTGTAGTGTTGGGCAGTTGGATGTGAGCGTTGGGCAGTTGGAGGTGAGCCGCTAGCAGTGGTGGATGTGGAGAGAGAGATGCCAGAGTTTTGAGAGGTTGCTATAAGAGGACGTGTGTCCGCCAGAAAAAAGAAATTTGTAAAGATGGATGTCATGGATTGACAGACATATGTATGAAGACTTTTGAACACTATTAAGGTAAATACATTGTTTGTTCTCTATCAAAATCTTTCATTTGCTAACTATACCTATCAGTAGTTAGTGCCTTCAGTAGTTAGAATCTTTTATGTAGCTGGCAGTATTGGCGCTCACTGTATTGCAGTAGTTCGAGTAACGAAGATTTTTGTGAGGTAAGTTATTCATGAAAGGTATAGGCTATTGTTAGTCAGGGCCATTCTTTTGTAGCGATTATTGAAAGTCAGATTGCGTTGCGCTAAAAATATTGTGTGTTAGTTTAGTGATGATCAGAGTATGTAAAGAGAGAAATGTCTGAGTGCGTTCAGTTTTACTCAGCTGTATTTGTATCAAATAACGTAGAAGTTTACCAGCACAGTAATTCATAATTTTTCTAAGGGGACGTTTCAGACTGTACACCGTCCTGGATCGCTTAGGATTCGCCAGAGTAACTGTTAATGTGCCGTCCGTGAGAATTACAATTCCGCGTGGAAAATGGTGACTTTATTTCCACTTTTATGGAGAGCATTAATTTTGAAAATTTATTGCAAACTTTCTCTGAGTAATTTTAGTCAGGACGAAAGAAAATCTGATGGGAACATGCCGTAGAATAGAAAGATTTGCTTTCAGTTGCCAATAGTGAATTTCCAAGGGTTGTGTGGGAGAATCTTTCTGCAGTATAATTTTGATTGGATCTCTATGCTTTTATTTAAAATCAAAGTCCCGGTTCCGCAAAGAAATAGGAGGATATAAACATTTCTTTCAGTGGGCTCGCCCAGAATGTGGTCGTACAGACTGGAAACTAAGGTCTGTATGTTTCCCTTCGCTTTCTGGCTGACCACAAAATTAGTTGCCAGGTTCGCGTGAGAAAAACGGCGAACAAACAAATGATTAACTTTTACCCGGCGCCCCACAACACTATTGCAATATCGTATTATAAGAAATGATTACGAGTGCACTGCTTGGTTCCAAATATTGTATTCTGTGGATAGTTTCATAATAACTTTGTATGGGAAAGAAAATAAGTAAAAATAAAAGTGTTTTGCATCAAGGCTGACCCACAATCCCATATTGTTTTCTTACTTGCAGATTTGTTTAATGCCATAGGAATAAAAAAGAAGATCCCCTTTTAGTCGGCTGAATGTCTTGTTTTTAATTCTCAGAGCATGCTTTATTTCTCGGAGATATTCGTTGTATTTATTTAAGCGATTCGTATACATACATTTTTTACACTTTCCTCTTCTTTTCTTTTAATATTCCACTTTTGTAAGTAATGCTTCAAGAGTATTTTCATTCAACATTTAAAAATATTTAATTTTTATAGGAAATACCACCGGGTAGGAAACAACCTCTCTGAATGCGATATAATTTCTTGTCGTCATCGATACGAATTAGCGTATGCAACAAATAAGAACAGTGATTGTGAACGCGAAAAAGTGTCAAACATAAGTGAAGCATGACAGCATCATACATTACACGTCGCATACCAGCTATGCTCTTTTGCCTTGTCGTCTGAAGTCTTGCAACATACGTTAGAGCCAGAGGCCGGCAACAGTGAACGGTGCTATCTTGTGGATATCGCCGGCTGTCTCGCAAACCGTGTCGGTGGCAGGCTCAGCGTCTATGGTTGCAGCGGCAAAGATTCTGCCGTCGGCATATTGCATCGGTCGCGCACGAGATATGAAACCATAAAAATAGACATATGTATCAAATACATGCTTCATATAATGTTGTAAGACAGAAATAAAAGATCTGTACGCACAATAAAAATATTTGAAAAAAAAACGGTCAAATCTTTTGTGAAATGATTTGTCTAAAAGTGAGAAATAAAACAAATTAGAGAAACATACAACGCGCCTTTGTGTGATGATCGAAATCATGTACAGCAAATGAAGTGCAGTCTTAGAATTTTAAAAAGTACTTAAAGAATTTCACTCAGTGGTCTCTTAATGTCACTAACGTATGAGCATCTCAGTGCCGTAAATGATTTCTAGCATCATTCAAGGGCGTATCAGGTTTTTCTCTAATCTGTTTTATTTCTTATTTTTAGACAAATCATTTCACAAAACATTTGACCTTTTTTCAATTTAGTTTTATATTCAAGTTTTGTTCATAAAGCTTGAAATATGTTCAAATATCCAGCAATATTCTATTATTAAGGGCATATAGATAAAAGGAAAGGAGAGAAGTTTCCATTTGTTATCTGACTAACTGCTACACCCGATTTATGGCACTAGGACCATTCTCTTTATCAAATATACACAGACGTACATTCTGTTAAATGTGCGAGGTATATAGTGTTCACTAAATTGCTTAATCAACGATACGATAAAATATCATTATTTAAATAAAACAGGTCAGAAGCAAAATTTACTCAATTTAATAAGAAATTTTATTTTTATTGTACATTATACACATATTTACGTCTCCATTTTTTGCAAGACGTGTTTATACACCCTATTTGTAGTTTTCTTGAGTGGACTATTAATGAACAAATTTTGAGGTGATCCAATTCGTGAGCACGCGACGTAGAATTGACCCTGTGAAAAATGCGATTCCTTTAAGTTAACACCACAGTATCGAAATATTTGTTACTGTGCTTTGCTGATGGTCAAGGTGTAAACCAACTTTACTGGACATTGCAGTGGTCATAAATTGGAGGGCATTCCAGATAATGTTAAAGGTACTCGCTGTGTAAATACCGTCTGCCCTCTCTCTTTGCCAGACATTATACTGCCTTCGATTGTGTTATTCAAAAAAATGGTTCAAATGGCTCTGAGCACTATGGGACTCAACTGCTGTGGTCATCAGTCCCCTAGAACTTAGAACTACTTAAACCTAACTAACCTAAGGACATCACACACATCCATGCCCGAGGCAGGATTCGAACCTGCGACCGTAGCAGTCGCACGGTCCCTGACTGTGTTATTCTGTAGGTGTTTGATGTACACTCCTGCACGATTACACACTTTCGGAGAATTCAGATTCTGCAGTATAATGAATGACACATCAACCTTCAACCTGAGACAATGTAACGGCATTCCTGAAGCATTCAACGAATTTAAAAATTTAGTAGGAAAATGTACAGTTTCATTCTGTTAAGTCGTGGTATCAATCGACATATAAATTTTCTCTGCCCCAGGAATCATCTCTTGCTCGGTCTTGTTGGCGTTGTTCACAGTTTCGCTTTTCGTGGCTAGAATAACTCGCTCGCGTAACCATTCAGAATTGGTATAATTTTCGACGATATCCGGGTTTCGCTTATGAGTTGTTTAGGTGTTTCAACAACATTATATAATTCATTTGTCAGTATGATTTGGCCCGAACATTCCACTTGAATAGGTGCCTTCCCCCATGTGTAAAAGGTTTTCGGCAAATTCTTGCGCTCTTTCTTCTCCCGCGATATGCGCTCTCGAATTTATTACTAACTTGATTATTTTTACATGCTGCCGTATGAATGACGTTTATAGGCAAGCCTTTATTTCATCCGCTGGTGACGATATCAGAATACTTGTCTGTCCCTCACGGATACGTGAAACGCCACTTAAAACATTTCAGATGCTATTCATAGAAACAATATGTGAGAAAACCGATTTTGCCACCGACTTGCCGCGCAGGATCAGCCGAGCGGTCCGAGGCGCTGCAGTCGTGGACTGTGCGGCTGGTCCCGGCGGATGTTCGAGTCCTCCCTCGGGCATGGGTGTGTGTGTTTGTTGGCAAACACTAACTTGGCCTGCAAGTTCGCCAGGGGTCTCCCTAAATGAGAGCGTTTGCCGCATCATGGACAGGGCCCTCCAACAATTTCTGGATTTTGACGATCTATCGCAACAATGAGACAGAATTTGGCACGATATCCTTCAGGACACCCAACAACTCTATCAATCTATGACAAGTCGAATAACTGTCTGCATAAGGGCTAGAGGTAGACCAACGCGTTGTGGACTTGCTCGATTTGTCAAGCTCTTTCTCGTGAACAAATAGTCCAAAGTTTCTGAAACTGAAATAATTTGTTTTGTGTACATCACTTATACTGATTTTCGTCCCATTATGATAATTACTTTGTTTCATTTTTCCTTAGAGTGTGTCTGCGTCTGGTGCTATCTGGGTGCGTCTCGAGTGTCTGACGTATGAGACGCAGCTGCTGATTGGAATTCGGACCACAGGTGTTGCGGCTCTTATTGGCGGCAGCCGGGCGCCGTCGGGCGAGTGTTATCTGCAGACGCGGGCAGACGGAGACCTCGGGACCACCCCAAGCCGAGCCGACCCGTCCCATCCCTACCGCAGCCGGCGACGGCGCCACTCACGCCGGTTGCGAGCTCTGTTTGTCCCGTGAGCGGTGCTAATTAGTCTGTAAGCTCGTTAATAAGTCAAAGAATAAGTCCATTAAGTGAGTTCCGCTCGGTTAATGGCTAAAGTGCAGAGTGGCCGGTTAAAAAGCTCGTGAAAAATAAAAAATAGAGCGGTAAAAAAAGACTAACGGCGACAGAAAAGGGCGAAAAAGAGGAAGAATTCCTCTTGAAGTCCCGAGAAGGCGGACGCGT
Organism: Schistocerca nitens; assembly: GCF_023898315.1. NCBI lineage: Eukaryota > Metazoa > Arthropoda > Insecta > Orthoptera > Acrididae > Schistocerca > Schistocerca nitens. The sequence goes on from NC_064622.1 coordinate 187,867,531, forward strand.
CTTGCGTGGCCAAGTTCTTGAGAACAAAGCCGCTTCCCGTTCCACGGCGCTGCAAGTGTCTCGTGAAACACGAGGCGGTCGCCCGCTGCAAGTGTGCTGTGATAAGGAGCGCACGCAATACAGTGTAATTAGCGCTCTGATCAAGTGGATTCGGATCACTGCTGGGAATGACAATCGGCAAAATCACGTTATTTAATTGGTGATTTATTTAATCTGGTAAGGCATTCTACAAGTTTTTCATTACATTCATTACGACGCATGTTTTACGTATTATACAAGGCGATTCTTTGATGATGTTACAGGCATTCAGCGTCAGTGGCGAAGGGAAAATGTATCGATGTGAGATAAGGGACCCTGGTCTAGAAACGACCGAGTCGAAATTTATAAGCAAAAACCGTCCTGATACCTCTGACAGTGGAATACATGTACCAGTACTGTTGTTGGTAAGACTGTAACGCGGGCAACTGTCAGAAGTAATATGGACTTCAAAATAACAAAAATGTCTCGTAAACATGGGCTCTAAAATTCGTACCTTAAGAACTACGAGTACTTGTTCATCTTCGCTACTGTGAAACACGTCTCTTCTACTGCATGCTCGAGCAGTGCGACAATCCAACGCCTCTGGAATAATCGGTGACCGATTATTCCCCATACAGTCCCGGACTGCACCTACCCGATTTTCATCTGTTTGCAGAACGTAGAGGGTACCCTTCGACAATTTCACTTTCACAGTGATGAAGCGGTGCAAGCAGAGGTGGTGATGTAACTCTCAAGCATTCTACAGTGACGGTATCAACAAACTGATCTCTCGTTGGAAGATATGTATTCGTCGCCAGGGTGACTATGTTGAGCAATAAATATGTAGACTTAAAGAATAAAGATGTAGAAGGTTAATAACATTTGTTTCATCTAAAAACCGTATGAGTTGTCATATAAAATATTCTGAGGCATTACTTATCAACACGTTCTCGAATTTGCAGCTTAACTTCGCGTAGCAACAGCATCCCAGTATTGCACAATAACAGGGTGCTCGGTCTGCGCAATAGACCAGACAAATGTCTTCTATTATTCGTTACTGTTCTAAGCTACACATGGAAATTTTAGCATCATTCAAAGGCACGTAAGTGTTTCCTTGATGTATTTGTTTCTTAGGGAAATCATTTCACAAGACATGTGACCTTCTTTGCGAAAGCCTTTTTTTTTTTCTCTTTTTGCTTCACTTTCTTATTCCTTTCGCTCATTTCAGATTTACCGCTAACTTTCATGTCTCTAATACTGCACGTTTTATACGTAGTGTCTTGCAAAGTACTGGAGGAAGATCATTATGGAAGAGTCTCTAAAGTTGAAAGGTTTGTATCGAGAATGAGGAAGTTGATGGTCTGAGCTACCAAACTCATGGAATGTTTTTAGCTGACTCTCTTATTAGACTAAATTTTTGTGTTATAAAATTTTGTACTTTATGATCTTTAGTGTCGCATTTTCTGAAATGCTTGTCAATTAAAGAAGATAGTAGCAATGCTTTTTATTATATTCTGAACAAGTATTTGCTTGGAAAGTGTAATTTAAATGTTCTTTGCAAAAAATTGAAAACGATGGTTTCGCTTAGCTGAAAATTGAAATGTTACTTAACAGCGTAGGAGTTCGGTTAATGTGATTGCTATTTATCAGACCCAAACAAAAGAGAGCAGGGTACCTAAACTCTTGAGTGTAACTAGTCCCTTTTTATACTAAATTTATAATACTTAAACATCACAGTCGCGTTAGATTCGCAGAGCTGTAAGTAAGAAATTGTGGAACTTTTGAAGATTATGTTCTGTTCAGCGACGTCTTTGCTGTGAAACTCCGTACATATTTGTAACTTAAGCTATTGCTATTCAAGATTTACGGTGCATACGGGAATAAAGCGGGCTACCTGAGCCTGTTGGCCAAGTGCAGCGCTGACAGAATAGTCTCATACGTCTTGCAATCGTTCTCAAACGATTTTACAGAATTTTCACGTTACTTGTAGCTTCATATGTCATCTTCATGGTAAAGTGCCCAAAATTTCGATAATGGTCATACTTTTTCCGATATTGTCATTGAAGTAAGACGCTGCGCAAAATTAGAGAAAAGTTTGCAATGAAAAATACGGGTAGCTATGATTTTGCGCTTGATGCATGTTACACCATATGTTGCTGCATAGGCAATTTAGCTAAGATATCGAATTTTTCTATAGACTTAGGGGGAGACCTCTGTCACCGATCTAGAGGAAATAGAATTTATGTAGAACATACACTTCCAACTGCACGCGCTCGCGAATGAAATATTCATAACACACTTCATATCTCCTAAACTGTTCGAGACATCGATACAAGATTTTGGCAAGTGATACCACGCAAACTGGAGAGTATTTTGCTGTGTGGTTAACATACAGAACTTTCTTATCTACGGCGATATGACAGAAGATATGGTTTTCATTTTATTTTTCCAATCCAGTAGCGTAATTTTTTAGGAGTCTTCGAAGCTATTGAAGAAAGATTTTGCTAGTACGAAAACAGACGCGAAATTTCATGCCTTATATCACAGCAAACCGACTCACCGAAGTTTTCTGTAAGGTATTAACCAGCCTGATCGCCTATTGCTTGTTTAATAAGACATTCTGTTTTAAGATTCTGTCGCAATTGCTATTGCAAGGTGAGTTTGTGCCATTTATATTGTATTTTGGGAAAAATACCATATTTCTGTTCCTACCCCTTTCAGAGTGAAGTGGTGAGTTACTGCACCCTAAGTATCTTTTAATATGTTAAAGATATATTACATACATTTACAATCTATTTTAACATTAATAATTACTCTGATGTGGCCCATAAAGTAATAACTATTGTGATTTGCAACATCGTTATCCACAGGTACACGGTCACCTAACTGATTATTTCTAGCAGAACAATACTGAATTTTTTATGTAACGTAGAACTGACCTAATAAAACTTTCTCGTACCCCTGAAGCTGTGAATATATTGACGACCTGCAGGAACTTGACAACTATTCGTCAAAGTCAATAAACTGATGAATTAAAAAATATTTGTAGTAAGGAGACTCACTTCCTCTGTCTGTACAGGGGTAGGAACGGGTAGTTCGTACAGTATTTGCCGTAATTTTTCATACGTCTAATATAACTGACGTGTAGAAAGAAAATCCTTTGGTAAGTTCCAGTCCCAGCTGTTCAGTATCAAAGATACATTGCATAACAAGATTCCCCTGCAATTGCAAAAGAATAGGCGGATTATTTCCATGTGTCCAGAATGAGATTTTCACTCTGCAGCGGAGTGTGCGCTGATATGAAACTTCCTGGCAGATTAAAACTGTGTGCCCGACCGAGACTCGAACTCGGGACCTTTGCCTTTCGCGGGCAAGTGCTCTACCATCTGAGCTACCGAAACACGACTCACGCCCGGTCTCACAGCTTCACTTCTGCCAGTATCTCGTCTCCTACCTTCCAAACTTTACAGAAGCTCTCCTGCGAACCTGTAGGAGAGCTTCTGTAAAGTTTGGAAGGTAGGAGACGAGATACTGGCAGAAGTGAAGCTGTGAGACCGGGCGTGAGTCGTGCTTCGGTAGCTCAGATGCTAGAGCAGTTGCCCGCGAAAGGCAAAGGTCACGAGTTCGAGTCTCGGTCGGGCACACAGTTTTAATCTGCCAGGAAGTTTTATTTCCATGTGAATTATTAAGCTTTTGTAGTCAAAACTAACCACTGATGACGCTTTTTGGAAAGAGAAAAGGTTAACAATTCAGGCCATAATGAATCGTTCCTTTTGTTGCAATATCAGAGTAATCTCGTAAACCAGTGTCTTTTTAGTAAGGAACGAGGTGTCCTGAAGCTTAGCAAATGATTTTCTTTTTGCACCTTAACCCTCATGAAACAGTGTTTTACTAAGTGAGCAACTGAGAACAAATCAGGTCAATAGCTTATCAAGAAGTACTTCGTCTATATGAAAAACGAACGTGTAATTTCTTCACTTACGTTGTTGCAAAAACACATAGCAAATATCGTTTCACCGCCTATCGATGGCCGGTTTATGAACGCTTGAGACTACTCCTTAAGATTAAAATAGATTACTAATGTATGTAATATATCTGTAACATATAAAAAGATAATTATGATGGAGAAGTTCAAATATGGTACACTATTTGGTGTAAATTATTCTCGTATTTCTGAGATGAACAACATGGAGAATATCCATAGGTAGGCTTCCATTCCAGTCACTCACTATTAAAAATACGGTGGGTTACAGGATTCCGCTAAAACTGCAACAGAATTGACGATTTTTATTTTTGCCTGTATTGTTAACTATTTCTCATATGAAGAAGCTTCATCAGTTATGAGGAACGGCTAAATTTCTCTTGTTCACAGGTTTCATTTTGCTTTTTATGCCAAAACACGGTATAAATTGCTCAAACTCACCTTACAATAGCAATTGCGACGAAGTCTAAAACAGAATATCTTATTAAGCAAGCAACACCTTACAGAAAACGTCATGGAGTTGGTTTGCTGTAATATAAGATATTTCGCGTTTGTCTTCATACTAGCAAAATCTCTGTTGAACAGCTGTCGAGGACTCTTAAAAAATTACATAACTGGGTTGAAAAAATAAAATAAAATCCATAGCTCCTGCTATATCGCGGTAGATAAGAAAGTACCGTGTGTTAACCATACAGTTTAAAACTCTTCCGTTTGCGTGGTATCACTGGTCACAATCTCGTGTTGATATCTCAAATACACTCCTGGAAATGGAAAAAAGAACACATTGACACCGGTGTGTCAGACCCACCATACTTGCTCCGGACACTGCGAGAGGGCTGTACAAGCAATGATCACACGCACGGCACAGCGGACTCACCAGGAACCGCGGTGTTGGCCGTCGAATGGCGCTAGCTGCGCAGCATTTGTGCACCGCCGCCGTCAGTGTCAGCCAGTTTGCCGTGGCATACGGAGCTCCATCGCAGTCTTTAACACTGGTAGCATGCCGCGACAGCGTGGACGTGAACCGTATGTGCAGTTGACGGACTTTGAGCGAGGGCGTATAGTGGACATGCGGGAGGCCGGGTGGACGTACCGCCGAATTGCTCAACACGTGGGGCGTGAGGTCTCCACAGTACATCGTTGTAGTCGCCAGTGGTCGGCGGAAGGTGCACGTGCCCGTCGACCTGGGACCGGACCGCAGCGACGCACGGATGCACGCCAAGACCGTAGGATCCTACGCAGTGCCGTAGGGGACCGCACCGCCACTTCCCAGCAAATTAGGGACACTGTTGCTCCTGGGGTATCGGCGAGGACCATTCGCAACCGTCTCCATGAAGCTGGGCTACGGTCCCGCACGCCGTTAGCCCGTCTTCCGCTCACGCCCCAACATCGTGCAGCCCGCCTCCAGTGGTGTCGCCACAGGCGTGAATGGAGGGACGAATGGAGACGTGTCGTCTTCAGCGATGAGAGTCGCTTCTGCCTTGGTGCCAATGATGGTCGTATGCGTGTTTGGCGCCGTGCAGGTGAGCGCCACAATCAGGACTGCATACGACCGAGGCACACAGGGCCAACACCCGGCATCATGGTGTGGGGAGCGATCTCCTACACTGGCCGTACACCACTGGTGATCGTCGAGGGGACACTGAATAGTGCACGGTACATCCAAACCGTCATCGAACCCATCGTTCTACCATTCCTCGACCGGCAAGGGAACTTGGTGTTCCAACAGGACAATGCACGTCCGCATGTATCCCGTGCCACCCAACGTGCTCTAGAAGGTGTAAGTCAACTACCCTGGCCAGCAAGATCTCCGGATCTGTCCCCCATTGAGCATGTTTGGGACTGGATGAAGCGTCGTCTCATGCGGTCTGCACGTCCAGCACGAACGCTGGTCCAACTGAGGCGCCAGGTGGAAATGGCATGGCAAGCCGTTCCACAGGACTACATCCAGCATCTGTACGATCGTCTCCATGGGAGAATATCAGCCTGCATTGCTGCGGAAGGTGGATATACACTGTACTAGTGCCGACATTGTGCATGCTCTGTTGCCTGTGTCTATGTGCCTGTGGTTCTGTCAGTGTGATCATGTGATGTATCTGACCCCAGGAATGTGTCAATAAAGTTTCCCCTTCCTGGGACAATGAATTCACGGTGTTCTTATTTCAATTTCCAGGAGTGTAGTTTAGAACGTATTAGGTATGTTATGAATTTTTAATTCTCGAGGACATGCGGTCCGAAGTGTACGTGCAAAATAAATTCCATTTTCCTTTGATTAGTGACAAAGGTCTCCTCTCAAGTCATAGGAAAAATTCAGTATCTCAGATAAATTTCATTCGCAGCAACATATGGTGTAATATGCGCCAAACGCAAAATCATAACGACCCGTATTTTTCGTTGCAAAAGTTTTTTTCGAATTTCGGGCAGTGACTTACTCAAATGAGAATATCATAAAAAGTAAGACCATTAGCGAGATGATAGGCACTTTACCATGTAACGTAAAAATCAACTTTTTTTGGACGACTACAGAGCTAACGGTACGCGCTTGTCTTTTACCTGTGTAATGGCACAGTTGCACCTTGCCTAGCAGGTCAACCAGCATTCCCTGCGTATACCCTAGACGCGTATAGCTGCGCTGCACAGCGTGGCGAGTCGGCGCGCAGACTACAGGTTTTCTTTCTTTCAGTACACTTAACGCTAGACTAGCTGCAGACTAAGTAGGCAGGTGTAATGTAGTGCCTTCCAGCGAATATTGGATGCTGGATTCCGAGTGAGAAAAAGCTTTGCTGTTTATAGACAGTTCCGTTGAACAGGAATCTAATTCGGTGGAACTTGACGGTGCGTATGCTCGAACCGGCAATGAGTCTTCATTGGAGCCGATAGTCTAAGCGTCTACGTATAGATTCTTACACATTCAGCATCTTTTAAAAAAAGTTCTCACTTTTTAACAAAAGTCGTTGTTTATTTGAACCTGATACTATTTTTTACTGCATGGATTCACGCCATAGCATTTAAATAAACTCTTAGCTGTAAATAATTTAGTAATTCCTCTGCGTTAGAGTTAAGTCGAAGAATAACTCCACGCGCCAAAGAGCTCCTCGCAGTCGATAATATTCGGCTGTCGGTTAAATGAATTTCAGTTTTTCATTACTGTGTGCTAAGCGCAGAATGTTATCACATAAATCGCCTTTTCTGTTGAACATTCCGTATGTGCCAATTGCACAGCTAATCATCAATTACACGAGAAAGAAGTTAAACTATTAAACTGTCTGCCTTTTTATTTGTTATCATTCCAAGGTACTACCCAACTCCAACGTAATGCGACGAAGTTAAGTTACCTAAAAACTGTTGAGGTTACTTCGTACCGCGCCACTTTCTCATATTTTGAATCTGATGCTGCATCCACTAGTTTACAGAGGCAAGTAGCTTGCCAGATGTAGAATACTACTTAGCGACTGCCTCTGGAAGCTGATGCGTCCCGTTTATTATTGTTGGTAATTGTTATGCTGAATTCTGTTCTTCCGCTGTGCACTTAGGCTTCGAAACGTTTGTCTACCGAAGCTTTCCACATTCGGATCCATCTAATAAATGTAATCTTTTTCATTGTTAATACTTTGAATATGTTGTACTGGCGGCAGTCGAAAGATTTTAAAGCATGTACCTAAGGTTTAAATGAAATACATGTACGCTAACATGGCAACAGTTGTTTTTTCTTCGTGACTTCATTGTTACAAATACGGGTTTGAGCAATACTTTTTGCGTAGAGGAAATATGTGTCATTGTGGTCTAAAAGTTTACTTAGCCCTTTATTTAGAACTGACAGACCTGTATAAAATCGTAAGATTTTGCTCTAAGTAACCTCATTTTATGGTACACTGTGTCAAAAGTGTATCAGTTCACGTTAATGCCCATGACGAGCGCTTATGGAGTTTAGGTGTGTCTTTGTGTTATCACGAGCAATTTTGATTTTGAGTGGAAAGGATGTGGAGAAATCAGTGAGGATAAATAACCGTGTGACACATGCCCTTATCATGTCGGACGTAGCAATACGATTCGGCATTTAAAGCAGGACACTCACAGGTAGATGTCTAGCCGAATGGTAGTGTATGAGTTTCATCTACGACTAAGATACGAAACGATTGCTTCCAGATAGAGCAACCTCGGACTAGCGTCCGTTAGTGACCACGATTGGCGAGGCGAGTCTTTACAACACAGAAGTTCTTGGTTTGGGCAGTAAAAATCTTGTGCCTCTATTTCTCGACGCAATTCCCTGTTTCGCGAGTACTGTATGTTCAAAGTTTTTGCAGTGAGTAGATCCTTTCTTCACAACATAACTCTGTAAGGTCTGGAAAATATTCTTCATTGCACTAAAGTTTCCCGTAGTTAAACTTCTGTAGTACGGGAGAATAAGTAAGAAGGTGCGAAACCTGATGAATGGACCCTCAGACCTGAAATTGCCGAAGAACCTATCCGCAAAGGGGAAAAAAATGATCTGAAGTTACTCATTTCATAATGCCCTTTAGACTGAAGGTTAGGGCGTACCGTTCTTTAATGACGATGCTATTATACACGCAAACAAGCTCCGACTGAGGGAGAATGAGGAAAAAAATCAATCGACCACTCGCTTTTCACGGCATCATCCTGACGTTTGCTCTGAGTGATTCACGGAATCCACAGAAGACCTCAATGTGGATGGCTGGCGGGGATTTGAACCGCCTCAAGAATCCAGCTGGTTAACCACTACGCCAGTCGCTCGCTGTAGCCATTGATTATGATCTCAGATCAGAAATGGTAGAGAAGGAAATTGTCCGGTTCCTTTGCAGTGTAGCCATTTCACTGTTTTTCTAATGCGATTTATGAGTAGCCCTGATTTAAGGTTGTTAATTTTCTTTTTATATTTCGGCATCCTTACACGTCTATTTTCATTAATTTTATCTAGACGATTTGCATATTATTTGCGTGTTACAGTTTTTCAAAGTAATCAATAAGAACAATCATTTTTTCACCCCATTAAGCACCGACCGTGAATTACTTCATGAAATGGTCTTATTTGAAGATTAATTTTGTTTTGATGCAAAGATTGTATATGTGTGCTATCGAACTTCCTCTGTGCGTGTGGAACCTTGCCCACCATTATCTTTGGTCATCTTGACATCTCATATTCAAAGCATTATGAAGTACTATTTACTTACTGAAAATATATGCAGTTTAAGTGTATAAAATATCGTAATTAGAAGGTTTAAGATTAAATCTTGGTATTATTAAGCAGTTGAATACGGAAAGGAAATAATACTCTGTAAATATTTTAGAGAGCTTGGGCTCCACAGTTCAATTGCTATATATCGCAGACGGTCTTGATGGTTCGTTTTTGTGTATAAACTCAAATAGGCGTAGATCGAATATAATAAAATGCTTAATTAGCCAGTGAGCATCATCGATTTAATTTTTTGTAGTGATGAATGTGATGCAATATCTTCCTTTGTCTTAAAACGGTGCTTGGGCAGGTGAAGCATTACTGACAGTTTTCTAAAAACGTCTGGTGATTAAAGCTGATTCTAAGTACCTCCTTCAACACAGCCTCAGAACGAGATAACAACCGCCTTTACATATTAAGACAGATATTTTAGACTTGGAGGTACCATTGTAACACTTGAAATAAAGACTATTTGGATTGCTGAGATGTTTTTGACATACATCTTAGACACTGAAATACAGTAAGTACGTTTTTTACGTATTTCGATGGACATTTTAAAAATGAAAATAACATTGTGACACTTGACATAAACATTGTGTTTCTTCTCCGCCCTCCCGCCTAAAATGGTGCTCGGTTACATTTGTTTCATTTAGACGTAGGATGGAGTGTCAACCAACTGACTAGTATGTTATTTTAACAGAGCACATGGTTTTTTTTTCATGCAGTTGCAGAATAATTTAGACGTGTAAATATTGCAATTTGCACCCTTTGTGTATTTTAGATGTGAAAAAAACATTGTGACACTTCACATAAACACTGTATTGCTGATTGATTTCATACAATTCAGACGTCAAATTTACACCCTCTAAATACTTTTGATCAATAATACATGTATTTCAGGTACTTTGAACATTAAACCAATACATAATACATGTCGTTCAGAAACTATTGACCATGGCGCAAAATTCAGGTGTGTGTGTGTGTGTGTGTGTGTGTTCGCTTAGGTGTTTTAGACGTGGCAATACGGGAATTAACACAAGTCTTATCAATATCTTTTGAACACAGCGCAAAAGAAATTCAGTTTCTTTTGAACATCATTGGAGTTTATTCAATTTAGATGAAGCTCATGTATTTTGACATAAAATACGGGTCATTCAGATAGTTTTGAACATGAAAAAAACAATTCTGTGTGTGTGTGTGTGTGTGTGTGTGTGTGTGTGTGTGGGCGCGCGCGCGCGGTTTTCCGCTGATAAATAATTTAGGCTCATCTGGATACTTTTGAAATAATGGTACAGTATTGTCTGCACCCTTATGTATTTTTTATGCTATGTGTGAATTTGTGAAATGGTACGTACAGTAATTGACAGAAACATTTTGATAAATAACACAAGTTGTTTGGATGCCTTTGAACATGACACCATCTTGAATTGAAGACATGCGCGGAGAAAAGGGCTAACCCTCAAATGCAAAAACTTACAGATAAGTGTTGCCATCTGTTGCTGGATACAAGAACTATCATAATTGACATTGGTGTCACCCCTAAATATCACGCTAGGATATTTAGGGCTGAGACCAATGTCAATTTTGGTAGTTCCCGTACCCATCGTCAGATCGCAACACTTATTTGTAAGTTTTTACATTTGAGGGTTAGCCCTTTTTTCCGCCCATTCTTTCATTTCTAAAGTCAGGATGGTTACAAAGCACAACTAGCATAGACCCGGCCTCGCAATTTTAAGTAGAATATTTCCCCGACTGTAGCGCTGACTAACATCGAATTTCTGAACTGTGTCCTGGAGTCATCAGAGCCATACTACTGTCGTATTCATTATAAAAAGCTCCTGCTTTTGTTGAGGGTTAGTATGGCCTTGCGTGTTCCTACATTTTCCCCGAAACCAAACTGAGTTACCCTAACATTTGCTTATACTTTTGTAAAAAATTATTGATGTTCGTACTTCACAATCATGACTTACTGTGCTGAAGGCTTTGTAATACGTCTAACAGCAGCTGGCTTCTTTGAAATAAATTACTCTTCTTACAGTTTGATAGTGTTTCCACTGTCTCCATTTTGCGTGCCAGATGGGATAGTTTTGTCGTTTCTGGCTCGTCCAAGGAACTCATTAATTCTGAAGGAATGTTAGCTACCCCAGGGACCTTGTTTCCGCTTATTTGTGTCAGAATATGTACCATACTCTTTCTTATCAAATGACTATGGCATCGGTTATTACGTATACTTTTAATCTCTGACCTTTCAATACCACATTGTTCACTTCCTTGATATTTTCATCTGTGGTAGCAATTATGGAATGTTATTCGTGATAATCATCTTCAAAGAAATGGGAACCTTTTGAATTTACCTGTCCGTTTCGTAACGCTTGGAAGTAAAAGAGGAGACAGCTTAGAAACTTTCACTGATTTTAGGTAAATTTTCATTAGTGACAAATGGTATTCTAAACATCAATTTTCATGAAAAACATACAATAAAGCTACGAGAAAAACTATAGACGAAGCTTTTCCACAAAACTAGATCACAACCTTATTACGTTGCATACATCGATGTAAGAATCAGGCAAATGTCAGGACTGGTAGTCGTCTGTCAGAAATTTGCATTTGGGGGTCCCTTTCCCCCACTTGCAGCTCTTTCGTTGGATTCTGCTGAAACAAATTCTGCAACAACCCAGCCGGGCTAAGAATAGCTGATAAAATAATCTCATTCTTCCCGAAAGCATTTCAATAAATTTTTAACAAATTACGTGGTCATAAATTGTATTCAGTATATTTTCAGCAAAAATTACACAGGTCTCTATCGTAATTATTTTTAATTTACAGTGAAACTACAGTCAGCTGTGGACGATGACTTCTCTCCCACTATAAGAAAAACCTACAATAACTAAATCTGGTATACCTTAATGTTTGGTGAAGACCACTATAGTTCTACGTGTACAAGGTGATTGTAATTTAATTTTCAGTTTCAAAAGCTGAAAAATAAAGAACAATTGCTCTGATTGTCAAATTTGAACGAAACATTATCGAGTAGGGTGTAAACGATACGGAAAAAAATTATCGAAAATTTTACCACTAAATGGCGTGGTAAGAGGTAGAAGATGCAAAATAAAAGTCGCAGGGTGGACAGCTGGTCCTCAGTTTATGTCATAGACGCTCGGAATGACAGTTTGAATGGAGGATCGCGTGTTGCTGGTGAAATTCTTCTACAAGAACGGCGGTGACTGTGCTCGAATAACTCAGCAGAAATTCCGGACACTGGAGGGTATGAAAAGAGTGACATTGCAGGAGGGTCAAGCGATGGTGTGCATGGGAAACTGCCCGAATTTTGGACATGCCGGCGAGCGCTGTGTAAAACATTCTACAAAACATCCTGCATTGCTACCCATAAAAAATTACTCATGCTCAGGAGTTGTTTCACGCTGACCTGCCAGTAAGACACAGGTTTCCTCTAGAATTTCTTGCTCGCGTGGAATATTCTGTGAACATACAAAGTCCAGTGCCATCCCCAAGAACGAGTCAATACCCAAAATTACAGAATATGGGCAACGGAAACTGCGCTCGCATATCAGCCTGTACAGCTTCATGCTGCAAAGTTAACTGTGTGGTGCGGGTTGACGCCATCATTTATCGTAGGAACACATTTTTGTCGAGTAGGTGGGTCCTGTGGCACCTGCTACCTGTACCGTCAGTCAAACTTTCAACAGTGTGGATGCGTGGGTAGGATCATTTCTATGCAAGATAGAGCTCCTCCGCACATTGCACAGCCAATGAAGCGGCTGCTGCAGAGACATTTCGGAAAGGCTACAATTATCAGCCGTTATTTCTCTACAGGATCGCCTTGCAGAGCACCTGATCTTGATCCGCGTAGCTTCTGACTGTAGGGTTACCTGAAAGATGCTGTGTTAATTGCTCCGATTACAAACGTAGCTGAACTGAAAGCACGCATTGCGCAAAGCATTATGAATGGGACCCCTGATATACTCTGATCTGTTGTGGAGTACGCTATTTCTCGATTTCAGTTTGTGGCTGAAAAGTCACGATAATTTAAAACTAATTTCATTGTAGCTTTTTATGCGGTTTTGGCGTCAGAAAACTTAAAAACCGATTTCATTCTTGCTTTTTATGTGATTTTTGAACACAGGACAATTAAAAACCGATGCCAGTGTTGCTTTCCGCTGTGTTCGGTCTCACGGAAAATAAAAACAGATTTTTCCTATTCGATACCGCTATGGTCGCAGGTTCGAATTCTGCCTCGGGCATGAATGTGTGTGATGTCCTTAGGTTAGTTAGGTTTAAGTAGTTCTAAGTTCTAGGGTACTGATGACCACAGATGTTAAGTCCCATAGTGTTCAGAGCCATTTGAACCTATTCGATGTAGTACGACCCTGCCTTGTTGGATGGGTTTAGGTTACAGTGCAGTAGCTCTATAATGTCAAACATGGATCCTCATGTGCTTTGCACTGTGTGGTTGATTTAATGTGCTGTTCACACCGTAGCCATCGCACAGCTGTCATTTGTAGCCGAACCCAGTTTCATAAGAGACCTCCAGCGCCATCTAGTGGGAAAATTATCGTTGATTTTATGTAATTTTTCCCAACACATTTCCCTATTCTTCCATAATATTCCATTCAAATCTGACGTCATTCTGATCAGCATTTCATTTTTTACAGCATTCTGAAATTGAAACTTTAATATAGTCACCCCGCTCTTCGCAGTTTTACTTAATTAGCCTGTAATGTCATCATTAGCACTCGTCCAAATTCAAATGGTGATATCATAACTGTAGAAAAACTGTGTGATTAACTGTTGGCGATAAACCCCACAAAAAAACCATTCTTATGTATCGTTAATCCAATATCCATTTCAGAAAAAAGCACTCACGAAACGATCATTTAAAAACGAGAATAACAATGAAACTATCGCAAAATAAACTGTATTGGGTTATGATGCGACATGTAGAGTCTAACAAAAATGATACTACCGATAAACTGTGAAATGCAACACAACTGTCGTTTTTGGAAAATTCAGATATTGCTGCACAGGCATTTGGGATTTCGTGAAGGATGCTGTCTACCAGGTCCAAGTGCGGGATGTGGTGAACACTTTAATGAGGACATGTTGAGAGGTGGCATGAGCCCCCTCTCACATTTCTATCTTACGATTTTCCTCTCTAATCATGCGGTGAAAAGTTGCTATTCCTTCACACGCGGACTTCCACGCAGCGTCTCTCGTCACCCAGGTGGTCCAGTGACAGGCGGGCTCTGCGGATCTCGAGAGGGTTAAGCCGACGGGTGTGAGGCAGTCGAGAGAATGCTCTCCAGACGCCGACATTGTCAAAAGACACGCCCGGAGGGGCCTGAAGTAGCGGCTGGGCTAGAGGTTCCGTTACTTCGCAGAAACTTAGCGAAAACACTTTCTGGCGGGCTACCAGCGAGGCGTGGGAATGAATTGTGTACCCAGGCAGTTGTGGCGGGAAAATTCCCGCGCTTTCTGAAAAATAGTAACTGTGATTGGCTTGCTCAGGGCATAGCTCCGTGACGTAGCAAAATCAGCGCAGAAATTGGCGCCAAGAATCTCCATTGGTGGAATGGTAGTGCTCCGGCAATGGAGTGGAATTTTCCGCCGGTTTTCGAGTTGCTGATTGGAACGTTTAACCACGGCCACTGTCGTGGGGGCGGGAATGTTCTGTGTTCGGCCTGTACGGGTGCTCAGGGTAGTCGGCTCTCGCCTTTCGGTCGAGGACGTCGAAGCAACCAGCCATCGCCTCCGGTACGCCAGATTGTGTTCTGGCAGTTAAGAAGACAGTTTGGTAATGTATGTCCACAGCACCGGCAGATAGGGATTTTCCTAGGTGATAATCAGAGCTCAGCAGAGCGCGCCTGTTCGTCTTTTTCTAACTTTGTTCTGTCTTGAGTGGCAGCAATTAATGTTGAGTTAGCTGTGTGTCTCTCTTAAGATTTGAGTGGCAAGGAATTGGCTCCATATACCAATTCGTCTTAAACCTCACAATCTAGTTTAGGGACAACTTCACCTTTACAGTGTTTGTATGAGTATCCAATTTGAGCCAATTTGATGTATTGTAAATGTTTCATGTGTTTTTGTTTATTATTTTGTGTTTAGTCTTAATAAATCATATTGTTATTTTGGACAGAACTTTCATTCTGTTAATCGGTAGAGTAACCCATCATTTCTCACTACGTTAATGAAACCTTCCTTTATTTAACTTATTTATCAAATTAAATTATTGCAGGTGCCAAACTCTTTTCTACTCCACTTGCAGGGTTGATTACAGTCCGTTCGCGTATATTTTTTAATCCATGTGCAACAGCAAAAGTCGGTGTTAGAATAGGGGGGCTTAGAGCATCATTTACATATGTAGATTCTAGAAGAATTTAGTGTTAAATACACTGCTAGCCCCGGCACCTCACAATGTTAGGCAAGACGCTGGAGGAACTGAAATATCCCTTAGATATCCTAAGTGCTACTGACAGTGCACACACTGAACTTCATTAAACGACTACTGAAACTTTAGGTGTATGTGAACATAACGACAAAACCACACGCCGGCCGGGGTGGCCGAGTGGTTCTAGGAGCTACAGTCTGGAACAGCGCGACCGCTATGGTCGCAGGTTTCAATCATGCCTTGGGCGTGGATGTGTGTGATGTCTTAGTTAGATTTAAGTAGTTCTAAGTTCTATGGGACTGATGATCTTAGGAGTTAAGTCCCATAGTGCTCAGAGCCATTTGAACCATTTTGAACAAACCGCACCTTTCTACCTATCCCCTTTGTTAAATGTAAGTAATCGACGTTGTAAAGGTCATTTTGGATTGCCCTGTACTTTTATTCAATCGAACGAGATGGTGCAGTGTTTAACACACTGAAATGGCATTCAGAAGGTTTCTACAAATCGTTTATGACAGATGCCGTGATAGTAACTCATAATTACCCAATCCGAACTTGTTCACCTTCGCTAATGACATCTTCGTCGGCAGAACACTATACACCACTCTTCCTTTCTTTTTATTTCAACGGAGTCAGACGGTTGCTTGTTTCTGAGCGCGCGACAGTGTGGCAGTCATTAAGTGGAGCTGGAATGCCCTATCCCGAAATGTTAAATTTAGTGACTTGGCTTCCCTGTATTTTAGGAACCACTGTAGCCACTGACATGAAACTTTTACAGGATATTAAACTGTATGTTCTGAATCTACTGAAGTACAATAATTGCCTTTCAGCAATTGCTTTCAAAAATGCAATTTACACATTTAAAATTTTGTGTACTTTTCTTACGTTATTTATACATAACATTATGTTCTTCTATTAGATCAGTAGACTCAGGACATGTATGATATTACTCCCTGAAAATTTCAATACTCTACTCGAAGTGGTTTCTGAGATTTAGGGAAAAATGCAACAGAAAATGTAAATTTTCAGGAACGGCTTCTTAAGTTTCAAAAGACTGTACCTCACTTGATATATGCTTAATTTTTTATTTTTAGTAACTCAGAAAAACCCTGCTCCATACTGTATATCATCCTCTTGATCTTATTCAAAGTTTTTTCTTCTTTTCTTCTTTCTGACTCCTTAGTGGCCATCTCTATGGCATACTCTTCTTTATCAATGCGAACCTTGTCCATCCGTTCAAGTTCTCTGATGCAGTTTGCTCCAGGTTCAATTCCCATATGCTGTAGCACTTCACCGTACCAATGTTGCCATCATTAAAAACAACAACAGCACAGCGTCGCTGTCCCCCCTCTTAAGTGTCTTCATTAAAAAAAAAAAAACGGTAAGCGAGTCCACATGAGATTATTGAACGACTCATTGGGATTTTGAGTCTGACCATGCACACACTTCTTCAGTAATTCAGGATTTGCCAGGTCTCTTTAAATAGGTTTTATGATATTCATGACTGCTGCTGGGATGGAATGTTTATGGCAGTATGAACTGAGTACTGGGCATTGCGGTAATTGCACCTTGAATCAGGTCCAGGAGGGCAAGGGTGGTGTACTGGTTTTTCATCAGTTGACAGTCTGTGGAATAAGGTAGTCAATATTGCCTGCCTCATTTTCAACAAATCCTCGGTATTACTTCTAACGGCCATCCCACAACACTGCTGTAGTTCATCAGTCATTTTGTCTGTCAGCCTGCCTCTTATGGTTTTACTATCAGAAAGTTTCTTGTCTCTCAAACTTTGTTTCAACTTCCTCAACCTGATGCCCATCCTTTTCTAGACATGACCAACACATTCCAATTTTGTGATGATCTTCTCCTTTGCCAATAGCTCTCAATCCATAAAACCACCTAACATTTACTTCAAAATAATTATCTTTACACTTATCAGAATTCCAAAATGACTGAGTATATTTACAACTGGCACAATTAATGATAAGTTTCCTGGTTAGTCCATTTTATACCTCACTGTCTTCATGTAAACTAACTGGCCCTCCACTTATTTTACAACACACACATTCACATAACACCCTTGTTAGGATGTTTAAATCTATCAGAATATAACTTAATCTACCATTTACATCACTTTAGTTTTGAGAAAACTGTGCATCACGACGTTTTATGTTAATCTTCGAAGCACTAATGGGTGTTTCTCCAGGTACTGACGAGTTTGCCTGTATTTCATTGCCTGTAACTTCACACGACACATGTTGAACGCAATGTTTCCCTATATTCGAAAATCTATTACCATGAAATCCACGTTTCTTAAAAACATTTAGTTTTGGCTTCATACTTTACTTTTTGAGAGATGTACCAATTTATTCGTCGCTTTTCCTCGGAAAAACGTTAGCACTTCGAAGTACAACGCTTGTTTATACTACGAAACGATATTGTTTTTGACAATGCTACCAATACAAACACGTAATTTAATCTTTATAACATAGCAATCCACAGCGTTCTATGTAAAAAATTACCGATTTTTATTAGATCTTGAAATAATGCACGTAAAAGTTTTAACATTTTCAACCGGCGTAGTTTATATTTAAAAATTAAAATTAAATACTTCCCATGTGAGTTTATAAGTTATATCATTTTATTCGGAAAATTGCAAATTTTATAATGAGATACAAATCCGAAAATGTAAAAAAAAAATTCCGTTATAAACCCCCTAAAGTGGAATCTAAAACGTGGTTGGGAGTGAACACTCGGTGGAAGGAAGTATTCGAAAGAAAGCAATGCAATATACTGACTTTTATGGTCGCGTATCAAAAGAATTTTGAACAGTAATTCTTAAGTAAAGGATGCACTTCAAGACTGAAGCGGTAATGATGTTTGAAATTCGAATCGAATATCATGTCATGATTTTGTTACTTTAATTTGATAATACCCTTCGAGAAAGGGCACAACAAACAAATAGTGACATCTCAATCCGTTGTGGTTAATAAATAAATGTCGTGTGACTAGGGCCTCCCGTCGGGTAGACCGTTCGCCGGGTGCAAGTCTTTCGATTTGACGCCACTTCGGCGACTTGCGCGTCGACGGGGATGAAATGAGATGATTAGGACAACACAACACCCAGTCCCTAAGCGGAGAAAATCTCCGACCCAACCGGGAATCGAACCCGGGCCCTTAGGATTGACATTCTATAGCGCTGGCCATTCAGCTACCGGGGACGGACGTTGTGGTTAATGACTTTCACCCAACAGATGATCAAATAATATTCTACAAATAATGAAACATCCATCAAAGACAAGGAAAGAAGTATCAGCGACGTGGAACCTCTCACACTGCACTGTCAGAGATGCATTCAGTGTGTGTTCATTCCTCACTATTGATGTTTAACATCTTCATCAGTGATGTTTACGACTATCGTATTATGACGACAAAGTCTACTGTTTGCCCAGAATCCGAAAACAGTACGTATACTAAAATTTTACCTATCTTCATTCCCAAATTTCTCAGCAAACTTTCGGTGAATATAGCATGAAATGGCAAGGAATTCCAGAAAATACAAGCTATAAATACTGTCCAATTGTTCAGCTGAGGGCCTGCTCACATGGACTTAAACGAGACCTGGTAACATTCCAGTCAGATAAAAGGGCCCATTCGTAGTCTGACCGTACGTGCTGTCAATCAGTAACAAATCTTCACGATTCGTGAGTCAACGGGGATAACTGGAAAACCACAGGAAGTTGAGAGATGCTGTAACGTTGTTGCTTTAATTTTCTATGAAATCGGTGCTAATATACAACAAAAGCGGGTTAAAAGCTGTGAGCTGTCTGGGGAAGTTAACCTTACATTACTGAGCAACTGTTTCACCAGGTATCCAGTCTAGCTTACCAAATTCCCAACCAGACTAACATTAATTATAATCTTTTAATAGTCATACGACAACCGGTGATATATATATATATATATATATATATATATATATATGCTGAAATTTCAGTGATCGATGTTAAAATAAATTTCCAAATATAAACTGATTTATTTCTTTTTATTTAAATTCTGTTATATATATATATATATATATATATATATATATATATATATATATATATATATATAATTTAATTAAATTCTGTTATATATATATATATATATATATATATATATATATATATATATATATATATATAACAGAATTTAAATAAAAAGAAATAAATCAGTTTATATTTGGAAATTTATTTTAACATCGATCACTGAAATTTCAGCATATTAAACGTGAGTCATAACTAAGCTGGTGCCTTATTTAGGACTGTGAAAATGTGAGTTTGTAATCTTACGGAACACATCAAATATGGAGCCGAGATTGGGAGACTGCGTACAACACTGCATTCATAAAAATAACACACGAAGAACGTTGAAACATATGCAAGAGGAAATTAACCACAACCAATTGATTCAATTTTCACCCAAAGAAGTTACGTTCGTAGCGCAATCCTGTCCGTCATGTAATTACCACACACTGGTATACTAAATTCATACTAACTCTCTGTGAAATCTTCCCGAAAAGAATAGCTGAGGGCTACTTTGATGATTACACCACTTGCTTCACGTGGTCAGCTTGGTTTACAAAAAGAGTGTAACTCCACAATAATTTTGATAATTAAAATAAATTAGATCTAAAACCAATTTACAAAAGAAAAACCTCGAACTGGTTACAATCGTCTTACTATTAACCTGATGGGTCAAACAATTGTATAAGCACGTGGTACTGGTCTCACAAAGTACACCCCACGTGGGTTGAACATAAAGAAAAGTTGCTATATTGAAAAATATTGTCAAGACGAGACGTTATAATCTCACGCACATTCGCATTTAAGATTGATGATCTTAGTTAGAGTTACTGATCAAGACGTGGTTCCACTTTACTCACAAAGTAGTGACAAAGCAACTACCGGAATATTATTCTGAACTTCACACTCGAATTACACTGCGTTGCAATTTAAGATAACATCAGATATTTTAGAGCTAAACCTGAAATAAAGGTGATTAAATTTTCAGTTAGGCTGAACTTAAGAAATCCATTGTCCTACGGACTTAGCAGAGACGCGCTTAGCCGGAGATCTTACCACTTCAGACGCTCGCCACGGACAGACTGACCTGCGCTCCTACCTGACGGGTGCCTCACAAATACAAACGGAAGTGACCAGAGAGGCAGCTTCCTATACCAACATGACAAGGGACGGACAGGACCATACTAAGGATAGAAACCTCTTTGCTTTTAGAAAGCGTAGCTACCTGTTCCGACGTTGGTCCTACTGTTCTCTAGCAGACAGGCTTGTCTGCTACCCTCAAACATGCAACTAGAAATACATTTGCTCATTCATCCTCTCACACAGAAGGGAAGGGGGATGACAGTAACTTATCATATACAGTATATAAAAGAAAGCGGATGTAGGTTCCGTATGAGACTGTGTGACATGAATTACATATAAACTGTGTTTTAAAGTGTAGTAGTGTGACAGATCGTTCTTGTTTATGTGCAAAAGTAACACGTTCCACTACTCAGTCTCCTCCCAGATAGTCAGAAACACCACAGTAAATTTAGAAGAGAAATTTATGCCGTAAATGACAACAGATTTAAGAAACTAACATGAAAGGAATCCAACAGACCTTTCAATGCATAAAGCGAAAGTCATTGACCCACAATAAAAAAAAAGTAATGGATTGCTGATAATGGTTAGCACGCACTTTTGTTTCGTATTATATAAATTATGATGTTGTACTCGTATAAGTTGTTGTACAACTTCGTAATTTTTAGACGTACGCTTTTCTCCTTCATCTACAAGACTGTACTGCAATTCACGCCTACGTGCTTGACGTGATTCCTACTTTCAGGTTATTATCCCATCGTTCAGCAGTGAAACAGCAGATGAGGAAAATGAAAAAGATAAATCTTTCCATTCGAGCTCTTACTTCTATTATTTCCCGCTATGTGGGATGGAGTCAACAAAATATTTTGGCATTCGAAGGAGAGAGTTAGTAATTGGAGCTCTGCCATTGGCATACTCCGAATGGAACCTAACTTATAAATTGTCAGGACTGGAGACTTGCCATTACTGGCATAAGTTGCTTCACTACACTGAGGGTATCTACTTGTAAATTACTCATGCTGGCAGCTGTTATTGATTCGATTTCTGGAGCACTTATTACATCCTCTTTTGAGGAGAAATTTCGGTAAACCGTGACAGTAACTCCGTTTTAGTGGCGCTGTCATCGATAACGTTACCATTGTTATCGCACGGTAAAGGTATACTGATAGTGTCTTGATGCTGTTGTACGTTACATATGACCAGGAGCTCTTTGGGTTTTCTTCCAGGTTTCGAGAAAGAGTTTCGTTTTGGAAACTATTAAAAACACCTCACATTAAAGTCTGTGGTAAGATTTGAAACCGAGCGAGGTGGTGCAATGGTTACCACACTACTCTTGGATTCGTGATGGCGATGGTTCAGACACTATACGGCCATCCTGTTTTAGGCTTTCCGTGATTTTCCTAAATCGCATAAGGCAAATGTCAAGATGGTTCCTCTGAAAGCTCCCCTCGTTTGTTAATCCGACCTTGTACTCTGTCTCTTATGGCCTCTTCGTCGACGGGACATTAAACACTAACCTTGCCTCTTTTCCTGGATGTTATGTTAACTCCATGTAATATGCACTAATTTAAACTAAAAATAATGACAATAGTCATGGGAAAGTGATATGCACAAACACACACACGCACATACATATACATACCAAATGTAAGCATACCACCGCGCGGATATATATATATATATACAGGGTGGCCCACTGATAGTGACCGGGCCAAATATCTCATAAAATAATCATCAAACGAAACTTGCCTAGCTTGAAGGGGGAAACCAGATGGCGCTATGGTTGGCCCGCCAGATGGCGCTGCCATTGGTCAAACGGATATTAACTGCGTTTTCTTAAATAGGAACGCCCATTTTTCATTACATATTCGTGTAGTAGGTAAAGAAATATGAATGTTTTAGTTGGACCACTTTTTTCGGTTTCTGATAGACGGCGCTGTAATAGTCACAAACGTATAAGTACGTGGTAACACGTAACATTCCGCCAGTGCGGACGGTATTTGCTTCGTGATACATTACTCGTGTTAAAATGGCCCGTTTACCAATTGCGGAAAAGGACGATATCGTGTTGATGTATGGCTATTGTGATGTAAATGCCCAACGGGCGTGTACTATGTATCCTACACGGTATCCTCGACGACATCATCCAAGTGTCCGGACCGTTCGCCGAATAGTTACGTGATTTAAGAAAACGGGAAGTGTTCAGCCACATGTGAAACGTCAACCACGACCTGCAACAAATGATGATGCCCAAGTAGGTGTTTCAGCTGCTGCCGAGGCTAATCTGCACATCAGTAGCAGACAAATTGCGTGAGAATCGGGAATCTCGAAAACTTCGGTGTTGAGAATGCTACATCAACATCGATTGCACCCGTACCATATTTCTATGCACCAGGAATTGCATGGCGACGACTTTGAACGTCGTGTACAGTTCTGCCACTGGGCACAAGAGAAATTACGGGACGATGACATATTCTTTGCACGCGTTCTGTTTAACGACGAAGCGTCATTCACCAACAGCGGTAACGTAAACTGGCATAATATGCACTATTGGGCAACGGAAAATCCACGATGGCTGCGACAAGTGGAACATCAACGACCTTGGCGGTTAATGTATGGTGCGGCATTATGGGAGGAAGGATAACTGGCCCCCATTTTATCGATGTCAATCTAAACGTATGCACTGTTTGCTGATTTCCTACGCAATGTTCTACCGATGTTACTACAGGATGTTTCACTGCATGACAGAATGGCGATGTACTTCCAACATGATGGATGTCCAGCACATAGCTCGCGTCCGGTTGAAGCGGTATTGAATAGCATATTTCATGACAGGTGGATTGGTTGTCGAAGCACCATACCATGGCCCGCACGTTCACCGGATCTGACGTCCCCGAACTTCTTTCCGTGGGGAAAGTTGAAGGATACTTGCTATCTTGATCCACCGACAACGCCTGACAACATGCGTGAGCGCATTGTCAATGCATGTGCAAACATTACGGAAGGCGAACTACTCGCTGTTGAGAGGAATGTCGTTACATGTATTGCCAAATGCATTGAGGTTGACGGACATCATTTTGGGCATTTATTGCATTAATGTGGTATTCACAAACGCACATGTGTCACATTGGATCAACCGAAATAAAATGTTCAAACGTAACTGCGTTCTGTATTTTAATTTGAAAAACCTACCTGTTCCCAACTGTTCGTGTAAAATTGTGAGCCATATGTTTGTGACCATTACAGCGCCATCTATCACAAAGCGAAAAAAGTGGTCCAACTAAGACATTCATATTTCTTGACGTACTACACGAATATGTAATAAAAAATGGGGGTTCCTATTTTTAAAAAATGCAGTTGATATCCGTTTGACCAATGGCAGCACCATCCAGCGGGCCAACCGTAGCTCCATCCCCCTTCAAGATAGACGAGTTTCGTTCTTTGTAGTTTTTTCAGTTGATGCTTATTTCGTGAGATATTTGGCCCGGTCACTATCAATGGACCACTATATATATATATATATATATATATATATATATATATATATATATATATATATATATGTGTGTGTGTGTGTGTGTGTGTGTGTGTGTAGAGAGAGAGAGACGTGGAGAGAGAGATGGTAGTATCATGTACATAAGCTATAAGGAGGCAGTGCATTGGCGGAGCTGTCATTTGTACACAGATGATTTATGTGAAAAGGTTTCAGACGTGATTGTGGCCGTACGATTGGAATTAACAGACTTTGAACGCGGAATGGCAGTTGGAGTTAGTCATTTGGGTCATTGTATTTCGGAAATCGTTACAGAATTCATTATTTCGCTATCAATAGTGTTAAAGGCTGCCGAGAATACCAAATTTCAGACATTACCTGTCACCAAGTACAGCGCAGTGGCCGACGGAATTCACTTAAAGACCGCCAGATGCTGCATTTGCGTTGAGTTGTCGTTGCCGAAAGTCACTGAAATACCCGCAGGAATCGATGCGAGACGTACGACGAACGTATGCCTTAGGATTGTGCGGCGGAATTAGGCGTTAATGGGCTACGGTAGCAGACGACTGACAGCTGCGCGTTTGCTAAGAGCACGACATCGCCTTGGCTATCAGTTGGAACCTTTTTTTTTTTTGGTCATCAGTCTACTGACTGGTTTGATGCAGCCCGCCACGAATTCCTTTCCTGTGCTAACCTCTTCACCTCAGAGTAGCACTTGCAACCTACGTCCTCAATTATTTGCTTGACGTATTCCAATCTCTGTCTTCCTCTACAGTTTTTGCCCTCTACAGCTCCCTCTAGTACCATGGAAGTCATTCCCTCATGTCTTAGCAGATGTCCTATCATCCTGTCCCTTCTCCTTATCAGTGTTTTCCACATATTCCTTTCCTCTCCGATTCTGCATAGAACCTCCTCATTCCTTACCTTATCAGTCCACCTAATTTTCAACATTCGTCTATAGCACCACATCTCAAATGCTTCGATTCTCTTCTGTTCCGGTTTTCCCACAGTCCATGTTTCACTACCATACAATGCTGTACTCTAGACGTACATCCTCAGAAATTTCTTCCTCAAACTAAGGCCGATATTTGATATTAGTAGACTTCTCTTGGCCAGAAATGCCTTTTTTGCCATAGCGAGTCTGCTTTTGATGTCCTCCTTGCTCCGTCCGTCATTGGTTATTTTACTGCCTAGGTAGCAGAATTCCTTAACTTCATTGACTTCGTGACCATCAATCCTGATGTTACGTTTCTCGCTGTTCTCATTTCTACTACTTCTCATTACCTTCGTCTTTCTCCGATTTACTCTCAAACCATACTGTTTACTCATTAGACTGTTCATTCCGTTCAGCAGATCATTTAATTCTTCTTCACTTTCACTCAGGATAGCAATGTCATCAGCGAATCGTATCATTGATATCCTTTCACCTTGTATTTTAATTCCACTCCTGAACCTTTCTTTTATTTCCATCATTGCTTCCTCGATGTACAGATTGAAGAGTAGGGGCGAAAGGCTACAGCCTTGTCTTACACCCTCCTTAATACGAGCACTTCGTTCTTGATCGTCCACTCTTATTATTCCCTCTTGGTTGTTGTACATATTGTATATGACCCGTCTCTCCCTATAGATTACCCCTACTTTTTTCAGAATCTCGAACAGCTTGCACCATTTTATATTGTCGAACGCTTTTTCCAGGTCGACAAATCCTATGAAAGTATCTTGATTTTTCTTTAGCCTTGCTTCCATTATTAGCCGTAACGTCAGAATTGCCTCTCTCGTCCCTTTACTTTTCCTAAAGCCAAACTGATCGTCACCTAGCGCATTCTCAATTTTCTTTTCCATTCTTCTGTATATTATTCTTGTAAGCAGCTTCGATGCATGAGCTGTTAAGCTGATTGTGCGATAATTCTCGCACTTGTCATCTCTTGCCGTCTTCGGAATTGTGTGGATGATGCTTTTCCGAAAGTCAGATGGTACGTCGCCAGACTCATATATTCTACACACCAACGTGAATAGTCGTTTTGCTGCCACTTCCCCCAATGACTTTAGAAATTATGATGGAATGTTATCTATCCCTTCTGCCTTATTTGACCGTAAGTCCTCCAAAACTCTTTTAAATTCCGATTCTAAGACTGGATCCCCTATCTCTTCTAAATCGACTCCTGTTTCTTCTTCTATCACATCAGACAAATCTTCACCCTCATAGAGGCTTTCAATGTATTCTTGCCACCTCTCTGCTCTCTCCTCTGCATTTAACAGTGGAATTCCCGTTGCACTCTTAATGTTACCACCGTTGCTTTTAATGTCACCAAAGGTTGTTTTGACTTTCCTGTATGCTGAGTCTGTCCTTCCGACAATCATATCTTTTTCGATGTCTTCACATTTTTCCTGCAGCCATTTCGTCTTAGCTTCCCTGCACTTCCTATTTATTTCATTCCTCAGCGACTTGTATTTCTGTATTCCTGATTTTCCCGGAACATGTTTGTACTTCCTCCTTTCATCAATCAACTGAAGTATTTCTTCTGTTACCCATGGCTTCTTCGCAGCTACCTTCTTTGTACCTATGTTTTCTTCTGTGATGGCCCTTTTTAGAGACGTCCATTCCTCTTCAACTGTACTGCCTACTGCGCTATTCCTTATTGCTGTATCTATAGCGTTAGAGAACTTCAAACGTATCTCGTCATTCCTTAGTACTTCCGTATCCCACTTCTTTGCGTATTGATTCTTCCTGACTAATGTCTTGAACTTCAGCCTACTCTTCATCACTACTATATTGTGATCTGAGTCTATATCTGCTCCTGGGTACGCCTTACAATCCAGTATCTGATTTCGGAATCTCTCTCTGACCATGATGTAATCTAATTGAAATCTTCCCGTATCTCCCGGCCTTTTCCAAGTATACCTCCTCCTCTTGTGATTCTTGAACAGGGTATTCGCTATTACTAGCTGAAACTTGTTACAGAACTCAATTAGTCTTTCTCCTCTTTCATTCCTTGTCCCAAGCCCATTTTCTCCTGTAACCTTTTCTTCTACTCCTTCCCCTACAACTGCATTCCAGTCGCCCATGACTATTAGATTTTCATCCCCCTTTACATACTGCATTACCCTTTCAATATCCTCATACACTTTCTCTATCTGTTCATCTTCAGCTTGCGACGTCGGTATGTATACCTGAACTATCGTTGACGGTGTTGGTCTGCTGTCGATTCTGATTAGAACAACCCGGTCACTGAACTGTTCACAGTAACACACCCTCTGCCCTACCTTCCTATTCATAACGAATCCTACACCTGTTATACCATTTTCTGCTGCTGTTGATATTACCCGATACTCATCTGACCAGAAATCCTTGTCTTCCTTCCACTGAAAAACCGTGGCCTGGTCGAATGAGACCCGATTTCAGTTGGTAAGAGCTGATGGTAGGGTTAGAGTGTGGCAGCGATCTCACGAAGCCATGAATCCAGATTGTCAACAAGGCACTGTGAAAGCTGGTGATGGCTCCGTAATGGTGTGGGTTGTGTGCGAGGTGCCGGGGTGGAGAGGAGCTTGTACCTCTTTAATTCTGACGAGTTTTGCATGAGAACGAGACATGTACTCGATCCCATCCTTCCTACCACACAACGGTAACGAAGGGAAATGATGGTGGACTCTGCTAGTTAGTAAAGTAAGGAGCGCACACTCACAATAATTTAATAAAACATGTAGTCTGCTCAGAGAAGAAAGAAAAGAGAACTGTATCATAATAAACAACAGGAAATGGGATTCTGCATATATCTACGAAATGATGTGCTGCTTAAATATTACAATAAGATATATTATACATCAGAACATAAGGGCACATGATTATAGACACAAACAGTAGGTTAAAGGATAGGGTATTCTGAACTATTATGAGAATAAGAGTTGGCTCGAGAACAAGGACTCCTACTCTCTGTGATGCAATAGCTTGACAATAATGACTGGAGGTCCTAATCAATCAAATATTACTCTCTCAACTACATTGCAGTATCGCGATTAGTAGTGAGAGCTCACATGGGATCGCATGGAGAAACGAGCATGGTGGAATTGCTGCAAAGTGAACACGCTTGCCGCTGAGGACTTCAGTATAAAATTGATAGGTCCTACAATGCCGGAGCCGCAAAATACTGTACCAATCCTGAAATTTGTAGCAGGTCGTCGGTAGGCAGCTTTCTGATTTGTAGGCACCGACTTCTGCTATGCAGCAACTCTGTCTCAACCGCTGGCTTCGAAGGCTGTTCGAGAATTCTAGGTTCTGCCGAAAAAGCGCGACTTAGTCGCAAGACTGTCCTACTCCGACGAAGATCAGATCCCAAATCCTCCTGCGCCCGCGCAACGCAAGAGCGAAGCCAACATTGCCCAACTCCCTACTCTCCGAGAAAACCGCGAATCAGAATTCAGTGCTGATTCAGAATTCCCCCACACTGTCTCAGAACATCATTCGCGCCAATAGCGATCGTTCCCTCCAATTTCGAGCAGGGCATTATGACGTAAACTAGCCTCAGTTTAAGTTTATCAATCATGCCTCTGCTCTTCAGCTGAGGGCACTGAACTTGCCGTTTGACCGGCTACGAAAACAACCTGCCTAGACCACCGGCCATCCGGCGCCAGACAGTCAGTCGCACCCAGCAGGGCACGGTCCACAAGTATTCTCAGAATGAAGAGGACAATGCAGTCAGTCGGTGCCAGGAGTCTTCGTTCTGGACGCGCCGGAACGGTAAACACATAAACTGCAGCGGCGCTCAGACGTCTAGCAGGTCGTTTCGCCCTGCATACTATGGGCGAAACTGGACCCACGTCAGTCGTTCCGCCAGGCGCTTAAGCCCATTGTACAAACCCCTCAGAATTCGGGGAATTGCAGCCCCCAACCGGAAATGCAGTGTGCCACGTCCTCCGATGCTCGCCTCGCACTGGTGTAGTGTAACGACGTATAGTTCTGTATAAATGATTTTCTTTTGACACATGACCATGTGCAGACTTTGTCACCTACGTCAGTTACAACACACTTCAAAATTATTTAAATTCTTTTTAAATTGTCTCTGAATGGTTCTTGAACGAAACTGTAAAACATCATCATTTGAGTCGTATGCGCAGAATTACGTCACTCAGTCCAATTGGTTTGCGCAAACTTTTTTCAATTTAGATGTCGTTTGTTTCTTCTCAGAAATTATATTAATGCAAGTTATCTGATTTAATAAATATTAGAACCACATTGAATAAACTTTCAGTACTCAAACTCGCGATGAACGTTGTCAAAATTAATAATCTTGTCAAATGTATTAATAATTCATTAACATAATTCTTCATAAATAAATTCTCGGAACACGTATTTAAACTTTAGTAGCATCCACTAGTTTATTATCTTCCTACATATAGACGTGAACCTGAGCCTTGACAAGACAGGACTGAACATTTACAACATGATTAAACTTTCTATAACGTCATTGTTGTAGAAACATTACAAATTCTTATTTTTTCCAGTTTTTAGAAGCACGACGCAACAACTCGGTTTCAGGATCTTCTGTTGCTCTTTGGCTGTCGACCCGCGACGTATAGTGGCCAGCAATTTTCTCTCTGGTCCCGGCAGTGAAGATGCTGTCTCCGTTCGTTGCGCCGCGCTCTCCGTACATGAAACATAAAAAATAAATACAAATTTTAGACAATTCACAACCATTTAAAATATTACAAAAATACATAAACAAAAAACTAAATTAAACTTATGTTCACCTGCAAACTGGGCTGACACTGGTGGATGGGTGACACTTCAATTTCGCGTCCCACTACACTGGCCACACAGGGAAGTAACCCCACATGCATAGGAGTCAAGTGAAAAGTATTTTTGAGCTCTGAGTACAAATAATCTCATTACAACAATCTTATTCGGTCTGTTACCACCGAGCAATCACATAGAGCATTAATAAAATTGATAAAAATGAGAGGCGACATGCAAAAGAGGGCACGGAACCTCTCGTGTGTTTACATGGAATGGACTTGGTCCTCCGTTATATTCGGCTACTTGGAGACCATTTGCAGGCACATACGGACTTCATGTACCAGAACAACCGTAGAATTTTTATCGATGATAATGCGCCATGTCACTGGGACACTGTTGCTCGTGACTGATTTGAAGAAGATTCAGTAAAATTCGACCGTCTGACACAAATCCCATCGGGTATTTATGGGACCTAATAGAAAGGTCAGTTAGTGCACAAAATCCTGCGCTGGTAATACTTTCGCAATTTTGGACGGCTCTACAGGCAGCATCGCGCTGTATTTATGAAGGGGACTTCCGGTGACTTGTTGCCACGTCATGTGCTGCACTGCGTAGTGCAGAAAGAGGTCCGACACGACGTTACGAGGTATCGCATGATTTTTGTCACTTCAGTGTACTGGCACACTCAACGTCTTCCACAACGAATGGGCGCTGAAATCGTACAATTCATATTGTCAGCACGACAGCAATGAATGTTCAGCCTCCCTCAGTAGACGTGGTTCCCTTACATTTGGTATGTAGAATGGTACGAGGCGTGTTTTTTAAGCAAGGTCCGTTTGAACATAAGTACACAACGTAAGTACATTTACACTCCTGGAAATGGAAAAAAGAACACATTGACACCGGTGTGTCAGACCCACCATACTTGCTCCGGACACTGCGAGAGGGCTGTACAAGCAATGATCACACGCACGGCACAGCGGACACACCAGAAACCGCGGTGTTGGCCGTCGAATGGCGCTAGCTGCGCAGCATTTGTGCACCACCGCCGTCAGTGTCAGCCAGTTTGCCGTGGCATACGGAGCTCCATCGCAGTCTTTAACACTGGTAGCATGCCGCGACAGCATGGACGTGAACCGTATGTGCAGTTGACGGACTTTGAGCGAGGGCGTATAGTGGGCATGCGGGAGGCCGGGTGGACGTACCGCCGAATTGCTCAACACGTGGGGCGTGAGGTCTCCACAGTACATCGATGTTGTCGCCAGTGGTCGGCGGAAGGTGCACGTACCCGTCGACCTGGGACCGGACCGCAGCGACGCACGGATGCACGCCAAGACCGTAGGATCCTACGCAGTGCCGTAGGGGACCGCACCGCCACTTCCCAGCAAATTAGGGACACTGTTGCTCCTGGGGTATCGGCGAGGACCATTCGCAACCGTCTCCATGAAGCTGGGCTACGGTCCCGCACACCGTTAGGCCGTCTTCCGCTCACGCCCCAACATTGTGCAGCCCGCCTCCAGTGGTGTCGCGACAGGCATGAATGGAGGGACGAATGGAGACGTGTCGTCTTCAGCGATGAGAGTCGCTTCTGCCTTGGTGCCAATGATGGTCGTATGCGTGTTTGGCGCCGTGCAGGTGAGCGCCACAATCAGGACTGCATACGACCGAGGCACACAGGGCCAACACCCGGCATCATGGTGTGGGGAGCGATCTCCTACACTGGCCGTACACCACTGGTGATCGTCGAGGGGACACTGAATAGTGCACGGTACATCCAAACCGTCATCGAACCCATCGTTCTACCATTCCTAGACCGGCAAGGGAACTTGCTGTTCCAACAGGACAATGCACGTCCGCATGTATCCCGTGCCACCCAACGTGCTCTAGAAGGTGTAAGTCAACTACCCTGGCCAGCAAGATCTCCGGATCTGTCCCCCATTGAGCATGTTTGGGACTGGATGAAGCGTCGTCTCACGCGGTCTGCACGTCCAGCACGAACGCTGGTCCAACTGAGGCGCCAGGTGGAAATGGCATGGCAAGCCGTTCCACAGGACTACATCCAGCATCTCTACGATCGTCTCCATGGGAGAATAGCAGCCTGCATTGCTGCGAAAGGTGGATATACACTGTACTAGTGCCGACATTGTGCATGCTCTGTTGCCTGTGTCTATGTGCCTGTGGTTCTGTCAGTGTGATCATGTGATGTATCTGACCCCAGGAATGTGTCAATAAAGTTTCCCCTTCCTGGGACAATGAATTCACGGTGTTCTTATTTCAATTTCCAGGAGTGTATTTTCAGAAAGTACACAGTTCACTCAATTTTTCGACATAGTTGCCAAGTTTGTTCAAACACGTATCATACCTCGCAACCAATTTTAAAATACCCTCTTCATAAAAACTTGCCGTCTGCTCCGATAACCGAGAATTCACTGCCGTTTTCACGTCGTCGTCATCATTGTAACGGTAGCCACTGAGGTGTTGTTTGAGGTGGAGGAACAGATGGTAATCGCTCGGCGCAAGATCAGGACTGTAGGGTGGGTGCTCTAAAATTTCCCAGCCAAAACTGTTCAACAAAAAACTGTCCAATAAATCGCGGGTCTGACCTGCAGTGTGAGGTCTTGCATTGTCATGGAGAAGAACAATTCCCTCTGTCAGCATGCCGCGTCTTCTGTTCTGAATCACTCTGCGTAGCTTTCTCAGGCTTTGGCACTATGCTTCTGCATTGATAGTGGTTCCTCGTTGCATGAAGTCGACCAACAGAACACCTTTCCTATCCCAAAACACCGACGCCATGATTTTGCGCTTGGACAGAGTCTGTTTGCTCTACACCTTTACAGGCGAGTGTATGTGTCTCCATTCCATGCTCTGTTGCTTCGATTCGGGTGTGATATGCGAAACCCATGTTTCGTCTCCAGTTACGATCTGACTCGAGAAGCCGTCATCTTCCTCGTGATAACGAGTCAAGAACTTCATCGTTCACTCAAATCTTTGGTTTTTGTGGTCCTCTGTTAGGAGTTTAGGGAGCCATCGGGACCACAGTTTTCTAAACTTTAGGTGTTCAGAAACTATGTTGTAAAGCAATGATCTTGGCACGTCAGGAAATTTTTTTGAGAGACCTGTTATTGTGAAGCGGCTTTTTTTTCACGAATCCTCGATCAAGTGAAGCGACCAAGCCGGCCGGGGTAGCCGTGCGGTTCTAGGCGCTACAGTCTGGAACCGCGTTACCGCTACGGTCGCAGGTTCGAATCCTGCCTCGGGCATGGATGTGTGTGATGTCCTTAGGTTAGTTAGGTTTAAGTAGTTCTATGTTCTAGCGGACGGATGACCTCAGCAGTTAAGTCCCATAGTACTCAGAGCCATTTGAGCCATTTGAACCATTTGAAGCCACCAAATCAGCTGTAATCAAAGAGGGGCGACTGGAGCGGTCCTCATGATGGGCGTTGTCACGGCCATCTTTGAATTCTCGTACCCACTTGCGGACTTTGCTTTCACTCATAACAGTTTCGCCGTACACTTCGCAAATTTGTCGGTGAATATCTGCAGCAGACAGGTTCCTTGCTGACAAAAACCGTATCACTGAGCCAACCTCACACGCGGTGGGCGAGCTGATAGTCTTAAACATTTAGAAAGCACAGAACAGAACCGTACAGGTTAGCTACAGAGCTGAAACTGAGCACAGTTGTTCCCTGGGTATGCCAGTACACGACGCACGCGCTCGTTGCGGTAAGCGCGCGAACTACTAGTGTCTACAGCAAAATGGACCTTGTATTGTATTTGATTGTATTGTATGTTAACCGGGGACCTAGAAACGACGGAGAGGCTCCGTCCCCGCTGCAGCCGCAGTGGTCCACAACCCCACGACGACTACCGCAGTCCATTTCACCCCTCCGCCGCCCCACACCCAACCCAGGGTTATTGTGCGGTTCGGCCCCCGGTGGACCCCCCAGGGAACGTCTCACCCCAGACGAGTGTAACCCCTATGTTTGCGTGGTAGAGTAATGGTGGTGTACGCTTACGTGAAGAACTTGTTTGCGCAGCAATCGCCTACGTGGTGTTTCTGAGGCGGAATAAGGGGAACCAACCGGCATTCGCCGAGGCAGATGGAAAACCACCTAAAAACTATCCACAGACTGGCCGGTTCACCGGACCTCGACACAAATCCACCGGGCGGATTCGTGCCGGGGACGAGGCGCTCCTTCCCGCCCGGAAAGCCGTACTTTAGACCGCACGGCGAACCGGGCGGGCCAAAACGGACCTTACTTAAAAAACACGCCTCGTACATAGATCACCAAACAGTTAACTATGCGCCCTTCGTAGCTGTGGAAACGCCACTTTTTGTTATTCGCGTGTGTCGTGTGTGGCCGACCCGCCCGCCTGAAGGCGCCAGGCGGCCTGCGGTGCCTTGCAGGCGAGCACGGCGACAGGGGAGAAGTTGTGCCGCGACCGGTCGTGAGAGATGGCGGAGGGAGGCGGCAATTTGTAATTGGCCGGTGGGTATGTGTGCGCAGCCGGCGGAATGCAGTCGCAGGCCTACTGCAACAGTATACGGCGCCGCCGGGCTGCGACGTGGCCGTAGCTTTGTCCCGCGAATAACGAGGCGCCCCCAGCCTTCCGGCAGCGGCGTTCCTGCCAAGTGCCGAGTGTGCAGAACCAGGGCAGGGGCTAACGCCTTCTGCAGCTAAGCGTTCCAAGGTTTCCCGCTACCTGAGTGCCAGGACCGCCAGCAAGGGAAGCTACGTTCAACACAGGAGAGCGCGATTCCAAGATACTGCGACGATCCCCAGGGGAAAGCTTGTGTTTAGTTAAACTTTACGAGAGGCCGGCCTAGTTGTAACTTTGTACTGGAGAAAAATTCGGCCTTATGCAAGACAATTTATGATTAGTTTTGATTTACCCAGACACATTTCTGTTGCAAACACGTTTTGTTTTTCTGATGAAATATGTATACTGAAGCTCCAAAGAAACTCGTATAGGCCTGAGTATTCAAATACAGAGATACGTAAACATGCAAAATACGGCGCTGCGGTCCGCAATGCCTATACTGGGTGAGTCACTAACTATTGCCACCTATAATAACTCCGAAAGTATGATAGCAGCTGAAAAATTTGTGGGACAAATGTTTCGTGGGACAACGGGGGCCAGACTATTATGTTAGTTTTTGTTGCTAGGTGGGGTCGCGTCGGAGATATGAATGTCAACTTTGTTTTTTTTGTTAATGGGATGCTATAGTTTGGTACTTATTTTCTGATAGCGGCTATCGAGACGAATCCAATCATGTGTAACGGTAAGGTTTCTGAAGGTCACCGAAGGTCGAAAAGGTGGCGTGAACGTCCATTTACAAAAAGTGATCGAAATGATGACCACTAGTATCAGTGCAGTGCTACAATCTTCTTATCATGGACTGACTAGTGTTTCTTATCACTTCGGCTCTTATCGAAGCACACGACTGACAATTCTCTCTCGTATATCGTGCAAACAGTAAATATTCGCCGTATACGGCGCATCCATCTAACGTGCCATTGACATGTAAACTCCATTCGACGGTTCCGCAGTACAACACCAATAGGAACGGTAAGACTAGTAACGTCGAGTCAAGCGAATGTGAATAACGTATTTCTTCGAAGAGCAAGTCGATATGCTTCTCATTTACGGAGAATGCCAACGAAATTCAGTGAGAGCTAGAGACTTATACGCTGAAAGATATAGTCAACGTACTCACCCTACAAGTCGTACATTTAAGTACAGGGTGGTCCGAAATTCCCGTTACAAACTTCTAGGACGCGTAGAGGGGAGTGAGTACGTAATATTTTGAACAGGAACACATGTCCGGAAACTTACCGTTTTCGTGCTACAGCCGTTTGAAAACATGTTTGCTAGGTAGGTTTGCTACAGGATAGTCATAGTGATGGTTGCTTACGTCATATCGGCTGATTTCATTTGACGTCCTATCCTACCTCAATGACCTGGTTGAGCCTCATTCAGGCGTCTGTCAGTGCTGGAGCAACATGGTCGATTACAAGTTTGCAGAAAACGCCGAAATGATCTTCCTGAATGGCGAAGCTCACGGCAATGGAAGTGCTGCTCGTCGCCTTTATCAAAATAGTTCTCCATGACTTCAGACTACATCGCGTACTCTTTTCGCCACAATCACGCAGCGGTTTCGAGAAAGGGTATCTTTACCAGCAGCAGGGGTGACAGTGGCGATCCAGGGAGGCCCACACGCCCGAACTGGAAGAGGCGTTAGTGCATCACGTTGATGAGAACCCGTCAACAAGGACACGAGCAGTCTCATTGTCTATTAATGAGTGGAACTGTAAAGCAAGTGATTTACTGGATCACGCCCAGTCAACTGCTGTAAAAATGGTCGCATTAGCAACATGTTTTCAGATGGTTGTAGCACGGAAATGGTACGTCTCTGAACGTGGGTTCCTATTCAAAATATTACGTACTTCCTCCCCACTACAAGTCCTAGAAGTTTGTAACGGGAATTTCCGACCACCCGGTATGTGTATGATAAATTGAGAAGAACTGGATCTTTAACGCATCGGGAATATATCCGGCAAAAACGTTTTCCAGCATGAGCCAGAGTAGTGTTGTTCGTCTTCTGCGTCGGCATAAATATCATCCTTACCATATCAATCTCCACCGAGAAATAACTGGTACGGACTGTATGCGTCGCATTCAATTCTGTCGATGGGCTCAACTTCAGGTTCAGAGGGGTGACACATTTATTAATTTGATTTTATTTACCGACCACACTACATTCACGAACCATGGAAATGTTAATTTGCATAACATGCATTATTGGGCAACTGAAAATCCATATTGGCTGCGAAAAGTTGCACACCAAAAACCGTGGTCGCTGAATGTGTAGTGTGGGATTCTGGAGGACAGAACTATAGGCCCCTATTTCATCGAAGGAAATCTTAATGGTAGGAAGTACACCATATTCCTGCAAGAAACATCAGGTCTGTTATTGGAAGAAATACCTTTAGGAACAAGGAACAGAATCTGATATCAACACGATGGGTGTACGGCACATTTTTCGCTAATGGCTAGAAATGAGTTGCAGAGACAATTCCCAAGTTGTTGGATTGGACGCGGAGGAGATGTGTCGTGGCCGGGTCGTTCGACAGACTTGACACCTCAGGATTTTTTCTTTTGGGGATTCATAAGAGACATTGTTTATAAAGACGTTCCAAATACACCTGAAGATATGTGAGAGAGAATTGTCAGAGCATGTACTTCGATGAGTGCCGATGTGATAAGGAATACCACTCAATCCATGATAAGAAGATTGCAGCACTGCATTGATACCAATGGTCGTCACTTTTAACACTTTCTGTAAATGGGCGTTCATTCCACCTCTGTGATGTGGGGTACAGCATGTGAGGACTTTCCCGTACGACCATTTCACAGGGGTCAGGGATTTTCTCTGCCTCGTGATGACTGGGTGCTGTGTGCTGTCCTTAGGTTAGTTAGGTTTAAGTAGTTCTTAGTTCTAGGGGACTGATGACCATAGATGTTAAGTCCCATAGTGCTCACAGCCATTTGAACCATTTTTGAACCATTTCACAAGTGTACCGTAAATATCAGAAATCCGGTAAAACTTCGAATCTCTGACATCAGAGATCCTGCAAGAACGGGACCAACGACGACTGAAGAGAAACGTTCAATGTGACAGAAGTACAACGCTTCCGCTAATTGCTGCAGATGTCAATGATGGGCCATCAACAAGTGTCAGCGTGCCAACCATTCAGCGAAACATCATTGGTATGGGCATTCGGAGCCGAAGGCCCACTCGTGTACCCTTTATGACCGCACGACACAAAGCTTCACTCCTCGCCTGGGTCCGTTAGCACCGACATTGGACTGTTGATGACTGGAAACATGTTGCCCGGTCGGACGAGTCTCGTTTCTAATTGTATCGAGCGAATGGACATGTACGTGTATGGAGACAACCTCATGAATTCATGGGCGTTGCATGTCAACAGGGGACTGTTCAAGTTGGTGGAGGCTCTGAAATGGTTGGGAAGTGTGCAGTTGGAGTGACACGGACTCCTTATACGTCTAGATACGTCTCTGATGGTTGAAGTATGTCTGATCACCTGCAACCATTCATGTCCACTGTGCATTCCGACGGACTTGCGCAATTCCAGTAGGACAATACGACACCCCTCACGTCCAGAATTGCTAAAGAGTGGTTCCAGGAACACTCTTCTGAGTTTAAATACTTCTGCTGGCCACCGAACTCCACAGACATGAACATTACTGAGTATGTTCGGAATGCCTTGGAGCATGGTGTTTAGAAGAGATCTCCACTCCCTCATATTCTTACGGATTTATGAACAGCCTTGCAGGATTCATTGTGTCAGTTTCCTCCAGCATTACTTCAGACATTAGTCGAGTCCATGCCACGTCGTGTTGCGGCACTTCTGCGTGCTCGGGGAGCCCTATATGACATCAGGCAGGAGTACCAATTTCTCTGGCTCTTCCGTCTATTAAACAGGTATATAACAGCTAAAACAGCCAATGCCATGAGAAGTAGATGTTTTAACGCGTCAAAAGCAAGTGAAACAAGACAAAATCATCAAAAAACAATGACAAGCGTTGGAACGCATGTTAGATATCACTTCCAACACAAACTACTGATACTATCAAGTGAGAAAGAAAATGTATAAACTCCACTCAAGATAGCACTAAAACACGCTGTTGTCCTCACTTTTATCTTCGGAAATGAAGCATTTATCGACTTTTACTGATAATGCGAATTTACATTGCTTTACAGTGGAAACCGCATGCAACGTGCATCGAATCATACACTAACAGTCGATTTATCAACATTATTTCACACATATTCTCAGTAATCATCAGTGCTTGGTTCCTATTCTGATGATCATTTCACACATTTTGTTCTGCGCCGTAAGCGTTGTGTTTGAGTTTCGAGAGTATATGCTTTTATTCTCACTTCTATTAATTCTGTAACGATCTCCTTTGATAATTTTTATTGATGAAAGGTATGTTATAAATATTATTCTGAGGCTAACCCAAAGTGTCAAACCACCTATACACATCAGTGTTAACAGCATCACAAATACAGGGTGATTCAAAAAGAATACCACAACTTTAAAAATGTGTATTTAATGAAAGAAACATAATATAACCATCTGTTATACATTATTACAAAGAGTATTTAAAAAGGTTTTTTTTCACTCAAAAACAAGTTCAGAGATGTTCAATATGGCCCCCTCCAGACACTCGAGCAATATCAACCCGATACTCCAACTCGTTCCACACTCTCTGTAGCATATCAGGCGTAACAGTTTGGATAGCTGCTGTTATTTCTCGTTTCAAATCATCAATGGTGGCTGGGAGAGGTGGCCGAAACACCATATCCTTAACATACCCCCATAAGAAAAAATCGCAAGGGGTAAGATCAGGGCTTCTTGGAGGCCAGTGATGAAGTGCTGTGTCACGGGCTGCCTGGCGGCCGATCCATCGCCTCGGGTAGTTGACGTTCAGGTTTCATAACTAACCTTTTTCGTAGGACTCTCCATACAGTTGATTGTGGAATTTGCAGCTCTCTGCTA
The DNA here is from genome assembly GCF_023898315.1 of Schistocerca nitens. Taxonomy (NCBI): domain Eukaryota; kingdom Metazoa; phylum Arthropoda; class Insecta; order Orthoptera; family Acrididae; genus Schistocerca; species Schistocerca nitens. The sequence continues at coordinate 187,907,086 of NC_064622.1, forward strand.
GCTCTGTGAGTCGATTTTCCTGGGCTGCGAACAAATGCTTGCTGGATGCGTGCTACATTTTGATCACTCGTTCTCGGCCGTCCAGAACTTTTCCCCTTGCACAAACACCCATTCTCTGTAAACTGTTTATACCAACGTTTAATACACCACCTATCAGGAGGTTTAACACAATAATTCGTTCGAAATGCACGCTGAACAACTGTCGTCGATTCACTTCTGCTGTACTCAATAACACAAAAAGCATTCTGTTGAGCGGTCGCCATCTTAGCATCAACTGACGCTGACGCCTAGTGAACAGTGCCTCAAGCGAACAAATGTACAACTAAATGAAACTTTATAGCTCCCTTAATTCGCCGACAGATAGTGCGTAGCTCTGCCTTTTGTCGTTTCAGAGTTTTAAATTCCTAAAGTTGTGGTATTCTTTTTGAATCACCCTGTATTTTAATTACATGATATATTGCACTACCTGGGTCTACGCAACTCGCTTTAATAATTTTTGCCTCAAATTTCGTCAGCACACACCAGTATTGTAAATCCACAAGAAGCCTCTGTGTAATCAAAAAGCCAGTGAAATTTCAACCGCTCGCACCCCACCGGGTTCAGCAAACGATTACCTGACAGCCAGTGTCAGTATCACTGGCCCTGCTCTAACTGGTCCAGTTCTTAGAAGTTACCTCCCTAGGGAGCTCCGGGGGGTTGGACCCTCCCCCTTGCTTCCGTGGGGCCTCATAGGTCCACCCAAGAGTCAGTCAGATTCACACAGCACAACAAATACAGGGCATGCAAGTAACTACAGAGCCAGAGGGGAATTAAGACAGGCGTTAGCGGCTCAGTCCACGCAGTCACTGATATCATCCATATTACGGGTACCAGACACGCATCAACCGTTATAAACAAGATACAGATTTCGATAAAGGGAATGAGAAGTAATGATATGTGAGGCAAGCCAGTCCACCACTTGACTGACGCCTTTCACTAGCCCTACGAGGTGATCGCCAATAATCCCCGCCCACACAATGTGGCTGAATTGTTTCGCTGCCACCATGTAATGGGGATTCTTACCCCACAGGTGAGTGTCGTGAAGTTTGATGATACTCATAAAAGATAGCCTCACCTGTGAATAGGATTAATGGTAGAAGTCCCAACGTCGTGTTGGCCTGCGGAATGAACCACCGACATAACTGCCACTGTGCAGGCATGTCCGTAGGTAATAAGGCCTGCGTGCGTTCAAGTAATATGGGCAGTAGCAGCTGTCGTGGCAAATGTTCTACACGTTCGACTGTCTTACCCCATGCTGTTGGGCAACCTGTCTGTTGCTCGTACTGGGATCACCTACTTCAAGTGGATGTACCCTCACTGGAATACAATTCAGGGAGTAAATCTGTATGATTTTTTCTTTAGTGGCGGACCACTGCCATGTAGAACTTTTTGAAAGGAATTTCGCCATTTGATTCTCAGCTACTATTCATTTATTTAGCACAGTTATGATTTCGGCTTTATAGTCATTCTGAAGTTGAAGCGGAAATGTTTCAAAGTTGCCGACATGCTTAAATGATATATCATCGTCGAGATTACACATATCTGCTTATAGACTGAAACGACAAAGAAACTGGTGTAGTCATGCGTATTCAAATACAGATATATGTAAACAGGCAAAATACGGCGCTGAGGTCGGCAACGCCTATATAAGGCAACGAGTGTCTGGCGCAATTGTTAGATCGGTTACTGCTGCTACGATGGCAGGTTAACAAGATTAAATTGAGTTTGAACTTGGTGCTATAGTCGGCGCACGAGCGATGGGATACAGCATCTCCGAGGTAGCGATGAAGTGGGGATTTTCCAGTAGACAATTTCACGAGTCTATCGTGAACATGAGGAACCCGGTAAAACATCAGTTCTCTGACATAGCTTCGGCCGTAAAAAGATCCTGCAAGAACGGGCAAACAACGAATGAAGAGAGTCTTTCAACGTGACAGAAGTGCAACCCTTCCGCAAATTGCTGCATATTTCAACGCTGAGCCACCAACAAGTGTCAGCGAGCGAACCATGCAACAAAACATCATCGATATGGGTTTTTGGAGCCGAAGGCTGACTCGTGTACCCTTGATGACTGCACGACACAAAGCTTTACGCCTCGCCTGGGCCTGTCAGCACCGACATTGGACTGTTGATGACAGCAAATATATTGCCTGGTCGGTCGAGTCTCATTTCAGATTGTGTCGAGCGGATGGACGTGTACAGGTATGGAGTCAACCTCATGAATCCATGGATCCTGCATGTCAGCAGGTTGATGTAGGCTCTGTAATGGTGCGGGGCGTGTGCAGTTGGAGTCATATGGGATCCCTGGTACGTCTAGATATGCCTATGACGGGTGACACGGACGTAAGCATCGTGTCTGATCACATGCATCCATTTATGTCCATTGTGCATTCCAACTGATTTGGGCAATTCCAGCAGGACAACGCGATACCCCACACGTCCATATTTGCTACAGAGTGGCTCCAGGAACACTCTTCTTTGTTTAGACACTTCCACTGGCCAACAACCTCTCCAGACGTGAACATTATTGAGCATATCTGAGACGCCTTACAACGTGCTGTTAATGGACAACCCTGCAGGATTCATAGAGTCTATTCCGTGAGCACTACTTCAGACATTAGTCGAATCCATGCCACGTCGTGTTGCGGCGCTTCTGCGTGCTCGGGGGATCCGCATGATATTAGGCAGGTGTACCAGCTTGTTTGGCTCTTCAATGTATAAACCAGTCATCCTATTAAAGGACACTGATTTATAATACCTGATATATGTCTAATCTCGACCCGCCAGGTTAGCTGAGAGCGCTAACGCGCTGATTCCTGGACTCGGGTAGGCGGGTTGGCCCCGGATCGAATCCAACCGGCGGATTGACGACGATAGCAGGTGTGCCGTCTAGCCTGGATGTGACTTTTAGGCGGTTTTCCACATCCCACTAGGTGAATATCGGGCTGGTCCCCAAGTTCCGCCTCAGTTACACGGCTCGCAGTCATCTGAACACATTCACACTATTTCACGGTTTCCACTAGACCCAGAGAGTTGGGGTACGCTAATTCTGTCCTGGGGGGTACAGGGTGGCGGCAGGAAGGGCATCTGGCCACCCCTTAAGATTAACATGCCAAATCCGATTAACCATGGAAGACCCTGCGTAACCGCGGGACAAGGCGCAAGCGATAGATTAGATAGAATATATGTCTAATCTCGACCCTGACGTGTCATTTAGGCACGTCAGACTTTTGTGACATTTCAGCTTGCACTTGATTGTGGCTATGACGCCCAAATCACGATTTTGTGAAACAAATGAAAAGTAAGTTACAGTTAAATGGCGCTTTAAGAAATGTATCCGTACTATCTTTCTTGCTTCTTATCGTGACAGATATCGTTTCCGCAGGTTTAGCAAATTCATCCTGTATAGTTTTCCTTTCCATCAAAACGTGCCACCTTGTGATCTGAAGTTTTGGTGTTGTTATCTCCGCCAGAACAACAGAATGCGTACTAGCAGAGGCGCAGTTTTTGCTTCTGGTCGAGCGGAGACAATGGAGTGTAACAAACGGCGCGGCACCTTCCCGGTGTCGCTGCCAGCAGCGGGTGGGTCGGTTCCGAGCGACTGCGGCGCGCGTCCAGACACGCAACCCGCCGCCCCCGGACGCATAACTCGGCAGCGCCCGCACGCACGCACACACCGGCGCCCATATGCACCAGAATTAAGCGTCGCCCTCTTCCGCCGGGCGCGGAGTAAACCTGCCGCGGCCAGACTGGTCGCCGGCGCATATGGGCGGCGCTGCTACACCTCGTGTAATGGGGGCCACGCTTCCGGGAGGCGCCACTACTTCACTTTAATTGCACCTGCTGTCCGCGGGGGGCCGCTAACGGCGCGTGACGCCGCCGCCGCCGCCACCGCCGCCCCCTGGGGCGGCACCCCGCCTCGTCCGCGACACTCTCGCCCAACTCACCGCTGGCGGTCCTCTGCCACGGCTGGCTTCGCGCCGCGCCTGTACGACTTTCGCACTAATGTTACTGCGGCAGAGCACGTTAGCTCTAAATCCTTCAAATCTCGTCGACAGCGAAGTTCTCCACCAAAAATAAAGCCGTTGACATAGGGTCAGTCACACTTTGCCCTGCTAATGCTTTCGATATTCAGTTGAAGGAGTCTGATAGTTGGTCCAATGTTTCTTATTAATGAGCTCTGAAAAGAACTAATCATAGCATGTAAGCTTTCACGGCCGGCGTCTTCATTAATTAAAACTTCCGGGCTGAATTGCAGTGGTCCATATTTAAAACTTCTTCTCCTTCCTGACGTTTCGTTGCCGGCTGCGAGCAACATCTGAGGTGAGTCGGCGACTGGCTGCTAGGCGCTGGTGGTCCCACTTTTATAGAGCGCTTAGATGGCGCCACCACTCGTCACGTGCTTTCGACTTTAAAACTATCACTGGCTAGTGCCATTTCTCTCGATTACAGGTAATCGATTGTCACGTCGTTGGTACAAAGTCGAACGCCATATCTTGTCTAGCTTTAATTCTTCTTCTTTTCTGTTGGGACCAAACGGGAGCGGCCCGTGAGCAAAGAAACAAACCGGAAAGGACAGACATGGACAACGACGGATGACCGAGCAAGAGCTTTCGAACAACAACACGCAAGAATCAACGGGTCACAAGCGACAACCTCACGAATCCACAACGTCCTCTCGTACACGGAAACAAAGTAAAGTAAACACGGTGTCTGTAGGCGAGATGTCGATAGACTCACTCGAATATCAGACTGCTTCGCTGAGCTTTTTTTTTTCTTTATTGTGATTTTATCACCTTACACAAGGCGGGCTGTCAGCAGCTGAGTACGCCGCTCTTCAGCCTTGAGATTGACAATAAGTAATAAATAGAGGAGACACAGAGAATACAAACAAAATGGCGAGCAAAACAATGTAGACACCAAAAAAAAAAGCACGGAGCCGTTCTCGCCTGACGAGAGAACATCACTGACACCAGTTGACGCGGCGCACAAAACAGGGATGATGGCGATGGTACACGTGAACAGTGGCGGCGTTTCGGCGAACAACACTACACACAAACGAAGGCACACACACGAAATACTGACGGCGATGATCTCCGGCGCGCGAATCTTCACTGAGCGTGTACGAGTCCGGGGACCTGCCAAGAGAGGAGGTGGAGGAGGAGGAAGGGGAAATGGGAGAGGGGAGAGCAGAGATGCCATGGGCAAAGGAGAGAGGGGGAGGGAGGAAGGGGGAGGGGAAGCCCGGGGGAGAGGGTAGGAGGGAGGGGGGAAAGGAAAGAGAAGGGAAGGGAAAGGAGGGAGGGTGCCTAAAGGAAAGGACACAGGAGGTGGGGGGGAGGATCAAAGTTGATAGGAGGGGTAGATGCAGGGGAGGAGGACATCATCAGGGAGGGGGAGCTGGCGGAAGCCACCTTGGGAGAGGGTAAGGAGGGTTGAGAGATGGAGACCGGGTGGAACGTGGGAATACAGGCGCGGCAGCGGGCGGGGGTGGGAGAGGATCGGGGAGACGAGCGGGTGAGGAGGGTCGAGTTTACGGGAGGTGTACAGGATCCGTATCCTTTCAAGGAAAAGGAGGAGGTGGGGGAAGGGGATGAGATCATACAGGATCCGTGTGGGGGAGGGGAGACGGATGCGATAGACGAGGCGGAGAGCATGGCGTTCAAGGATTTGGAGGGATTTATAAAAGGGAGGGCGGAGATCCAAGCCGGATGGGCATAACAAAGGATAGGGCGGATGAGGGATTTATAGGTGTGGTGGATGGTGGAGGGGTCCAGACCCCACGAACGGCCGGAGAGGAGCTTGAGGAGACTGAGTCGGGAGCGTGCCTTGGCTTGGATTGTCCGGAGGTGGGGAGTCCAGGAGAGGCGACGGTCGAGGGTGACACCAAGGTACTTAAGGGTGGGAGTGAGGGTGATAGGACGGCCATAGATGGTGATGTAGAAATCAAGGAGGCGGAAGGAAGGGGTGGTTTTGCCTACAATGATCGCCTGGGTTTTGGAGGGATTGACCTTGAGCAACCACTGGTTGCACCAAGCGGTGAACCGGTCAAGATGGGATTGGAGAAGGTATGGGGAGCGCTGCAGGGTGGGGGCAAGGGCAAGGAAGGCGGTGTCATCGGCAAACTGGAGAAGGTGGACGGGGGCTGACGGCGGTGGCATGTCCGCCGTGTACAAAAGGTACAGAAGGGGGGAGAGGACGGAGCCTTGGGGCACACCGGCAGAGGGGAAAAAGGTGTAGGAATCTGTGTTATGGATGGTGATATAGGAAGGACGGCGGGAGAGAAAGGAGCCGATCAGACGGACGTAGTTAATGGGAAGGGCGAAGGTTTGGAGCTTGAAGAGGAGACCGGAATGCCATACGCGGTCCTATGCACGTTCGAGGTCCAGGGAGAGGAAGATTGCGGAGCGACGGGAATTAAGCTGTTCTTCGCTGAGCGAGAGGCAGGCGCTTAAATACATGATAGGGTACGTCGCTATTGGCCGCTGGGACCATGTGCTCCACAGTGGAACCCTCACATTATAGGTGGGCCAGGAGCGCGCGCAGCAACCGCTTACGGCGCGACGGCTGCAGAGACCTCTAGTGGTAATGAAGGTCCATGCTCTCTGGCGCGGATTAGAAACCCGCGACGCTCGGTACCAGACCAACAGTGAAGTACGAAGGGGCTGATGTTGCAATATGACGTGTTTTTTTTCGTGGAAAGGGTGACATGCCGTTTTATGGTTTAGAAAACTCTAAATGTGCAAGACATGAACAGTATTTTACAGCGCTGTGCACTGCCCACTGACACATGGGTACTTACTGGATTTAAGGAAAACGTAGAAGGGAGGACCCACCAATATAACTTCCTGTTCACACAACCTGTTTACTTAACGATATATAACCATAAATTTTGGTTTTTTTATGAAATCTTAAGATGAATAAGCTTTTGCAAAAGAGATCAAACAGCAATGAAATCTAGTAACCCACACAACGGTTCATGCCCTACAGCCGAACAAACAAATGGTAAGGTACCCCTGGTGGCTGGCTGTATACGATAACACCACCCCTGTCTCCGAGGCTGCGATCCCGCCCCCGCCTGTCATCATTTCTCAGCGCGAGGCGTCCTTGGAACCGGGCAGCCTTGCACTAAATGGTCACGTACGCAGCATCTAAAACAGGCCCCTGATTTCACTGACCCGCGCGCGTACCTTTCATGCTACCCTCTGGATCGGAGTTAAATAAGTTTTGATGTCCCCACGTTAACTCATTGTCCTGGTTGTCGGCAAAGGACAATTTCATAACAGAGTTAACAAGATTCTCTAATTCATGATGAGTGACCGGACGAGGAAAGAGTGCTATCCGAGACCTGTCTTCAGGCCGAACATCTTCCAAGATATTAACAGCTAACTTCGCCTCGGGAACATCCACACGTAGTGCGATACTGCCTGACGAACCCGCTCTACATATTCAAACAACGATTCGTGGGAGCCATGCACGCGCCAATAATATTTGCTCTCTAGCTCTTTGCGCATACGGTCTGATATCTTACCCTCCACGACCGATTGCCTCAGTTGTCAGATCGTCTTACACAGAGGTTAGAAGATTGTTTAAGCTACCGCGTGCTAACGGGCATAGTGTAATACGTACTGCGTGATGGGAGATTCTTAATGTGTCACCATGCGACTCAAACGTAACTAGCAGCCACAATACCTGTTGCATATTTTCTGAGGTTCCAACTGAAAATTCCCGAATACTATTTAAGAGATACATCATCAGATTAGGGAGGTGGGCAAAATATTCCCCAGACCGATCACTTGGACCTCGGGCGACAGATCAACTTTCGGCTGTTGGATTGTGAGAAACACATTCTATTTTAAATGTATCAGCCCCACTTTCTAATTCTAAAGCTGCAGTTTGGATTTGAAAATCAAACAAAAGGTAATTTAACAGAATGACACGTGCTAACTGATCAGGGTTCGGTTCTAGAAATTTAAGATATTTTACTCTATTGCCAGGAGAACTAAATGTGCATGAATGTGCTTCACCTGCCTTACGGTTTTTTGGATAAAGGAGAGATTTTTTTGTAAATGATTTGATCCTGCCTTGATAGTCTGTGCCGGCCGGTGTGGCCGAGTGGTTCCAGGCGCTTCAGTCTGGAACCGCGCGACCGCTACGGTCGCGGGTTCGAATCCTGCCTCGGGCATGGATGTGTGTGATGTCCTTAGGTTAGTTAGGTTCAAGTAGTTCTAAGTTCTAGGGGACTGATGACCTCAGATGTTAAATCCCATAGTACTCAGAGCCATTTGAACCATTTTTTTATTTTTTTCATTTTTTGATAGGCTGTAAATTTTGGCTCACCTCGCGAATCGTGCTGACAGAAACCGAGAGCGGTGTTGACAACGCTGCCCGTAGCCTGGCCGCCAGTCCCCCCCCCCCTCCCCCCACCGTATCGTGAACATTTTCTTGCCTAATGCTCAGTTCATACAGGAGCTGATCCCATTTTAGGTACGAAATACCAGGACACTGACGTGGATCCACGGTGCGGCTGTGGACAAAAGAGAATAATTAGACAATGTTAGAATTCAGTACAAAATTTTAAACTGAAGCAGACTGAAATGAAACTCGTGACAGCCCCCCCCCCCCCCCCCCCCCCCCACACACACACACACGCTAACGGGTTGAAAACCACGCTCTGCTACCATGGACACGTGGATACTTCCTGGCTTTAAGGAAACCGTGGAAGGGAGGAACCACCAATATAACTTTCTTTTCACACATCCTGTTTATTTAACAATATAAACCACAATTTTTTTTTACAAAATGAACAAGTCTACAAAATTCTGTTGACCTGAAATCTTAAGATGAATAAACGTTTGCAAAAGAAATCACACAGCCAACAAGGCGACAATGATTACAAGATGCCGGACCTTCAGCCCGCCCGTTATCGGGTGAAACAGCGGTGATTACTACCGCGCTGGACACAGTCTGTCTTATTAAATACCCTTCTGCAACACATGACAACTATTACATATAAGCACCACTGATGACAAGAGTGATTCAATTACTCAAAACAGATGACGTAACTTTTAATTTGAAAGCTGTATGTCGAAAGGTTCGGGGTTACAATGCCCACCTGTGCTTAAATGTTAAACAGATTCGAAAACAATAAGAAAATGATAAGGCTTACTTCAAAACAACCAACCTCTTAATTTCAATCGGCAATCAAGGTGGGACTGGATCCTAACCCGTCCTTTTCGACAGTCTTATTTTGCCTACAGCCCTGGTGACAATTGGCTGTTAATACACACATCAAAGTTTTGCAGCACCTCGATTCCAAAAGTTTCGGAACCTGTACATAAAATTGGAATAAAGATCAACATATGTATCATTTCCGCCCTTTTTATTGTTCATGAAAATCACACATTGCATGTTGTACCACCATACAGCGAGACCTTCAGAATGGTGTTACAGATTGCTGTACACACCGGTACCTCTAATACCTAGTAGCACGTCCTCTTGCATTGTTGTATGCCTATATTCGTCGTGGCGTTCTATCCACAAATTCATCAAGGCACTGTCGGTCCAGATTGTCCTACTCTTCAAAGACGATTCAGCGTAGATCCCTCAGAGTGGTTTGTGAGTCATGTCGCCCATAAACAGCCATTTTCAATCTACCCAAGGCATGTTCGATAGGGTTCATGTCTGGAGAACATGCTGGCCATTCTAGTCGAGAGATGTCATTATTCTGAAGGAAGTTATTCACAAGATGCGCACGATGGGGGGCGCGAATTGTCGTCCATGAAGTCGAATGCCTCGCCAATATGCTGCCCATATGGTTGCACTATCGGTCGGAGGATGGCATTCACGTATCGTGCAGCCGTTACGGCGCTTTCCATGACCACCGGCGGCGTATGTCGGCCCCACATAATGCCAGCCCAAAACAGCAGGAAACCTCCACCTTGCTGCACTCGCTGGACGGTGTGTCTAAGGCGTTCAGCCTGACCGGGTTGCCTCCAAACACTTCTCCGACGGTTGTCTGGTTGAAGGCATATGCGACACTCATCGGTGGAGAGAACGTGATGTCAATCCTGAGCAGTCCATTTGGCATATTGTTGGGCCCATCTGCACCGTGCTGCATGGTGTCATGTTTGCATAGATGGACCTCGCCATGGACGTTGGGAGTGAAGTTCCGGATCACGCAGCCTATTGCGCACAGTCTGAGTCGAACCACGACGTCATGTGGCTGCACGAAAAGCATTATTCGACATGGTGGCGTTGCTGTCAGGGTTCCTCCGAGCCATAATCCGTAGGTAGCGGTCGTCCACTGCAGTAGTAGCCTTTGGGCGGCCTGAGTGAGGCATGTCATCGACAGTTCCTGTCTGTTTGTATCTCCTCCATGTCCGAACAACATCGCTTTGGTTCACTCTGAGACGCCTGGACACTTTCCTTTTTAAGAGCCCTCCTGGCACAAAGAAACAACGCAGACGCGATCGAACCGCGGTATTGACCGTCTCGACATGGTTGACCTACAGACAACGCGAGCCGTGTACCTCCTTCCTGGTGGAATTACTGAAACTAATCAGCTGTCGGAGCCCCTTTGTCTAATACGCGCTGCTCATGCATGATTGTTTACATCTTTGGGCGGTTTTAATGACATCTATGAATAGTCAAAGGAACTGTGTCTGTGGTACAGTATCTACAGTCAACGTCTATCTTCAGCAGTTCTGGGAACGGTGTGATGAAAAATTTTTTTATGTGTGTTTTTTCAAAGTTAAACTGATTCTGAGTTATTAAGACCACTCTGAAGGAACGTCTTAAAACATTTCTCCTGAACACTTATTACAAGAGAACTCACTCGGCGGAATCACAAGCTCCAGCTAAAATACATCAGTAAAGACCCGGTCTCTCAAACACAGCAACGCACACCTTAGTACAACAGGTTGTTCAGATTATAACTAATGACTGAGAAATACAATTACAATCAAAGGATTGAACCGGTTAACATCTAAATCTAACCACAATGCTCCTATTTTGTTTAACGGCAACAATTGTTCCGGCTGTATTTACGACCAGGAACCGATTCATTAGACCATTAAGGATGGGTAAGAACCAGAAAGGAAAGGCAATATAATAGCGAGACAAATTTTTAAACGACAACTATTGTCTTAGTACAATACTACGGCCTATATTTACGACCAAAGAGCCGACCGAGTAAAATTCTGAGGAACGGGTACAAACCAGAAAATAATATGAGAGCAGGTAGACAATGACACAAATCACCACGAGGATTACAGAATGCTACTCCGCTTTATCAGGAAGCAGTTCCATGGATCCACGGTTCCTCACAGCGGTTACTGAGTTGTGCCGACGAAAGCCAGGTAGAAGAGGGCAACCAGGCCACGAGCGGTCGTCCGACACAAATGTTGTCGACCCACCGACGGGATGTCGGCCTGCTGAAGTACTCCGGTATGTTCGCTCTGCGCCGGCCCTCCTTGCGCAGTTCGTGGCTTCAGCCGCTCGGACCTCGTCACCACCTGTTGTCGCGACGCTACCACCAATCCCCAAACGTCGTGCCTCCTTCTCTCGGGCCACCGAACCCCGTATATATATCGGTAACCAAGACCTTCTAAGGACATAACCCACAGATACCAACTCTTCCTCATAGGTATTGGCAATGGTACCGCAAAAGGGATAATCGATACTACCCTTGAGCCAGTGGCACCAGACAGAACAGTCTACTAACTCAATGGCGTCACGGCTCACCTACAGTAGAGAAACAGAAAGGAGACGATGGTCGTTTGTATCAATATTTCAATGCACCATGTCCTAAAGCAGCAATGGTTTGTGGATAGTAAAATTTATGAACTGAATTAGCCTGCGTAGAGTCTCAACCTGAACCTAAGAAACATCTTTGGGTTAGAATCAGAACGTTGAGTTTCCTCTAGATCAGGGCTTCACAACATACGTGCTCGCGGAGCAAGCTGTGAGCAGCAAGGCGCGAGCACGGAGCAGCGCGAGCACGCTACCCCCACTACCGGACCAGAGCGGAGAGTGGGGAGAGTCACGTGGGGCAAACAACAGCTGCCGCCAGTCAATGTAAATCCGCGGCCACCTGCAGGAATATCACTCACGAATTATTACTGCGACAAATGAAACAAATAAAGGAGAATGTACAGGTGCCACATAATTTTATTAGCTTAGTGTATGCCTCTACCATCTGTAGACATTGAAACTAAAGAATTCCACGACAATCCTATATTTTCAACACTTTCTTCAACACTACTTAAAATATCACCTCCGGTTGTAGTGTTCTTCATGGCTACTACATCGAGGAGCTCCTCCTTCACCTGAAGATCTCTATTAGCACCTCTAATAAATATGGCAAGCTGCGCTGTTCCAGTGATATCAACACTTCCGTCCAGAGCTAGAGAATACGCCATAAAATCTTTACAGATATTTGCAAGCTGGCTCTGGACGTCGTCTGCCATGTCCTGTATGCGACGCATAATGGTCATGTTTGATAATGGCACAATCCGAAACTGTTCAACTTGAGATGGAAACAAATGTTCCGCTGCAACTACCAAACATTCTTTTATTAAATCGCCATCAGTTAAGGGGCGCAGGGATTTTGCTAAAAGCAAAGCAATTTTGTAACCCACTCAGAGCTGCCTCAGCTGATTTTTCTTCGTCGTCCAGATCTTCTTCGGATAGCTTCCTTTTAAGTTTAATAACTTCCTGTGCACGATCTGGTCAATCACATTTTCCACGTCCGTAGTCTTTCGCGTGGTACGACATATAATGTCGCTGCAAATTAAATTTCGTAAAAGAATTCAGCGTTTTGTGACATACTAAACATTTTGCAACACCATCTTTTTCAGTAAACAGATACAATTCCTCCCAATGGGGTTTGAACTGCGAAAACATGGTCGGGGTTACACAACGGCGACTTCACATGATTCTTAACCAGCGAAGTGACTTAAGAGCTGATCGTAGTACTTTAAACGTTACACAGTCGGCGCGAATTCAATAGGCACGCTGCGGCCCTATTCAAACGTGCGCGCGCATTTCCCCTCCCTCCCCTCCCTCCCTACTCAGCGACCTTGCAGCTGCTCGCGAGCACTTGCCTGAGCAGACGCGAGTACTCGCGCTCAAAACCGGCCAGTTGTTAAGCCCTGCTCTAGATCTCATCGTCTAACACCGTCATTATCTTCTCTGGATTTTTCTCTTGAGTAAGGACGGAATGCCATTCCTCCAAAGACATTCAGACACCTCACTGTAAGTGTCCAGAGTTCAAGCCGTCATAAGGCGAAATGTGTACACAAACTAAACGGAACTTCGTCAGAACAGGCTTCGAAAGGTCCATCGGTACTGACCGACGGCTGTGTCATCCTCAGCCGAGAGACGTCGCGGGTTGCGGGTACGGAGGGCTATGTGGTCAGCATACCGCTCTTCCGACCGTTGTCAGTTTTCGTGACTGGAGCTGCTACTTCACAGTTAAGTATCTCCTCAATTGGTCTCACAAGGGCTGAAGGCACCCCGTGTGCCAACAGCCTTCGGCAGACCAAAATGATCACCCATCCATGCCAGCAAAGACCGACAGCGCTTGACTTCGGTGATCTGATGGGAAGTGGTGTTACCACTACAGCAAGCCTGATCACCGAAAGGCGTACATTCACTATGTTAATGTCCATGAGCAATTGTCTAGATACTTTCGATGAGATAGAGTAGCTCACAAAGTAACCAATAACTCTCGGAAAGTATATATACAGATTGTTTCGGGAGGTAAATTACATTTATTGGTTCAAATGGTTCAAATGGCTCTGAGCACTATGGGACTTAACATCTATGGTCATCAGTCCCCTAGAACTTAGAACTACTTAAACCTAACTAACCTAAGGACATCACACAACACCCAGCCATCACGAGGCAGAAAAAATCCCTGACCCCGCCGGGAATCGAACCCAGTAACCCGGGCGTGGGAAGCGAGAACGCTACCGCATGACCACGAGATGCGGGCTTACATTTATTAGGAGGTGGTAGTGTGGAATAATTTTAATAAAGAATTCCATATAACACGTGTCCAATTTTTATTGGTTACGTAGGTACGGCTGTTGAAATATAGTCATAGAAAGTGTTTACAAAAGACAAAACGATGTCTCTCCTGTTGGGTCAGCGGCCGATTTTCCTGCCCAGTCGGGACAAGTACAAAGGGTGGGTATCCTAGTCGTTTTGCACTCCAATGTTAGGTGGGTCATGGAACCCCTCAGGGAGGGTGCATTTGGTGTGTTTGCCGGGAGGTCTCATCCGTGATGTGGAGGAGGCCCTGCCGGCGGCTATCGAGCGCACTGGGTGCAACCGGCTGCATGTTGTGGCACATGTCGGCGCGAATGACGCCTGCCGCCTGCCGCTTGGGTTCTGAGGCCATCCTCGGCTACTTTCGGCGGCTGGCTGATTTGGTGAAGGGAGCTAGCAACGTACGCGGGGTGCAGGCTAAGCTGTTTATTTGTAGCATCGTACCCATGGTTGACCGCGATCCTCTGGTTTGGAGCAAAGTGGAAGGTCTAAACCAGAGGCTCAGAAGGCTCTTCGACGGTATCGGATGCGAACTTCTCGACCTCCAATATCGGGTGCAGAATTGTTGAGTTCCCCTTATTAGGTCATGCTTGCACTACACGCAGGAAGAGGCTACTAGGGTAGCGGAGTACGTGTGGCGTGCACATGGGGCTATTTTAGGTTACAGGACCCCTCCCTTCGGAGCAAACACGATTTGACTGCTGAATCAAGCACAGTGACCTCTGAGAATCTTGGTCCTCTCAGATCAGAGATAAAGATTAATATGATTTTAGAAAACTGCAGGAGCATTCAAGGAAAGGTCCCCGAATCAGTATCGCCTATTGAAGGTTATAACGCACAGACAGTATTGGGAACAGAATGCTGGTTGAAGCCAGACGTCAATGACAACGAAATCCTAACTTCAGACTGGAATGTTTACCGTAAGGACAGGTTAGTCGCCAATGGTGGCGTCTTGTTTATCGCAGTAAAAAATTCGATGAAAGCTAGCGAGGTTATCACGGATTCCGAATGTGAATTAATCTGGGTGAAACTGAGTATCATAGAACGGTCAAAAATGGTGATCGGATGCTTTTATAGGCCACCTGGGTCAGGATATGTAGTTGTAGAGCGCTTCAAACAGAGCTTGCAAAATATCATTAGTAATTTTCCTGATCATGACTTTGTAATAGAGGATGACTTCAACTTGCCAGGTACAGATTGGGAGTGTTACACCATCAAAACTGGTGCCAGAGACAGACAATCGTGTGGCATTGTTCTGAATATCTTGTCCGAAAATAACCTTGAGCGGGTAGTTAGAGAACCAACTCGTGAGGGTAGCGTCTGAGACCTCCTGGCAACAAACAGACGTGAACTTATCGAATCAGTTAACGTAGAGGAAGGTATCAGTGATTATAAGGCTGTGCAACATCTATGACGACGGGTCCTACAAAGAAAGTTAAGAAAGGTAGGAAGATATATTCGCTCACCAAGTGTGACAGGATATAAATTTCAGACCGAGCGAGGTGGCGCTGTGGTTAGCACACTGGACTCGCATTCGGGAGGACGACAGTTCAATCCCGCGTCCGGCCATCCTGATTTAGGTTTTCCATAATTTCCCCAAATCGCTCCATGCAAGTGCCGGGATGGTTCCTTTGAAAGGGCACGGCCGACTTCCTTACCCCGCCTTCCCTAATCCAATGAGACCGACGACCCTGCTGTTTGGTCTCCTCCCCAAACAGCCCAACCCAACAAATTTCAGAAGATTTCAGCAGTCAGCATCAAATATTCGGTGATGAGGACGAAGATGTGCAGAGAAAATGGAAAAAAATCAAAGGCATCTTTCAGTATGTCATTGACAAGTATATTACGAGTAGGGTTTAAAGGGATGGGAAAGATCCACCATGGCTTAATAGCCGTGTTGGAAAAGCGCTACGTAAACAAAGAGTACTTCATCTCAGATCCTAGCTGACAAACAAAAGCTGAACGAAGCGAAAATGAGCATAAGGAGAGCAATGAGGGAAGCGTTCAATGATTTCGAAAGTAAGACGTTGTCAAGCGACCTGAGTAAAAACCCTAAGAGATTTTGATCGTCTGTAAAATCAGTAAGTAGGTCAAAACCATCTATTCATTCTCTCAGCGACCACACCGGCACCGAAACGGAAGATAACAGAGAGAATGCCGAAATACTGAATTCGGACTTCCGAAGTTGTTTCATCGCGGAAGATCGTAACACTTCCCCTTCTTTCAATCGTCGTACGAACATCGAAATGGCAGGTACTGAGATAACCGATAGCGGAATTCAAAAGCAGCTACAATCGCTCAGTAGTCGAAAGGCTTCAGGACCAGATGAGATACCTATAAGATTCTATAACGATTATGCGAAAGAACTTGCTCCTCTTCTAGCAGCTATTTATCGTAGATCGGTTCAGCAACTAAAGGTAGTTAACGACTGGAAAAAAGCGCAAGTCATTCCAGTTTTTAAGAAAGGCCGTAAGACAGATCAACACAATTATAGACCTATATTGTTGACGTCAATCTGTTGTAGAATTGTGGAACATGTTTCATGCTTAAGAATTATGATGTTCTTGGAAAATGAACAACTCCTATATAAAAATCAGCATGGATTCCGCAAACAGACATCCTGCGAAACACAGCTCGCTCTGTTCCTCCATGAGATCCACAGCACAGTGGACATCGGCGCTCAGGTTGATGCCGTGTTCCTTGATTTCAGTAAGGCATTTGACACCGTCCCGCATTGCCGTTTCATGACAAAAATACGAGCTTACGGAATAGCGGAGCAGACTGCGATTGTATTCAAGACTTTCTTGCAGACAGAACTCAGCACGTCGCTCTTAACGGAACGAAAGCGACAGATGTAAAGGTAATATCCGTAGTACCATAGGGGAGTGTGATATGACTGTTGCTCTTCACAATATGTATATAAATGGATTAGTAGAAAGCGTCGGATGCTCTGTAAGGTTATTCGCAGATGGTGCAGTTGCTTATACCAAAGTAGCAACGCCAGGAGATAGTAAGAATTTGCAGAATGACCTGCAGAGAATTGACAAATGGTGCAAACTCTGGCAGTTGTCCCTGAACGTAAGTAAATGTAACATATTGCGCATACATAGGAAAAGAAATCCACTACTGTACAGCTACAGTATAGATGACAAACAGGTAGAGACAGCGTCTATCGTAAAATATCTAGGCGTAACTATCCAGAGCGACCTCAAGAGGAATGACCATACAAAACAGATAGTGGGAAAAACAGATACAAGACTCAGATTCATCGGAAGAATCTTAAGGAAATGTAACTCATCCACGAAAGAAGTGGCTTATAAGGGGCTCGTTCGCCCGATTCTTGAGTATTGTTCATCTATCTGGGATCCCTATCAGATAAGACTGATAGAGGAGATAGAGAAGATTCAACGAAGAGCGGCGCGTTTCGTCACGGGATCGTTTAGCTGGGGAGAGAGCGTAACGGAGATGCTAAACAAACTCCACTGGCAGACGTTACAGGAGAGACGTTGTGCATCACGGAGAAATTTACTGTTGAAATTTCGAGACAGCACTTATCAGGAGGAGTCAGACAACATATTACTTCCACCCACATACATCTCGCTTATTGACCACGAGGAGAACATTCGAGAAATTAGAGCCAATACAGAGGCTTACCGACAATCATTCCTCCCAGTCACTATTCACGAGTGGAACAGGGTTGGAGGGATCAGATAGTGGTACCGAAAGTACCCTCCGCCATACACTATTAGGTGGCTTGCAGTGTATGATGTAAATGTAGATATTCAAACCTGATATTATTATTTCCGCCTCAGAGTACTATGCAATTTCGAATTGATAACATCGGTTGTATCTCTACTGAAGACGTTCTTGAGGGCAAAACTTGAAATTCTGGACCATCAATTCTTCTCTTGGCATTAATTTATTTTTCCTTCTTAAGACTTCGCCTCTAAACCATCCTCGCCAGCAAAACTCCAGAGGGATAAGATCAGGGTAGAGATCTAGATGGCCAAGAAAGACGATTATTTCTGCAGTTCCATCTTCTGGGGAATATTCGGTTTAGATGACGTCCACCTGACGGCTATAAAGTGCAGAGGTCCTTCATGCTGGAGAAACGCACCCAACCTTGAAGCGAAAGGAACCTTTGTTCTCTCGTTATTTGTTACGCAATTTGTAAATAAGTTGAGTGTGCTTAAATGATACAATAGGACCGGTAATCTCAACGGACAAAAAATTAGTCACCCCAGTGCGCACACGCTAATGAATCGTTAAGCCTTCACAGAGTCCCGTGCTCAACCAAGCTTGCACTGCTGCTACGTGAGCATCAATCAATAGCGAACAGCGAAATATTTATGTTTCAAGTGGACACTACATATAAATATAGGGAAATGTAAGGACGTGACAGAGTGGCAAAAAGGGGGCAATCTTGTTGGGGGGTATCACTGACTACACAGAGTGTGAAGTTGCTGGAATTGTTGATGTTTCGCGGCAGGCTCTTGAACGTGTCTGCAAACAGTGGTATAAGACACGTGGCTACGAAACACGAAGTCAGAATTATGGTCGAAAAATGATCCTGATTGAGAGGGATCAGAGGAGCGTTTCACGGCTTAAGAATCAAAATCGCTTCCAAGGCCGACAGGAACTGCTGCAGGCAGTGAATGAAGGTTCATCCCTACCTGTTAGCCGGTCGATGTGGCCGAGCGGTTCTAGGCGCTTCAATCTGGAACCGCGCAACCGCTTCGGTCGTAGGTTCGAATCCTGCCTCGGGCATGGATGAGTGTGATGTCCTTAGGTTGGTCAGGTTTAAGTAGTTCTAAGTTTTAGGGGACTGATGAACTCAGAAATTAAATCCCATAGTGCTCAGAGCCATTTGAACCAAACCGATAGAGTAGAAGGCTTCCTGATCTGCCCATCAACTTTCTTACAGGTACTAAGCGCGAGCTGAAATTTTTCTTATTGGTGTCAATTGAAATTGTGTTTGAGAAATCGGGCGATAGAGCGCAGTGTTAACACACTGAACTCGTGTTCTGGAGGAAATTAAGTTTTTAATTTATTTATTGGGACGCGTCCATACGTTCATCTCAGCAGTGGAATGTCAATTATGACGATAGGAACGTAAGGACAACACAACACCCAGTCCCCATGCGGAGAAAATCTCCGAACCCACTGGGAATCGAACCCGCGCTCCTTCGGTTAGCAATCCGGTGCGCTGACCGTGCAGTTACCGAGGTGGACGGGAACGGTAGTTCAGATCTCCGAAAGGCCAACTAGATACAAGTTTTCCGTCATTTCCCCACAACACATAAGGGAAATGCTGGAATGGCTCCTTCCAAATGGCACGGACGCCTTACTCCTCTAGTCCTCCCCAATCTGAGCTTGTAATCTATCTGTGACAAATTCGTCGTCGACGGGCTGTTGAAACCCTAGGACTCCTTCCTTCTTAAGCTTCTGTAAAGTTTGGAAGGTAGGAGACGAGGTACTGACAGAAGTAAAGCTGTGAGGACGGGGCGTGAGTCGCACTTGGGTAGCTCAGTTGGTAGAGCACTTGCCCGAGAAAGGCAAAGGTCCCGAGTTCGAGTCTCGGTCCGGCACGCAGTTTTAATCTGTCAGGAAGAAGTTTCATATCAGCGCACACTCCGCTGCAGAGTGAAAATCTCATTCTGGAAACATCCCCCAGGCTGTGGCTAAGCCATGTCTCCGCAATATCCTTTCTTTCACGAGTGCTAGTTCTACAGGGTTCGCAGAACAGCTTCTGTAAAGTTTGGAAGGTAGGAGACGAGGTACTGGCAGAAGTAAAGCTGTGAGGATGGGGCGTGAGTCGTGCTTGGCTAGCTCAGTTGGTAGAGCACTTGCCCTCGTAAGGCAAAGGTCCCGAGTTCGAGTCTCGGTTTGACACACAGTTTTAATCTGCCAGGAAGTTTTCTTCCTTCTTATGAAACAGAGAATCCTACGGTAAAATCTCTTACAAATCAGACACTTTCTGAACTCCCGTTTTGTTGTTGGGTGTCGGCCGTTGTGGACGAGCGGTTCTAGGCGCTTCAGTCGGGAACCACGCGGCTGCAACGGTCGCAGATTCGAATCCTGCCTCATGCATGGATGTGTGTGATGTCCTTAGGTTACTTAGGTTTAGATCTACATCTACGTGATTACTCTGCAATTCACATTTAAGTGCTTGGCAGAGGGTTCATCGAACCACAATCATGCTGTCTCCCTACCATTCCACTCCCGAACAGCTCGCGGGAAAAACGAACACCTAAACCTTTCTGTTCGAGCTCTGATTTCTCTTATTTTATTTTGATGATCATTCCTACCTATGTAGGTTGGGCTCAACGAAATATTTTCGCATTCGGAAGAGAAAGTTGGTGACTGAAGTTTCGTAAACAGATCTCGACGCGACGAAAAACGTCTTTGCTTTAATGACTTCCATCCCAACTCGCGTATCATATCTGCCACACTCTCTCCCCTATTACGTGATAATACAAAACGAGCTGCCCTTTTTTGCACCCTTTCGATGTCCTCCGTTCTAAGTGTAGGGGACTGATGACGTCAGGTGCTATGTTCCATAGTGCCTAGAGCCATTTGAACCATTTTTTTGCTGTTGGGAGTACCAGCTAAGCTGTGTGCATAATAGCGACTACCAACTTGTGCCCAATGTCGCCTGTCTGTGATATTAGAAACAGTCGTACAGTATGTAATGTGTTCAATTTATGGATTATTTTATTCCATTTTAGTCAATTTTCTTGTGTAGATAGGGCTTCTACAATATCGAATGGTTAGAAGAAACGGCAAACACAACCCTCATCAGGCTGATATCGTACTGTGCAGTGTAGAAATGGCAACGCTGAAAGCTGAGAAGATGTTTAGAGCATCAAAGTCAAAGAGTAAGGAAGTGAAAAAATGACGAACCAGAGGGGAAACGGTGCAGAGAGTAGAATCAGAAGGAAAGCTTATAAACTGCTGCATCGATATACAAAAGAATGTATTCGGCATTACTCGAAACGATAAATCGCGTGGCAGTCCAAATAATTGTAAGGAAAAATCTCCCCGTCCGTTTCCTAAAGCAAACGACAGCACTGACCGAAAGTAGTTGGTTTTAGCTTTGAAGAGTAATGAAACATTGTCCGTCATAGCTTCTATTTCTGCAGAGCTTGGAGATAAGGATTTACGTAACAGAAGATATTTATCTTTTCACTCATGTTAACTGAAATTGAAAAAAACCTACTATCCGACAAAATTATTTTTCAATTTTCGAACTACGTATCTGTTAAACTTCATGTCGGATTCACAACAATAAACAGAGTGAAACCGTGATTTCGTAATTGATATTTCTCCTGAACTTCCAAAGGTTACAACAGATGCTCCTACTTCGCCTCGAGAGACCACCGTATAGCGTGCCGCTACGTGTGAGGAGTGTGGGAGTTGTGCCGATTGATGGTGGGGCTTATCAACGAGACTGCTTCTTCCAGTGTGGCACCAATGTGGATTTTCTTTCCTGACTTTAAACTGCACCAAAAAGCGAAGTGCAACGCCGTGGCTTGGCTACTGGGACACACTGCCAACTCCATTTTTGAGTTACAACTCAGTGACGCCGCACAGTACGTGGCCTACCTGTGGGAATGTCATGAACGATTGCATCGTTCACCGCAGTACCGCGAACAATTTGCCAACGCTTTATCAGTTACGTTACTGTACGGATATCAGAGGACGCTTCACTTACAGAGAATACTTTCGCTAGACGTATCTCTTTTGTTTCTCTTTCCTCATTTGTGTTTTCCATTTTTTATTAGTTTCTTACCTGATGCATTTATTTAAATTTTGTTTACATTTCACAACACATACTGACAACTTTTTAGAATTGTTACTAAAAGCTTTCTGTAAATAACTTGTCACACATGTCAGTTGTATTTATTTCTGTTGTTAAAGGATTTCGACTATGTGAAATATTGACCAGCTCTTCACAATTACATTTTTCTATACATCTATTGTTGTAATGATGTTATGTTCATAAATAAATGCAAAAAAAGTGCGCCTAGCTCGGTCGCATAATTTTTGGTAATCGGGATTGCGTTCGCAATGTCCCGAAAAAAAAAAAGGTGATATAAGGGACAGAGGCCTTACACCGTCGTTTAGGCAAATTTTGGGTTGCTGCCTAATCTTTGGCTCAAAAGAATGAGACAAAAACAGTTCAAGTATGATCCCCAAGAGTATCTACAGAGCTACAGAGATCTCCTACCTGGCTTCTTACCGTTAAGTGAAATTCGTAGGACTGTGAGGAACACTACAAGTAAAATGGTTCAAATGGCTCTGAGCACTATGGGGCGTAACATCTGTGGTCATCAGTCCCCTAGAACTTAGAACTACTTAAACCTAACTAACCTAAAGACATCACACACATCCATGCCCAAGGCAGGATTCGAACCTGCGACCGTAGCAGTCCCACGGTTCCGGACTGAGCGCCTAGAACCGCTAGACCACCGCGGACGGCACACTTCAAGTAAATTTTAGGCATGCTGCCTTTAATTACTGACTGCAATTCCTGCCCCAGCACAGTATCAAATATTTTTATAATAACTGATGTTATACAGTCCATTAGTCCGAGAGAGCCTAACAACACTTCATAATGTGCAGTGATTGTGGATCATCACATTCACATTTGATATAATAATTACGATTTTTAATACTTTCGCGACCGCCTCTATTACCTATTGACTATGATACTGACTTCAGTTCACACTAGTGAAAAAATTATGAACCATTTTTTTGCGACCTGTGGCCGACACACGGCCGTTTGCTTGGGCCGACGCAAAGGGACTCCTCGAACAGTGGCAACGGCGCCCCTGGCCTCAAACTGTCTGGCCAGTCGGGGGCCTAGATTTTTGCTGTGTTCATATCTGGTTCGGATGCTGTCACCAAATAGCTAGCGAGGACGTTGATCCCAGGTGGGCGATGCCCTGCCACGTCAGCAAACTGCCACGCTAGAATCTCTACGCCATCGAAGCGGCACTTTGCCCCAACTGGTGGTCTTGAGCAGCATTGCACCACCTTCCAAAATCCATTTAAAATGAGTTACAATGTATTCTCCTCAGATTAGAAATGGCATTCTATGCGCGCGTCTGTCTATTTGATTATGCAGTTTCATAATCAGAACAGAAGAAAATCACCTCTTGTTTCTACATTTTTTTTTCAGACAGGAAAGGTTTTATAATCTCTGACAGGAGTCTGAATATATTACATATTCGCACCACCCCTACCCCCCAGAGAGATGATGATAGCAGCAGCAGAATAAGAGTGATGATTCAGAGGAAGCACCAGAAAACATCTGTAGTGTTCAATAAGTAATGCGAAACATTTTTTTTTTTCTTTTTTCAGCAGGTTGGTTTTATTCAGGATTCCAATACGCTATATTTTTCCCCATTCTGTTGACTACAAAATCCCATTTTTCAACATAATCTCCGTTCAGTGTCTTAGGCATCCTTAGTGGGAGGGCCTGTACACTCGCGTGGTACCACTCTACAGGTCGACATCGGAGCGAACGAGTTGCTGCATCAATAACCTACCCATCATCCATGTACTGCACCCCGCGGGGTGCATCCTTCATTGGGCCAAACATATGGAAGTCGGAAGGGACGAGATCCGTGCTGTAGGGTGGTTGAGGAAGAACAGTCCAATGAAGTTTTGTGAGCTCCTCCTGGGTGTACATACTTATGTGAGACCATGCCTTGTGCCGGCCGGTGTGACCGAGCGGTTCTAGGCGCTTCAGTCTGGAACAGCGCGACCGCTGCGGTTGCAGATTCGAATCCTGCCTCGGGCATGGATGTGTGTGATGTCCTTAGGTTTAAGTAGTTCTAAGTTCTAGGGGACTGATGACCTCAGATGTTAAGTCCCATAGTGCTCAGACCCATCTGAACCATTTTTGAACCATGCCTTGTCATGTAGAAGGAAAAGTTCGTTTGTATTTTTGTAGCGACGAACACACAGAAATAGTTTCATCAATTTCTTGAGGGCAGCTGCACAATACACTTCAGTTTTTAACGTTGCACCATGAGGGAGGACATCAAACAGAATAATCCCTTGAGATCCCAGAAGACTGTCGCCATGACTTTACCGGCTTTAGGTGCGGCTTTGAACTTTTTCATCGGAGAAGAATTGGCGTGGCGCCACTCCATAGATTTCCTTTTTGTTTCCGGTTCCAAATTATGAAACCATGTTTGACCTCCTGTGACGAAGCTCGACAAAAACGTTTCACCAACAGCCTCGTAAGGCGCAAGCAATTCCGCACTGACATTCTTTCGTTGCTCTTTATGGTCTCCTGTTAGGCGGCGAGTTACCGGTACACATGTCTGAGTACCGCAGCCGGCCGCTGTGACCGAGCGGTTCTAGGCGCTTCAGTCCGGAACCGCGCTGCCGCTAAGGTCGCAGGTTCGAATCCTCCCTCAGGCATGGATGTGTGTGATGTCCTTAGCTTAGTTAGGTACAAGTAGTTCTAACTCTAGGGGACTGATGACCTCAGATGTTGAAACCCATAGTGCTCAGAGCCATTTGAACCATTTGAGATCCGGAACTGGTGGACGAGTGTGTCAGCACTACCAACAGAGACGTCGAGTAGAACTACGAGGTGTTTCATTGTGATCCGTGAAGCACCTCGAATGAGAGTGTCTTCACGTTCCCACAACTCAGTCAGTTGGTCTAAAGTTATAGTTTCTGATCGTATATTAATTGCTGTTGTAATAAAGTTTACTGCATCTACATCTACATCTACATCCATACTCCGCAAGCCACCTGACGGTGTGTGGCGGTGGGTACCTTGAGTACCTCTATCGGTTCTTCCTTCTATTCTAGTTGAAAATGGTTCAAATGGCTCTGAGCACTATGGGACTTAACTGCTGTGGTGATCAGTCCCCTAGAACTTAGAACTACTTAAACCTAACTAACCTAAGGACATCACACACATCCAAGCCTGAGGCAGGATTCGAACCTGCGACCGTAGCGGTCGCGCGGTTCCAGGCTGTAGCGCCTAGAACCGCTCGGCCACTCCGGCCGGCTCTATTCTAGTCTCGTATTGTTCTTGGAAAGTGTCGGTATGCCTCTGTGTGGGCTCTAATCTCTCTTATTTTATCCTCATGGTCTCTTCGCGAGATATACTGCTTGACTCCTCGGTGAAGGTGTGTTCTCGAAACTTCAACAAAAGCCCGCACCGAGCTACTGAGCGTCTCTCCCGCCGAGTCTTCCACTGGAGTTTATCTATCACTCCGTAACGCTTTCGCGGTTACTAAATGATCCTGTAACGAAGCGCGCTGCTCTCCGTTGGATCTTCTCTATCTCTTCTATCAGCCCTATCTGGTACGGATCCCACACTGGTGAGCAATATTCAAGCAGTGGGCGAACAAGTGTACTGTAACCTAGTTCATTTGTTTTCGGATTGCACTTCCCCAGGATCCTTCCAATGAATCTCAGTCTGGCATCTGCTTTACCAACGACCAACTTTGTATGATCATTCCATTTTAAATCACTCCTAATTCCTACTCCCAGATAATTTATGAAATTAACTGTTTCCAGTTGCTGACCTGCTATTTTGTAGCTAAATGATAAGGGATCTTTCTTTCTGTGTATTCGCAGTACATTACACTTGTCTACATTGAGATTCAATTGTCACTCCCTGCACCATGCGTCAATTCGCTGCAGATCCTCCTGCATTTCAGTACAATTTTCCATTGTTACTACCTCTAGATATACCACAGCATCATCCGCAAAAAGCCTTAGTGAACTTCCGATGTAATCCACAAGGTCATTTATGTATATTGTGAATAGCAACGGTCCTACGACACTCCCCTGCGGCACACCTGAAATCACTCTTACTTCGGAAGATTTCTCTCCATTGAGTCACAGCTGTTTGTGGCCCGCCGCGCGGGAGATCGGTCAGGTTTGCGCTACCTTGTTACGATGATGGCAGACGCCTCCCCTCGCCCAACGATTCACCGAGCTTTTGTTCACTGCCAGGTCTTCGTAGATAATCTGCAAGCGCCTATGAATATCTGCGATATTAGCTGCCGAAAGAAACTCGACAGCTCTCTGCTTGGAACGCACCTTCCTTATGATGATGGTGAGGTCCCATTCTCCGAGGAGCGTAGGGGACGATGCGGGACACCCGCACCGTTGTACTACGCAAGGTCCAAGGGGAGGTGGTTTGCCATTGCCTTCCTCCGACCGTAATGTGAATGAATGATGATGATGATGATGAACACACAACAACACCCAGTCATTTCGAGGCAGGTAAATCCCTGACCCCGCAGGGAATCGAACCCGGGACTCCGTGCACGGGAAGCGAGAACGCTACCGCAAGACCACGAGCTGCGAACACACCTTCTTATAGAAGTCATTTTTGAAGGCTACGCATAGCGCCGCCACCTATCGGGACTTCATGAAACTACAGTCGCTGAAGCAGGAATATTCCACGAAGTCCCAAAACAAATCCCACTTTTTTTCAGCCAAAACTGGCCGAGATAAAAAATGTGTTAGATTACTTGTTGAACGCCCCTCGGAAGTTCAAAAGTATACAAACCGCCGTTCGTTGTTTCGGCACGGCAAGAGCTGTTGAGAAAGAAGGAAAGCTGTGATGGAGGTGCGCAGCTGGTACTGGCTTAGGCCTTGCGGCCG
Source organism: Schistocerca nitens (assembly GCF_023898315.1). Lineage (NCBI taxonomy): Eukaryota > Metazoa > Arthropoda > Insecta > Orthoptera > Acrididae > Schistocerca > Schistocerca nitens. The sequence goes on from NC_064622.1 coordinate 187,933,831, forward strand.
TGGACGCTGCGTCGCTTTTAGAGATGCGTCTCACGCCGCGCCGCTCCGCGTCCCTGCCGCGACACACTAGGCGGGTAGAGGCTGGCTGGCGGGGCAGTGAGGTGAGGTGAGGTGAGGTATCTGTAGCAGCAGACGCCGCTCTTCGCGTCCGTGACAGAAATGCGCGGCCGGCACGCGCCGTTGCGGGAATACAGATGGGCAGGCAGACAGGCTCACTTCACGCACGCTCAGAGGTGTGTGTGCGGCTCTGCTGTGCCGCAGCGTCTGTCCGCGGCAGGATGCGCACTGCAGACGCGTCACAGGTATTCGTTTCCCAGCCTTCCTCGTGCTGACCTATACGCCACTTGCCAAGACAAGATCTTGGACAACGGGCTGCACCGTACCACCTTCCAGTTGCGACGCGCAGAGGGCTGCCGCAACACTGGCTGAAAGCCATAGTTCGCTACATCGCAGGGCGATTCAGTATCGATAGATCCCTCTGGTTGGCAGCATCTCTGGCGGTGGTAAAGTCAGAGCGATTTTCCGCCGCCAGAGGTAAGCGCAGTTACGATGAGGTCGATTTAAGTGCGATCGCGGGTACGGTTTTTCTCTCTCAGTGATCGGATGTCTAGCGGTTCGTATGGCGACGGCGGGTAGCAAGCGTTGTGATGTCGTGGACGATAAGAAATTTGGAAGTTTGTGGTAAGGTCATGTGGGACCAAACTGCTGAGGTCATCGGTCCCTAAGCTTACCCACTACTTAATCTAACTTAAACTTACGCTAAGGACAACACACAACCCATGCCCGAGGGGGGACTCGAACCTCCGACGGGGGAAGCCGCTCAGACCGTGACAAGGTGCCTGAGACCGCGAGGCTATCCCGCGCGGAGCCGATTAGAGGGTTTCGAGATCATGCGCGGTCATCGGACTCATCGGATTAGGGAAGGATGTCGGCCGTGCCCTTTCAAAGGAATCATCCCGGCATTTGCCTGGAAGCGATTTAGGGAAATCACGGAAAACCTAAATCAGAATGGCCGGACGCGGAATTTAACCGTTGTCCTCCCGAATGAAAGTCCAGTGTCTAACCACTGCGTCACCTCGCTCGGTTCGCCGATTAGAAATGGTTCAAATGGCTCTAAGCACTATGGGACTAAACATCTGAGGTCATCAGTTCCGTAGAACTTAGAACTACTTAAACCTAACTAATCTAAGGACATCACACACATCCATGCCCCAGGCAGGATTCGAACTTGCGACCGTAGCGGTCGCGCGGTTTTTCGCTTCGTAAGCTCTTTTCTGTTTACTTTGTTTTATTATTATTATTATTATTATTTGCGTAAGAACGCATATACGAAAAGAGCCGCGAAATACCTTTTAGTAATGCTGTGCCATGAAGTTCTGTATAATCATTAATTCTCAACAAAACAGAATATATGGTATTCTTATTGTTCTGTATCTGGCTTTCTATTAAAGGAAAATTTTTTATTACTGTAACTCACTATAAAACTCAACATCTCTTCCCTACTTTATGGTTATTGAAAATGTTAATGAAAATTACTTTGTTATGAATACTGATGTTACAGTTCGCAATGATTGTTCAACAACAAAATTTTGCAGTGGATTTTTGTTATCAGTAAAACACCAATAAGTACCACGATTAGCACAAGAACATGAGACTATTATCGGAGAAAAATACGTTTTTTACTATAAGGTTAGCCAGACCAGAACTAAGCACAGCAAGATTCCTATTATTTTACGAAGGTAAATTATCTTTTTTGTACTTTTAGTAATATATTATCAGCAGCTCGCGTCAACCTGCAAAACACATCATAAAATCTGCTGCTCTGCTCTGCAAGTCCGGAAGCTGAAAGAAATAATTTTATTTCACTATTACCTTCCCGCTTCTTTGCGGTATGATAGATTTCATTTAATGCAGTTTGAATACGCCGCGGCAGCGGCTCGTTCGTTCGTAACGCAACTCTGCACCACGGATAATATTTAAATAACTGAAAATGTCTTAGAGGGATGGGATAATATGCCAAGCAAGCTACTACAAATAATAATGCAAGGTTTCATTAAATAACTCTATTCAAAACATTTAAATTTGTTAATTATTACACACCTTTAAAATGAGTACGTAATGGCGTACATCTCTCAGTCTCGACAAAAGAATGCGACGTTAGCATACAATACAACGTCACAGGCTATCCTACTCACGTAACTCCAAGAAGAAGACAGAGAAATTAATGTTCGTTCTGTATTATTTATACTAGTTGCATATTCTCATCTTTGTTTGATATTTATCGTCTGTGGCGGTTTCAGTACTCGCCGACACAGATATTATCTAAAATAAATAATAATAAAAAAGTACATAATTCCATACAATAACAAAACATGATACACAATGTTTTCTCTTTATCACATAATATGTCTTTTGCTAAGAGACGTTACAGGTTCCAGACTGAAGCGCCTAGAACCGCTCGGCCACACCGGCCGGCTGCGCCGATTAGATCCTGTGTTCGCGCTGCATATGAAATATTAGTCAGTGCGGGTTACATGATATCCTCTGTCGGCCGGATTAATGAATATTCCCCGATGCAGAAGTTATTTCGGTGTGTTGCTTGGGCATCAACTTTTACTTGGATGTGTCGCTTGGTCACCTACTTTTACTTGGATTTGAATCATTCGGAAGAATCCTGTGTCCTCTGTGGTGCCGGGTTAGTTTCTTGTCAACCACTTCCAAAGGACTGAACACAACGGCGACTGCCGGACATGCAGCCATTGCAGACATTGAACAGGCGATTGTGACCTGTGTTCCAACTTCCTGGAAATTATGGTCAGCAACCAGTTACAGTCCCAGCCGTTATATTTTACGTCTGAAGAGGCTTTTCTCACTTGTTATACTGGTTATCCATCGTCGTCTGTAAAACAGTGTTTGTGAAACTCCAATGTGATCAAACTCAACTCATTTTAATATGTATTTCTTGACTGTTAAACTGGCCGTGTGGAAGTCTGTTGCTTGGGTTGAGCCACATCAGCTTGTGCTATCTCATTTAAGCAGTACATAAATTGACTTCAGCGCATGGTTCCGCTTTTCTCAAATTTTCTCCAATGCCTTTTTGTGGTGCGATTTTTTTCTAAAATTGTTAACTAGGGATTTACATGTTACAAGACAGCTTGACTAGACAGATAGTTTATATTGTGAGTTCCACTAAGAGGGTCTTGAGTGAAACAAATTACCATTTCTCGAATGTTTGGTTCCTCTGCTAACCATACTAAAGTGAGAGCCTAGAAAGTAAGCTGGACAACGAGGTTGAATGTTGTTCAGAAACAAAAGGAAGAAGTTGTTTTGGCCCTACACGAGCACCTTAACCGCATGACCAACTGACTGCATTTTCTGTCAACTTGTGGTTGCTAAGAATTTTAGATTTTTTTGTTGTGCCAGTAAAGTGGTTTATACTTATTAAATTTGTTAATAAAATTATGGACCATTATCCTACCATTCAACACCAGCTCGCTACCACATTTCAGAAACCCTCATTTCCTTTCCTCCCTTTTATTTCTAGTAATTTTCTGTAGCTACTAGAACGTTCTTAATTTTTTTGCCTGTCCCTCTTTCTTTCCTAGAGTATTACACCCGCGTTCTTATAGTATCAACAAGAGCAGTTTCGGGTGTAACGCAGGGGGCTGTTTTCTACACTCCTGGAAATGGAAAAAAGAACACATTGACACCGGTGTGTCAGACCCACCATACTTGCTCCGGACACTGCGAGAGGGCTGTACAAGCAATGATCACACGCACGGCACAGCGGACACACCAGGAACCGCGGTGTTGGCCGTCGAATGGCGCTAGCTGCGCAGCATTTGTGCACCGCCGTCGTCAGTGTCAGCCAGTTTGCCGTGGCATACGGAGCTCCATCGCAGTCTTTAACACTGGTAGCATGCCGCGACAGCGTGGACGTGAACCGTATGTGCAGTTGACGGACTTTGAGCGAGGGCGTATAGTGGGCATGTGGGAGGCCGGGTGGACGTACCGCCGAATTGCTCAACACGTGGGGCGTGAGGTCTCCACAGTACATCGATGTTGTCGCCAGTGGTCGGCGGAAGGTGCATGTGCCCGTCGACCTGGGACCGGACCGCAGCGACGCACGGATGCACGCCAAGACCGTAGGATCCTACGCAGTGCCGTAGGGGACCGCACCGCCACTTCCCAGCAAATTAGGGACACTGTTGCTCCTGGGGTATCGGCGAGGACCATTCGCAACCGTCTCCATGAAGCTGGGCTACGGTCCCGCACACCGTTAGGCCGTCTTCCGCTCACGCCCCAACATCGTGCAGCCCGCCTCCAGTGGTGTCGCGATAGGCGTGAATGGAGGGACGAATGGAGACGTGTCGTCTTCAGCGATGAGAGTCGCTTCTGCCTTGGTGCCAATGATGGTCGTATGCGTGTTTGGCGCCGTGCAGGTGAGCGCCAGAATCAGGACTGCATACGACCGAGGCACACAGGGCCAACACCCGGCATCATGGTGTGGGGAGCGATCTCCTACACTGGCCGTACACCACTGGTGATCGTCGAGGGGACACTGAATAGTGCACGGTACATCCAAACCGTCATCGAACCCATCGTTCTACCATTCCTAGACCGGCAAGGGAACTTGCTGTTCCAACAGGACAATGCACGTCCGCATGTATCCCGTGCCACCCAACGTGCTCTAGAAGGTGTAAGTCAATTACCCTGGCCAGCAACATCTCCGGATCTGTCCCCCATTGAGCATGTTTGGGACTGGATGAAGCGTCGTCTCACGCGGTCTGCACGTCCAGCACGAACGCTGGTCCAACTGAGGTGCCAGGTGGAAATGGCATGGCAAGCCGTTCCACAGGACTACATCCAGCATCTCTACGATCGTCTCCATGGGAGAATAGCAGCCTGCATTGCTGCGAAAGGTGGATATACACTGTACTAGTGCCGACATTGTGCATGCTCTGTTGCCTGTGTCTATGTGCCTGTGGTTCTGTCAGTGTGATCATGTGATGTATCTGACCCCAGGAATGTGTCAATAAAGTTTCCCCTTCCTGGGACAATGAATTCACGGTGTTCTTATTTCAATTTCCAGGAGTGTATAAATAATTGATCCAGTGGATAACTTCTGAAGCTCACTGTATATGTTAGTGACTTATACTGTTTTATGCGTTAGTTTAGCTATACCTTTGTTCATTAATTAATTATGTATTCCAAATAACATGTTCACAATAAATTTTAGACCTGGTACATCTACCCTCGAGAAACTAATCTAGCAACAACTGGTGTAACAGAAATTGTCGTCTTCTTTAGCTGATGTTTACAGTGCCAAAATTATACACAATCGGAAACTTCCTCTTAAGGAGAGATTATTTGCGGAATTGCAAGACATGAGAAGCTTATGAGGAACTACCGTCCTATTAGGAACTAGCGTCCTATGACTTCGTCTGCTTCGCGATCTGCAATTTGGATGTGATGTTTATCGCTAATGTCATTTCTGTTGTGCCTTATTACTTTCGTCCTTTCCTTGGTCTACTCGAATTCCATAGTGCGTGCTCATTAGAGTGTTCTATCCATACGAGGGGCGTTTGAAAAGTCCGTGCAAAAATAAAAACTACTTACGTGTTTGGGGTAAACCCTTCCGAATAATAGGAATTGTCCAAGTCTGCAAAACAGCTATTAGTTGCTGCAGTCATCTCCTCCTTTGAATAAAATCTTTGTCCCGCCAGCCATTTCTTCAAATTGGGGAACAAATAGTTGTCCGAATGAGCCAAGTCTGGAGAATAGGGGGGATATGAAACGAGTGGGAATCCTATTTCCATTAATTTTGAGACCACAATTGCTGAGGTATGTGCTGATGCAGTGTCGTGACGGAAAAGGACTTCTTTGTGGTCCCATCGCCGGCGGTTTTCTTGCAGCTCGGTTTTCACACGGTCCAATAACGATAAAGAGTATGCACCTGTAATAGTTTTACCTTTTCCAGATATCCGATGAGGATTATCCCTTGCGAATCCCAAAAGACAGTCGCCCTTACCTTTCCGGCCGAAGAAATGGTCCTCACCTTTTTTGGTGCAGATTCTCCCTTGGTAACCCATTGCTTAGATCGTTGTTTGTTCTCCGCAGTATAGTAACGTATCCATGTTTCATCCACAGTGACGAAACGACGCTTGAAGTCGTGTGGATTCCTTCTGAACAGCTGCAAACCATCCTTGCAACACTTCACACGATTCCGTTGTTGGTCAAGCGTGAGCAATCGCGGAACCCATCTGCCAGATAGCTTTCTCGTGTCCAAATGTTTATGCAAAATATTATGTACCGTTCATTTGAGATGCCCACAGTATTAGAAATCTCGCGCACCTTAACTCTTCTGTCATCCATCACCATTTCATGGATTTTATCAATAATTTCTGGAGTCGTAACCTCCACATGGCGTCCACAACTTTCAGCATCACTTGTGCCCATATGGCCACTCAGAAAAATTTTGAAACCACTTATAAACTGTTCTAATCGAAGGTACAGAGTCACCGTAATGTTTATCAAGCTTCTCTTTAGTCTCCTGAGGCGTTCTGCATTTCATAACGTAATGTTTAATCATCACACGAAATTCTTTTCCGACCATTTTTTGACAATCACTCGACTTCCTTGATTCACACGAATGCCAAACACAAATAAATAGACCAATACGGCTGAAACTTGGTGTGCGTTCTTTCCAAAGATGCTACTAACTAAACATGACCTCGATACGCGCCGGTGGTGCCATCTCCCGGACTTAGCACGGACTTTTCAAATGCCCCTCGTGTATCAGACCTTGCAATTCTTCCTCACTTTTACTGAGTATAGGAATGTCATTAGCAAATCTAATCATCGATATCATTTCATCCTGAATTTCTATCCCACTTCTGGACCTTTTATTTCCATTGATTTCTTCTTCGATGTATAGATTAAACAGATGAAAGACCAAACACCGTTCTAACAGGCTTCGGAAGGTCCAACGCTACAGACCGACCGAGTTATCATCTCAGCCGATAGGCGTCACTGGATGCGGATATGGAGGTGGATGTGGTCAGCATACCGATCTACCGGCCGGTATCAGTTTTCGTGACTGGAGACTCCACTTCTCCGTCAAGTAGCTCCTCAATTGGCCTCACGAGGGAGGAGTGCACTCCGGTTGCGAACACCGCTCTGCAGATTCATGGGTCACCCATCCCAGTTCTAACCAAGCCCGACAGCGCTTAACTTCTGTGATCTGACGGGAACCATTGCCGCAAGATCACTGGCTGACGAAAGACTGCAATCTTCTTTTCAACCCTTTTCTAATCCGAGAACTTCGTGCTTGGTCTTTCATTCTTCATTTTCCTCTGTTGGTTCACGTACATATTGTACATTATCAGTTCTTCCCTATAGCTTAGTTCTATTTTTCTCAGAATTTCGAAAATACTCTTCTAGTTTACAGTGTCGAACGCTTTTTCTGGTTCGATAAATCCTAAGAACGTGTCTTGATTTTTGATGAGGCTTGCTTCTACTAACAATCGCAATGTCAGAACTCCCCCCTGGCGTTTTTATCTTCCCTAAATGCTAACCGCCAACGGTCTTGCCGCAGTGGCAACACCGTTTCCCGTCGGATCACCGAAGTTAAGAGCTGTCGGGCTGGGCTAGCACTTGGATGGGTAACCGTGCAGTCTGCTCAGAGCTGTTGGCAAGGGGGGTTCACTCAGCCCTTGTGCGGCAAACTAAGGAGCTACTTGATTGAGAAGTGGAGGCTCCGTTCTCGTAAACTGACATACGGCCGGGAGAGCGGTGTGACGCCTGTGGCTAAGGATGAGGCGGCGGCCGGTCGGTACCGTTGGGCCTTACGAGGCCTGTTGGGACGGAGTTTAGTTAGTTCTTTTTTTTTTAATCCAAACCGATCCTCATCTACCAGATCCTCAATTTCCTTTTCCATTCTTCTGTTTCTTATTGTATGCTATACAAGGATTCAAGACAATCTAAACACGATGGAAACCTGCACACATGTTTTCCATCTGAGGAATGCGGAGAAATACAAAGCTTTAACCTTTCTTGAAAACAATGAGATTAGTGGCAACTCTAAAATATCTAGAAATGTTCAAAAATGGATCAAATGGCTCTGAGCACTTGGGACTTAACAGCTGTGGTCATCAGTCCCCTAGAACTTAGAACTACTTAAACCTAACTAACCTAAGGACATCACACACATCCATGCCCGAGGCAGGATTCGAACCTGCGACCGTAGCAGTCGCGCGGTTGCGGACTGGGCGCCTAGAAACTAGAAATGTTGTTCAACCAACTGGGAACATTAGAAGACTCGTGATAGGAAGAAACATCGAGTTATGGAGAAGTAGTTTGAAGAGTGATATGACGTGGCTAATACTCTGAATATTCTACCTTCAGTGAGAACGGCCACGGTCTCCTGGACTCGTATGTCATGTCGTCATGCTGGAATTTTTCCCTCTTGACATTCGTCGACAAACAGCAATCACAAAAATATGATAGAGTTTAATTTCAACTTCTAATTTTCAAAAACGTGCCGCCAATTGAAGTCTGTAAGAAGTTAAAAGAAATGAGGCGTCTGCAAGACAACCACGGCAAGTGCGACTACAAATGAGGTGTTCCAGTATCGTAAGTGCTGGATGATACCTAAAAAGAGACTTTGTCCTGCCCCACAGTAGAGCAGGCTACCTGAAAATCACTTACCGACTCAATTCTGACTTTACAAGAAGCAATACTATTACTCAGAAACGGGATTTCAGCGCAGAGTCTGTTTTCTGAATGTAAGACTGAGTAAAGGATTCATTTACACTTGTCTTGCTGATGTCCAGCTTATCGAATCACGAAAGACTTAGCAAAAACTGGAATGAGCGTACATGAGGTTGCCCAATTCTCGTTTTCCGTTGTCTAACACTTGTAGTGTTTTCCTTTTGTTCTTAATCAAAGTATCTATATTTGTGTTTTGAGGGGTTTGCTTCTGACACGACACGTAAAGAAGTAAAATATTGCTGGAAGTCCACCATACGTGTCAAAAAACAATTTATGTTGTATCCTTGAGCAGTTGGAGATGAGATTCAAGAGGTTTTGTGAACGACTTGAACTGCAATTCAACGCACGACACTGTCTGTTAGACCAGCTTCCGGTACTGTCGACTACGTGGTCGTCGACAATTGTACAACCATCGTGATTCGGCGTTTTTAAAGATGAGCAGTTAAAACATCCTCTTTTTAAACGGCGTATCAACGTCTGTTATTGCAGCATTCATGCACTGAAGCGTGTTGATGGTTAAACATATGGTGCACCAATCAGGAGCTGAGAACTTACTCAGAAGTCGGGAGTTTCTGGATCAGTCCTGGTGCTGAGACTGGACCATTAAGAGAAGGTAATCTCCAGGTCGTCCTTATTTTTAACGAAGAAACTGTCGGAATGCTAGAAAGTAAGTTGTGGCAGAAGGACTGATCGAGAAATCCTCACAGCCGCGTCAATAAGTTACGAGAATAAAGGACACTCGGCTTCGGAATCAAAGAACTACACTGCGTGAAAATGGCTAAGGAACAACTGACACTTGCTAAGGAACAACTGCGAATTGCTACGGGACAAAGAACAATTGCTACGGTGCACTCGACCAATGTTAGTTAACGGAAATGTAGACGACGGTATGTTCAAAAGGTGCAAGTGGCTCTAAGCACTATGGGACTTAACATCTGAGGTCATCAGTCCCCGAGACTTAGAACTACTTAAACCTAACTAAACTAAGGACATCACACACATCCATCCCCGAGGTAGGATTCGAACCTGCGACCGTAGCAGCAACGCGGTTCCGGACTGAAGCGCCTAGAACCACTCGGTCACAGCGGCCGGCACGGCTGTATGTGTCCCTGCAGCGAAGCCTGTGTACGAACGCTCTGTATGCATTCTACAGTTCATGCAGCGCGTTGTTTGATGAAGGTTGTTGTGGAAACGATTAGAGCGGTACGGCAACGTGTGCAAGACGTCATTTGAGTGCTTACGAAAGTGGACGATAATCCATCCGAACGACTGATCGCCTTGGAAGAGGCGACCACGACAGACCTCTTCCATCTGGTGTGCATCATGTAGGAAACACGCGAAATACCATCAGACTTCAAGAAGAATGTAATAATTCCAATTCCAAAGGAAACAGGTGCTAACAGGTGTGAAAATTACGGAACTATCAGTTTAATAAGTCACAGTTGCAAAATACTAAGATCAATTCCTTTGACAATAATCGAAAAACTGATAGAAGCTGACCTCGTGCAAGATCAGTCTGGATTCCGGTAAACTGTAGGAATACACGAGGCAATACTGACCTTAAGACTAAGAAGGTAGGTTAAGAAATTACAAACTTACGTCTATAGCATTTATAGACTTGGAGAAAGCTTTGGACAATGAGTAACACACTCTTTGAAATTCTGAAGGTAGCATGGGTAATATACGGGGAACGAAAGGCTATTTACAACCTACACAGAAAGCAGACGGCAATAATAAGAGTGAAGGGTCATGAAAGGGAAGCAGTGGTTGAGAAGGGAGTGGGACAGGATTGTAGCCTATCCCTGATATTATTCAGTCTGTACATTGAACAAGCGGTAAAGGAATCCAAAGAAACATTTGGAGTAGGAATTAAAGTTCAGGGAAAAGATATAAAACTTTGAGGTTTGCCGATGACACTGTAATTCTGTCAGAGCCAGCGAAGGACTTGGAAGAGCAGTTTAATGGAGTGGACAGTGTCTTGGATAAAAGGAATGTAAGATGAACATCAACAAAAGCGAAACAAGGATAATGGAATGTAGTCGAATTAAATCAGGTGATGCTAAGGGTAGCAGATTGGGAAACAAGACACTTAAAGCAGTAGATGAATTTTGCTATTTGGGCAGTAAAATAATTGATGATGGCCAAAGTAGAGAGGATAGAAAATGTAGACTGGCAATGGAAAGAAAAGCATTTGTGAAGAAGATAAATTTGCTGACATCGAATATAGATCTAAGTGTTTTTCTGGAGTGTAGCCATGTATGGAAGTGAAACACGGCCATTAACAGTTTAAATAAATAGAAGCTTTCGAAAAGTGTGCTGCAGAAGACTGTTGTAGATTAGATGGGCAGATCGTGTAACAAAAGAGGTACTGAATACAACTGGTGAGACAAGAAATTTGTGTCACAACTTGATCAAAAGAAGGGATCACCCACTTAGTGCTAGAGGGAAGTGGAAGAGGTAAAAATCGTAGAGGGAGAGCAAGATATGAATATTGTAAGCAGATTCAGAAGGATTGTAGGTTGCAGTAGTTAATCGAAGATGAAGAGGCTCGTACAGGATAGAGTAGCATGGAGAGTTGCAAAAAAAAAAAAAAACAATCTTCGGATTGATGACCACAACAACAACAAACACCTATAGTAAGCGAGCAGCTGTAGGGTTCGAAGCCGGTGACTTTACTGTGACCACAGTAGTAGGTGTGCCAAACAGTATCATCTTGCAATTTAAAAAAAAAAAAAGGCCACTGAAGGTGTAAATGCTTTGCGAAAGGATGTCGGCGATCATAGACGGACCACCGCAACACAAGAGGATCGATACGTAGCCCTAGGGTCAAAAAGGAACAGACATCTTAATCTTAGGCAGATCTCCAGACCTTGCAACCGCAACGTGTCTCTGCCTGAACCATTTCGCGGCAATTAAATTAGGCTCCTTAATACGCTGCGAATCTTGTTAAATGTGCAGCATTTTTCATCCACGCCGTAATGGAAAAAGAGTTCGTTAGTGTAGGGAGCAGTTGGTTGGGGCCAGCAACAGTGATCCAAAGTGATGTTGTCTGACGAATCGCGCTTCACTGTGGCTAATTATTCCGGCCACCAGTCAGTGTGAGGAGAGAGGGGATCATATTACACGCCACGGAATGCTCATGAACCGCATCGGTACGGCGTCGGCGTTATTGTGCAGGCAGGCATTCAGCACGATAGCCGAACAACGTTGCATATCTTTGCGGGAGGTACCGTTACACCATAGCAGTACTGCAGGGAGATTATTCTGGATCATGACCGTCTGTTTAGGAGTTCGGTAGGTCCCGACTTTCTGCTTATGGACGACAAAGATCGTGCACATAGTACCGATAAGGTGTCGGTCAAATTAGAAAGTGAAGATATTGAACGTATGGAATGGCCCACGTACTCACGTGACCTGAACGGTACAGAGCACGCCTGGGGTACTCTTGGCAACAAAAACCCCAGGACTCCTCAACAGTTTGGTAGCAAGCATGAACAATAGGTGCAAAATTAGAATTGGTGCCCGAGGAGGGCCCATTCATTACTGAGTGTCCGACCATCATGTTGGGAGTTTGATCTATGTCAAACATGAACGTTATTTACGTCTGTTCTCCTGCTTTCCCATGTGATGCACTGTGTAACATTTTTAATAAATGAAAAGCACCAGTTTGCTTTTTTCTACAATATTACTTTTATTGTGTCAATCGTTTTCGGTTTACAAGGACATCTTCAGACATTTACTGAGTATTGTCAACAAAGAAGCTACAGTATTTGCAAACAAGATTGGAAGAGAAGTAACACGTCTAGACTGAAGCAGAAACATACAGTAAGTAACATCATAGTGTGGTGGTCATGCAATGGAAAAGTAAAAAATTGAACAGTAAATAAATAAAAATGGAGTAGACAGGAAGAAACTTTACACAAAATGACAGTTTCTATTAATAAACAAAACTAATAAAACAATACAAAATTAGTACTTGACAAGGCTAAATCATGAGATATAAAACATAGAGAGTGATACACAAAACCAATTAAAAGAAGAAACAATTATCAATGTAACTACAGAATACACCAGGAACTGAAGCAATATCGATAAGATAAACAAAAATAAATAAATGCAGGAAAATGGTGGCGTTCGAGGGAACATACCCCCAATGCAATCTTTGAGTTTGGTGGTACTGCATTTTAACATTAACATTATATTCAAAACTGTGGCTATGTAACAATTTGCATTAAATATATGAACCAAGTAAGATACAAACAATATTTGATGAGACAACTACAAGAGGTGTTAAACATGGACAGTACTGCAAGTACCAGTTAAAAGAAAGCCTTAACAATTGAAACTTCAGTCTATATGGAATACATACAGACAACTTCAATAAAACAAAAGAACTGAATGAATACAGGAAAATGGGTATATGTAAGAACAGACAGCGTGGGAAGTAATGAAGAACAGAGATGATTATATGAAGTTTAGGAGAGGGGAAGTGTTGAGCGGTGTCTGGTCATTTAGGATTAGATCTGGACTGTGAGCAAGATGTTTGTTAATTTCCAGGGCTTCCAGCAGACTGAGTGTATGGCCTTTGTTTGCTAAGTGAAGTACATGGGACACTGGCTGGTAGTTGTGACCCTCACTCAGTACATGCTCAGCAAATGTGGAGTCAGAATTCTGCAACCTCCAGCTGCATTCATGTTCAGCCAGCCTACTTGCTATGTCTTTGCCTGACTGACCGATGTAAAATTTTTCACAATCATAACAGGTGATTTTGAATAACCCACTGTTGGCTAATAACTGAATCTTATCATTGTTATTAAAAATATACTGGTCTGTCGTGTTCTTAACGCAGTAGGAAAGCCTGTACTTGCAGGCTTTCAGTGCTTTGGTTACAATCTGTGATACCTCACCTAGATGTGGTAGTGTGCACCATTTCTTGCAGACAGTGGATGGTGAAGCAGGTCAGGCATTGAGGAGGGGTATAATTTTCCGTTTTTGTTTCCTGTGCAAGATGTGGTCAATAAGAACTGGACTTTAGCCATTGGCTGTGGCAGTAAACTTTATTGTATCTAATTAATATATAATATATATGTGTGTATTATATCAAGGGAAACATTGTTACCAAAAATCTCAAAATGAACCTTTCTGTCTTACTTCAACTTCTTAATTGTTACTATAATAAATGTTGATACACATATAGACTACACACTTTCTAACATGTAAATATATGTTCATAAAATATACAACAGTGAAAAGTTGTTAGCAGACAGGAAAGTTGAATTTATGGCATACTGGATTCTAAATAGAATACTACCATAGAAAATGAAATTACAATAACAATATACAAGGCTCAAGGTCAGAGCAAGGGGGAAGAAGAGATGGATAGAGAGGTGGGAGGAAATGGGAATAGAAAACAGGGAGAAAGAGATGAACAGAGAGAGGGGTAGGAGGAGATAGAGGTGGCGTGCACACGGGGGTTTTTTAGGTTAGAGGGACCCCCCCCCCCCTTGGGCGAAACGATAAAATACCTGACGGCTTACCAGAGAGAACATCAGCATCGTTGATAAAGAACGTCCGTCCTCAGAGACCAAAAACAGGAAAAGTTAACGTAATATTGGTAAACTGCAGGAGTATCCAGGGCAAGGTTCCTGAATTAGTATCGCTTATTGAAGGAAATAGTGCGCATATAGTATTAGGAACGGAAAGTTGGTTAAAACCGGAAGTGAACAGTAACGAAATCCTAGACACAGAATGGAATATATACCGCAAGGATAGGATAAACGCCAATGGTGGAAGAGTATTTATAGCAGTAAAGAATTCAATAATATCCAGTGAAGTTATTAGCGAATGCGAATGTGAAATAATCTGGGTTAAGTTAAGTATCAAAGGTGGGTCAGATATGATAGTCGGATGCTTCTATAGACCACCTGCATCAGCAACCGTAGTAGTTGAGCGCCTCAGAGAGAACCTGCAGAACGTCGTGAAGAAGTTTCGTGATCATACTATTCTAATAGGGGGAGACTTCAATCTACCAGGTATAGAATGGGATAGTCACACAATCAGAACTGGAGCCAGGGACAGAGACTCTTGTGACATTATCCTGATTGCCTTGTCCGAGAATTACTTCGAGCAGAGAGTTAGAGAACCAACTCGTGAAGCTAACGTTTTAGACCTCATAGCAACAAATAGACCGGAACTTTTCGACTCCGTGAATGTAGAAGAGGGTATCAGTGATCATAAGTCAGTGGTTGCATCAATGACTACAAGTGTAATAAGAAATGCCAAGAAAGGAAGGAAAATATATTTGCTTAACAAGAGTGATAGGGCACAAATCGCAGAATATCTGAGTGACCACCATCAAACGTTCATTTCTGAGGAAGAGGATGTGGAACAAAAATGGAAAAAATTCAGAAACATCGTCCAGTACGCCTTAGATAAGTTCGTACCGACTAAGGTCCAAAGCGAGGGGAAAGATCCACCGTGGTATAACAATCATGTACGAAAGGTACTACGGAAACAAAGAAAGCTTCATCATAGGTTTAAGAGTAGTCGAATCATAGCTGATAAGGAAAAGCTGAACGAAGCGAAAAAGAGCGTAAAGAGAGCAATGAGATAAGCATTCAACGAATTCGAACATAAAACATTGGCAAACAATCTAAACAAGAACCCTAAAAAGTTTTGGTCATATGTAAAATCGGTAAGCGGATCTAAATCCCCTATTCAGTCACTCGTTGACCACGATGGCACCGAAACAGAGGACGACCGAAGAAAGGCAGAAATACTGAATTCAGTGTTCCGAAACTGTTTCACTGCGGAAAATCGTAACACGGTCCCTGACTTCAGCCGTCGCACGGACGCCAAAATGGAAAATATTGAAATAAACGATATCGGAATTGAAAAACAACTGCTATCACTTAGTAGCGGAAAAGCATCCGGACCAGACGAGATACCCGTAAGATTCTACAGTGATTATGCTAAAGAACTTGCCCCCTTTCTATCAGCAATTTATCGTAGATCTCTGGAAGAACGTAAAGTACCTAGCGACTGGAAGAAAGCGCAGGTCGTTCCCATTTTCAAGAAGGGTCATAAATCAGATGCGAATAATTATAGGCCTATTTTGCTTACGTCAATCTGTTGTAGAATAATGGAACATGTTTTATGTTCTCGTATTATGACGTTCTTAGATAATACAAATCTCCTTCATCATAACCAACATGGATTCCGCAAACAGAGATCATGTGAAACTCAGCTCGCCCTATTTGTCCAAGAAATTCACAGTGCCGTAGACACTGGCGAGCAGATTGATGCCGTATTCCTGGACTTCAGGAAGGCATTTGATACGGTTCCGCACTTACGTTTAGTGAAAAAAATACGAGCTTACGGAATATCGGACCAGGTTTGTGATTGGATTCAGGATTTCCTAGAAGAAAGAACACAACATGTCATTCTTAACGGTTCAAAATCTGCAGATGTAGAGGTAATTTCGGGAGTACCGCAAGGAAGCGTGATAGGACCTTTATTGTTTACAATATATATAAATGACTTAGTTGACAACATCGGTAGCTCCGTGAGGCTATTTGCAGATGACACGGTTGTCTACAAGAAAGTAGCAACATCAGAAGACTCGTACGTACTCCAGGAAGACCTGCAGAGGATTAATGAATGGTGCGACAGCTGGCAGCTTTCCCTAAACGTAGAAAAATGTAATATAATGCGCATACATAGGGGCAGAAATCCATTCCAGTACGATTATGCCATAGGTGGTAAGTCATTGGAAGCGGTAACGACCGTAAAATACTTAGGAGTTACTCTCCGGAGCGATCTGAAGTGGAATGATCACATAAAACAAATAGTGGGAAAAGCAGGCGCCAGGTTGAGATTCATAGGAAGAATTCTAAGAAAATGTGACTCATCGACGAAAGAAGTAGCTTACAAAACGCTTGTTCGTCCGATTCTTGAGTATTGCTCATCAGTATGGGATCCTTACCAGGTTGGATTAATAGAAGAGATAGACATGATCCAGCGAAAAGCAGCGCGATTCGTCATGGGGACATTTAGTCAGCGCGAGAGCGTTACGGAGATGCTGAACAAGCTCCAGTGGCGGACACTTCAAGAAAGGCGTTACGCAATACGGAGGGGTTTATTATCGAAATTACGAGAGAGCACATTCCGGGAAGAGATGGGCAACATATTACTACCGCCCACATATATCTCGCGTAATGATCACAACGAAAAGATCCGAGAAATTAGAGCAAATACGGAGACTTACAAGCAGTCGTTCTTCCCACGCACAATTCGTGAATGGAACAGGGAAGGGGGGATCAGATAGTGGTACAATAAGTACCCTCCGCCACACACCGTAAGGTGGCTCGCGGAGTATAGATGTAGATGTAGATTTCCCTGTTATTAAATCACTGATGTTATTCTCTCCACTGTCTCTGTCCACATATACAGGGTGGTCCATTGATAGTGACAGGCCCAAACATCTCACGAAATAAGCATCAAACGGATATCAACTGCATTTTTAAATAGGAACCCCCATTTTTTATTACATATTCGTGTAGTATGTAAAGAAATATGAATCTTTTAGTTGGACCATTTTTTTCGCTTTGTGATAGATGGCGCTGTAATAGTCACAAACATATGGCTCACAATTTTAGACGAACTGTTGGTAACAGGCAGGTGTTTTTAAATTAAAATACAGAACGTAGGTACGTTTGAGCATTTTATTTCGGTAGTTCCAATGTGATACATGTACCTTTGTGAACTTATCATTTCTGAGAACGCATGCTGTTACAGCGTGATTACCTGTAAATACCACATTAATGCAATAAATCCTCAAAATTATGTCCGTCAACCTCAGTGCATTTGCCAATACGTATAACGACATTCCTCTCAACAGTGAGTAGTTCGCCTTCCGTAATGTTCGCACCTGCATTGACAGTGCGCCGACGCATGTTGTCAGGGGTTGTCGGTGGATCACGATAGCAAATATCCTTCAGCTTTCCCCACAGACGTCAGATCCGGTGAACGTGCGGGCCATGCTATGGTTCTTCGACGACCAATCCACCTGTCATGAAATATGCTTTTCAATACCGCTTCACCCGCACGCGAGCTATGTGCAGGACATCAATCATGCATGAAGTACATCGCCATTCTGTCATGCTGTGAAACATCTTGTACTAACATCGGTAGAACATTACGTAGGAAATCAGCATACATTGCACCATTTAGACTACCATCTATAAAATGGGGTCCAATTATCCTTCCTTCCATAATGCCGCACCATACATTAACCGCCAAAGTCACTGATGTTCCACTTTTCGCAGCCATCGTGGATTTTCCGTTGCCCAATAGTGCATATTATGCCAGTTTACGTTACAGCTGTTGGTGAATGACGCTTCGTCGCTAAATAGAACGCGTGCAAAAAATCTGTCATCGTCTCGTAATTTCTCTTGTCCCCAGTGGCAGAACTGCACACGACGTTCAGAGTCGTCGCCATGCAATTCCTGGTGCACAGAAATATGGTACGGATGCAATCGATGTTGATGTAGCATTCTCAACACCGACGTTTTTGAGATTCCCGATTCTCGTGCAATTTGTCTGGTACTGAAGTGCAGATTAGCCGCGACAGCAGCTAAAACACCTACTTGGGCATCATCATTTGTTGCAGGTCGTGGTTGACGTTTCACACGTGGCTGAACACTTCCTGTTTCCTTAAATAACATAACTATCCGGTGAATGGTCCGCACACTTGGATGATGTCGTGCAGGATACCGAGCAGCATACATAGCACACGCCCGTTGGGTTCAAAAATTTCTCTGAGCACTATGGGACTTAACTGTTGTGGTCATCAGTTCCCTAGAACTTAGAACTACTTAAATCTAACTAACCTAAGGATATCACACACATCCATGCCCGAGGCAGGATTCAAACCTGCGGCCGTAACGGTCGCGCGGTTCCAGACAGTAGCGCCAAGAACCGCTCGGCCACATCGGCCGCCCTACGCCCGTTGGGCATTTTGATCACAATAGCCATACATCAACACGATATCGACCTTTTCCGCAATTGGTAAACGGTCCATTTTAACACGAGTAATGTATCACGATGCAAATACCGTCCGCACTGGAGGAATGTTGCGTGATACCACGTACGTATACGTTTGTGACAATTACAGCGCCATCTGTCACAAAACGGAAAAAGTGGTCCAACTAAAACATTCATATTTCTTTACGTACTTCACGAATATGTAATAAAAATGGAGGTTCCTATTTAAAAAACGCAGTTGATATTCGTTTGACCTATGTCTGCGCCATCTAGCGGGCCAACCATAGCGCCCTCTGGTTTCCCCCTTCAAGCTAGACAAGTTTCGTTCTTTGTAGTTTTTTCGTTTGACGCTTATTTCGTGAGACATTTGGCCCGGTCACGATCAATGGATCACCATAAGTATATACCTAGAAACATACCTGTGTTAGAATGCAATGTTGCGTCAAAATTTCCAAGCAGTCAATCCATTGCTTTCAGAGATTAACGATTTTGAACAAACCAACTTTAACATTTTTATAACGTTTCCCCTTTTATCTCATATACATCACATGGCATTTCAGTACGTATATAAAATATGTGAGTATTAGAATGCAATGTTATGTCAAAATTTCAAAGCAGTCTTTGTAGAATTTATGGAGATTTGAGATTTTGAAGAAACAAGTAACTTCATTTGTATTTATGTAATGTTCCTAATCACAAATCTTCAAAAGTTTTTGACCAAATGCTTTGAAGGTTTGACACAACGTTGCATTCAAATATGTATGTGTTTTCATATACCCATTTTTAATGTATCTAATGTATAATTTTTTTATAAATTTGATAATGGGGAAATGTCACAAATAACTCAAAAAGTTTCATATGTATATATTATGTGTCATATATTCAATAAATAGGCACTAAAACATTTCTGTATTAGAATTTTCGATGTGTCAAAATTTCAGAGCAATTGGTCGAGATCTTTTGGACATACACAATTCTGAACAAATGAACATTTCCATTTTTATTAATATAGATAAGTAGCTATTTTTTAGTTATGGCATGCACCTAAGATTGTACTGTAGGCCAAGTCTCATAGGCACTATTGTTAATAAAATTAACTTAATTTACTGTCAATGCTTGACAGAACATAACAACAACAGTCAATAGCAAGCACTTCACTGACAATCCTAACACTTATTTCTTAGTGATGAAGTTGGTAAAATTTACGTGTATAGAAGTAATAATGTCAATACTAACATCCATTCTCAGACAGCTTCTGTATCAACTAAATGCTTCTGGTGTACAGTTTGTGAAAGTATGAGGTAAATCATTCATTATTTCTTCAGATTGACCTAAATATTGATAACTACCCTCTTTGTGGTAACAGGAACTTCTGTTAAACCGACTAATTTATCTAGTATTGACTTCAGCATGATATTTAGATGCTGAAATTTGTTTAATCCTCCTCTCTTGCAAAAACTCCTTCCACCTATCTAGTGAAAGTACTGCCACTGCCTGAAAGAACTGATTCTGGCTGATGAAACTTAAGTATATAATAACTTTGATTGTTCCTGATGATTGGCCCACTGGTAGCAGCACATGTTGCGTATTGTGAAAGATATTTAGAAAAAAAGTCATTTTAATGAACCACCAACCTCATCCTGTCCTAGTTCTAGACAGTGAATCACAAATGTCACTAGCTATGATTTCTAATGACCTTGTAAGTAGGACATTATATAGCTCATCCTTCCTACACATATTTGAAGATGTTGCCTTCTGGGAAAGCAGACAAGTTTTCAATAATTTATGCACCTTCCGTCTTAGGTTGTTAGAATAACAGTGTTCACTTATATTCTTAAGAACTTAACTACTCCAGTCTGACCTCATATATGGTGTGTGTACCAGGTGTGTCAATTTTCTGCCTCAGCAGGCATACACATATATAAACAAAGTACGAGATTCAGGATATCTCCTACAAAATTACACTCCATTATTAATCTTACAATGAGATCTTAGCGTTTCAGGTGGATTATTTTGCAATAGCTGCATCAGTTTTAGACAACTGAGATCAATATCTTACATCTGATGCATATTTTTGCATAGACCCAAAAAATACTTCCTATTAGTTTTGTACCATAGGAATGCGACTTCAAAATGTATTTAATGAAAATTAAAAATGTCATTTATCCAATCCTTCAAGGCAGTCTCGATTAGGCATCTACCATTACATTAACTCGGTTACTGACATGAACAGTCTTAGAACTATATTTTTGCAAGGCCAACAACCATCTTGTTAACCCTACACGCAATAATTTGCAATTTAATAGGGAAGTAGGATCCTGATAGTCACAGTACACACTTGCATGCTGGTGATATAGGTAATAGTGAAATGTTTTAAGGCCGATTTCACAGCCATAGCTTCTAATTTTGTTTTGAATTAAAATTTCTCATAATTTGTACAAACGTTGCTGCCAAAACTTACATAAAAGCGTATCATTTATTCGCTGTATCGGAAATGGAGGTGTCCCCACATGAACATCTGATGAATCTTTTGAAACGCAAAAGTATGATTAGTGTCTGAATAGTACAGTGATTTTTCGTTGGAAAGAGCTGCTTAATTTTTCAACAGCTTGTTGGTAATCTGTTCAATAACTGATTCAGAATGACTCTATGATGGAAAGACATAGATCAAAGAAATGATTTCAGTTACTTCCTAGATCTGGTGACTGCAAAATTCTTGAGAGCGTTTAGTTTAGTGTTGTCAAGTTATTATCCTTGTGGAGTGATGATATGTCTGAGAAATAGTTGTTGTTGTTGTGGTCTTCAGTCCTGAGACTGGTTTGATGCAGCTATCCATGCTACTCTATCCTGTGCAAGCTTCTTCATCTCTCAGTACCTACTGCAGCCTATATCCTTCTGAATCTGCTTAGTGTATAGTGGCCAAATTTAGATTTTTGTAGATTTTCTGTGACTTCATCCTCTTTAAAGTTCTGGAGAACCTTTTTAATATTTCAAGATATTCTCACCAGGGATAGCTATCAGTTAGTTGCCAAAACTCTGTCTAATACCTCAGGTCTTAGTGCTGTATCAAGAGCAGATGTAAATACACCAGGGCTTGCACTCAAGCCAGACAGCAATACCGTAAACTAGTAGCTTCTACCAGCAAAAATGACAATAGTGTATTTCATGACTCTTTGGCAAGCTTTCCAGTCAGGTTCTGACTGGAACTTTTTAATTCCTTTAGTTATCACACTGTACAACGTATGGCACAGGTCGCATGAGAGTACACATCTAATCCACTCACATCCATAGAAAATAGGGTGACATTTGACAATTACAATAGCATAACATTTTAGTCATTAGTGTAATGCCATTCTTCACATAGCATGGAGACAATCTGACTGTTTAATTTCATATATGTATGTGTTGATGTTGTCCCTCTGCCTGATATCTGTAAACTGACCCAAAAATTTTATTTTAACTCCCTGAAAAGCGTTCCCCTGGCCCTACATTGCAGTAATAAATCCATACTTACGTCATGACAACCTATTGTGACACACAATTTGCCACCGGAGCTGTCGACGATTATGACCTAATGGCTTAAAAAATCACTGCCTATTATGCAACTGAAACGTGTGAGAAAACATAATTTCTCCTAATTTTACGTGCAGTTGAGCCTGAATTTTTACAGGCGTACATTTGGGGATCTGTTCTACAATATTAAATTACTCACAGGAAGTGTAAGTACTTTCTGTTATTCACGAATTCTTTTGAACAGTCCAGCAGAGATGGCAGTTAACTGCCCACCTGTGTCTAAAATTATAACTGGCAAACAACCAATTAGTGCTTTTAATTGCGGACTGCACTTCTCATTCTTTTCGACTCACAAACTTACTCCATTGTTGTAGCTAATTAGCTTTACTGCAAGTAGCACACCCATATCATTCATAGAGACCGCACCGTTAGGGCACTGTTCGGCGTCGTATACTTTTCTGACGCAAGATGGCTTGAGTCACAACGAACTTCAGCCTGTTTCCATGCTGGACAATAGGAGTGATTGCCACCACACTTGTCATTGTTGCGATTGTTATTGTCATTATGTCTTTCATGTTGTGGGGTTGGGTGCATGAAGAAGAATATTCTTTTGATCTCCGCCGCTCCCTCTCATGGTTATGATTTTCCACATACTCTAAGACATCATTGTATGGTTGTATGAAAGCTTCTCAATTTCTGCTCTGTGGATTTGCGTGTTTGGTCTGCTCTCACATTTTACTATATCAGGTGAGAAGTGCCTGCTACAGACATAAAAGCGTCCAAATCTTTGTCTGGTACATTTATTAATTTTTCCCTCACTTGTGTGACTCTTTGGCAAGAGTCAGCTGTCAACACAAGGGTCGTAAGTCAATATTTGATGGATACTTTGCATCAATGAACTTCTGAATATTTTCTTCCACATTTTCAGCTCATCCCAGTACTTCGTTTTATTAATACATTTATCTGAATAGCGCAGGAAGCTGATCATTGTATGGTCCCGGGTTACAAACTTTTTGAAGGCACACATTCCTTTCCTGTACTGATCTCTTCATCTGAGAGCAGCACTTGCACTTTATATCCCCAAGTATTTGTTGGATGTGTACAAATCTCCGTCTTCCCACAGAGTTTTTACCCCCTACAGCTCCCTGTAGTACCATGAGTTTATTCTCTCATACCTGAACACATCTACTGTCATCTTGTCCATTCTTCTTATCAGAGTTTTCTATGATTCTGTTCCTTTCTTCACCGATTCCGCAAAGAGCTTCCTCATTCCTTATCAGTTCACTTGATTTTCAACATGCTTCTGTAACATCACACACCAAACGATTACATTCTCTTTTGTTTCAGTTTTCCCACTGTCCATGGTTCACTACATTATACTAATGTGTTCCAAATTTACATTCCCAGAAATTTCTTCAAAAAATTACGGGATATGTTTGATATCAGGAAACTTCTCTTGGCCAGAAATTCCCTCATTGCCTGTGCCAGTCTGTTTTTTATGTCATCCTTGTTCTGTTCATTATGGATAATTTTGAATCCAAGGTAGTAGGATTCCATAACTTCATTTGCTTCGTTATCCCCAGTTTTAGTCTTAAGTTTCTTATTATTCTCATTTCTTCAACGTATTATTACAGTTTCTGGTTTACTATCAGTCTACAAACTGTACTCGTTTGAATGTTCATTCCATCCACGAGATCCTGCAATTTTTCTTCACATACACTGGTGATATCAATGTCATCAGTGAATCTGATCATTGATACCGTTCACTCTGAATTTTAATCCCACACTTGAACTGTTCTTGTATTTCCATAATTGAATCTTCGATGTATAAATTGAACAGTACCGACGAAAGACTGCATCCCTCTCCTACACCCATGAACACTTGGATTTTCATCCTCCAGTCTTATTGTACCCGCTTGGTTTTTGTACATATTTTTCCCTATCGCTTACTCTATTTTTCTCAGTATTTCGAACAGCTTGCACCGTTTTGCGTTTTAGAACAATTTTTCTAGGTCAACGAAAGCTTTGTGCTTGTCTTTATTTTTCTTCAGCCCTGTTTCCATTATCAAGCACAGCGTCAGATTTGCCTTTACTTTCCTATATAAAAACTGATTGTCATCTAACAGATCTTCAGTTTTCTTGTCCAATCTTCCGTGCATTAGTCTTGTCAGCAGCTCCGATTCATGAGTTTTTAAGCTGATTGTGCAATAATTCTCATACTTATCTGCCCTTACTATATTCGTAATTAAGTCTGACGGTACGTCGCCACTCTCATAGAGTCTACACACGAATTTGAATAGTTGTTTGGTTGCCAGGTACCCTAATTACCTGAGAAATGCTGAAGGTATATTATATATCCCATCTGCCTTAATCTCAAGTCTCCTAGAGCGCTTTTAAATTCTGACTCTATTACTGGATTCTCTGTGCCAACCCTCTCGACACGATAATGTTACCACCCTCGCTTTTAATTTCACCGAAGCTTGTTTTGACTTTTCTAAAACCTGTATCTATCCTCCCAATGATGACTTCTTTTTAGATTTTTTCTCGTCTTTCGTATGCTATCACCTTGGCTACACTGAATTTGCTATTTATTTCGTTCCTAAAGGATTTATACTGCTGTATTTGTCTTTCTATGAACATTCTGTACTTCCTTCTTCCATTGATCAACTGAAGTATTTCATTTTTTTGCCCAAGGTTTCTTACTAGTTACCTTCCTTGTACCTATGTTTGTCTGTCCAACGTCTGTGACTGCCCTTTTCAGAGACGTCCAATCCTCTTCACCTGAACAGCCCATTCTGCTTCCTTAATCACAGTATCCACATCCTTTGCGAACTTCAAACGCGCCGCGCCTTTCCTCAGCACTTCAGTATCTCACTTCTTTCCACACTGATTCTTTCAGATGATGTTCTTAAGCTCCAGTCTACACTTCATTAACACTAATTTGTGATCTGAGTCTCTGTCTGTACCTGGGTACGCCTTACAATCCAATATCTGATTCGGAATCTCTGCTTGATCATGATGCAATCCAGGTGGAACCTTCCTGTGTCTCCCAGACTTTTTCACGTATTCACCGACCGAGGTGGCGCAGAAGTTAACACAACGGACTCGCATTCGGACTCGCATCCGGCCATCCTGATTTAGGTTTTCTGTGGTTTTCCTATATCTATTCAGGCAATTGCCGGGGTGGTTCCTTTGAAAGGGCACGGCCGACATCCTTCCACATCCTTTCCTAATCCGATGGGAGCGATGACCACACTGTTTTGGTCCACTCCCTCAAATCAACCAATTGTAACATCCCACCCGTCACTTAACTGGTTTTGGCGTATGTTCACGCCAACTAATTGACTAAAAGATCAACAGAGAGTGCAAAACTGCCGCAATATCGGATAAAGCAAAAAAGTAATATTGAACTGCGGTGGCAGTGTTGACATTAATTTATTCAGAATTGATCACTTTTAATTAAAAAGGGGTGCACATTGATGTTATATTTAGCTATTGAACACCAGATGCCAATGTTGAACATAAAATTAATTAAGAAAGTGACTTGGGATTTCAACTACTTGATCGAAAACAGATGCAGTCGATTAGCACAAATTTATTTTAACTACCGACCCTCAATCATCACATTACAAGACTCTCCTATCAGGCAGTGGTAATAAATTCCTTTTGTGTGGAGTAAAGCGCAATACTCAAAAGTAATTCCTATCAACTGACCCAGGCGTAACGCGAGTGCGAGAAGAATTCTGCAATACACGGCCCATGAAACTCTCGTGGAAACTTTTCCGACGTGATCCAACAAATTAATCAGTGGCCGGAGCGGGCGCAATATCACCGAATACAGCATGGCGGAGCGGCGTCGTTGTGTGGACGTCAGCTAACCTCGTGGTGCTGCAAGGCTGCGTTCGTCTGTTCACTCCTAGCTATCTTGCTCAGTACATAGCTGAACCAAAACTTCCTATCTCCAAGCTCAATCGTTCCCTTTGCTAAATCCTAAACTGCAGAGATGCTCACTCTTTCTGAGGCAAGCTGAGTCAAGAACGCCACGTCCGCACTCTAGGCAAGCTGGGAACGGAAGATGTCTACGGAGACTTCTCACAGTCCGCTCTTCACCTCGGTTTCCCCTCCAGCAAAATCACTTACACCAATTGCAGCGCAAGTCCCGTTAATTATGCGTCGCTTCCCAGAGCCGACCAATGCCTGCTCTGGGAAGTGAACAAATTCCCACAAAATTTCCCTTCCTTTCAACTTCTGTTATTTAGCTCCTCCCAGGCCACCCATCAGGGTTAGCGTCTGCACAAACACCAATTTTTCCGGAATTCTGACGCCCAGGAGAGTACTTCAAATTCCTCGGCCCTACGTTCCCATCGGAGGCCGGCGTATTTCATTCTGTCGCTCTTCACCTGATTTGCTTCACACTCTGCGGACCTTGAATTCAGCGTGAAGTTGCTATAGTCATGAACACGCATATTTTGACGTCTGTTGACCGCTCCACCGTAGCTTTGCGCTGCTTTCTTGTATGTTTCACTGAAAACGGGAAGACGGACATTTATCAACAGGCGTACAAGTTCTCCGTCTGCTTCTCGGTACACCAGCATGGGGTCGGGGTCAACCACCCATGCTGTCACTCATCTTAAGGTGGCTGGAGGCCGCGCCCCGTTACCACTTTCTCAGAGCTTGAGCTGCCCTAAGCTGCCCATTGTCGCTTCCCTTAGCCGCTCCCCCGGCGACCACGGTCCATTCTGAGTACTTCCCTGGGATAAACTATCCTCCAGTAAATCGACACATTTCCACAAAGTTTTCATGTCGTGTGAATTACTTTAAAACCATCACCCGACAATGATTATTCCAATATGTCCATACTATACCAAGATGCATTGTGCCTTGTCAGTCATTTTGTACAGCCCTACTGTTCGCTCAACATCAGTTAGGTGATCTTTAATGACTGCATGTAAGGGGCATGGTTCTTGCCATCTTACATAGGCCATCTCTTCAAATCAATTTTGTGGTACAGGTGATGACTCCTATGGTGTTACCACCTGTGATACAAAATTGATATCTCCATAACTGCAATTTTTAATCCGTTCGCGTGAGTAGTTACGGGCGATTGATTACCACTGCCTCCTCTCTGATGCACAATCCCACTCCTTCCTAGGGTACCTGCCTTCAATGAGTGGATTTACTGTTAAAGACGTGGTCATTATTTTGTCTAATTTTACTTTAATCTCTGCCGATTCCTGAGACAATTATTGGTACTCAAAAGAAAACTACAATTATTACAAGAACAAACGTCGAAAAGGGCAAATACACATCTTTAAGCACCTCTGTGCTTGTTATTTGAATGGCAAGGCCCACAATTATAACTTAAGGTCCATTCACTCTCAGTTATCCATCCCTATTCGACTTAAATTACTAAAAACATACATGAACAATATTCGTGTAACATTTTGTGAAGTTGATAGTGGTTGCTCTCAATCAATTATATGTGAACGCCCGTTTGATATTTTATAAATAAAGGTTTTTTTTTGTGTCTCACTATCTCTGGACGTTTATATTGTGCGTGGTGTAAGTGTCATCTTTACACAATTCAACAAGGTCTGGCCCAGTCCAGTGTCTGGGATTGTGTACACACATGTACCTTTTCTTTATATACATATCTATAAAACACAACCAATATAACAAGAATCATTGCGTATTGAGCAACCACTGTTGTGTATTTGTAACAAGGTATAAGTACAGGGTGTTTCAAAAATGACCGGTATATTTGAAACGGCAATAAAAACTAAACGAGCAGCGATAGAAATACACCGTTTGTTGCAATATGCTTGGGACAACAGTACATTTTCAGGCGGACAAACTTTCGAAATTACAGTAGTTACAATTTTCAACAACAGATGGCGCTGCAAGTGATGTGAAAGATATAGAAGACAACGCAGTCTGTGGGTGCGCCATTCTGTACGTCGTCTTTCTGCTGTAAGCGTGTGCTGTTCACAACGTGCAAGTGTGCTGTGGACAACATGGTTTATTCCTTAGAACAGAGGATTTTTCTGGTGTTGGAATTCCACCGCCTAGAACACAGTGTTGTTGCAACAAGACGAAGTTTTCAACGGAGGTTTAATGTAACCAAAGGACCGGAAAGCGATACAATAAAGGATCTGTTTGCAAAATTTCAACGGACTGGGAACGTGACGGATGAACGTGCTGGAAAGGTAGGGCGACCGCGTACGGCAACCACAGAGGGCAACGCGCAGCTAGTGCAGCAGGTGATCCAACAGCGGTCTCGGATTTCCGTTCGCCGTGTTGCAGCTGCGGTCCAAATGACGCCAACGTCCACGTATCGTCTCATGCGCCAGAGTTTACACCTCTATCCATACAAAATTCAAACGCGGCAACCCCTCACCGCCGCTACCATTGCTGCACGAGAGACATTCGCTAACGATATAGTGCACAGGATTGATGACGGCGATATGCATGTGGGCAGCATTTGGTTTACTGACGAAGCTTATTTTTACCTGGACGGCTTCGTCAATAAACAGAACTGGCGCATATGGAAAACCGAAAGGCCCCATGTTGCAGTCCCATCGTCCCTGCATCCTCAAAAAGTACTGGTCTGGGCCGCCATTTCTTCCAAAGGAATCATTGGCCCATTTTTCAGATCCGAAACGATTACTGCATCACGCTATCTGGACATTCTTCGTGAATTTGTGGCGGTACAAACTGCCTTAGACGACACTGCGAACACCTCGTGGTTTATGCAAGATGGTGCCCGGCCACATCGCACGGCCGACGTCTTTAATTTCCTGATTGAATATTTCGATGATCGTGTGATTGCTTTGGGCTATCCGAAACATACAGGAGGCGGCGTGGATTGGCCTCCCTATTCGCCAGACATGAACCCTTGTGACTTCTTTCTGTGGGGACACTTGAAAGACCAGGTGTACCGCCAGAATCCAGAAACAATTGAACAGCTGAAGCAGTACATCTCATCTGCATGTGAAGCCATTCCGCCAGACACGTTGTCAAAGGTTTCGGGGTAATTTCATTCAGAGACTACGCCATATTATTGCTACGCATGGTGGATATGTGGAAAATATCGTACTATAGAGTTTCCCAGACCGCAGCGCCATCTGTTGTTGACAATTGTAACTACTGTAATTTCGAAAGTTTGTCTGCCTGAAAATGTACTGTTGTCCCAAGTATATTGCAACAAACGGTGTATTTCTATCGCTGCTCGTTTAGTTTGTATTGCCGTTTCAAATATACCGGTCATTTTTGAAACACCCTGTATGAAATCTTATTCTAACACAAACAGACGTGGCATGACAAATGTATGACGTTTTAACAAATGGCACACTTATAACATCATAACCTTCTTATAACATAATTCATAAACAGAATAAATGAGTACTTTACGTTTTTTGAGGTGCATGTTATTCATTTGAATCCACACTGACACACTCACACACACGGCACAAGTTTCTTGCAGGAACGGAAGTGACATTAGTTCTGACTAGCAAGTTGAGGGATGGCTAACGGTTGAGAAGAGAGCAACGTCGATTACGGAGATGGCGCCACAGGCACCCGCGTCTTCTTGAGGCAGGATGGCTCACACCTAAGAGCACGTTGTTGACATCTTGTCCGACAGGCCCAAGATCCCATCGGTGCATCTATGATCGGTGACCTCTCACAGCTCTGCCACAGGTCATTGCTCCTTCTATAGACGCTTTAGGGCAAGGGAGGGACCGTGATCAGACGAGAGCCTATTTTTTGCTCAGGCCCTCAAAGTTGGTGTCATTAGGCACAAAAGGTCAGCTGGGCTGTCGCTCCACCTGACGTGGCGGGCAACAAATATAGAAACCTTCTTGGACCTCTTCATTGCTGCCCCCGATCCGCACTGTGTACAGAGACCAGGACCGACCTCTTTGTTGTAAACAGAGATGCTGGATCTCACCTCTCCTTGGCTGCTGAGTTGACCACCGGCCCATCGATTCAGGACGTGGTCTGCATGCCATCATCATCGTCAGCTGTGTGCTGCCCTCATTGCTGTCGTCCTCGTTCCTTGTCAGCTCGTGTGTGGTGTGCCAGGTGTCGTAGCTTCAACATCCTCTCGCTCAGTTACGCCACCTTAACTAAATAAGACAACTAATTTTAGTACATGGAAGGTGCTGATGTCTAACCATCAGTACCACACATTCTTTTTTTTTAAGACAATGACATTGTCTCATTACAAAAGGAATGATTTTCTTGTTTGTAAATCAATTTCAGGATCAATTAAAATTGAAATGTAACAGAACTTTTTTTTTAATACATAAACATAAAAAATGTACAAGACAACTTGCTTCACAGTCATTCACACACACACACAATCAAGGGATAGGGAATCAAGATTATCTGGACAGGATCCCATCACCATTTCTAACTACCAATTCCTGTGACTAACAAGGTGTTGGCCAACCCGACTAAATATTTACTATTTACTACTTTTTATCTCTAATCTTGTGTTTTTTTCTGAGTTCCCTATGTGGCAGACGTCCCTCCTATTGTGCCTGCGAACATGTACAAAAACAACAAACTTAGACATGTGTCAGTCTTACCAAGATTTTTGTTGGAAGTTTGTATAGCGTCCTTTATCGTGTTCTGTTGCGACACTTCTTCTCTCCTCTACTTTCTTCCCGTTTTCTCCTTTTGTCACGAATGGTTTTATAAGGCCTGTGAACATGTTTCGGATTAGCAATGTCATAATGGCACAACACAAATATAGCTCACTGCTCACACTCGCAGTTGTTACACTATCTTGGTATCAACAAGTATTTCTGGCTAATCGGTGCTGCCGTTCGCTCTGTAGATGATTACATCCGGTTCATTTTAACATACACTGGGTGCGCTATTTCACGCAACTGCGCATAGCTGTCCACCTCTTACGTATTCAGGGGCAAACGAGATGCGTCGGTGCGTCCTCGTAACGACCTACGGGACTGGCCACCTTAAATATGTTCTCCAATGACGGAGATACAATTACGGGGAACTTTTCTGTAATTTACACTATCTCTTTCTAGGGGTACGCCCAGAAATACTTGTTTTCCATTCTTTAATCATGTGTTTTTACAAAATACTCTAGTGCACTTCATTTTCTCAAAATCTAGAGGCGAGATATCATTATTAATAATAAAAACACAAAATATAGGCACACATAAACAAGACATTCTACCACTAAGCTCAGTACATATACAAACAAACAAGACACTTTAGCAAAAATCCTTATTCTAAGCCTATATTTACTACGTCTGCACTCTGGTCTAGCCATTCGTAATCCTGCCCGTTAAGATGGGATGGACCAGGCTTCGGAGGGCGGACTTCGACCTCTTCCTGGTTGTTATTTTGGTAACCATTGTTCTGTTCCTTCCCGGTTGCTGGTTACCGCCCCAAGTCCTTTGTAATTTATTATGTTGCACCGGAGAGTGTCGCTCTTCTTCCGTGTACCTTCTTTTCGAGCTTCCATTACTCTTATCTTGATTGTGGCCGTTGTAGTTCGGCACTGGCCTACTATCCCACTGAGGTCCATTATTGCGACGGTTGTTATTTTGTTCACGCTGTCGGCGTTTCTCCCGCTCCTGTTCCTCTTGAAATGCGAATTCCAGTTCCCGCAGAATACCCTTAAATACCTCAGTATCGCTACCACAAAGACCGGCAAGTGATTGTTGATACGAGATGGTAAGTTTCATGTAGCACAATCTGATGATTTCCGCACCGCTACATGGGTTGTCTAGGTACTGGTTCCTTTTTGTCATATTTTCAAAAAATTTGACGGACTCCTGTACCCTGCCCCTTTCATATCTCTGGACATCATAATTTCTTGTTTGATCCTTTCTTGGATTTCTTTAGACCAATACTTGCCCAAGAAGTCAACGCTACATTTCTCATGTACTCAGCGGTCGCGCCCTCCATATGGGAGCACACAAAATCCAGCTGGTACATCAATGGCCAGTGTGGGGCAAAGATAACTCGAATTGTCCAATAAAAGTTTTTGGATGCAAGCTATTACCTTCGTCCTTGTAGTGATGGAACTTTCGGACTGATACAAAATGCTTGTAGTCAAACCGGTCATCATTCCAGTTATCATTTCGACCGTTCTTTCGATTCGTATGAACTTCGGGAAGTGGACTAATTCGTTCCGACACGGTATCGTCATCGGTCCCCCTCTGTATGTTCGACAGCTGTGAATGAAGGCGTGGCTCCCGTTGCTTATAGTGTCAACTTTATCACACCGTGAAGCCGTTATCTGTGTTCCGCCAAGTGACGGTTCAGTCGACGCAGTAATTACACCCTTCTCCTTTCCAGATGTCACTGTAATTAGACGTTTTACCTCGTCCTCTAAATTTCTTTTTAATATCGCCACCTCCTCTTTCAACATCTCGTTAGGCCCAATGTCCGGTTGCTCTTGTTGCTTTTCTTCAACACATTTTATCCGGCTTTGTAGCCTTGATAACATGACCTTTCCTACTTTTGCCGTGCTTTGCATGGAGTCCCGAGTTTCTCTCGATATTTTCCTTGCACCTTTCGCAATTAATTTGTCTTCAATTGCCGTTCGTTTGATGATGGCAATCTCTTTCTCTATTTAGACGTCAAGATTCTTTACCTCCTCTTTTACTTGCTCTTTCAACTCCGAATTCACCGATTTAATTTCGGCATTAAGGTGGGCGCTCTGCTCTAAGTTCACCGTTTGCATCTGTTGTAACAGGTCCGTAATATTTTTGAGAGTAGCCGCATTTTGATCCTCGTTCTTTTGTGGTTGAAAATGTGACTCTTCTCTGTTCTGAGGAACCCTTCGATATCTAGACAAGTACCGTCTCCGCGCCCCCGTCGGATCACTTGTGAACGAATCGTTTGATAATGGTCGGACACCGTTTTGTTCCAACACACTCTGGCTTCTTAGGCTGGATCTTCCATACTTGTGGATTACTCCTGTACTCCCTGCGCCCCCCGAGCCCTCAGTATCACTGCCTGAATCAACGTCCTCGCTATTCAGCGGACTAAACCAGTCGTGAGACGCTGTTTCAGGAAGTTGCAGCTCGCGCTCGTCACGCTCGTCGGTAGAGCTTTCCCTACTATCACCCATGTTCTCCCGAGTAACAGTCTGATTATATTCTGCCGTTGTCTTGGCTTTTCCCCTCGTTATCATTTGCATTTTTACTATGCACGAAAACTCAGAACCCAAGTACCCCTTACACTCAGTAATTAGATAATGCAAAACATATATCAGGACACAAATTGATCCACTGGGTGTGAGCAGTGATCCGACAAATAGTTCATGAAGCATTCCCCCAAATGGGCTAGTACCAATGATCGTGTTCTGTGTGCTCAGCATCGGCTGATTACGGCACTGCACATCATAAGAACTCCAACAAATCACAAAAATAATGTATAGGCACCTATAAATGTCAATTTGAAAGGACAGCACATGAAGAAGACAGTGTAACTTATTGTAACTAATGCTGCCCGTTTTTTTTTTTTTGTTTTTTTTCCCAATTGAAAATGGCTAAGCAATGGATCACTTGGAAAAATTTTCTTTTTCAAGACTACTTCCTAGCAAACCCCCAAGTATCGTATCCTGGCATGGGTCAGCCATATGCAACCCCACTTGTCACTTAGCTGGTTTTGGCGTGTGTTCACGCCAACTACGAGGGTCGGTCAAAAAGTAATGCCTCCCATTTTTTTTCTACTTAAAGAAATTAAGTTAAGTGAAAAATTTGAATTTGGCGCCATTCCTCAAACCTTCTTGTGCAATCCACTGCAGTAGTAACTTTCTGTGTCAACAGGTGGCAGCACAGCAGAAGTTTGTAAGATGGCCGACATCGATGTTCGTTTGAGACAGCGTTGTGTGATTGAATTCTTGAATGCAGAAGGTGAAACGCCCATACGCATTCATGAAAGACTGAAGAAGGTGTATGGTGTTGTGACAGTGGATGTCAGCACTGTTAGACGATGGGTTCGTCGTTGTAAGGAAGCTGAAGGGCAAACACCGTTGACTGACGAAAAGCGGAGCGGCAGGCCGGTGAGTGCAGTGACTCCACACAACATTCAGCAAGTTGATGACATCATTCGTGGTGACCGTCGGGTGACTGCAGATGAAGTGTGTCGCATTATTTCTCTTAGTAAAGGCAGTGTGATCACGATTATTAAACAATTGGGGTACTCAAAAGTTTGTGCACGGTGGGTTCCAAGAATGTTAACCGATCAGAATAAAGAGGCAAGGAAAACAATAGCCTCCCAACACTTGCAGCGCTTCCGTTTGGAGGGAGATGAGTTTCTGAAAAAAATTGTGACCGGGGACGAAACATGGGTGCATTTTTTTGAACTCGAATCAAAGAGGCAGTCAATGGAGTGGCGTCACACAAGCTCGCCGAGGAAGAAAAAATTCAAAACTGAGCGATCGGCAGGGAAAGTTATGGCAACAGTTTTCTGGGATACAGAGGGTGTGATTCTGGTTGATTTTTTGGAGCAGGGATGCACAATAAATTCTGTTCAATACGTCACAACCCTCAAAAAACTTAAAGCACGTCTTCAGCGAGTTCGCCCAACAAAATCAATGGCAGATGTTCTTCTTTTGCATGACAATGCAAGACCACACACCAGTCGTCACACCTCTGACGAGATTGTCAAAATTGGATGGGAAGTTTTGCCTCATCCCCCATACAGCCCTGACCTGGCACCATCAGACTTCCATCTGTTCGGGCCACTAAAAGAAGCTCATTGTGGGATTCATTTTGAAGATGAGGAGGCCGTCAAAACATCCGTGCGTCAATGGCTTAGGAAGCAGAGCTGTGATTTTTACCGTGCTGGGATACATGCCCTTGTTCAAAGATGGACCAAAACTGTAGAGATGGGCGGAGATTACATTGAAAAATGACAAAATGATCCTCAATGTTGTGGTTTTCAACCTATGTAATTGCATTTAAATTTCCTGACAATTAAACGTAGAAAAAAAATAGGAGGCATTACTTTTTGACTGACCCTCGTAATTGACTAAAAGATCAACAGAGAGTGCAAAACTGCCGCAATATCGGATAAAGCAAAAAAGTAATACGGCCCTGTGACTCCTGATTGAACTGCGGTGGCAGTGTT
Organism: Schistocerca nitens; assembly: GCF_023898315.1. NCBI lineage: Eukaryota > Metazoa > Arthropoda > Insecta > Orthoptera > Acrididae > Schistocerca > Schistocerca nitens. Next base: position 187,969,279 of record NC_064622.1, read on the forward strand.
GACATTAATTTATTCAGAATTGATCACTTTTAATTAAAAAGGGGTGCACATTGATGTTATATTTAGCTATTGAACACCAGATGCCAATGTTGAACATAAAATTAATTAAGAAAGTGACTTGGGATTTCAACTACTTGATCGAAAACAGATGCAGTCGATTAGCACAAATTTATTTTAACTACCGACCCTCAATCATCACATTACAAGACTCTCCTATCAGGCAGTGGTAATAAATTCCTTTTGTGTGGAGTAAAGCGCAATACTCAAAAGTAATTCCTATCAACTGACCCAGGCGTAACGCGAGTGCGAGAAGAATTCTGCAATACACGGCCCATGAAACTCTCGTGGAAACTTTTCCAACGTGATCCAACAAATTAATCAGTGGCCGGAGCGGGCGCAATATCACCGAATACAGCATGGCGGAGCGGCGTCGTTGTGCGGACGTCGGCCGACCTTGTGGCGCTGCAAGGCTGCGCTCGTCTATTCACTCCTAGCTATCTTGCTCAGTACATAGCTGAACCAAAACTTCCTATCTCCAAGCTAAATCGTTCCCTTTGCTAAATCCTAAACTGCAGAGATGCTCACTCTTTCTGAGGCAAGCTGAGTCAAGAACGCCACATCCGCACTCTAGGCAAGCTGGGAACGGAAGACGCCTATGGAGACTTCTCACAGTCCGCTCTTCGCCTCGGTTTCCCCTCCAGCAAAATCACTTACACCAATTGCAGCGCAAGTCGCGTTAATTATGCGTCGCTTCCCAGAGCCGACCAATGCCTGCTCTGGGAAGTGAACAAATTCCCACAAAATTTCCCTTCCTTTCAACTTCTGTTATTTAGCTCCTCCCAGACCACCAATCAAGGTTAGCGTCTGCACAAACACCAATTTTTCCGGAATTCTGACGCCCAGGAGAGTACTTCAAATTCCTCGGCCCTACGTTCCCATTGGAGGCCGGCGTATTTCATTCTGTCGCTCTTCACCTGATTTGCTTCACACTCTGCGGACCTTGAATTCAGCGTGAAGTTGCTATAGTCATGAACACACATATTTTGACGTCTGTTGACCGCTCCACCTTAGCTTTGCGCGGCTTTCTCGCATGTTTCACTGAAAACGGGAAGACGGATATTTATCAACAGGCGTACAAGTTCTCCGTCTGCTTCCCGGTACACCAGCATGGGGTCGGGGTCAACCACCCATGTTGTCACTCATCTTAAGGTGGCTGGAGGCCGCGCCCCGTTACCACTTTCTCAGAGCTTGAGCTGCCCTAAGCTGCCCATTGTCGCTTCCCTTAGCCGCTCCCCCGGCGACCACTGTCTATTCTGAGTACTTCCCTGGGATAAACTATCCTCCAGTAAATCGACGCGTTTCCACAAAGTTTTCATGTCGTGTGAATTACTTTAAAACCATCACCCGACAATGATTATTCCAATATGTCCATACTATACCATCTACAATATGCATTGTGCCTCAGTCAGTTTGTTCAGCCGTACTGTTCGCTCAACGTGAGTTAGGTGATCTTTAACGACTTCATGTAAGGGGCATCGTTCTTGCCATCTTACACAACCAACGAAGTATTCCTCCTCCACTTGTGATTCGTGATTAGAGAATTCGCTATTACTAGCTGTAATTTATTGTAAAATTCAAATAGTGTTTCTCCTCCCTCATTCCTACTACCACGGCTCTATACTCCCTTAAGCCTTTCTTCTAGTCTCTCCCCTAAACCCCATTCCAGTTCTCCGTGGCTACTAAATTTTCTTCTCCCTTTCCATACCGAATTAAATTCTGATATAGTTCCTCTATCTCTCTATCTGCAGAAGAGTGTGCGATGATATGAAATTTGCTGGCAGATTAAAATTATGTGCCGGAACGAGACTCAAACTCGGGACCTTTATCTTTCGCGTGCAAGTGCTCCACCCAGTTTGGAAGGTAGGAGACGAGGTACTGGCAGAAGTAAAGCTGTGAGGACGGCTCGTGAGTCGTCTTTGGGTAGCTCAGATGGTAGGGCACTTGCCCGCAAAAGTTAAAGTTCCCGAGTTCGAGTCTCGGCCCGGCACACAGTTTTAGTCCACCAGAAAGTTTCTTCACCTCCTGTTTGAGACGTTTGCCTGATACCTAAACTGCTGTTGTCTGTGTTGGTTTGCTGTCGAATCTGGTTATAACAACCTGTCTCACTGAAATGTACACAGAGCTCATTCTCTGTCCAACCTTCCTATTCATAACGAATGCTATCCCCGCTATACCATTTTCGGCTACCGTTGATATTACCCTATAATCGTCTGTCCAGAAATCCTTATCTTCTTTCAATTTCATGTCTCTGGCTCCCACAACACCTAATCTGAGCTTTTGCATTTCCCTTTTCGGATTTTCTATCTCTCCTGCTATATTAAAATTTCTACCATTCCACGCCCCGACTCGTAGAATGTTATCTTGTCGTTGGTCATTCCATCTTTTTGTCATGGTCAACTCCCCCTTGGCAGTCTCCTCCTGGAGATCTGAATGGGAGACTAGTCTGGAATCTTTTGACAATGAAGAGATCATGATGACAGTTTTTTATGTGTATAGACTAAAGCCACTAGTGAAAATTTTTATCAAGGCCGAGAATCGAGCATAGGTCTTCTGCTTGCTAGGCAGATGTTTTAGCCACTAATCCACCTTCGCAATGTGGTTCACACAAGTGCAATGAATGCCCTGCCACGCCTCCCTCCTCGATCCAAATTCACACTACCGCCCCAGCCTACCTTAAATTCCCCCTTACACATGGATAAAATTGCCGAGACTCGCCATGTTCTGGAATAGCACCACAGCATCGAACGTAAAAAGGGAATCCAGCCTGAAACCCAGGGCAGGTACTGACACAAATAAAATGACACAGCTTCAGAAACTTTACTGGTCTCTCAGAAATATGATTTTATGTATGTAGACTGACGCCGCCAGTGAAAATTTGTACCAAGGCCAAATTGGACCCGGGTCTCCTTCGTTAATCGAAGCGGGAGGCGCACCAGGTTAATCTGTGCAGTTGCATGAACCGCTGTGCCTAGGTGGGTCAATGGCTAACGCACCTGTGTAGTAAGCAGAAGACGCGAGTTAGTTTCGCGCCCTTGGTACAAATTTTCACTCGCCCTTCTAGTCTATGCACATAAAATCATATCTGTATGAGATCAGTAAAACTCTGAAATTGTGTCATTTCTTTTTTTTTTCAATTACTGGCCACATGTCCTGTGGATACACATTATGTGTCTTTAATGCATTAGTTACCGCTGCCTTCTGTGTGCTCACGCCGTTGATCATTGCTGGTTCATCCTCCTTTTCAGGTACAGTTTCCCTCACCACGGGCAAGAGTGTCCCGTGAATGACTGTCCGCTCCTCCATCATTTTTGACAAGGCCGTTATCAGAACAACGGTGATGTCTTATGTCAGAAGTTTTCCGCCGCCATTTCCGACGATTTCTATTCAAAATTTAAGCAGTGATGGAGTTGAAACATAGGACATAGTACGTTTAGACTGATAGTCAAAATTACTACCACTAGACCACGGGTGAAGGCCACTTAGGAACAGAATTTTCTGTACGTTTTTCGATGAATGGGATAGTATTCCCTTAAATGAGAAATGAATACCGAGGGACAGTAATTCTTTTTATATGGTGTAAATACACTTAACTGGCTATGTTGGATGATACTTTCTCCCACGATTGTATTTGCAATCGGGGGGGGGGGGTGGTACTTGCTCTGTATAGTACTTTATCATTGTCATAAGACTGGCTTGGTAGTGTACTGAATCCAGCACACGACACGGATGTACCAATCAGATTGGATATATTGTTAACATTATTGTTTTCAGATGAACTGTCAACTTCGATTATATGTGTTATTTTATTTTTATCGCGTTCGATGTCAGTGACTTCCTGTTCAACAGATTCACACGACTCCTGAAGTTTCAGAAGCAACAGAATCCTTTACTTTCGAAATTTACTTGTTCCAATTATACACTTGCACATCATGTTCTCTCTCTTCATGGCACTGACACGCTTTACTATTATCTCCCCTAAAAATCTGCAGTTTTTGTTTTCTCCTTCTGTATTTGTTCCCAACAAGAAAACTTTTCTTTCATTACATCTTTTACCTACCAGTCTTTTTCATGAAGCCATTTCATCAATTCATCATCAGTGGCAAATTGTTCCCGTGCACTAGAGATTTGTTCTGGTTTAGTCATCATTTCTATTTTCGTCTCGATTGATATTTGTCCAATTGCTGTAAGCGTTTCTGCTTCGTGGGTCAAAGGAATTTCCACAGTAACGAGTCTCAATTTACGTTAACATTTCATGAACTTAGTCGACAACATTTATGGCTGGCTGATCTTGTCTGTCCATTTCAGTTTTCAAAAGTATTTCAAACAAAATTTACCAATTAAAGAAATAAATGGCTACTATATTGTAGGGTTAATGAATCAGTGCTACCTACAATGAAAAGTCTCCTGTTAAAAATGTCGCACAATGGCTACAAGAAACATTCTCCGAGCATTTCACCTTCTAGGAATTCCGTGCAATTTTTTCTGCAGTTACATGCTATGCTGAACTTTATACATAATTACGAATTTTGGATTCAAAATTCTGACTATTATCTACATGTGAAATTTCGAAACGTTAATACTCCGTGCAGAAACCAAAATGCATGCTAAAAGGAAAGGTCTGACACAATTTTTCCATGGACAGAAGTCGTGTTCTTCTCATCCAGGATTGGAGTCTTTAATATTTGTGTGCTCGGCTTGTTGCTTTCCTCTTTTCTTCACCGATTTCGTTATCATTTTGAGTTTCCACTGAACAGGAAAAAAGGAAATACATGTATTAAAAATACAATAAATTTTACAAAGACATTTTTGCAGTATATATAATACAGTTATTTATAGTCCATTAACACTGTCTGGAAAGTATCGCCTGGTAAAAATATTATTATACTTTGATTAGCTTTATTATTAACTGTTATTTGAATTTAAAAAAAATGGTTCTGAATAAATTAGGAACAGGTTGAAGATCCATTACTTTTCAACGTGTTGCAGCCCTGTCAGCAACTGTGATAAATTAATATGTTAAAAATCCGCCTCAATTGCGAAATGTTACTGATCTTTACCCAGGTTTCAGCTAGAGTAATCTAGCCTTCTTCAGAAGCGTAAAATAAACTAATACATGCCAGAATAAGGCACGGTCAAACATAAAAAGTTAAAGTACCAAGGTACCATGTCAAGCTGTTACTTAGCTGAGGAACAGGAGTTCCATCTCCTCCAGAGTTCAAACGTAGCGTCCGCAGCTAACCGACCGCTTTCCACGAAGTGGAGCCGGGGCTGCTCTTCAGCTAAGTAACGTAGCTTGACATGGTACCATGTTTGACCGTGCCTTATTCTGGCTTGTATTAGTTTATTTTATGCTTCTGAAGAAGGCTAGATTACTCTAGCTGAAACCTGGGTAAAGACCAGTAACATTTCGCAACTGAGGCGGATTTTTGACATATTGAAGATCCATTCTTTGAGATTACCCCACTAACGTTAGAGAACAGTATTTTGAAATATCACTCTAATACCTCTCTTTCAGCAGCGTAGGACATCAGTTATTTGGGATTTCACAGAATAATAGTTTCGTACTATAAAGGCTTGAACTGAAAATAGTTACTGATTATAAACAATAACTGATGATCTATGATTCGCTACAATTAAGTAAACGACGAATTATATTTTTCCTTAGTTTTATTCAATAATGAAAACGCCAAAATTTATATACTGCTGGCACATCTGGACAACGATGATGATGTTTGGCTTGTGGGGCGCTCAACTGCGCGGCTATCAGCGCCCGTTCAAACTCCCTATTTTTACTCAGTCCACTTTGTTACACGATCCATTGTAGCCACTTTCACGAATGATGATGATGATGATGATGATGACAGAAATACCCAATTCCCAGGCAGAGAAAATTACCAAGCGGCCCGGAAATCGAACCCGGGATCGCGTGATCCAGAGCCAGGAACACTAGCCACTAGACTACGAGCTGCGGACACGTACAGACAAAAAGACGACTGCTAGAAGACATATAAAACTGAATCGGATAAAGTAAGTACTAGAGCACAGTTTGTAATCTTTTACGAGAATATACTCGTATATATCAAGCTAAAATTATACACATTTAGTTCGAAATAGTTTCCTGTACTCTACATACATACTGCCCACATTTAAAACTTACTAAACTAACAGTAAAAGGTTGTTATTTTTCCCAACACTATTCTGTAGTCCGATACCAGTACTTTGATATTGTTTACAATACTACGAAAACGCCATATACTAAGTATAGATGCCGAAACTATAGGTATCGAATCAAAATATTGATAATCGTTCACATCGGTAATATTGGAACGTCCCTAAGTTTAATCCAACATTCTGCCCCGTTTTTAATGATCTCGAGGCAAACGGTATGGTACGCCTGAGCATCTCCACCTGTAATCCACAAACCATTGTGAAGTTTATGGCAAAGGTTGTTGTTCTCTCTCCGTTTTTCGTTTCTTGCCATGGCATGTTTTTAGAACGTACATTTGGAAAGCGTCACGTCTAGATCAGAACTGTAAGTAATGACTAGGACAGATACCAATCAGTTCTATGAACGAAATAAATTTTATTGATATATAGCTGTGATTAGTCAGGTAATGAACATTTGTAACTGCTTTGTACGTGACTTCTCCGAATGAAACTTTTATTGCTAGTCATTAGTTGAGGCCCGCTGGTAGCGTACATGTTTCCGTAAACTGATCTTTTAGAAATGAGAAAAGAAATAAAAAATGGCAGAATTCGTTCATGTAATACGCGCTAATCGTTGATGTAATCACCAACTCATCGAGAAAATCAAACGACTGTTTTGTGCTTCTAAATGCGTATATTTTCAAAATAGGTCTCACACAGCTTGGGGTCTCTATAGCGCTGCCGCTGTTCGTGACATCTCTCGGCTGTTGCTCGAACTACGTGGAAAACATGGAGCGCGGAACGGGTTCCCTCCCCTCGCTAGCCCGCCAACCGCTGTTGTAATGAGCAAACAATAACACAGCGACTGACAAGCGTGGACGAATACTGTAATCGGGAATTAGTTTCTCTCGCTGTCAATAACAAATGTTTATTAGCGGAAATGCCACTCGATACCAGAGGATATGCTTAGCATAATGAGCGAAAAAAAATTACACTCCACTCACGATTTTTAACGATTATGGAAACCTGTCTATCGGATGATGTAACACTGTAATTTTTCTGACACACGTGACGTAAAATTGCGCTTTTTTAACACTCGCTATCCAAATCGCGTTAAGCGCTAAGCGTAATGAAAAGCTATGGCTTTAATCCAAATTACCTGCTAAATATTCATTTGCAGGGCCGCTCGTTTTTCCTTACTGATTGCGTATCTTCGTAATGCGATGCGTTTAATCATGGTAGGTACGAAGCGGATTGTTGGAAATGGACGCGACCAACTGTATCAGTTTGCGTAACACTCTGACGATGAAATCAAAGCTCTTTTTTCCGAGCGCTTTTATTTATGATCGTCGCAGCTTCATGCAGCAATACTGTTTCTTTCATTGGCGACAAAGGACGCTGTGCTTTGTGTATTACGTTTCTAAATTAGTAGAAACTCTGTGACTTTTGTACATAAAAACTACAGGAAATGCAGCAAACCTCGCAGCCAGGAGTGATTTGCTTCTTCACCTGCGTTTTGTAGATAATTTAATCACGTAGTTGTTAAGGCGAAAAATTATGTTTCATGCATTACCTCACCGTTTTTATAGTAAGCTTCTTTCTATTAAGAACGTTGTGACATGTTGTTTTTGTGGTCTTCAGTTCGAAGACGGGTTTGATGCAGCTCCGAGGGTCAGCTGGATGCATTCTGAAGTAGTGCTTTCCGGGAGTTAATGCCTGTAGTACGACCGCAACACTACCTTAGCCCCAAAGCTGTGTATTCAGCACGGACGTCAACTACAAACCTGCTTTCCCATTCCTATGAAACTTTAAAACAAGAGACATTTCGCACCATCTCAACAGTAATACTGTCCAGAGGGTACCACTATCCCCACCCCCTGCATCTTATATCACTGTTCCGTTGGTAAATGACACGCGGAAAGAATGCTGTTGGTATACCTCCTATGGCGTGAAATTTCTTTCACTTTCTCGTAATGGTCATTTAGCGAGACGTACATGGAAGCCTTCTATTTTCTCAAAAGGCCACTTCAATTTTCCCGTAGGTGGTATGTATCTATTCCCTACCGATAAAGCCCTTTAAATCCTTACATTTGTCCTCTATTTACTCCTTATTAAGGGGAGGAGGAGATTAGTGTTTAGTGTCCCATTAGAAACTGAGCACAAGCTCGGATTAGGGAAGGACAGGGAAGGAAATCAGCGGTGCCCTTTAAACGATCAGGCAAAAGCTAATCAGGAAGCGGGTTTGAACCGCCGTCCTCCCGAAAGAAAGTCCTGCTTAGACCTCAGACTTCATGAAGAACATAATAAATCCAATTCTAAAGAAAGAAGGAATGATGTGAATATTACCGAGCTGTAATTGATGGTGAAGAAGTCCCGTATTCCGTGACAGAGCGTAGGGGAACGATGCGGGAGACCCGCACTCCCGCACTAGGCAATAGGCAAGGTCGTAGTGGAGATGGTTTGCCATTGCTTTCCTCTGAACGTAATAATGATGAAGACGACACAACTACACCTAGTCATTTCGAGGCAGGTGAAAATCCCTTACCCCGCTGGGAATCGAACCCGAGACCCCGTACCCGGGAAGCGATAACACTACCGCGAGACCAAGAGCTACGGACAGTTTATTGATTCATGGTTGCAAAATATTATCACGATTTCTTTACAGAAGAATGGAAATACTGATAGAAACCAGCCTTGTGGATTCCGGAGAAATGCAGAAATATGTGAGGCAATACTAACTCTACAACATATCTTAGAAGATAGATAAAGGAAAGGCAAACCGACGTTTATAGCATTTGTCGACATAGAGAAAGCTTTCGACAGAGTTGACCGGAATAGAGTCTTTGAAATTCTGAAGGTGGCAGGGATAAAATGCAGGGAGAGAAAGGCTATTTACAGCTTTTCCAGCAACCAGGCGGCTGTAATAAGAGTCGAGGGACATGAAAGGGAAGCAGTGGTCGAGAACGGAGCGAGAGAGAATTGTAGCATATACCCGATGTTATTCCATCTGTACATTGAGCAAGCAGTAATGGAAATGAAAAAAAAGAAAGAAAAAATTAGAATAGAAATTAAAGTTCAGGGAGAAGAAATAAAAATTTGAGATTTGCCGATTACATTTTACTTGTGTCACAGACAGCCTAGGACTTGGAAGGGCAGCTGAATCGAATGGCCAGTGTCTTGAAAATATGATATAAGATAAACATCAACGAAAGCAAAACAAGGGTAATGGAAAGTAGTCGAATTAAATCAGGTGATGTTGAGGGTATTAGGAAACAAGACTAAAAGTACTAGATGAGTTTCGCTAATTGGATAGGAAAATAAATGATGATGGATGAAGTAAAGAAGACATAAAATGGGAATGGTAAGGAAAGCGTTTCTCAATTAGAGAAATGGACCATCGAATGTTGTCGTAAGTGCTGGGAAATATTTTCTGACTATTTGTGTGAAGTTCAGCCTTGTATGGAGGTGAAAATGGACGATAATAGGGAACAGAAGCTTTTGAAATTTGGTGCTACACTAGAATATTGAAAAGTAGATGGGTATACCACACAACTGAGGAGGTACTGAATGGAACTGAAGAGAAGTTTGTGACACATCCTGGCTAGAAGAAGGGATCGGTTGAAAGGACACATACTGAGACGTCAAGGCATCACCAATATAGCATTGGAGGCAAGTGGGGGGGGGGGCAAAAATTGTAGGGGAAGACCAAGAGATGAATACAGATTCAGAAGGGTGTAACTCAGAGTAGATATTTGGAGATTAAGAGGGTTGCACAGGAGTGACTAACATGGAGAGCTACATCAAACTAGTTTTCGAACTGAAGACCACAACAACAAAAACATTCTGAAGGAACGCGCGTTCTTAGAATGTCAGGAGCAAACCGTGATGCACAATGTATCTCTGGCAGCATCTCCTACTGTAGTTTGGTGATTATCTCCACAACACTCTCGCACCGACTAAACTATCCTGAGATAAAACGCGTCGCTCTTCGTTGAATCTTCCCTATCTTTTCAATTAATAGAACTTAGTGAGGGTTTCAGGCTAATGACAACGTTCAATAACCGGTCCACCTTTTTTTTTTTTAGCCATTTCATTCGTCTCCGAATAACTGCTGCAATCCACATGCGTTTGCACCTGCTTACTGTATTCATCTCTTAGTCTCACTGTTTACCTTTTACCTCCTACGCTATCTTCTAATACTAAATTGATGATTCCTTGATGCCTCACAATGTATCCTATCAACCGATTCCTTTTGTTAGTCAAATTACGTCACAAATTTCTTTTTTCTCCAAATCTACTCAGTACCTCACAATTAATTACGCTATCTACCCGCCTAATCTTCAACATTTTTCTGTAGCACCACATTTCAAAGCTTCTATTATTGTCTTGTCTAAACTGTTAACTGTCCAAGTATCCCTTCCATGCATGGCTACACTCCATACAAACACTTTCATATTACACTTCCTGACACTTAGTTCTACATCCGATGTGAGCAAATTTCTGTTCTTGAGAAACGCTTTTCTTGCCATAGCCAGTTTACATTTTATATCCTCTCTGCTTCGAACATCATCAGTTATTTTCCTACCGAAATAGCAAAATTCATCTACTACTTTCAGTTTCTCATTTCCTAATCTAATTCCCTGAGCATCACCTGATTTAATTTGTTACGAAATTTTTTGGGCAGGGGAGACTGGAATACGACAAAAATAATCATTTAAAGTTTATTTGATTAAACAGAGAATTTGAAAAGTTTGTTGTTGTAATTGTGTTCCAATGACATCAAGTGTGTGCGATCATGGGGGTGGTTGTAATTCATCACTCTGGCTTCCACCACTCAAAGATAACTTTGAGACAAGTACATATGTTTACCGCTAGAACAGTTTCCAAGCAGTGACATAAACTTTAGTTCTTTGCTTATACATATCTTAGTTCGGTGTAACACGGAGTAATCTGCTTCCTGCCGCTACTGCTGAAGATATCTTCCTGGTCCATTTCATCTTCAAACTGGATCTAGTTACGTGAATTCCATGAAATAATCCAGGTACGAAGTCGTTTTATAGCGGTTTATTACTGACAAGCTGCATAACGTCTTCTTGGTGGGAGCCCATTCCACATAACGGGCTACATAGTCACAAAACCGTAGTACAACGGTTAGAATATTACAGTGACGCGCGACGCAGTGGTCGAGTCTGTGATCTATCTCCAACTGCTCCCGCTATTCATATGTTCTTAACAATGAAGTTAACAAAACTATAACGTGAATTTATAAAATTAACAGTTAACTGTTCAAAGTTATTGTGAATAACTAGACACAAAAACTTTCGTGTTTTATGCCCAAACTGTGGTATACAATATAAAATATTTTTACATAAGATATACATCACATTATACAAAATAGTGTAAAACAAGAATGCCAACCTAATTTTTCTTAATTACGGCTTAATTAGTGGATGCAAAATTATGCTAGCATATGTAGGACGAACATGGCATACAAGAAAACAAATGAAATAATAAATTTGATGAAATTTAATGTTCATCTTCATCTACATACATACTCCGTAATCCACCATACGGTGCGTGGCGGAGGGTACCTCGTACCACAACTAGCACCTTTCTCCCTGTTCCACTCCCAAACAGAACGAGGGAAAAATGACTGCCTATATGCCTCTGTACGAGCCCTAATCTCTCTTATCTTATAATGTATTACACGAAATCACGTATTAGATACAACTGGAAATACGAAACTTTCAATGAATTACCTCTTCGGAGAGCATTTCATTAGAGTATCGAAAAAGGAATGTAAAACAAGTGGTTGATTTATTTCATATGACCTTACTCTTGTTTCACTTTTGTTAATATCCATCTTATATCCTGTTTTCAACATACTGTCCATTCCGTCCTTTCTTCCAAGTCCTTTGCTGTCTCTGACGTAATTACAATTTCACTGGCACACCTCAATTTTTTTATTTCTTCTCCCCGAACTTTAATTGCTTCTCCAAATATTTCTTTGGCTTCGTTTACTACTTACTCAAGGTGCAGATGAATAACGTCAGGGATAGACTACAACGCTCTCTCACTCCCCTCTCAACCACTGCTTCCTCTTCAGACCCGTCAATTCTTGTAACCGCCGTTTGGTTTCTGTAGGGTCTACAAGTTGGAAATAAATGAAACTCTATGGTTCCAGAGACCTTTTCAAGTCTCAAACATCTATGATGTATATATGTAGACTGACACGACAAATGAAAATTGGTACAAGGTCGGGAATCAAATCTGCGTCTCCTACTCACTAAGCAGATACGCTAACCAGAACGCCGCCCTGTCACAGTGGTTTGCACAGCTCCACGGGCCATTATACGTAGCATACCTCCCTCGTCAATCCAAATTCCCATCGAGGCCTCAACCTACTTGGTATTTCTCCTAAACGCAAACAGCGTTGCAGACGCTCTGAAAACGGTACTGGAATAACATCTCAGAATCGAACGAAATGAGCGATCCTGGCTGAAAACCAGGCACAGGTGTTTTAACCAAATTAAACTGCTGGAAACCCTCTGCAATGCCGTTCGAGTTTTTGGGTGATACCAGGTGTAATGAATGGCAACCTGACTTGAGGAGGGAGACGTGCTAGTATACCAGACGCAGTTGTTCAAAGAATGTGTGACAGGGTGGCGTAGTGGTTAGCGCATCGAACCTGGGTCTCCTAGTGAGCAGGAGATCTGCGTTCGAATCCCGGCCTTGGTACAGATTTTCACTCATCGCTTCAGTCTGCATTTAAACATCAAAGTTGCAAATAACCTTCACTCTCTATAATTTACCCCTGCTACGTTCAGAATGTCAAAGAGTGTATTCTTGTCAACGTTGTTAAAAGCTTTCTCTAAGTCTACAACTGCTGTAAACGTAGGTTTGCCTTTTAATCTATGTTCTAAGAGAAGTCGTAGGATCTGTATTGCCTCGTGCGTTCATCCTGGTTAGCGCTTTTCCTACAATTCTTTTACATGGTCGTTCTGCTTTAGGTCACTCCGGATAGTTACTCCTAGATATTGTACGGTAGTTATTGTTTACAGTGATTTGCTGCTAATATAGTAAACATATAGTCGTGTATCTTTTCACCTATTTACGAGTAATACGCGTTATTTATTTACATTCATGTCCAACTGCCAGTCCCTGTACAAATGTTGATCCTCTGCTGGTCTTCCTGCACTTTACTACAGTTTTGGCCGGCCCACGTGGCCGAGCGGTTCTTGGCGCTTCAGTCTAGAACCGCGCGACCGCTACGGTCGCAGGTTCGAATCGCGCCTCGGACATGGATGTGTGTGATGTCCTAAGGTTAGTTCGGTTTAAGTAGTTCTAAGTTCTAGGGGACTGATGACCCCAGATGTTAAGTCCCATAGTGCTCAGGACCATTTGAACCATTTGAACCAACTTGCGTAGGTTAAGGAGTGTCTCGAAACAATCATCAACATTAAATGTCTTTCGGTGCTCAAAGAGTTGGATGAGTATCGGATCTCGGACTTCCAAACAGACGCTGAGCATGACTTTGCCTGCTGACCCTCCCTTGGCTACTACAAAAACTATTAAATACAGGGTGATTCAAAAAGAATACCACAACTTTAAAAATGTGTATTTAATGAAAGAAACATAATATAACCTTCTGTTATACATCATTACAAAGAGTATTTAAAAAGGTTTTTTTCACTCAAAAACAATTTCAGAGATGTTCAATATGGCCCCCTCCAGGCACTCGAGCAATATCAACCCGATACTCCAACTCGTTCCACACTCTCTGTAGCATATCAGGCGTAACAGTTTGGATAGCTGCTGTTATTTCTCGTTTCAAATCATCAATGGTGGCTGGGAGAGGTGGCCGAAACACCATATCCTTAACATACCCCCATAAGAAAAAATCGCAGGGGGTAAGATCAGGGCTTCTTGGAGGCCAGTGATGAAGTGCTCTGTCACGGGCTGCCTGGCGGCCGATCCATCGCCTCGGGTAGTTGACGTTCAGGTAGTTACGGACAGATAAGCGCCAATGTGGTGGCGCTCCATCCTGCTGAAATATGAATTGTTGTGCTTCTTGTTCGAGCTGAGGGAACAGCCAATTCTCTAACATCTCCAGATACTGTAGTCCAGTTACAGTAGCACCTTCGAAGAAAAAGGGACCAAAAACTTTATTGGCTGAAATGGCATGCGAACAAATGTACAACTAAATGAAACTTTATAGCTCCCTTAATTCGCCGACAGATAGTGCTTAGCTCTGCCTTTTGTCGTTGCAGAGTTTTAAATTCGTAAAATTGTGGTATTCTTTTTGAATCACCTTGTATTTCTGATAAGAAATATTCGCATCGTCTGCGAAAAGATTCACGGAGTTTCCAACGTCACAAGCAGATCATTACTTGATATTGTTAACAGCAACGACCCTAATACACTCCCTTGGGGAACTGCCGAAATTACCTTAAAAAGGTGGATCACTGTCTTAACAAATGAAATGCTGCAGTATATTTTCGAACCAACAACGCTTCGAGGTTAAGTCTCCGGCATAAATCTGGACCTAAACGTGACAAATTCTTGGATTGTGCTGTGTACAAAATGAGCTGCAGTCACTATTATCGCTATTACATACTGTAGGTCAGACGCGATCTTTGTTCAAAAGACATTCTGAAGAGGTCACATATTCCGAAAATGAAACAGCTTTTGATACAGACGTTGTCGAAAATAAACTCTCTACAACATAAAGTGCTACATATAGCAGCTAAAGGAAGGAATTGAAATCTTTAGTAGCAAAAAGTGCCCTTCCGAACAGCGCCAGTTTATTCAGAAGAAGTATTTTCAGTTTTCGAGGAGCTGCTCTAGTGATCTGAACATTTTATAACGTCGCGTGTTAAATGTGATACAATGACATACAAAAACAAGAGTGACTGTGACGCTTACTGCCCGCTTTCGTATGGGTCCTTCTGCACTCGACCACAGTACATCGGCGACTGGGGCAATACCAACAGACCCCTCGCGTGGTGATGGCGGCTATCACTGAAACATCATCTTTCGGCTATATCGTCTTTTTTTCATGACAGTTCAACCTCACTGTTGAAACGAATCAAAATAACCGATTTCCGAAGTTATCGATTTTCAGTTTTTTATTCCTATCATATCCTGTAATAAAGGTCTAAATCGAACAAAAGTTGAAAAATTTTGAGTGCCTCAGTTTCAAGACACATAGAACCAAAGTATTAAATTAAACAGGCAAATAAAAGAGAACTTCATTCATGCATCCTAGCTGCTTGTCACGAAACGTGGTAAGTGGCAGCATACTACAAAAATCACCAGTATTCTCATGTTAATTCTAATTTTTTGAACGTCTGCTCTAAAATCATATTGTGATCAGGGATCGTACCACTATTTGGGCATTACGAATAATCAGCGGTAAATGGTAAAAACTTGTCCGTTTCCAAGGGCAACAAGCAGATAAAGGCATATTAGGTACGCACAGGCATCAGATCAGCTACTGTACGTTCTGTTTTCATTCTACACTATGAATGGATTGTTATTAAGTTTTTAAGTTACCATAATTTCCTTCCTCTTTTATTATTTCATAGAAATGGCAAATATTAATCATTTAAAGCAAATGAAGCACTTCACTGATACATCACTTCCTAAGAATATTTCTGGACTACGGTTGGTGCCATTCCGCTCGTCGACAGCGAGAAACTTCCGAACTGATAAGGGATAGTCAACATATGAAACCTCCCCTTAGAAAAATTTATGAATTACTGTGCTGGTAAACCCCTTATGTTATTTGATTTTCAAACAGATGAGCAAAACTGAACGTATTCAGACATTTCTCTCTTTACATATTTTGATCATCTCTAAACTGACACACAATATTTTTAGAACAACGCAATTTGACTTTCAATAATCCCTACAAAAGAATGAGCGTGACTAACAATAACCTATACCTTTCATGAATCACTTACCTCACAAAAATCTTCGTTACTCGAACTACTGCAATACAGCGAGCGCCAATAGTGCCAGCTAAATAAAGGATTCTAACTACTGAAGGCACTAACTACCGATAGGCATAGTTAGCAAGTGAAAGATTTTGGTAGAGAATAAACAATGTATTTACTTTAATAGTGTTCAAAAGTCATCATATATATATATACATCCATTCATGACATCCAGTCTTACAAATTTACTCTTTCTGATGGACACACGTCCAGATCATCAGCTCTCAAAACTCTGCCATCTCTCTCCCCACATCCACCACTACTGGCGGCTCAACTCCAACTTCGCAACGCTAAGTGCTGTTCACATCCAACTGCCCAACACTGCAATATCGAATATTCCAACAATGCAAACCAGCCACAGACTGCACACAGCACAGTCAGTGATTTTCATACAGAGCGCTATGTGGCGTTACCAACATAAAAACCTAAACAGCCTACTTACACGGATGTCCATCGTCGACCGCGAGAAACTTCCGTACTGATAAAGGATAGTCAAAGTCTTTTAAATACTGCCCACTATTTTCCTTCTATTAGCAGCAAAATTTTCTAACCATTCACCAATTCCACAGTAATTGGGATTTATGAAATAGGTTCAAATGGTTCAAATGGTTCTGAGCACTATGGGACTTAACATCTGTGGTCATCAGTCCCCTATAACTTAGAACTACTTAAACCTAACTAACCTAAGGACATCACACACATCCATGCCCGAGGCAGGATTCGAACCTGCGACCGTAGCAGTCGCGCGGTTCCGGACTGCGCGCCTAGAACCGCTAGACCACCGCGGCCGGCTATGAAATAGGAAAGTTACTTAATAAAATTTATAATGGAGTCACAGTAAGTTCAACCATATAACAATAATTACTTACCAAATATTGTGTCAGAATATTTTGAAAACCTAATGACACTGTTTTTGAAACTCCCACCACCTATCGTCCACCACGGAAGTAGGTATGCTCAATAGGGGACGGTAGGGACCAGGTTGATTACCACTGGTATAGCATTTGGGGGCACGTCTTGCACACTGCACGAACACGCCCACCTCAAGTCACGATACACGGCAACAAGGACATTATTGTTTCAGCAGTGCTGTGTCGGTTCTTATGCCATGTGTTTGTTGCTCATTTCTGTCAGAATTGTCGTTAAAATAGCAGTACTAGATTTTCGCATTTTATATAATAACGTAATAGTTCAAACCACCGCAGATTTTACGAATAAAAATCACACTAAAAAACATTTATTTAAAAATGAAAATTTTCTGCTGCCATGGCTAATTGATATTACGATTTTTTACTCTGTTATTAGTAAAAAATAAAAAAACACCTATTATTTCCGAGAGAAAGCATACCAAAAAATACAGGTTACTCAGAACTAAAACAATGGTAGCGGCCTTAACCAGTCGGTTTTTCCCATCCCGACCTTGGAGGCTTCAGTTTATTCATCGGTGACAGGAAGTTCCCTCCTTGTCCTTCTGTATCTTGCATTTTATTTGCTAAATCGTCTAGTAATTTACTTACGTGCAATGAATTTCTTGACTGTATAACAGTCCTATTTTGTACCTTGCACTTTATTTGTTAAATTGCTTTGCAGTTGCACATTAGTTAGTAACTTGCTCATTAGAAGAAATGTGTTATCTTCTCATATATTGTACCCAAATTTCATTATTTTCCGTTGTTGTAATCTTTTACTAGCTCAAGTTAACTCGTCAACTTTCTTTTGTGTATCTTTTAACCTTTTTAAAACGATAAATTTCATTACGGACTTGTGCATACAGTGGTGTCCTCTAACAGATGCACGTTTTTGTTTTTTGTTTTTTTGTTTTGTTTTTGTCTTAAATAGCAACATCATGATACACACAGTAGTTTTAATAACGCAGTGCTTGATTGTACAATATGTGTGTATTACATTCTGGAGCGATATTTTGTGGTATGTTCTTTGTCACTTTCAATCCTTTAAAGTTGTACATATTTTAAGTAGGTAGAACTTTTTTCTGTTTGTATAGATCTGAAGATGATTGCTAGCACAATCAAAACCGATCATATCCTTTTATAAACTAGCGATCTAGACAAATAAAGGTTAAATCGAAAATTGCGACCGCTTTTCCACATACTTCACCATGTCAAGCCTTATGACCTTTACATACGTCAATTTTTTTTACCACTAATCGCTATTCTCTGCTTGAATCTCATTGGAAAACTTAACCAGCTGAGTTTCATAACAGTATCATTTGCGATAAATGTTGATTTTTTTAGAATAGATCTTCGTTCTCCATAATAGTATCACTGCATGCGCGTGTAAGTGGAAACTGTAGATGTTCTAATTACTTGTTCGTGTCCTCACTTACAGTGCAGAGGAGCAGAGGGACTCCGTATGAATAAATTGATAGAATTAAAATGAAACGAGACAACATTCTTTGCACCTTGCGGGCTTCTTGTATTTTCTTGAACCAGAATCTTGTCAGTGAAAGGACCACGGTGCTACGTCATCGCGAAGACAGCTCGGGGAAAGCGAGATGTGACTCGAACGATACCAGGGAGCCGCCAGAGATGACCGGTCGCGATGCAGACGGCCCGGTTCGACCCCTGGCACTGGCAATTAGGTACTCGGCGCGATGGTTCATCGCGATGGAGTGGCGGAGTGCACAGTCGTAACTCAGCGCTGTCTGGGGCAGCTGACGGACTAACTGGTTTCTCCGGAGGCGCAAGGATCTGTGAGAAGCACGGAAGGTGCCTGTTTATCACGCTCGTTTGTCTAATCGTCATCATCATCATCTTCATTTTCATTAGTCGGTTCTTCACCTCCTTTTCATTGTCTTCCGTTGCTACAGCCGTTGGCAGCACTATGAAGAGTTACTTTCGAGAAGAAAAGGCTGGAATCACAAGTGTGGTAAACCATTTTTCCTGCTCGGATTTCTCAATATCTTCAAACGTTAATTATTTTTGGCACGGCAGTGTCAGATATCTTCGAGTATTGCGTGCGAGTTTCTAATATTTTTGGTTAATTTGCCCTATTCTGAGACCTGGCAGATCAGTAACGTAATGGTTTATTGGGAAAGGAAGACGCAAGGAAGAGCAGAGTTAAGTCCCGTTGACAACGAGGTAATTAAAAATGGAGCACAAACTCGGCTTACGAAAGGATGAGGAACTAAATCGACCGTGCCATTTTCGGAAGAACCACGTGCGTCTACAACTACATCTGTACTCTTCGAACAGCTTGAAGTGCATGGAAGAGGGTGCGTCCCCTTGTACCAGGCATTAGAGCTTTACCCCTTCCATTATCGTGTGGAGCACAGAGAGAAAGATTACTAAAATGTCTCTATGTGTGCTGTGAGTGGTTTTATCTTGTCTTCGCGATCCCTATGGGAGCGTTATTAGGGGTGTTGTAATAAATTCCTAGTTTCAACATTTGAAGTTGGCTCTATAATCTTTCTACGCAGGTTACTAAGGGGTAGTTTGCACCTACATTCTAGAGTCTGTCAGTTCAGTTTCTTCTACATCCTCGTGACACTTTCGCATGGGTGAAACAAACCTGTTACCATTCGTACTACCTTTCATTGTACCCGTTCACTTGCTCCTGTTATTCTTATTTGGTACAGGTCCCACACACTCGATCAATATTCTACACTGCGTAAAACAATTAAACAAACACTTTTTCTAAACCCCGTAATTATCTCCGATTGCGCGTACAAGTCTGAAATTTGGCTCAAAGGTGCCCACAACCTTCCCATGGAATGGTGCAAAAGCGTGTTACTCTTCGACAGCACTCTCGGGCTCAGCGACACTTCAAACAGCAAGGCACCGACACATGCGAAAACGGGTCAGATCTCAGAAGTTAATGTGACACAGGTGGGTTAATGATTGCACATTTGCACCAAATTTCACCAAAATTCAGCCCAACGCCAGTGTGGACGTGTCACGCGATGGAAAGGTCGTCGTACCTTCCCTTGCTCATATTTTACCCTTTCTTTAGCGCCTCTGCCATTGCGTTTACAATCGCGAACACCGGCGTTGAAATCACGTGTTTTTTATGTGTAGCCGTGGAAAACGTTTCATACGCACTGCCGCTCGAAAAGGCTCCAGGGTATGGCATAAAGGTTACCCCTTGGCTTTAGGCGTTGATTCCCACACATCTTGCGGCCGAAAACGACAGTTCGCAGACCGATGCGCAACAGGACGACATTGTTGACAATTTGTGATGCCACTGACACCCTATGGACGCTTTAAGCCTTCTCTAAAGAAGTCGTGGGTTACCAGTTTCACTGAAAGTGATCACACCTCTTTCGATTGCAGAGGGACCCCAGATTTCGCTCTGGGGTACAGTGTGGATTCACAAACGACCGTTCAAAACCATTAGATGAAATCTGAACTTGACCCGAAGCAGCAGAGAGTGCTTATGCTGTTTCAGCCCTCCTCTTTTGCACTGTCCCGTTGCATGATCACAGAGGGGTGGGAAGTTTGACACAAGCGTGAATGAAATGGCAAATGGCCCCTTCAAGCCCCTCTGCCCCATTTTGGCAATACTGTCAGTGCCATACACCCACATGTGTAGAACACTATAAAACATACACATGCGCACAAAAAACCCGTGAGAGTCCTGCCCACCTTTATACACTGAAGCGCCAAAGAAACTGGTATAGGAATGCGGGTTCAAATACAAAGATGTGTAAACAGGGAGAATACGGCCCTGCGGTCGCCAACGCCTGTATAAGACAAGTGTCTGGCGCAGTTGTTAGATCGGTTACTGAAGCTACAATGGTAGGTTATCAAGATTTAAGTGGTGTTACAGTCGGCACACGATCGATGGGACACAGCAGCTCCGAGGCACTGGTCAAGTGGGGATTTTCCTGTACGAACATTTCACGAGTGTACCGTGAATATCAGGAATCCGGTGAAACATAAAGTCTCCGACTTGCTGCACTCGGAAAAAGATCCTGAAGAGAATCGTTCAAGGTGACAGAAGTACAATACTTCCACAAATTGCTGCAGATTTCAATGCTGGGCCATCACAAGTTTCAGCGTGCGAGCCTTCCAAGGAAACATCTTCGATATGGACTTTAGAAGCCGAAGGCACACTCGTGTAACGTTGATGACTGCACGACATAAAGCTTTGCGCCTTGTCTGGGCCCTTCAACGCCGACATTGGCTTCTTGATAACTGGAAACGCGTTGTCTGGTCGGACGAGTCTCAAAAATGGTTCAAATGGCTCTGAGCACTATGGGACTCAACATCTTAGGTCATAAGTCCCCTAGAACTTAGAACTACTTAAACCTAACTACATCACACACACCCATGCCCGAGGCAGGATTCG
Source organism: Schistocerca nitens (assembly GCF_023898315.1). Classification (NCBI taxonomy): domain Eukaryota; kingdom Metazoa; phylum Arthropoda; class Insecta; order Orthoptera; family Acrididae; genus Schistocerca; species Schistocerca nitens. The sequence continues at coordinate 187,990,791 of NC_064622.1, forward strand.
AACCTGCGACCGCAGCAGTCCCGCGGTTCCGGACTGCAGCGCCAGAACCGCTACACCACCGCGGCCGGCTCGGACGAGTCTCGTTTCAAATTGTATCGAGTGGATGGACGTGTACGGGTATGGAGACCACCTCACGAATCTATGGACGCTGCATGCCAGCAGGCGACTGTTCAAGCTGGTGGAGGTTGTCATGGTTTGGGGCGTGTGCAGTTAGTGATATATGGGATCCCTAATACGTGTAGATACGACTCTGACAGATGACACGTACGTAAGCATCCTGTCTGATCACATGCATCCATTCATGCCCGTTGTTCATTCCGACGGACTTGGGCAATTCCAGCAGGACAATGCGACACCCCACACGTCCAGAATTGCTACAGAGTGGCTACAGGAACACTCTTCTGAGTTTGAACGCGTCCGCTGGCCACCAAACTCCATAGACATGAACATTATTCAGCATATCTGGGATACCTTGCAACGTTCTGTTCAAAAGAGATCTGCACCCCCTCGTACTCTTGCTGATTTATCGACAGCCCTGCAGGATTCATGATGTCAGTTCCCTCCAGCACTACTTCAGACATTAGTCGATCCCACACCACTTCATGTTGCGGGACTTCTGCGTGCTCGCGGGGGCCTTACACGATTTTAGGCAGGTGTACCAGTTTGTTTTGGCTCTTCAATGTAGTAGACATGTCAGAATGGGGAAGTGTGAAGTGGTTGCTACTTGAAGGTGTCTATGACTCACGTCACGGGCTTCCTCTGTACAGGTACATTAAAGTGTTCAACGAACGAGGGCTGGTGGCACTGAGAGTGTTGCCAAACAAGGGGATGTCAGAGGGAACATTTGCCGTTTTACTCAAGCCTGTGTGAATGACGCAGTCTCCATGATCACGCCACAGAAGGGCGATAAACAGAAGGCCTGAAACAGCATAAACTTCCTTTGCTGCTTCGGATCGCGTTCAAATGTCATCGAATGATTTTGGACGGCCCCTTGTGGTTCTACTGGACGATCCCTTGTGGTTCCAAACAATACACCAGAGCAAAAATTCCAGTAGCACTGCACTCCAAAAGGGCGCGATCATGTTCAGTGAGGTAGCTGGCCCACTATGTCTCTAGAGGAGGATTAATCTGTCCGTGGGGTGTCAACAGCCTGAAAGATTGTCAGGAAAGTCGTCCTGTCGGTCATTTCTGTATAGAATGGGACAGACGAGTGCTCTATGTGCGCAGTCTCTTTAGCAGACCGATTACAATTCCCTAGTATTGTACTAATGAGCTGCAGCCTACCATTAGTTTTACGTATGGCTCAGCCTATGTGATCGATCCATTTCGTAACTCTACAAATTACTCAAGTACACTACTGGCCATTAAAATTGATACACCAAGAAGAAATGCAGATGATAAACGGGTATTCATTGGACAAATATATTATACTAGAACTGACATGTGATTACATTTTCACGCAGTTTGGGTGCGTAGATCTTGAGAAATCAGTACCCAGAACAACCACCTCTGGCCGTAATAACGGCCTTGATACGCCTGGACATTGAGTCAAACAGAGCTTGGATGGCGTGTACAGGTACAGCTGCCCATGCAGCTTCAACACGATACCACAGTTCATCAAGAAAGGGACTGGCGTATTATGACGAGCCAGTTGATCGGCCACTACTGACCAGACGTTTTGAATTGGTGAGAGGTCTGGAGAATGTGATGGCCAGGGCAGCAGTCGAACATTTTCTGTATCCAGAAAGGCCCGTACAGGACCTGCAACATGCGGTCGTGCATTATCCTGCTGAAATGTAGGGTTTCGCAGGGATCTAATAAAGGGTAGAGCCATGGGTCGTAACACATCTGTAATGTAACGTCCATTGTTCAAAGTGCCGTCAATCCGAACAAGAGGTGACCGAGACGTGTAACCAATGGCACCCCATACCATCACGCCGGGTGATACGCCAGTATGGCGATGACGAATACAAGCTTCCAATGTGCGTTCACCGCGATGTCGCCAAACACGGATGCGACCATCATGATGCTATAAAGAGAACCTGGATTCATCCGAAAAAATGACGTTTTGCCATTCGTGCACTCAGGTTCGTCGTTGAGTACACCATCGCAGGCGCTCCTGTCTGTGATGCAGCGTCAAGGGTAACCGCAGCCATGGTCTCCGGGCTGATAGTCCAAGCTTCTGCAAACGTTGTCGAACTGTTCGTGCAGATGTTGTCTTGCAAACGTCCCCATCTGTTGACTCAGGGATGGAGACGTGGCTGCACGATCCGTTACAGCCATGCGGATAAGATGCCTGTCATCTCGACTGCTAGTGATACGAGGCCGTTGGGATCCAGCACTTCGTTCCGTATTGCCCTCATGAACCCCCGATTCCATATTCTGCTAACAGTCATTGGATCTCGACCAACGCGAGCAGCAATGTCGCTATACGTTAAGCCGCAATCGCGATAGGCTAAAATCCGACCTTTATCAAAGTCGGTAACGTGATGGTACGCATTTATCATCCTTACACGAGGCATCAAAACAACTTTTCACTTGGCAACACCGGTTAACTGCTGTTTGTGGATGAGAAATCGGTTGGAAACTTTCCTCATGTCAGCACGTTGCAGGTGTCGCCACCGGCGCCAACCTTGTGTGAATATTAGTTTATTTGCATAACACAGCATCTTCTCCCTGTCGGTTAAATTTCGCTTCTGTAGCACGTCATCTTCGTGGTGTAGCAATTATAATGGTCAGTAGTGTATTTGTATGTGTGACGTCTCTACTCATCAAACGTCCATGTCAGCTTTGAGGGGTGCGCCAGTAGAGCTGCAATCGCACCAGTACTGCAGCGAGAGTACGTTGCTAGTGGGAGAGGCGCTACACCAATGCTGTCCGGAACCAAAGTGGGAGGCTGTTCTGTACTACAGATAGAATGTCGAGACCCACAGTGAGAAGAAGACTGACCACTAGAAGGCAGAGGCAGAGGCAGAGGCAGTCAAGCAGCAAGCATTGATGGGAGCACCTGGATAGCTGCTGGCTGGTGGACATCGGTTAAAAAAATGTGAAGCTTGATGGAAGCAAGAATGGCACATCTGATGTGGTTTCAGTGAAGCAGTCTGTCCTGTTCTATTATTTGAGTGTAATATCTGGGTTTGGACTTGAGCTGTCTGTGAGTTTGAAACTGTTGTGCGTGCAGCTCTATCCAAGCTCCAGTGCATGTTGTAATTCTGCCTGTAATACTGACGGTGTCGTATTTACAGGAAGGTAGAACGGCATACTGGATATATTCAATCGCTTTGTGTGAGTTTGACTATATTAATTTACATGTGTGTTGAATGTTAATGGGACTGATTTTGAGCAGAAGCCCTAAACTGGATTATATATATACGTGATGTTGATCAGTTAACTAAACTGCCTTTGTCTTACCATTGCATACATATCTCAGAAATAGGCTGTTCGACATACGTCAGGCGTAGTTGCGATTCTAGTTAATTCACAGTGCGCATTTCAGCAGGACTATGGGCTCTATTAAGTGATACTGAAAATCCTGTGTATTCTATTGGCTGATTTTATTTGGTTCTCTGCTTTCACTTGCGTTCACTGTAACAGTGTAAACTTATTTTCTGCTTTTATTGTTTTAATTATAACTGAGTACTGCACGTTTCATGTAGTGAAATTCTTTATGGCTTCTGCGTGTTTTCAATAGTGTAAACTCATTACCTGATTTTAATCTTTTTGAATCTTACCGCTTTTACTCTTTGGGGTTGCACAATCACCATGAAAATTTAAATTACCCGTCGATGTATCGTTCATTTGGCTTCTGTTGAGGAAGCTGACGGTGTCGAATCTACAGGAAGGCAATTCTTGTTGCCGTTTTGGCTGTCCGTATGACTGATTAGAAATTAAAAACATTTTAATGACTTTTGTAAAGTGAAATTTAATGTGTTTAGTAAATGAATGATCAAATCACAGCTCAACTCCATCCTCCCAGTCCTACAACCACCATTACAGTATGGATTGACTAATTCCAATTGAAACTCATTGATATTGTAAATTCCTTCCAGAAGGCCTGGCGGGTTCATCGGTACTAATCGACCATCGTATCTTCCTCCACTTGTTGCGTCATTGGGTGCCGGTCCTGGAGCCATAGGATAGTACGTTTTTTCATTCCTGAGCTGCACCATCCCGGCATTTGCATGGAACGCTCTAGTGAATCTGAATGGTCGAATGAGGATTTGGTCCGTCATCATCCTGGATGCGAGTCCAATGTGCCAACCAAGAATGCTATAATGGTAACTGTAATGTTCCGCATTATGAGATAAACGCGACGCGGCGGCACCTGTTGTGTCACGATCACCCACTGAGTGAGTGTTACGACAAGTGAAGCTAATGAAAGATACCTTTCTCCCTTCCCATTGACTGTCAAGGAGCACGGGAGCCCGCCCTTGTAAGGAAGCGATTTTTTGTCGCCTTTAATAGCACAGCATTCGATAACGGAAACTCCAAAACTGTCTGACAAAAAGGAGTGGCGAAGAAGACTGAGGGCGAACATGTAAGGAGAAAGACGTAGGGGTGGCGTTCAATAAGTAATATAACACTTTTTTTCCTTGGCCAATTTCGTTGAAAAATGTGGAATTTGCTGTGGGACAATAGCGAAACATTCCCGCAGCAGTCCCTATAGTTCCAGGAAGCTTCGATAGGTGGCGGCGCTGTACATAGTCTTCAAAATGGGATCTGCATCGGTTGTGCGCCCCAACCAGAGAGATGTCCTTAAGTTTCTCTTGGCGGACAATCAGAGCATCGCAGATATACATAGGCGCTTGAAGAATGTCTACAGAGACCAGACAGTGAAAAAACGTGAGCCGTGCTGGCCCCAGCTTATGCGTTGGTTTAAACCTTGACTGTTACTCTGCGATTGGTTTCCCGTGGTTATTGCGGTTATGCCGTGGTTCTTCCTCTTTCTACGTGTGGCAGCTGCGGTGTGTATCGGTATTCACACCTTGTACTATCTTTGGTCTGGTGCTGATAGTTTCCGGCTAGCCGGTGTGCAGCAGTCGGTCGGTTGGTGTGGATCAACCAGGAAATGTCCGCGCGGCGCAGTGGGCCGGGCCCGCTGGCGGTCTCTACTGAGTGTCGGAGTGTGTGGGAGTTGTTCTGATTGCTACGAGGTTCGTGGCTCACCGACCCAGGACATCAAAATTGAGTGATGATTTAATTACCGAAGCCAGTCTGTTCACATTGTGTCGTTGGTTTTCATGGTTGGCTGTTGGTGGTGTTCCGTGAGCAAAATGGTTCAAATGACTCCGAGCACTATGGGACTTAACTTCTGAGGTCATTAGTCCCCTAGAACTTAGAACTACTTAGACTAACTAACCTAAGGACATCACAAACATCCGCGCCCGAGGCAGCATTCAAACCTGCGACCGTAGCGGTTACACGGTTCCAAACTGTAGCGCCTAGAACCGCTCGGCCACCCTGGCCGGCTCTCGTGAGCAACAGCAAGTGTTCGAGTTGGCGAAACCATACGGTGGAGTTTAAGTGTATTTTGGTTATTTGAGGTCCAAGTGCACCACGGAATTTTCTGTCTTGTGGCCCTTAGTGTTCCGGTTACCTGCCCTGGCTGCTGACGGACTTCGCTTAACGACCGACAGGAACGAAGTTAGCATAGAGTAGTCAGTACTAACAAACAAGCAACACTACATTAAATAAACGCCGAAATCAACATGGGAAATACGACGATCCTTTCCGGTAGGACCGAGCGGCGAAATCTGTTGCCTTTGCTAACAGCTCGACATCGCCTGGAGCGACGCCCCCCCCCCCCACCCCCGCGCCCCCCCTGGCTCCTGAACATACCGATTGAATCCCAGACGACTGGAAAGCCATGGCCCGGTCATACGAGGTGTGGCTAGAAAAAAACCGGACTAGTACTGGTGAAACAATAAAACGAATGCAATAAGGCTGAAAGTCGCGTGGCCTGTCACGTGACTCTCGCTCCGCCTACTGCTCGAGTTTCATCTGCCTCCTGCACTCAGTCTGCCCGTGGCGTCTGTTTTAAGTAGTTGACGTTTTGTCTGTGCGTCGGAAAATGTTGAGTGTACAGAAAGAACAGCGTGTTAACATCAAATTTTGTTTCAAACTAGGAAAATCTGCAAGTGAAACGTTTGTAATGTTACAACAAGTGTACGGCGATGATTGTTTATCGCGAACACAAGTGTTTCAGTGGTTTAAACGATTTAAAGATGGCCGCGAAGACACCAGTGATGACGCACTGGCAGACCATTCTCAGCAAAAACTGATGCAAACATTGAAAAAATCGGTAAACTTGTTCGACAAGATCGCCGTTTAACAATCAGAGCAGTGTCTGAGTTAACAGGAGTTGACAAGGAACAAGTTTACCGATTTTTTCAATGTTTGCATCAGTTTTTGCTGACAATGGTCTGCCAGTGCGAGTGTCATCACTGGTGTCTTCGCGGCCATCTTTAAATCGTTTAAACCACTCAAACACTTGTGTTCGCGATAAACAATCATCGCCGTACACTTGTTGTAACATTACAAACGTTTCACTTGCAGATTTTCCCAGTTTGAAACAAAATTTGATGTTAACACGCTGTTCTTTCTGTACACTCAACATTTTCCGACGCACAGACAAAAAGTCAACTACTTAAAACAGACGCCACGGGCAGACTGAGTGCAGGAGGCAGATGAAACTCGAGCAGTAGGCGGAGCGAGAGTCACGTGACAGGCCACGCGACTTTCAGCCTTATTGCATTCGTTTTATTGTTTCACCAGTTCTAGTCCGGTTTTTTTTCTAGCCACACCTCGTATGAGTCTCGATTTCGGTTGGTAAGAGCCGATGGCAGGGTAAGAGTGTAGCGCAGAAACCATGGACCCAAGCTGTCAAGAAGTCACTGTGCGAGCTGGTGGTGGCTCTTTAATGGTATAGGCTGTGTTTACATGGAATGGACTGGGTCCTCTGTTCCAACTGAACCGATCATTAGATGGAAATGGTTTTGTTTGACTACTTGGAGACCATTTGCAGCTATACATGCACTTCATGTTTTACGCATGACAATGCGCTATGTCACCGGGTCACAATAGTTCGCGATTAGTTTGAAGAACATTCTCCAGAATTCGGGCAAATGGTTTACCCACCCAGATCACCTGACATGAATCCCGTCGAACATTCATGGGACATAATAGAGAGGTCAGTTCGTGCACAAAACCCCTCACTGCAACACTTTCGCAAAAATGGACGGCAGGGGACTTCCAGCGACTTTTTCAGTCCATGCCACGTTGAGTCGCTACATTATGCCGGGTAAAAGGAGGTCCGACACAATGTTTGGAGGTATCCCATGACTTTTGTCATCCCAGTGTGATAACATGGCTATAAAGTTAAATGTTCTTTTCTGAAAGTCTTGTCACAATTGGAAACGAAACGTTAACAAGTGAATCAAATTGGGGAAAAAAGAACGTTAGGGTGCATCATAACGGAAATAAGGGAGAGTTTGACAGAACACATCCTGAGGCATCAGTCACCAGTCTGCGAAAGTTTGTTTCATACGTAACTTGGAACGCCATATCTACTTGCAGCAATCGCTATAAATTCCGAGGACGCCAGCACAGTTTTTGTTCCACATCTGTACTCTACTAGCGAATTCGGTAATGCTTCACAATTGCTGAATCTCCCGCTTCACCCTCTCTCTTTCCATATCCTCCTTCCCCTCTTCTTTTTAATCTCCTCCTCTTGCCCCCTCTCTTTGTCCACCACCTGCTTCTCCCCCCTACCATGGCCCATCTCCTCCTCACCCCTCTCTCTATCCATCTCTTCGTCCACCTCTCTTTGTCCATTTTCATTCTCCCACTCCTTCCTCTCTCTATCTCCTCTTCCCCTCTCTCTCTCTGACCTTGAGTCTTGCTTATTGTTATTGCAAACGAAACATCTACTGGGAAGATGAAGTCACTTAACGAATGGATAAATCGGTTGGGATCATTAATATAAGGTTACAGGAGAGACTTCTCCAGCTGCTGAATCTCCGAGGATAGTATCTTCAATGACAATATTTCTCATAGTTTACATCTGTTAATAAGTAGGACCACATTTCCCGTTTATATATTTTATATAGCTTTATGTAGCACGTATATGAAAGAAATATATAGCTTATATCCATCCAACTGTATATCAGAGTCCCATGTAAAAATTTTATTTAAATCAGTTAAGTAATTTTCCGGATATTTGATAACAACGGTTATTATTTACACATGCTGTTTATATTTGTGTACCATGTATATTAAAAAAATATGTAGACTATGTCAGTCTAAATGTTTATGACTAAATGTCAGAATGTTTATTTGAAGTAAATCGGCCAAGTGCTTTTCGAGATTTTTTGTAAGAAAGATAATCAATGACTTGTCTTTTCACAGAATGTTTATAAGAGCATTGAGTAAAAATTTCACGTAAATCGCTCAAGAACTTTGAGACTTTTGGTAACAACTTTAAGAAACAATTTGCCTTTTATAGCTGTATAGACTATGTATTAAAAAATATGTAGCATTCGTCCATCTGAATGTTTTGTCGTGTAAAAATTTGAAGTACATCGGTCAAGAACTTCCCCTTTTATATAGTATATATGAGTATGTCTACACACCATATACATAAAAAGTTAATTAGTCTATGTCCAACTGACCGTTTATTAGGTTATCATGTAAAAATCAGAAGTAATTCGCTCTACATGTTTCTGGTAACAACGTTGAACAACTACTTATTTTTATGTAGTAGTAGTATAGATATGGGTCTTTACATACAACGTATATTAAATATGTGTAGTCTATGTCCTTCGGAACGTTTATTAGAGTTTTACGTAAAAATGTGAAGTAAATAGGCCAGAAACGTTAAGAGTTTTTTGCTAATAAGTTTTCCCTTTATGTAGTACAGATTGATATACCATATACATTAGAAAATATTTGTAGCTTATGTCTGTCCGAACGTTTGTTACGGTATGGTCTAAGAATTTAAAGTAAATCGGTCAAGAACTTTTCGAGCCTTTTGCTACAATTTTTTTCCTTTTATATAGTATACATACTTTTGTATACCATGTACACTAAAAACGTGTGGCCTATGTTCGTCCGAACGTTTGGAGTAAATCGGTCAAGAACTTTTCGAAAGTTTTGGATAACAACAACTTGCCTTTATACAGGATGTTCGGAAATTCCTGTCACGAACTTTTAGGACTTATAGAGGGGAGTGAGTACATATTATACTGAAAAGGAACCCATGTCCGGTAACGCATCGTTTCCGTTTTACAAACGTTTCATTTCACATGTTTAACTCATCCACTTATGCTTGAAGAATTGAGTTAGGCGTGACACAGTGTAATTATTAGCTATCACTTCGAAAGGAAGCACAACGGATCATATTTGTTTCTGTTAACACTTAAACATAACGTTCTGTACCAAACGTTTACTGGGTTCTTTTTTGTTTTTGAATAATATGAACATGTAATGAATAAGTATTAATACAAACTAATGTTCTTAAGTGATAAATGGATGTATTATTATGTTTCCTTTCGAATTGTTACCTAATATTTGTACTGCCTCACACCTAATTCAATTCCTCAAGCAGAAGTGGATGAGTTAATCACCTGAAGTGGAACCGTTGTAGAACTTTTCCGGACCTGGGTTCCTATTCAAAATCTTATGTACTTACTGCTCCCTGCAAGTCCTAGAAGTTTGTAACGGGGATTTCCAACATCGTGTCTATACATTTAAACACCATACAGAGTGAAAAGTATTTAAACTGACAAACTCTGGCATGTTGTAGGAGACATCAAAATAAATATTTTTCCCTAACGTCATTTTTTCCTACGAGGATTATTTAAACCGTTGGAGGCCGTATTACGCTCTTCAGTTGATAGAGGCCGTGTTACGATCTTCAGTAGCTAGAGGGCGTATTACGCTCTTCAGTTGTAGGCAACTGCTGTCCACCAGTGTAGTAGTGCATTGTCTCTGTTTACTAATGGAGCGATACACCTGGAGTGAGTACACTGATATGGTTGGTGCGTACTACATAGCGCACCACAACGGACGAGCTGCACAGCGGGTTTATTAACAACAATATCCCAATTGCCGTATCCCACATCATACGACCTCTGATGCTGTGTACCAACGTCTGCGTGAGACCAGGTCATTTAGCAGATTACCTGGACAGGGATGCCGTCGCACGGTAAGACAGCCGGCCGGTGTGGCCGTGCGGTTAAAGGCGCTTCAGTCTGGAACCGCGTGACCGCTACGGTCGCAGGTTCGAATCCTGCCTCGGGCATGGATGTGTGTGATGTCCTTAGGTTAGTTAGGTTTAATTAGTTCTAAGTTCTAGGCGACTGATGACCTCAGAAGTTAAGTCGCATAGTGCTCAGAGCCATTTTTGAACGGTAAGACAGCCGCAATTTGAGGAAGCTGTCTTGCAGCATATGGAGCGGGATCCTTCAATCAGCACTCGTGCAATGGTACATGGGGACGAATCAGACGAATGTAAGAACAGTCCTTCGAGAGCAATTGTTACGTCCATTTCACTTACAGCGTGTCCACAACCTGGAACAAGTTGATCATCCACCCAGAGCACAGTTTTCGCAGTGGTACCTGGAACAGTGTGAAATGCATCCTAAATTTCCATCCTCTGTATTGTTTACCGATGAAGCAACGTTCGGGCGTGATGGAGTCTTCAACATGCACAATTCGCATGTTTGGAGTGAGGATAACCCACATGCCATAGTTACTAACGCTCAAGTGCGGTTCTTCGTTAATGTGTGGGTCGGTGTTGTTGGAGACTGTTTAATTGGGCCGTATCTGCTACCTAGTTGTTGTCTCTTGGTCATAAAAAAAATGGTTTGATTAATTTGCCGCCAGAGAAATCTTCCTCTGCCGGGGTAAATACTCCTCATAGGAAAAAATGACATTAGCGAAAAGTATTTGTTTTGATGTCCCCTACAACCTCCCAGAGTTTGTCGGTTTAAATACTTTTCACCCTGTATACATTTAAAAAATGCGTAGGCCGTGTTCGTCCTAACGTTTGTTGGAGTATCATCTACAATTTTGAAATAAATCACTCAAGAACTTTTCCGGTTTCTTTGTAACTACGTTAAACTACAAAATGTATAGTGGTATAGATTTGTGATCAGCTGCGATGCACGCCACGAGTCTGTCGTTCGTGTAGATGGACGAAAAGCTGAAGTTGTGCCCGCGGCGCTTAACGGTCACTGGTCGGCAGGTATTTAACGCGCCGCATCATCCTTCGTTCGCGACAAGTGGCGGATACGGCTTCTTGCTGAGCCCGGTACGCTTTAATTACCGCGGCGGCGTCCCGCCCATGTCTCAGCGAGAGTGATGGCTCTCAGCTGCCATTACTCTCGAGTCGGGCGCTATCCCCCTACTGCAGCTGCGAGCGGCCGACGATGAATGTGCTGTTTCCGCATTGCCGCCAGCCTGTAGTACTTAAAGAACGGCTGAAACGTTTCGCTTTCTTCCCTTTCCATGCTTTCTGCGCGTCATTCTCACTAAGTGCACCAAGCACCTGTACATTTACATTTTTTATACCTTCAATCACATCTAATGTTAAGCGTAGCGCGCTCTGTACTGGATCAATATGAGACGAATGCAGGAACAGTAGGCGTCACGAAGAAGCTGAATTTTCGTAGCAAGGAAGCTGAATTTTCCATGTTACTCTCTAAAAGAAAACGGGCTGTTGGAGTATGCCTTTCACGGAAATATTGAGCTTCTTAATTCATATCGCAACGCGTTTCGACAATCTATTTTAGTTATCCAATGCAAATATTTACATTGATACTTTACTTGAAACTTGCACGTGTGTTGTTCTGCAACTGTTGCACAACAGTCGTCTTTTCGTCGTTTTACAGCAGTCAGAATGTCTTGTTATCTTTTGTGTGTTAATGCTACAAAATAATATTTTTCGTTTCTCTACTTTGCCTCCCTCATCGTGCAGAAATCCACACACACGCAGACCATTACTCACACTGCTTTTGTCAGAGTAGTGGCTGTCTGGGACCGATTTCCCGCTTCTTTTCCTCCTTTACTGCGGCTGTTCTTCTGCGCTATACCCATAATTTGAACACAACATCAGCAATTCCATCAGCAGCTGGAACTCGTCGAACAGAGCTATGGTGAAATTCATTAATCGAAAGGGTTAGGGAGAACGTCAAAGAGGAACCTACCGCGAGATTTCTTCCGGCATACGTGCCTTGGAAGGCACTAAGCCAATTGAGGACTGGGACGTCACAATGCCAGATGAACCCTAGAAAGTGAATGTAGATGAGTCCTATGAGTGTAGTGAACTGCAGGACCTACAACATATACTGATCTGCAGAAACGTGCTCGATCCGTGCATCACGTAGGACCTACCTAATGCAGCCAGCGATTAACTCGTCAAGGCAGCGAATTCTGAAGATTTCGGTCCATCTAATAGAAATTCAACATTGTCTTGCAGAATTTTTTTATTATTTTGTATTACTATATTGTACATTTATATGTTGCATTTTTTATCATTTTGTGTTATCTGAATCCTAGATATGTAAAATAAACAAAAATAACAGTTTGTTTACATGAAATCAAAACACAGTACAAAGATATTACGACTGTACGCCTTTCCAAAGAGTTTGGACACAGTCAGAGTGTACCATTTTTCATGGATTACCTTATTTATATCAAGTTGTCACTTATAATGTCCATCCTAACGCTACCCACTCTTTACATTTACATACCACGTATATTCTATTTGATCCTATTTTGTTAGAAATATTAAACGGAATGGATGAAAGAATGAACAAATTTATATATTTCCTATAGGAATTATGCACACGAGAAACATGTGAAGAAATTAATCGAGTCACTACCTGTTTTTCACTAAGAAACGTGTTTTAACACGTTCTTTTATGTTTTTCAGTGCGTTTCAGGTGTGTTCAAGTGTGTTGCTATTGCTGATTTTGTGAACTGTGTTCAGTGTATCTAGTGGGAAATTACTGCCAGCTTGTCTTTGTCGCAGCATGAGCAAGTTCTATGCTTGATTTTGTATAGTATTTATATTTTTCATTGTTTAAATTGTGAACTAATTCCTGATGTAGATCTTGTTTGTGGAGAAAGCTAATTTTCATTTTATGTTACCTAAGGATGTTTGCTATTCCTTGGGAGACGTTACTTAGGTAAGGTATTCGGGCCACACAGAACACAAGAGACAATGCAAAGCTGAACAGTAATAAAAAATCTGCCATAGGTCACACACTAAACAAACTCCTAGAGAAGAACTAGTGAGATATGACAATAATAGGTATAGACACATACAGAAAATTCAAAAATAATTAGCGGAATAAACAAAGAACTAAGAGAGAACCAGACAAATAACTACAAAAGCGCGTATGTGAATTTCTACACAATTATGGAGGCGCAATACCTGTAAATAGGCAAATAAATGAATGCTACTTTCTAACGTTGACACATAAAAAAGAAGAGATTTATATATTCCGGTCTTCTGATAGCAGTGCAACCACAAATAGACTACTCCAGTACAAGAGTGTCAGAACAGCACACATACAAACATCACACTCAAAGCACTATAAATATTTTCACGTGATAATAGGAACAAAATTCTCAAAACCTGTACATGAAAACATGCGTAATAGGTGCAATGTTTATTTTTTTTATGGATTCTTCCGGTACTTCTTGGTAGAACAATTCTATATTTAAGTTTGAATAACAAATATACTGTTTTTGTCCTATTGATTTTTGTTTATTTCTAACTGGTTTTCGGCTAATTAGGTCATCTTCAGGAAACAGCTAACCACCGTCTGAAAGGGCCACTAGTTCTTTTATTTTGTCTATCATTAATGACACAGTTGCATGATTTCCAAAAACACTGATTATGATTAGATTAAGATAAAGTCCAGGTGTAAAGTTACTTTTATTACAAATTACGCGTTTTGCCTGGTTAAGGCTTCTCTAGATTTTATCTAAAAAGAACGGAAGAGCAAGGGCATAGTCATACAAAAGTATAATCCTAGGGCACAATTCTAAGCTGTGTCAAAAGTTACTTTTTTTTCAAAAACGAGGGAACTTATCTCACGAAAGGCTATCAAGATCATTTCTTATTACCGGCTGGAGAGGTTGTTGATCAGAACTTACAGTGAATAAACGATCTAAAATGTATTTGTGTCGTACCAGATCCATTGAAACAACACCATACGTAAGACGGTAACAGAAAATAACCAGGAATAAACGTATAAAAGTAAAAGAGATGTCTTTACAAACCGATAGAAGTAACGGAGACCTACTTGGAAATCGTGACCACCAGCGAGCGAAGCGCAACGTAGATCCTCAAGTACGTCACATAAAGCTGAAAATTATGTAAGTAAACCGTCTAGGTGGGGGCTACTTTAGAACTAGGATGCGAAGTAAACACGTAGTCCCTGCTAGCAGAGCGGAACGGCCACAGAGGTCCTAAGTATCGTGAAGTCTTCGACTCAACAGGGAACATCCCCAAGTGTCAATAAACGATCTTGATGAAATTTGGCGAGAGTATAGAGGGAGCAAAATAATACAATACGTAGTTTTTTTGTGCCCAGATTTACTATTAAGGGATAAAAGACACCGCAAAAGGAAATTTGGCATATTAGGTTTGGAGGGAATACCTTCGAAACGATGATATATAAAAATGTTTCTCATATAGAAGTGGATAAGTAATTTACGGTCTTGAAAACAGTAACATTCAATTTTAAAATAATTCGAAATTTTGCAAAAATCCCACCATCATTAATTAATTTTGAAAAATGAAAACTTTTGTAACAGCATAAATTATTTTGAATTGAAAAATACATGTATGTGAAATGGTACACTAAAAAAAACAGAAAAAAGTAATGTAAAACGTAAAATAGCAATTCAAAATATAAAACAAATTTGAGTAAAATAAAGAAGTAAATTAATAATGTTTAGATGTTTTAATTAGGTATGCTGAAAATACTCTGCCAGCACATTGCGTACAGCTTATTTTCCAATTATAGTATTTAGAAAACCAATTTTACTGTACATGGATGTATGTAACTTGAAAGCTTCTTTAATTTATGTTGTAACAGAAGTTTTCACTTTTCAGAATTAAGTAATGGTGGTGTGATATTTCGCAAAATTTCAGTTTATTACAAAATTAGATTATACAGTTTCTAAGAACGTTAATTACGTATCAACTTTTATATGAGAACAAGATTTCATATATCATCGTTTCGAAGATATAATGAAATTAAAATTGTGTTCCGGAGCGGAGCTTAAACCTGAACCTTGTAACGATACAGTCCTCCACTGCAGTTATTAAAAGGAACTAAAGAAAACAGGTGCTTGGATTGTGCAGATTCGATTTTCCGTGCTGGACAGGGTGCAGCCACGAGTGGCTGGCAGTGACATTTGTGATCAAAAGACACCTGAGATTTTCGGGAATGAAGGCCAGAACATTGGTGTACGTGGGTTTCTGCTAGCAGCATGGTCGCCTAAAGGTCCCCCCCCCCTTCCCCCCTTCCCCCCTTCCCCCCCCCTCCCCCTAGGGAGTGGCTAGTAGTGGCCCAGCGCGAAATGCTTTCTCGGAAAATGAGACTATAGAGGGAATTACAGAAATACAGTAATAATTACAGCTAGATATAAGCGTGAGAGTTTTTCACTCCAAGAGAGTTTCTGCGATTAATACGTGCCGTGTAATCACGGCTAGAGTCTGAGAGTGGGGCAAGATCTAAGATAGTCGCGCTCTGCAACCTCTCGTGTAGACAACAAAAACTATACTGGCACTGTAGGGAGAGATGAGAGTTCTCGGTAAGGGCTTAGCAGCCATATTTTATCCAGGATTTACGTGGTATTTCTCAGACTTTACGCTACCGCATCATGGTAATATATTTTGCCGCAGTAACGTACATATCAAACAAAAGTACTAACGAAACTGCGTGCTATGGGACAGAATTTGTGGCTATGGCATGTTTCTGAGGGAAGGAATGGCTCGTTTTACCTCCTACAAAAACAGCACGAGCAGCTCTAGACTAAAATGCAGCGAAGAACTTATAAAAACGTAACAGACATTTTGAAAAGCGGCAAGCCGTTCAGCTCATCTCTTTTTATTTATATTTGATAAGAAATTCGACCATACGTGAGCTGAGTTAGCCAGGGTCTGATAAAATGAATTTTGATATGTATTGATGCTGTTACAATGGTTGTGTGTACTGATTACATTTACTCTCATAACATTCCTTAATTTAAACAGTTGCTGGCTGTTTCAGCTGCTTTTCTGGGTGAGCTTTAGTGCGCTGAAGTACGTTGAGGACACGGAAGAGGAGAGTCGAAAAGGTGGCACACAGAAACCGCTCTACTGAATGCTGAAGGTGTGCATCCTCTGCAGAACGACTTGCAGGGACTGTACTAACTAGAGCGTCCATTACATTCAGTATGTCCTGTAATTCCTTCTCACTTTTCTGATGATAGAAATGTCATCAGCAAATCTAATCGGTGTAATATCCTATCTCTCCGAATTTTATCCCCAGTCCTGGAACTTTCTTTTATTTCCTTCGTTGCTTCTTCGACGTGCAATTTAAACAGTATAGGCAAAAGTATATATCCCCGTCTTAGACCCAACCTAACCTCAGCACTTCATTCTTGGTCTTCCATTCTTATTTTTCCTTCTTAGTTCTCGTACGTATTGTATAACGCCCGTCTTCTTCTGTAGAATGCGCCTATTTTTCTTAGAACTGCTATCATCTTGCACCGTTATACACTGACAAACACTTTTCCTGGTCAACAAATGCAACAAACGTCTCTCGATTTTTCTTAAGTCTTGCTTCCATTATCAGTTGCTGCCTTCTTGTGCCCCTGTCTTTCCAAATCGTCGTCTAATAGAACCTCAATTGTCTTTTGCATTCTTCTGTATGTTATTACTTACGACCTCCACCAGCTTCGTACGTATAGTACTAAATATCTGTGGCTGGACTAATTGTCTGACATAGCTGGAATAAATTATGTAAAGAAACCTTTCTTTTGAATCAGTCTATCTATTGGTGAAAGCTGTATCAAATTTTCTACAGTAGTTCCTGATATTAGATTTCACAAAAAAACAGGAAAGCGGGACAGGGGCTGTAGTTCGTCATAGTTCAGTCAGTTCGCGGAAATATTTATAATTCCTCGTGAATCACTCTATGAGTACAAACCATATCAAAATCACTACAGAAGTCCCTGATATTAAGTTTCACATATGGACCGGAAAACGATGTGAATGTACATTTATAATATGTATAAATACATTGTTGTACAAACACACCTAATATTGTTTCTTTCGAACCATTGTTATCAGTGTCTCAAATTACCAAAGAGTGAAGAGTGGAAAGGAGGAGTCGTATGGTATTGTTGGCTGTGAGACCTACAGGGATACAGTCAGCCTTTTAATCATCTCTTACACACAATGGCCTCCTTCCTGTTTGTCGGATCAATATTGTATCTGTTCATACCAAAAGCACTCTGTGAATAATTTGTTAGATTTTTCAATAGTTTTTGTTTTAGTTTTAAATTCTGTTTTCTTTAAAGGATTTCGATTCTGTTTAATATTGACCTGCTACTCACAATTACATTTCTGTTCATGTATTGTTGTAAAGATGTTATGTTGTAATGATGTAATGTTAATAAATAAATGAATAAACCACAAAAAAGCGCGTCCTTCTGGTGCATAATTTTTGGAAGTCGGGATGGCGTTCACGCTAACCTGAAAAATTTTTTTAAAAAAAGAAAATAAGACGTGTAACTGTAATGAGCCTGTATACTAGATTCATTACTTTTTATGATGAGAGAAGCGAAATGATGCGATCTGATGCCAGCAGATACAGTATTCCTCTCGAACAGCACCATCGCTGAGCTTAGCAGACCCATCAGACGGACGAAACACTCTCAATTCTGACACTTTATGAGACCTGTGGCGGCGTCTGCAATTTAATCGAAAACGTTGGCAGGAAGTCTAGTCATCAAGATCTTTCCACCAATACTTCTCCTCCCGTTGACGCGCAAACACAGGTGTTGAAAATATATTCCACCACTAGGACTCGAACCAGCTAGCTCCGCATCGAGCTCCACCGCGCGGTAAGTGTTAGCGACCACAACTAAGGAGGAAGGTTAGAAAACAACAATACATTTTTACAAAATTTATCACTTTTTCTGTTTGTCACTTTTTATTTCCGTCTTTAATTTGACAAAATAGTTCTACTAGAAACAGAGAAAACACAGTTCAAAAACCACAAGAGGAGGAAGCATAACTGGATATGGCTTGGATATGGCTTGGAGGCACTGGAAGATTCCAGCTGAATTACATCACACTGAGGCAGAGATTCCGAAATCAATTATGTTGTAAGACAAACCCAGGAACCGTTACTGATTCAGATCACAATTTTGTAATTACGAAGAGTAGACTGAAATATAAGAGGCTCGTCTGGAAGAAAAATGTGGGATACTGAAGTAAAGAGGAAAATACCACAGTACATTTCACAGCTGAATGATCATCTCCAAAAGGGCAATCGGAGAAGTTCGATAGCAGAAATATGTACAAAGAAGAACTCTACATAACGAAGCAAATACTGGAACTGATCAATGAAACAGGTATTAAAAAGTTCGGCAAAATACAGGTAAACAGCAATGTTTCACTTAGGAATGAAATAAATAGAAATTGCGGGGAAGCAAAAGCGAAAAAGTTGCAAGAAAAATGTGAAGACTCTAAAAAGAAATGTTTGGCGAACGGCAGATTCAGTCTATAGAAAAGTCAAAGCAGTCTTCTGCGAAATTAAAAACACAGGTGTCAGTATTAAGGTGCAAGCGGAATTGCAATGTTAAACACAGAGAAAAGTATGGATAGGTGTAAAGAGTACACTGAAGGCGAACTATCTGTCTGATGTGATGAAGGAAGAAATGGGAGCCTATTTGAAAGATACAAGGGATCCAGCTTCACAGAACTTTCCAAGACTTGGGATCAATTAAGTCAGAATGCATAGATAACATTCCTTCGGAATTTTGGGCATCATTCGGGGAAGCAGCAATAATTAACGATTCAGTCTGGTTTGTAAAATCTACGAGACTGAAGATATATAATCAGGCTTCCTGAATAATAATATCCATAGAGTCCCGAAGAGAAGAAGGGCAGACAAGTGGAAAACTATCGTACAATCAGCATAACAACTCATGCATTGCTGAAAAGAACTATACAGGGTATAACAAATATGTATGGCTCAAATTACTGGATGCATTCCTCACAGGTAGATGAAAGTGGTGGGACAACAGGGGCATCACCCCACTCTCCATTGTTGCCAAATTTATTCAAGATGACGGCGATAGTTATGGCACGTCACAATGACATCATGGTGGGAAGTTCAAATTTTGGCAGAAAGATAGGTTGATTGGGCTACCTCCACTAACCTAACCCCCTCTCCTTTGCATTCCCCTCTGTCATCCCCTCCCCCAGAAAATGACGGGAAGATGAAATTCCAGCAGGTCAATGCACCACAGCATGGCTATGTCCACTAACCTAAGAAAATGGCAGGAAAAAATGTAACTTGGGCTACCTACACTAACCTCAGTCATCCAACTGCCACCTCTTTCTAGAAATTGATGGGAAAAGGACCCAGCTTGCACTGGATAGGATGGACGTAAGTCTTTATTTTCAGACTTTATTTAAACAATTTGAGGCAGTAGCTCTATCCAGTGTGTTCACCTTGAGGTTCAGGGTCCAACTAACCTAGTACACAGTACTGCCACCAGACGGCACTGTTATCCCTTCTGTGATGTAATCCAAGATGGCAGTTGGGGGGAAATGGT
This sequence comes from Schistocerca nitens, assembly GCF_023898315.1. NCBI lineage: Eukaryota > Metazoa > Arthropoda > Insecta > Orthoptera > Acrididae > Schistocerca > Schistocerca nitens. The sequence continues at coordinate 188,010,645 of NC_064622.1, forward strand.
GGGAAAATGACTGAAAAGGACTCAAGAGAGGAAGGAGGGTACTTCATATATTTTGGAACAATTTATTTATGGATGGATTTCACATAGTTCATTTATTACACTGATACAAAACACTAGCCCTGACGTGCTTGGGGTCACTCTAAATAGCCTACAGACTCGGAAACTACTCGTAAATCACCGAAATAATGCAGTACACTGATGTGCAGACACAAAAACAATTCGCATATTATCAAAATAACGCATGTAAAAGGCTCTGCAAACATGCTCACTAATTGTAAACTGTCGAAATAATGCACACTGATCTACAGACACGCAAACAACTCGTAAATTGTCAAAAAGTAAAAGGCTGTGCAAACACACTCACAATGATTAAACAGCCGAAAATAATGCTGTGCACAAACACTCAGTGCATGTAAAAAACGCTTTTGAACTATCGTCAACTGTGACGTATCAGCAAACTGTTCCAATGCACACATGTGCTGACACTGCACAAGCGCTTCGCAGAGCCAGCTGGATGCAAGCCAGCGCCAAAGTTGAGCCATCACTCTCACGCCGCAACCGCCTACAGCAAGCAGGTGAAGGTCACGTTTATTTTCGGGTATACAGTTATAATTCTTCGATAGTTATACTGACGTCACATGTCTATGTCTCTGGACATGCAAGTGGTCACCTAAAAACCGTGGCTGCCGCAATGATATATGGCTGCATGTCCAGTGCCGAGAAAGATGTTTGCATAGTGACTCACCCTCGCAGATGCAGCTAAAAGGTTCTCAATGTTACGCCGATATCACAGATCGCGCTATAGAAATCTGTTACAATGTTTCCCACAATAGCTCAGAGTGCATTGTTCATAAGTGATCCTAATGGGACATGCGAACTGCGTCTTGCCGTGCACGCGTTTACCTGCCAAGCATATCTGCAACAGCACCGCGAACTGTTCACGTAGCAACTCACCATTGCAGGCACATCTAAAGGGTTCTCAATGTTATACTATTGTCACATGGCTATGCAAAAAGAGGCATGTCGACCTCTTGGAAATTGTAAAGTGGCACAGAAATAGTTAATGATCGCTTCTGTAGGAGATTTCTTGATTTCTTAGCTTGTTCACATGGAGATTCTTGTCCTGACAGAACCTGCCCAGGACAACGCCGAATGCATTCCTCCTGATGGTCCTAACGTGGTACCCCAGCCATCATGTGCTACCCTTACTGGAAATCGTTCAGTCTTGCTTTCAACAAACATCTCTGAAACGTAAACGCTCTCACTGCCATCTACAGCCTCCTATGTCCTGCTCAGTAAGACAATAACAATCACGCATGGCTAAAATATGCCACGCCATTATAATATAGCACTACCATTGTGTATCTTCCGTTCTCTGCCTGTCCATAATGTATGTTTAGTAGATTGTTCATTCCATTTAGTATGTCCTGTTGTTAGTCTCCGCTTTCACAGACAACAACGATGTCATCAACACATCATATTACTGATATTGTTTCACCCTTAATTTCGATCCCACTGCTCAACCCCTCTTCCAAATTATGAAATCTGTTACATTCATGAAAGATTTCAGGAGGTGGTAGCCATCAAGTGTCATTAAACGATTTCAAGGTTTTGAGTATCAATGTAGTCTTAGTACGAGAGCAAAGTGAAAAGTAATGCCTCCGAACTTTTTGCGTGTAAACTTTTAAAGCTTTTTAAATACAACAGATGTTAGTAATATCTTTGTCTTAGCATCTGCCGCTAGAGGGCTCCGAATTGTAGCGTTTAATATGCAGTGTATAATGTAACTCTGTTGGTGGGTAAGAAACAGCGCACTCTAATCGAGTTTATGATTCGAAGGGTTCGTCTACGCGTGGAGCACCATCTCCTTCAGCAGAAATATGACAGAAGACACAACAATACTGCGACGTCTGCAACAATCCGACGCCTTGGGTTCATTGTCATCCGTCATCCTCCATTCCCTCCCGACCTGGCCTCATCCGATTTTCATCTGTTCCCATGACTTAAAAGAACACCTTCGAGAACTTCACTTTGATAGTCATGAAGCGGTGCAAGCAGAGGTCAGATTGTGGCTCTGTTAGCAAAGTCAAACGTTCTATAGCGACGGTATTAACAAACTGATACCTCGTTGGAAGAAATGTATTCGTTGCCTTAGACACTATGTTGAGAAACGAGTACGTAGGCGTGTGGAATAAAAATGTAGAATATTACTAAAGTTTGTTTTACACTGAAGCGCCAAAGAAACTAGTCTAGGAATTCGTGTTCAAATACAGAGATATGTATACAGGCAGAGTACGGCGCTGCGATCGGCAACGCCTATGTAAGACAACAAGTGTCTGTCGCAGTTGGAACTTTTACCGCTGCTGCAATAGCAGGTTATCAAGATTTAAGTGAGTTTGAACGTGTTGTTATATTCGCCGCACGAGCGATGGGATACCGCATCTCCGAGGTAGCGATGAAGTGGGGATTTTCCTGTACGACCATTTCACGAACGTACCATGAATATCAGGAATCCAGTAACACATCAAATATCCGAAAATGCGGCATCCAGAAAAAGGGGACCAACGACGACTGAAGAGAATCGTTCAGTGTGACAGAAGTGCAACCCTTCCGTAAACTGCTGCAGATTTCAATGCTGGGCCATCGACAAGTGTCACCGCACGAACCATTCAACAAAACATCATCGACATGGGCTTTCGGAGCCGAAGGCCCACTCGTGTACCTCGATGACTACACGACACAAAGCTTTACGCTTCACCTGGGCCCGTCAACACTGACATTGGAGTGTTGGTGACTTGAAACATGTAGCCTGGTCGGACGAGTCTCGTTTCAAATTGTATCGAGTGGATGGACATGTACGGGTAAGGAGACAACCCCTTGAATCCATGGACCCTGCATGCCAGTAGGGGACTGTTCAAGCTGGGGGAGGCTCTGTAATGGTGTGGAGCGTTTGCAGCTGGAGTGATATGGGACCCCTGATACGTCTAGATACGACTCTGATTGGTGACACGTGCGTAAGCATCCTGTCTGATCACCTGAATCCATTCATGTCCATTGTGGTTTCCGACGGACTTGGCAAACTCCAGCAGGACAATGCGACACCCCACACGTCCATAATTGTTACAGAATGGCTCCAGGAGCACTCTTCTGAGTTTAAACACTTTCGCTGGCCACTAAACTCCTCAGACATGAACATTATTGAGCATTCCTGGGATGCCTTGTAACGTGCTGTTCAGAAGAGATCTCCACCTTCCCGTACTCTTACGGATTTATGGACAAATAAATCTAGAATACGGTCTCATAGTTACCGGAAGGTACCTTCATGAAATAGGTAAATGGATAAAAAAAGCCTTAATCCGCGACGATCGCGGAAGCGTGGAACATCGTTAGAGTCTTCTGGTTTTTTAGGGTTCCGCACCTCAGTCGGTAAAAATGGCACCCTTACAGAGTCACTCTGTTGCCTGCCTTTCTGTCTGCCCATCCGTCTGTCTGATTGTCCGATTGCTAAGACTTCTTTTCCTCAAGAACGAGTATATGTGTAAAGGTGAAGTTTGCATCACAGACTAATGACTAAAGTTGCTTGGCAGTGGGATAAATTTAAGCTTGTAAGTCAAAGAAATCAAAAGACAAGGTCATTTTGTCACATATTTGGATACTCGCAAACTCACTAATCAGAGACTGTAGGTTGCTTCCTGTTGACCTAGAATCATGAAATTCAACAAGAACCAGGGTCTCACAGTACAAATAAAGGAAAAATCGGAAAATGGTTAATTTACAATTATATCACATAGAAAATGTATGTTTTTTGCCATTTGTTGTCCGTCTGGTTGTCTGTATGTTAAGACACCTTTTTATCAGGAACGGTCATAGGTATAAGGTCGAAATTTATGTCAAATACTAATGTCCAAGGTCCCTTGGCAGTGGAAAAAATTTGAGCTTCTAAATCAATGCAGCTAAGAGACGGCCTTCTGTAAAGACCCATTTTTCACAGTATCAGGTTGAGATATCAAATTGAAATTAATGTAAGATAGTAAGAGGTCCCTTGGCTGTGAAAATAATTTAAGCAGCTAAATCAACGCGACCGAAAAATTCGGCCATATATATAGCATATTTTAACAGTTGCGAAATTACTCGTCAGAACCTGCAGATGAAGTGTCTGTATGCATATGGGGCCTCGTAGTGTAACAGTAAAGTGCATGCCTGGAAACTGAGAGGTATTGCGATCGAATCTCGGTCGGATCAAGGATTTTTCAATCGTCGGTCTAACCTAGCCTTCATCTCTCCACTATGTGAGGAGTCACCAGAAACAACATGCGGTTCAGATTCCACGTTATGCGGAAGGTAACTGGGGTAGGTTGAGGACAAGCAAATTGCCGAAATGGAGTCCAATTGAAAGATTTGCGCCAGGTCACTGATCCACCGACAACTGTTATTATTATTATTATTATTATTATTATCAACATACGCAGTTAAGTTTGTGCTGAACCCTCAGAGCTCGCGTCCTACTCACACTTGTTCGGTTTTTATTTGTTGTTGTTGGAAAGCGGCAGTCGATTTTTCTTCTTCCCGTTGCTCAGTGACAGACAACGAGGAATCATCGTTACTCGGGAGCGAAAGCACAATGCGACTGTCACAGGAAAAAGAACTCGCAATTACCTGGCGTCTCACGGCACGTCAGAAAGTAAGAAAAACGTGAGTTTCCTTCATTATTTGCAATTAAGATGGCAGCAGCGGCGCGCGTTTTCAAAACAACTCGAGGGCTTGCGCAGCAGCCCGCCTCTGGAATGCAAATGGCGGAAGTGGGACGGGAGAGTCGTAATAATTGCCGCCATAAATCGGTGCGAGGTGCGTACCTGTCGACGCACGCACACGGCAGAGCGTGCGTAGGAGCGCAGCGCACCCACTGCGTGCTGAAGCGGTGACGGTGGAGCGATGCTTTGTCGTAAGGTGGCAACGCATGCATCCGGCACCGTATGTGGCCGAACACACATCGGCAGTTTGTTTTCGCTCGAACACTGCCACACGGTTAACGATCAAGTACAGGGTGATTCAAAAAGAATACCAAAACTTTAGGAATTTAAAACTCTGCAACGACAAAAGGCAGAGCTAAGCACTATCTGTCGGCGAATTAAGGGAGCTATAAAGTTTCATTTAGTTGTACATTTGTTCGCTTGAGGCGCTGTTGACTAGGCGTCAGCGTCAGTTGATGCTAAGATGGCGACCGCTCAACAGAAAGCTTTTTGTGTTATTGAGTACGGCAGAAGTGAATCGACGACAGTTGTTCAGCGTGCATTTCGAACGAAGTATGGTGTTAAACCTCCTGACAGGTGGTGTATTAAACGTTGGTATAAACAGTTTACAGAGAATGGGTGTTTGTGCAAAGGGAAAAGTTCTGGACGGCCGAGAACGAGTGATGAAAATGTAGCACGCATCCAGCAAGCATTTGTTCGCAGCCCAGGAAAATCGACTCGCAGAGCTAGCAGAGAGCTGCAAATTCCACAATCAACTGTATGGAGAGTCCTACGAAAAAGGTTAGTTATGAAACCTTATCGTCTGAAATTGGTTCAAGCACTGTCTGCAGCTGATAAGATTACAAGAATCGATTTCTGTGATTTTATCCTTGCTCAAATGGAAACAGATGAATCTTTCGTTTCAAAGATTGTGTTTAGTGATGAAGCAACTTTCCACACTAACGGGAAAGTCAACCGTCACAATGTCTGTATATGGGGCACTGAGAATCCGCGGGAAACAACTCAGTATGAACGTGACTCGCCTAAGGTGAACGTTTTCAGTGCCATTTCAGCCAATAAAGTTTTTGGTCCCTTTTTCTTCGAAGGTGCTACTGTAACAGGACTACAGTATCTGGAGATGTTAGAGAATTGGCTGTTCCCTCAGCTCGAACAAGAAGCACAACAATTCATAGTTCAGCAGGATGGAGCGCCACCACATTGGCACTTATCTGTCCGTAACTACCTGAACGTCAACTACCCGAGGCGATGGATCGGCCGCCAGGCAGCCCGTGACAGAGCACTTCATCACTGGCCTCCAAGAAGCCCTGATCTTACCCCCTGCGATTTTTTCTTATGGGGGTATGTTAAGGATATGGTGTTTCGGCCACTTCTCCCAGCCACCATTGATGATTGGAAACGAGAAATAACAGCAGCTATCCAAACTTTTACGCCTGATATGCTACAGAGAGTGTGGAACGAGTTGGAGTATCGGGTTGATATTGCTCGTGTGTCTGGAGGGGGCCATATTGAACATCTCTGAACTTGTTTTTGAGTGAAAAAAAAACCTTTTTAAATACTCTTTGTAATGATGTATAACAGAAGGTTATATTATGTTTCTTTCATTAAATACACATTTTTAAAGTTGTGGTATTCTTTTTGAATCACCCTGTACACTGACGGAAATGTAAAGTTTTGCACCAAGAACATCTTAATCTAACCCAAACCAACTGACACTGCAGTTTTTTTGGAACAATATTCGTGGTAACAGCGATCAAGAAGTAGAATAAAAGTTTTTAAATAAAAACAGTCTGGGATCGCATTTAAGTTGTCAAAATTTAAAATTTATTAATGGGATGACCTGTTACAATGTTTATAGCAGGTTTTTCTCGCCATCATCATAGAGTTTTAATGCTCTGATGAAGATCGTACCACTATCGAAACCACTTTAGTCCGCCTCCGGTAGCTGAGTGGTCAGCGCGACAGACTGTCAATCCTAAGGGCGCGGGTTCGATTCCCGGCTGGGTCGGAGATTTTCTCATTATCATTCCATCGCCATCGACGCGCAAGTCGCCGAAGTGGCGTCAAATCGAAAGACTTGCACCAGGCGAGCGGTCTACCCGACGGGAGGCCCTCGTCACACTACATTATTATTGTTATCTTATCGAAATCGGTGGACTCGCACTCGGGGGCAGGACGGTTCAAACCCGCGTCCGGCCATCTTGATTGAGCTTTTCCGTGATCTCCCTAAATCGCTCGAGGCAAACGCTTTTTTTTTTTTTTTTCTTTATTGTATTTCAATTCCCCATCGGGGCAGGCTGGCAGCAGCATATGCGCTGCTCTTCAGCCGAAAGACATAGAACAAAACAACAGAAGACATTTAAAAACAGCAAAGGAGAGAATAAGGTGAACATAGATATAAAAAAGGGGGAACATCATGGAAGGCAATAGACAAAAAACGGGGTGACTGTAAAATGGAGATAAAAAACTGTTTAAAAAGTAGCACACACAAAAAGCCACACACTGCGACGATTAAATGAACACAAGGCACAGTATGACTGGAGCATAAAGGTATTGACGGATGGCGTAGCACATAACGTAACACTGACGGCGAACCTCAAGGCAGTACACAATTAAAATCACACCTCTTGATGCACAGGAGAAACAGCACTAAGCACAACACTGATGTGGCACACTGATGATGATCAATACAGAGGATCTGCCAGGCACTAGGAGATGAGGGAGACCTGAAGAAGGGAGGGAGAGGAAGAGACGGGGGAGATGAGCGGGGGGCGCGCTGAAGAGGGCCAGGTAGTGAGGGATGTGGGAAGGAAAGAGGCAAGTATGGCGTGCAGGGTCTCAGGAGAGGGGGGGATGGAGCAAAATCCGCTCTGGGAGAAGGAGGGAAGAGGAAAAAGGGGGCCCTGGGGAGGGGGGGGGGGAACAAGGCCAGGTTACAGTTGGAAGGAAGGGTAGATGTCATGGCGAAGTTCGTCATCCGGGAGGGGGAGGCGTTGGAAATTGCCCTGCTGAAGGAGATGGAGGGTGTGGAGGTGGAGAGAGGGAGGGATACAACGATAGAGGTGCGGCAATGGGCGGGGGGTGGAGAGGAAGGAGGAAACCAGAGGGTGGGGGGCATCAAGCCTGCCAACAATGTAAAGGATGCGGAGATGTTGGAGGAACAAGAGGAGGCGGGGGAAGGGGATCAGTTCATACAGGAGCCGTGTGGAGGAAGGAAGGCGGATACGGAAGGCAAGGCGGAGCGCATGGCGTTCAAGGATTTGGAGGGCCTTGTAAAAGCGGGTGGGGGCAGAGATCCAGGCAACGCTGGCATAACAGAGGATAGGACGGATGAGGGATTTGTAGGTGTGGAGGATGGTAGAAGGATGCAATCCCCATGTCCAGCCAGACAGGAGTTTCAGAAGGCGGAGGCGGGAATGGGCTTTCTGCTGGATGGTCTGGAGATGAGGGGTCCAGGTGAGGTGTCGGTCGAGGGTGAAGCCAAGGTATTTCAGGGTGGGGGTGAGCTGGATAGGACGACCATAAAGGGTGAGGTAGAAATCATGGAGGCGAAAGGATCGAAGGCAAACGCTGGGATGGTTCCTTTATAAGGATACGGCTGATTTCCTTCCCTATCCTTGACACAATCCGAGCATGTGCTCCATCTCTAATATCGCGGGACGTTAAACCCAATCTTCCTTCCTTCCTTCATCTGATCATCTGATTAATAAAATTTGTATTTTATAACATACATGCGATCCTAGACTGTTCTTATTTAAAATCTTTGGTGGTAGTCCAGTATTTCCACGCCTGTGGAATGCTGTACCTGATCAAAAGTATTCTGACATCACTATGTAATCAGGAAATGACCACTAGATGTCACGAGCGACAGACGGCCAATATAAAGAGAGGTGGGGAGTGTTATGTTATCAGTAGAAAAGCAGTAATAACAGAATGGGTCAGATAAGAGACCGCAGTGACTTCTCTTGTGAGCTAGTCTTTAGATTTAACGTGCATAACGAATCCTTCAGAGATAAGGCAATTGGTGATATTACTGTCAAGTGAAAACGCGAAGGAGCAGCCACAGCTAAATCCCGACCAGGTAGACCTCATGTACTGACGAACTGGGATTTTCGTGCAGCGCAGAGGGAGGTTGTAGAAAAATCACATGAAATCATTGGAAGAAATCACTCGCGAGCTCCAAAGCACTACCAGCAATCCAGCTAGCGCAGTGACTGTGTGGACGAATCTGAACACATTTTACAGAATTGTGTGCCACAGAAGGTAGAGGAACAGTTTGGACACGATGCCTCTTTCTAACACCACAACAGTCTACATCTCCCACTACATCAGTGCTGCACAAGCCACCTCATAGTGTGTGGGGGAGGGTACATTTTGTACCACTAACTAGTCCCCCCTTCTTGTTTCCATACAAGAATGATGCGAGCGAAGAATCACCGTCAGCAAGCCTCGTATGAGCTCTAATTTCTCGCATTTAGCCGCGCTGGGTAGCCGCGCGCTCTTGGGCGCCTTGCCACAGTTCTCGCGGCTAGCCTAGGGACCGATGACCTCAGCAGTTTGGTCCCATAGGAACTTACCACAAATTTCCAATTTTTTTCTCGCACTTTCTCTTTGCGCTCATTTCGCGAGACATATGTCTAGGGAACACTGTTCTCGAAAAGCGTTCTCACGAAATTGCAGCGCCGGCCGTTGTGGCCGAGCGGTTCTAAGCGCTTCAGTCTGGAAACGCACGACGGCTACGGTCGCAGGTTCGAATCCTGCCTCGGGCATGGATGTGTTTGATGTCCTTAGATTAGTTAGGTTTAAGTAGTTCTAAGTTCTAGGGGACTGATGACCTCAGATGTTAAGTCCCATAGTGCTCAGAGCCATTTGAACCACTTCTGAAATTGCAACAGTAAACCGCTCCTTGATGCACTACGCCTCTCTTGTAGCGCCTGCCACTGGAACATCTCTGTAAGCTTTTCGCGCTGACTAAACGATCCTGTCACGAAACGCGCCGCTCTTCGTTGGATCTTTTCTACATCTTCTACCACTCATATCCGATAAGGATCTCAGATTGATGAACAATACTTAAGAATCTGTCGAACAAGTGCCTTGTAAACCATTTGTTTAGTGGATGAACTACATTTTCTTAAGGTTCTTCCTATGAGTCTCGGTCTCGTACGTGCTTTTCCTTTTTTTTATGTGTTCATTCCACTTAAGGTTGCTCTAGACAGATATGGCTAAACTTTTTATGTGGCTACTGTTCCCAGCAATTTGTCATCAATAGTGTAGTTGTAAACTGTGTAACACTTATATCGACTAGTGGCAGGTTTATATGATATAACTGTGTATCTCTAATTACGAAGTGTGTGTTCTTTGTTGATTAAGGTAATTGATTTGTGACAGGAAATTAGAGCTTTGTAACGTGTATATACGGACAAAGAAAAACAATTTGTTAAAACAGTGAAATTTTATTATATATATATATATATATATAATAAAATTAATATATATAAAATTAATAATATATATATATATATATATATATATATATATATATATACATATATATATATATACTCCTGGAAATTGAAATAAGAACACCGTGAATTCATTGTCTCAGGAAGGGGAAACTTTATTGACACATTCCTGGGGTCAGATACATCACATGATCACACTGACAGAACCACAGGCACATAGACACAGGCAACAGAGCATGCACAATGTCGGCACTAGTACAGTGTATATCCACCTTTCGCACCAATGCAGGCTGCTATTCTCCCATGGAGACGATCGTAGAGATGCTGGATGTAGTCCTGTGGAACGGCTTGCCATGCCATTTCCACCTGGCGCCTCAGTTGGACCAGCGTTCGTGCTGGACGTGCAGACCGCGTGAGACGACGCTTCATCCAGTCCCAAACATGCTCAATGGGGGACAGATCCGGAGATCTTGCTGGCCAGGGTAGTTGACGTACACCTTCTAGAGCACGTTGGGTGGCACGGGATACATGCGGACGTGCATTGTCCTGTTGGAACAGCAAGTTCCCTTGCCGGTCTAGGAATGGTAGAACGATGGGTTCGATGACGGTTTGGATGTACCGTGCACTATTCAGTGTCCCCTCGACGATCACCAGTGGTGTACGGTCAGTGTAGGAGATCGCTCCCCACACCATGATGCCGGGTGTTGGCCCTGTGTGCCTCGGTCGCATGCAGTCCTGATTGTGGCGCTCACCTGCACGGCGCCAAACACGCATACGACCATCATTGGCACCAAGGCAGAAGCGACTCTCATCGCTGAAGACGACACGTCTCCATTCGTCCCTCCATTCACGCCTGTCGCGACACCACTGGAGGCGGGCTGCACGATGTTGGGGCGTGAGCGGAAGACGGCCTAACGGTGTGCGGGACCGTAGCCCAGCTTCATGGAGACGGTTGCGAATGGTCCTCGCCGATACCCCAGGAGCAACAGTGTCCCTAATTTGCTGGGAAGTGGCGGTGCGGTCCCCTACGGCACTGCGTAGGATCCTACGGTCTTGGCGTGCATCCGTGCGTCGCTGCGGTCCGGTCCCAGGTCGACGGGCACGTGCACCTTCCGCCGACCACTGGCGACAACATCGATGTACTGTGGAGACCTCACGCCCCACGTGTTGAGCAATTCGGCGGTACGTGCACCCGGCCTCCCGCATGCCCACTATACGCCCTCGCTCAAAGTCCGTCAACTGCACATACGGTTCACGTCCACGCTGTCGCGGCATGCTACCAGTGTTAAAGACTGCGATGGAGCTCCGTATGCCACGGCAAACTGGCTGACACTGACGGCGGCGGTGCACAAATGCTGCGCAGCTAGCGCCATTCGACGGCCAACACCGCGGGTCCTGGTGTGTCCGCTGTGCCGTGCGTGTGATCATTGCTTGTACAGCCCTCTCGCAGTGTCCGGAGCAAGTATGGTGGGTCTGACACACCGGTGTCATTGTGTTCTTTTTTCCATTTCCAAGAATATATATATATATATATATATATATATATATATATATATATATATATATATCTGTGTGTGTGTGTGTGTGTGTGTGTGTGTGTGTGGTGTGTGTTTATAAAGAGAAACATTGTGTATTGGAAGCTGGTTCATGCTTAGGGCACTTGTATTGTAAAATGTAAAAGACTTAGGGAAGTTCCTCCGCAACTGAAGTGGCTCGGCGCGTTGCAAAAGGTGGTTTTGGCGGTCGAACTGGGTGGCTACTTGGTGGGAACGGTACGCAGTCAGTGCCTAACCGTTGCACGGTACACATCGTCGGTGCCAAAGGAGGCAGTTGGAAACTGCTTTGCAAGGAATTTTGCCTCGGATGTGGGTTTGGCCGTTGCATGGTACTCTCGGCAATAAGGAATGGGTCTAGCACATTAAAAATCCGTCGCCAAGAAGAAATTGTATAGAGAATTCAAACATCAAGAGCCTTGAGTACAGTTACCCTCCATGTAACTTGCCACCACTACTTCGCCACTGCTCCACCAACTTCATGCACACAGATAAGTATGGACCAGTTAATTTGTGTGAGTGATTGTAATAATAATCCAACTGCTATAAACGTGTGTTTAGGACTCTATCTTTTCTCCTAATCGTGAACCTATGCAGGATCCTCTCCTAAATGTTCAGAAAGCCGTGTATCCTGTTTCAAATGATCTAGTGATTTATTTACGTTTGTCAAATTTGCATGGATTAGCAAGAGTTGAATTAGTTAGAGTGTTGCTATACTGATCTCAGTTTATGCAAAGTATCGTTTTGCAAAAATTCGGTGCCAGACTGTGTAAATGTTGCTGTCTAAAATACCTGCTTCACAGGTGATGAAAAAGGCACATAAGTTAAACTTATTTGAAACATAATTTAGCCTTTATTACTATCATGAACGATTTATTTGAAGTTAATTGAGTTCAATGTTGAACAAGTTGCCTTGAAAAGTAAAAAACACAAACTATTCCAAGTGAAGCTAAGAATTAAATTGAGTTGAATTGAATTTTGCTACTGAAATAATCATAGAGTGATACAATATCAGTTTATGGGTCCCCACCATATTCTGTTCATGTTAGAAAGATTATTGGAATATTATTACTACTGCCGCGCGGGATTAGCCGAGCGGTCTTGGGAGCTGCAGTCATGGACTGTGCGGCTGGTCCCGGCGGAGGTTCGATTCCTACCTCGGGCATGGGTGTGTGTATGTTTGTCCTTAGGATAATTTAGGTTAAGTAGTGTGTAATCTTAGGGACTGATGACCTTAGCAGTTAAGTCCCGTAACATTTCACACACATTTGAACATTTTTTATTATTACTTCTAAGAAAATCTGATATATTTCTTTAAATGGGAGTGTAAACAGTGTAACTGTGATATTATTTGATTTTTTATTTTTATTACTGGTTGTTACATGTCAGTTAAGTTAGAAGCCCCTCCATGACCAACTTTAGTTCAGTGCTTCCTGCAGTACAATCTCAGTACTGAGTCACGTAATGATCATGATTGTAGCTGTTATTATTATGAGTTCGGTACAACTGTGCTTTCTATGATTACTGGTTTGTGCATTATTGGTAGCTACTGCTACCCACAGCTTAGACTGCCCTGTGTCCGTTCGTATCCAGTGTGCTCTTCAAAGGGAATCCTAATGAAAGTCACTTCAACAACTATTATTCAGTTTTCTTAAACATATATTTCCAAATTAATGTGCCTAACTAGGCTGGCGACCGTTCGATTTTTCATTCATATATGAATTTTACTACTTTCATTAACCCCCAAAGTTAAAGCCTGTTTAGTTTTTCTATTAATTGCACTATTCACAAACTTACAGTCCGATACCTTCATTCATTAGGCAAGCACGCGGTCAAAATTTCCCAAATCCTCTCAGAGAGTAACATTAGCTTGTGTCACGGTAAGTTGGTGTTGTGCGTGGCTTTTCCCGTGACAAGGCTTAATGTCCAGTAGTTAGGGAAAAGTGACGTATAACGAGGCTAGTGTTATAACTGATGGATGTCTTTTCCTGTATATGAGTAGCATGTCACATTTATTTACGCTCAGGGTCAACTGCCAGTCCCTGCACCATTCATCAATCCTCTGCTTTTACCAGCAACTCAGATAATGCGACATTCTTCAATCATCTGTAGGTGTTGTGCAAATCTTTACTTTCTGACATTTCTGCCTTCTTATATACAACCGTGTCATCTATGGACAGCTTTAAAGAGCTTCAATTTATTCTACTAGATCATTTATCTGTATTGTAAACAGTAACGGTCCCATCACACTTCCTCGGGATGCCCCAGAAATTACCCTTACATATGTTGATTTTGTTCCGTTAAGCGCGACGAGTTGGGGAATCTTCAATGAAGTCTTGTAATCAGTCGAACATCTGGTTCGATATTCGGTAAATTCGCATTTTTTCACTAATCAGCTATGCGGGACAGTGTCAATTGCCTTCCTGAAGCCAAGGAACACCGCATCAACCTGAACGCCGTTATCTTCTGCACCATGTCTTAAAACAGCATTTGTGTGGCAACGGTTGTGCACAACAACATTCCTGTAATGGACTGAAAGTGCTCCAGAAGAGCTTAAGCTGTCATAAGTTCGAGGGGTGGGCACACGCCATATTTATGTCCACATACTTTCGATCATATTATGTTGACTGGAATTCCATCCTTAGATGAGCTTACTTGCAATATTTTACGTATAGAATGAAGCAGTGTTACGTATGAAGAATAGTGTAAAAATACACTGAAGAGCCAGAGAAACTGGTACACCGGCCTAATATCGCGTAGAGCCCCGGCGAGCACCCAGAAGTGCCGCAACACGACGTGGCATGCACTCCACTAATGTCTGAAGTAGTGCTGGAGGGAATTGACACCATGAATCCTGCAGTTCTGTCCATAAATCGCTAAGAGCAAGATGGGGTGGAGATCTCTTCAGAACAGCACATTGCAAGCCATCACAAATATGCTAAATAATGTTCATGTCTGGGGAGTTTGGTGGCCAGTGGAATTGTTTAAACTCATAAGAGTGCTCCTGGAGCCATTCTGTAGCAATTCTGGACGTGCGGGGTATCCAATTGTCCTGCTGGAATTGCCCAAGTCTGTCGGAATGCACAATGGACATGAATGGATGCAGCTGACCACACAGGATGGTTACGTACATGCCACATGTCACTCATATCTAGACGGATCAATCACTCAAGCGGCACACGCTCCACACCATTAAAGAGCCAGCTTGAACAGTCCCCTTCTGACATGCAGGGTTCATGGATTCATGAGGTTGTCTCCATATCCACACACGTTCATCCGCTCGATACAATTTGAAAATTGTCCGACCAGGCAACATGTTTCCACTCATCAACAGCCCAATGTCGATGTTGACGTACCCAGGCGAGGCGTAAAGCTTTGTCTCTTGCAGTCATCAAGGGTATGCGAGTGGGCCTTCGGCTCCGAAATCCCTTATAGATGATGGTTTTGAATGGTTCGCACGCTGACACTTGTTGAAGGCCCAGCATTGAAATCTGCAGCAATTTGCGGATGGGTTACACTTCTGTCACCTTGAACTATTCTCTTCATTCGTCGTTGGTCCTGTTCTTGCAGGAGCTTTTTCCGGCCACAGCGATGTCGGAGATTTGATGTTTTACCGGATCCCTGATATTCACAGTATGCTCGTGAAATGCTCGTATGAGAAAATCCCCATTTAATCGCTATCTCAGAGATGCTGTATTCCATCGCTCGTGCGCCAACTATAACAAGCCGTTCAAACTCACTTCAGTCTCGATAGTCTGCCATTGTAGCAGCAGTAACCGATCTAACAACTGCGCCAGACACTTTTTGTCTTATGTAAGCGCTGCCGACCGCAGCGGCGTGTTCTGCCTGTTTACATATCACTGCATTTGAATACGCATTCCTATACCAGTTTCTTTGGCGCTTCAGTGTATGTTAGCTATTACGTGTGTCTACGACTATTAAAACTTGCCAGGTTTAAATCGTAACGCAGTAAGTCCAGAGGACGTGCACGTGTATGCAATTTATCGCCATAATTCAGACTTTACAAAAATAGGATCACCGGCAAAAGAGCATACCGTTATATCCTACAGACAATTGTCTATAATACAACGACTGCAGGACAAGAGGTGGCTAGATTCACGCAGGATAACACTGTGGCAAGGACAGGAGCCACGAGTGCTTCCAGAAGGATAACACCATCACAAAATTGTAGGTTTACTCGACTGGACCTGGCGAGTAGATGGATGACAACAGCTGAGAAAGGGTAGCGATTTCAGGCAGGTTATCAGCACGAATATTCGGAAACAGATTTCCAGAAGTTAGGTTGAGACCACAACCTGTCATGCGCCGGTTGCCACTAACGCCACTCCATAGGCAACAGACATGCAAGCTGTACAGCAAGAAATTGCCTGGCTTTACGTGGTGTTCAGCGATAAGTTTCGCTGCTGTTTGTGGCGGTTTGATCGACGCCATCGTGTCCGTAATCATAAAGCAACGATTCTGAATACCACTGTTAATTGATTTTCTCCACGTCATTACAGTCAATGATACAGATTACCCTTGCAACAACAAAGTATATTAAGCAGCATTAAATTATTGCAGTTAATGAGAACATTCGTCTGACCTGCCAGGTTAGCCGAGAGCCCTAATGCTCTGCTTCCTGGACTCGGGTAGGCGCGCCAGCCCTGGATCGAATCCTCTTGGAGGATAACCAACGCGGGCCGGTGTGCCGGCCACCCTGGATGTGGTTTTCAGTCGGTTTTCCACCTATCCCTAGGTGAATACTGGGCTGATCACCATGTTCCGCCTCAGTTACACGACTCGCAGATATCTTGACATGTTCGAACTATTCCATGGATTATACTCTACGCAGACAGATGGGGTACACTCATTCCATCTCGGGGGGTACGGGTGGCGGCAGGAAGGGCATCCAGCCACCCCTTAACATTAACATTGCCAAATCCGTCCCTAACCACGCCGATCTTGCGCAAACGCGGGATAAAGGCGCAAGCGATAGAGTGTGAACACTAGTCCAATCACACGTGGACAGATACAGGAATTTTATTTCGGAAGAAGGAAATCTTGTCGGTCAATAGCGTCTCCACCATCTCACGTGCTTTAACTTTTACGACGTGTGCATAACACTTTGCATTACTTCGTCGAAGGACAGCACCAACAGAATCAAGAGACCAAAGTGAAACGGTGACACTCAAAAATTTGACGAAATATCAAGCTAGGTAGTCGCTGAAGACACTCCTTACAGAGCTTATAGTAAGGAAGTAACTAGTGATGTTTCTTCAGTCTATGATACTGACTTCCAGTTGAGGTTGCAAAACTCCAATAGCATTTGACGCATGCTACGATGCTGTCAGTGGTGACGAGAGGTTTGTAATTTCCACTCAGATTCCACTCAGCCCTGGATAAACACGGTCCACTCACATCAATGTGACGACCGCCTATGTTAGATGTCAACGTGTAGGTGATAGCACTAGCTGTGGAGGATGCATAAAGCATGTCTTATGGGTGGGGTGGACACAGAAACAATGCAGTCGTTGTACAATGCGGCAACGGGGAGCGATTTACCTGACGTCCAAATGAACGTTAGCGTCGTCTTTCCAGTCACGTGTGGAAGCGTTTTCGAAAAATATACCGTGCATGGCAAAATGGATCTATCCAAAAAAGGCGCAGATGCAAGTGTGGTGAACCACAGGCCTTAGATGACAGGGATCAACGACGAGTTGTGGAGATCTGTACTGGCGGATACACGTGCAACTGTTGGGCAACTGATGTTCGAGATGATCCAAGGAGCTACCAACGCTGTCTCCCCAAAGGCTGTTCAGCGAACGTTGATAGGTACGAACATACGGAGTAGGCGCCTGGTGCATGCACCCATGCTGATTGCAGTTCATCGCCGGCGAATGTTGCAATTTGCGAGGCAATACCTCAACTGGGCGACCACTGAGTGGCGACTGCTGGCTTTTTCAGATGAATAACGTTTTACGCTCCACTGAACAGAAAGCCGTTGGCGTGTACGGCATGAAACTTCTAAAAGCAAACACCCTGCAACCTCATCGGAGGGCTCCAGGCCGGAGAGGGAAGCGTTTTTGTCTGGGGAATGTTGTCTTGGCGTTCTGTGAGTGACCTCGTCATTCTCCAAAGCACAGTGGATCAACATAAGTATGCATACATCGTTGGGACCACGTCTGTCACTACATGCATTTTTATTACTTCAGCACTATGGCATATACTAGCAGGACAATGCAACATGTAATACAGCTCGCAGTGTACATGCGTGGTTCAAAGAGCACCAGGATGAGTTTGCCATATTCCCCTGGTCACCAAACTCTCCGGATCTAAACCCGATCGAGACTGTGGGCTCCCACTGATCGGGTTACTCGCAACATCGATCACCGAGTAACGTAGCGTAGCTGACTGCGGCCCTGGAGTCGGCATGGTTCCACATTCCTGGTTGGAGCCCTCCAGAATCTCATTGGCTCCTTCCTGCAAGTCTCGCAGTGGACCGTATCGCAAAAGGAGGTTATTCAGGTTTTTGGCAGGTGGTCACATGAGTCTGACTGTACAGTGCACCGTGGTCTCTGAATGCTGGCACGGTAGCTCAGCGTGTTCGGTCAGAGAGCCGGTTGGCCTAATCAAAATGTCTTAGATCCTGGGTTCGAATCCCGCAACTCCTTAAATTTTTTTCGGCCGAAGACTTTCGGCATAAGAAGTCACCCCTCATTCTGCCAACGGCCTTGTCAAAGAGGGCGGAGGACAGGACAGAGGTTCAGGGCTCTCTCTTGTCCTTGGGCTGGGAAACTGCCACTAAAGGCGGAAGAATCGGAAATGATCAACGGCTTGAGGCTGCAGAAGGCAAAGTAAACCACTGCATGAAAGACACATAACGTGTATCCACAGGACATGTGGCCTGTAACTCAAAAAGAGTCATGGCGGTCTCTGCATTAGAAAAAGATTCCAGAATAGTCCCCCGTTCGGATGACCGGGTGGGGACTGCCAAGAGGGAGGTGATCATGAGAAAAAGATTCAG
The DNA here is from genome assembly GCF_023898315.1 of Schistocerca nitens. NCBI lineage: Eukaryota > Metazoa > Arthropoda > Insecta > Orthoptera > Acrididae > Schistocerca > Schistocerca nitens. The sequence goes on from NC_064622.1 coordinate 188,029,432, forward strand.
TAAGCAAGTAAAGGATAACGTACAATGAGTCGGGGGGGGGGGGGGATAAAATGTCAGAAGCTTGAACGAGGTAAGGGAACTAGAAAATCTGAGAAGAGAAATGCAAAGGCTCAATCTAGATATAGTAGGGGTCAGTGAAGTGAAGTGGAAAGAAGACAAGGATTTCTGATCAGATGCCTATAGAGTAATATCAACAGCAGCAGAAAATGGTATAACAGGTGTAGGATTCGCTATGAACAGGAAGGTAGGGCAGAGAGTGTGTTACTGTGAACAGTTCAGTGACAGGGTTGTTCTTATAGGAATCGACAGCAAACCAACACCAACAAGGATAGTTCAGGTATACATGCCGACGTCGCAAGCTGAAGATGAACAGATAGAGAAAGTGTATGAGGATATTGAAAGGGTAATGCAGTATGTAAAGGGGGACGAAATTCTAATAGTCATGGGCGACTGGAATGCAGTTGTAGGGGAAGGAGTAGAAGAAAAGGTTACAGGAGAATATGGGCTTGGAACAAGGAATGAAAGAGGAGAAAGACTAATTGAGTTCTGTAACAAGTTTCAGCTAGTAATAGCAAATACCCTGTTCAAGAATCACAAGAGGAGGAGGTATACTTGGAAAAGGCCGGGAGGTACGAGAAGATTTCAATTAGATTACATCATGGTCAGACAGAGATTCCGAAATCAGATACTGGATTGTAAGGCGTACCCAGGAGCAGATACAGAGTCAGATCACAATATAGTAGTGATGGAGAGTAGGCTAAAGTTCAAGACATTAGTCAGGAAGAATCAATACTCAAAGAAGTGGGATACGGAAGTACTAAGGAATGACGAGATACGCTTGAAGCTCTCTAAGGTTATAGATACAGCAATAAGGACTAGCTCAGTAGGCAGTACTGTTGAAGAGGAATGGACATCTCTAAAAAAGGTCATCACGGAAGTTGGGAAGGAAAACATAGGTACAAAGAAGGTAACTGCGAAGAAACCGTAACAGAAGAAATACTTCAATCCATCGATAAAAGGAGGAAGTACAAAAGTGTTCGGGGAAACGCAGGAATAGAGAAATACAAGTCGCTGAGGAATGAAGTAAATAGGAAGTGCAGGGAAGCTAAGACAAAATGGCTGCAGGGAAAATGTGAAGACATCGAAAAAGAATTGATTGTCGGAAGGACAGACTCAGCATACAGGAAAGTCAAAACAACCTTCGGTGACATTAAAAGCAAGAGTTATAACATTAAAAGGGCAACTGGAACTCCACTGTTAAATGCAGAGAACAGAGCGGATAGATGGAAAGAATACATTGAAAACCTCTATGAGGGGGAAGATTAGTTTGATATGATAGAAGAAGAAACAGGAGTCGATTTAGAAGAGATAGGGGATCCAGTATTAGAACTTAGAATTTAACTGAGCTTTGGAGTACTTAAGATCAAATAAAGCAGTAGGGACAGATAACATTCCATCAGAGTTTCTAAAATCATTGGGTAAAGTGGCAACAAAACGACTATTCACTTTGGTGTGTAGAATGTATGACTCTGGCGACATACCATCTGACTTTCGGAAGACGGAAAGAGCTGACAAGTGCGAGTATTACCGCAAAACCAGCTTAACAGGTCATGCATCCAAGTTACTGACAAGAATAATATACAGAAGAATGGAAAATAGAATTGAGGATATGTTAAATGAGGATGTATGGCTTTAGGAAAGACTAAGGTGCCGGAGAGGCATTTCTGACGTTGCGGTTGATAGTGAAAGCAAGACAAAAGAAAAATCAAGACACGTTCAAAGGATTTGTCAACCTTGAAAAGTGTTCGACAATGTCAAATGGTGCAAGATGTTCGAAAGTCTAAGGAAAATGGGCATAAGCAATTGGGAGAGATGGGTAATATATAGCACGGAAAAGAGGTAATAATACGAGTGGAAGGCCAAGAACTAGGTGTTCGTATTAAAGAGGGTGTAAAAAAGGGGTATAGTCTTTCGCCCCTGCTGTTCAGTCTATACATCGAAGAAATAAGGAAATAAAGGATAGGTTCACGAGAAGAATTAAAATTCAAAGTGAAAGTGTATCAATGATAAGATTCTCGGATGACATTGGTATCCTCAGTAAAAGTGAGGAAAAATTACAGGATCTGCTGAACAGAATGAACAGTTTAATGAACACAGAATGTGGAATCAGAGCAACCGAAGAAAGACGAAAGTAATGAGAAGCAGCAGAAATGAAAACAGCGAGAAAGTTAACATCAGGATTGATGGACACGAAGTAGATGAAATTAAGGAATTCTGCTGCCTAGGCAGCAAAATAACCTACGACGGTAGTGGCAAGGAGGACATAAAAAGCAAACAAGCGCTGGCAAAAAGGGTATTCCTGTCCAAGAGGTCTCTTAGTATCAAACATAGGACTTAATTTGAGGAAGAAATTTCTGAGAATGTGCGTTTGGAGGACAGCATTGTGTGGTAGTGAAACATGGATTGTGGGAAAACCGAAACAAAAAAGAATCGAAGCGTTTGAGATGTGGTACTACAGACGTATGTTGAAAATTTGGTGAACTGATAAGGTAAGAAATGAGGAGGTTCTGCACAGAATCGGAGAGGAAGAAGAATGTATGGAAAACACTCAGAAGAAGAAGAAACAGGATGACAGATTTCTGTGAAGACATCAGAGAATAACTTCCATGGTATTACAGGGAGCTGTAGAGGGCGAAAACTGTAGAGGAAGACAGAGATTGGAATGCATCCAGCAAATAATTGAGAACTTAGGTTGCAAGCGCTACTCTGAGATGGAGAGGTTGACGCAGGAGAGGATTTCGTGGCGGGCCGCATCAAACCAGTCAGGAGAATGATGGCTCAAAAGAAAAAGGGCTCACTATTTCTGCAGAGGACTTCCAATGACAAGTTGAATCCGAGTCATGTCGAGTTGTTGCATTAGCCGGGTAAAATGAGGTCGACACGACATTAGTATGTATCCCATGCGTTTTGTCACCCATGTGTAAGGCTTTCATAGTGCCCAGTAACCAGTGACGTCCTTTTTACGCATTATAGTTAGGTTCTTCTTTAACACAACGTAAGAGTCAGTCATCATATCGTAATTCCGTATTGTCTGCGTTCCTGCTGTCTCTCCCACCCCTCTCCGCCCTCCCCATAAACTCTCTCTCTCTCTCTCTCTCTCTCTCTCTCTCTGTGTGTGTGTGTGTGTGTGTGTGTGTGTGTGTATGTGTGTGTGTGTGTGTGTGTATGTGTGTGTGTGTTTGCGTGTGTGACTTTCTTTGCACGGCGTGTTTGTAAACACATAGAGCAAACTATTGCAGACTTGTTTGCTCTTCACATACCGCGATATAACAGCCGTAAACGGCGTGAGAAACAAGTAGAGATAAAAAGTGGAGTTCTGCACATGAACGATTCTGCGATCCCGGTTATTAAATAACGCTCTTTCAGTGGCGTACAAACAGAATTTCGTTTGCCAATTACAGAAGTCCAATAGAAGCGTCAAATCGAGCTGTTTTTTTAACTTTTTAAAAACGGTGGCGAGTGTTAACAGAAAATGCTCATAATTTCTGGAAACGATGTTTTCCTCTTTGCGAGCTAAAACATGTTCGTGCCCCTTTGGAAGAAGCCAACATCAATAAATGAATCTGTCATTATATTTAAATATCGGAGCTGTTTACTTTTGCTCTCTAGCAATCATAATATTGAGAGTAAGCTATTCTTTATTGCTCCAGATATACCCATGACTTTTCACCACTGCGCTACGTATTATTAGCCTGACAGTTACCACCGTATTATCGACATAAATTTCTTTTCATAATGTCGTCCTAGTATTACACAATACTGTATGTTTCTCCTATTCACCTATCTATTCTAAACACGTCTGTTATGCTAATCTTCTCATATTTTGGGTCACAGTCATGTAATAATATTTGAATGATATTTTCGCCATTTGACTGTACAAACTTCTTTATTTAACATTACCATCGTTATTTCCGCCTTAAGTCAGTATGAAGTACAATAATGTTGGTTCTAAGTAGACTCTGTAAAGTGAAGTCATCGTCAACGCCTGTTGAACTGTGTGTCCCAGCATGTAGGTAACTACAAAATCACAAAAATATATGGTAGACAGGTAGTAAGCATGTCCTCCAACCACAGAACACTTGAGGAACAGAATGATCATCGATATAGTCGTTACATGTGCAATGAACATGGTCTGGAAATATAGCATTTAAGTTACTCGTTCTCTGGTGCTCAAAGATCAACAGTCTGCTGTTCATCTTTTAACACCCGCCAACCAGCGGTTACCACAGTATATTTTCAGGCAAAGTTCACTGCACATGTAACGACACTATTGATGTTCCCTTTGTGACTCAGTTGTTCTGTGGATGGAGAACGTGTTTGCTACCTAACTCCCATATATTTTTGTGATTTTACACTTGTCTACATGCTGGGACAAATAGTACAATCAATAGATGTTGACGATGATCTCACTTAGCAAAGTCTAATCATACCCAACATTGTTGTACATGATAGTAGTTTAAGGCCGACATCATGATAGTAATTTAAAACAAAGAAGTTTCTACAGTCAAATAGCGAAAATATCATTCAAATACGTGTGCAATGATCTTGTTATCAGTGGGAGATGGAACATTAATATCCCTCACCCATACTTCAATATCCAAGCTCCTGGTACTCATTCGATAACACCTCTGTCTACTCAGAGGTTAGAGTCTAGCTGTCACAAGGCAGGATGAAAGTGAAGTGTTGGAGGAAGAAGACCTCAAAACACATTGCTCAAACTGTACTGCATGGTAGGATCTCACCAGGCCTGTGGTGAAGATTGCAACTGTATGGAAGGTTAACGGGATCGGGTTACCCCGAACACGACTTGCAGTAATAGCAAGCCTTTCTGTGGGGGTTGGTGCACGTCCTGGAACAAGGAAGCAGCTCATCCAGGAGTTAAAATTGGCTGCAACTGTGGTGGTATCTGCGGGTGTAGTCGAAACGACTAATGGCTCTTGCAGCATGATGTGTAATGTAACAGAAGACCATACCTTTGCCAAGTAAATGTAGTCCTCTGCTGAAAACGCCATCGTGCCTTTCTCCTCTAAAATATTCTGAGTATAACATAGTCCATTCGGATCTCCGCACGAAGAGAAGTCAATTATTAATGATACGTCAATGACGACGTTATTGCAGATGGAACACAAAGCACCATTGGGAAGGCATGGAAATCAAATGGGGAAGGACGGAGATTTTAACGGTTGTTCTCCGGAATGGGTTTAGAGTGTCTTACCACTGCACAATCTCGCTTAGTGGCAGGTAACTACTATTTGCAGTTATTTGGCACTATTATTTTCATTTGTTATGCTAACAGAGCGAGTGAATGTGTGAAATCAGCTTGTATGATGGGTATTCAAAAGAATTGGTACCAAACCACACTGCGGGTGTAATTGAAATCTTTATTTAAAAGTAATCACCAGATGTCTGAGCACAACTATCCCACTGATTCACGAGCCCGAAGGATTACCTGCCCGCAGAATTCCTGTGGTTGTGACAGGAGTCCGTCCTCCACTGTATCCGTTAGAGCCTCGTCCAACTTGAAGTTTTGAGTGGGCTGCTTCTGTGTTGGCAGGGCTGTGTAGCGCTTTGTATTGGATCTCTGACTGCGCTTTCTTTGTAAGAGACTCTGTGGCTGGTTGGACTCGTTGTTGGAAGTTAATCGCCACTAGCGTTCGGCAGTTGGAAGTCAATCGGCAGCTGTAATGGAAGTACTGTTGGGCAGTTGGAAGTGAACAGCCAGCAGTGATGGATATTAAATGTGGGAAGTTAGCATTGGTGGAGGGTAGAGGTCTGAAGTGTTAGCGTAGGCTAACGATCTGGAAGTATCCGACTTGGAGATTTAAAATTACTCATGATTATATACCTTTGTACTGTATGTCAATGACGGTTTATATTCCTGTTTGAACTGGATGTCACATTATTAAGGTAAAAAATACATTATTTGGTTTGCAACATAATCTTTCCTTTGGTAACCACATGGCTATTAGTAGTTAGTGGCTTTAGTAGTTAGAATCTTTTATTTAGCTCGCAGTATTGACGCCCGCTGTATTGCAGTAGTTCGCGTAAAGAAGATTTTTGTGAGATAAGTGCTTAATGAAATGTATAGGTTATTGTCAGGATTGCTTCTTATTCAGGGCTATTCTTTTCTATTAATTATCTGAAGTCAGGGTGTGATTTTTTTGAGCAGTCAAATTGCGTTGCGCTAGAATATTGTGGGTCAGTGTTGACATGATAAGAAAAAGTAAAGAGAAAGTAGGCTCAGTGCGTTCAGTTTTATTCAGCTGTTTCAGAATCAAATAACGCAGTAGTTTCATCTTCTCAGTCATTCAGCAATTTAAGTACAGATTCACACATTTAAATAAAGAAGCTTCAAAGTGCTTACCTTTGAGATGTTTCTTTCGCAGACCAAATACAAGGAAGTCCGGGCTTTAGGATGTAAGCTCGAGCTGCTGCAACGTGAACTTGGGCATTAAGCTTTGTGTGACGTGCGTCATCATAGAGCAGCATCAATGCCTCCGTTGGCAGTCCAGACCGTTTGCTCTTGATGGTTTGCGTAGGTTAAGGATTGTCTCGAAACAATCATCAACATTAAATGTCTTTCGATGCTCAAGGAGTTCGATGAGTATCGGATCTCGGACTTCCAAACAGACGCTGAGCATGACTTTGCCTGCTGAGGGATCTAATAACCCCTTCCTTGGCCACTACAAAACCTATTAAATATTTCTGATAAGAGAAAGAAGAACAACCAGACAAGGAGCCTCGAAATTTACCACTACAAAATTTATTATTACTACTGTCCACTACACTTACCAGATCCTCATTCCCTCCAAGTATTAATTGTTTTAAATAAATCTGTCTTTTTCATCAAAAGTAAAATATTTAGTGCTGTGGATCTTAATTGCTATCTTCGTGGGTGAAAAGAGTAAATTATTAATTTTGCCATAGTACATGGCGTCTCCGGAGTGCAATCGAGCGCACTCAAGGTAAAAGTTCCTCTGAGCAGCCAGTGTAAGAAACAGCTTGTCAAGATCTGCGTCGTAATGGAGCTCTCAAAAATTCTTGACACTGTGGTTGAAAACCAAGTCAGAGGGATACGATGCTGAACAACTACGATAGTCTGTGTCGGTAGTGCAAGTTTCACAAATTTTTGCTTTTCACACAAGAGAATCTGTTCATTCCAAAAGACCGTGATATTAAACAGGGATCTTACAGTACTACCTAGCATTTAAAATCCTAAGTCTTCTGCCGGCCGGAGTGGCCGAGCGGTTCTAGGCGCTTCAGTGTGGAACCGCGCGACCGCTACGGTCGGAGGTTCGAATCCTGCGTCTGGCATGGATGTGTGTGTTGTCCTTAGGTTAGTTAGGTTTAAGTAGTTCTAAGTTCTACGGGACCTCAGAAGTTAAGTCCCATAGTGCTCAGAGCCAGAGCCTAAGTCTTCTGCTTGCTTGCACTTTGCATCGTAATTACTAGGAGAGGAAATATGAGCATAAAATGAGAAAAAAATTTACCTTTTAAGATAACAATTATTATTTCATAAAACGTTCTTCTCAGTGCTCAAATATTATGAGATTCATCTTCTTACAAGAGTGTTGTTGTTGCTGTAGTCTTCAGTCCAGAGACTGGTTTGATGCAGCTTTCCATGCAACTCTATCCAGTACAGAATTCGTCATCTCCTAGTACCTACTGCAACCTACATCCTTCTGAATCTGCTTAGTGTATTCATCTCTTGGTCTCCCTCTACGATTTTTATCCTCCACGCTGCCCTCCAACACTAAATTGGTGATCCCTTGATGCCTCAGAACATGTCCTACCAACCGATCCCTTCTTCTAATCAAATTGTGCCACAAATTCCTTTTCTCTCGAATTCTGTTCAGTACCTCCTCACTAGTTACGTGATCTACCCAATCTAATCTTCAGCATTCTTTTGTAGCACCACATTTCGAAGGCTTCTAATCTCTTCTTATCTAAACTATTTATCGTCCATGTTTCACTTCCATACACGACTAAGCTCCACACAAATACTTTCAGAAAAGAGTTCCTGACACTTAAATCTATACTCGATGTTAACAAAGAAACGCTTTCTTTGCCATAGCCAGTGTACATTTATATCCTCTCTACTTCGACCATCCCCAGATATGCAATTTCATCTACTATTTTAAGTGTCTCGTTTCCTAATCTAATTCCCTCAGCATCACCTGATTTAATTCGAAGACATTCCATTATCCTCGTTTTGCTTTTGTTGATGTTTCTCTTATATCCTCTTTTCAAGAGACTGTCCATTCCGTTCAACTGTTCCTCCAGGTCCTTTGCTGTCTCCGACAGAATTACAATGTCATCAGCAAACCTCTGAGTTTTTATTTCTTCTCAATGGATTTTAATTCCTACTCCATATTTTTCTTTTGTTTCCTTTACTGTTTATTCAATATACAGACTGAATAACATTACAACAGCGTATACTGACAAAAATTTATATTTTCTTACATCTCGCAGCAATGGCAGCTGTCTTTCTTTTTAACAATAGAAGTACACCTCCTTTGAAAATACTTCCTTCCGTAGTCAAGTCGACTATCAGAGAGAAAACATTAGTAAAGTCACGGAATACAAAAGATTGTTAAAAATAACGGAACGCTAACAAGCCAACGATATTATTTACAATGCTGCACTCTCGCAGGTGAAAGTGGTAATTCAGGTAATTAACTGATACTATATAGCCCTTATTGGTCACAGAATTGTACAACAGTTTCAGTTTCCTCTTGTTGTTTTAGGTTTCCAGTTGGTTAATAAATTTTCAAGTAGCTGAATTAATCGTTCACAATAAATCAGACTTATCCATCCGGGAGTAGCTGCCAAAGAAAACTAGCGGGTATAAACCTGCCAATGAGTGTGCCAACCGGTGGATATGAGATTTAGTTTACGAAGTAGTGATGGGCTAAACTGCGATTTTCCGATATCAGTGATTTCTGTGAATGCTACTTTTCCGTATCTATTATTCTTAACTGTGATTTGTCGCAGTTAAGAGTCGCAGTTATGGAACATAGGTCGTGTATCCCTTCGCCACTGCTATTTCCGCGATTTCTGCTACTTCCGCGATTTCCGCTACTTCTGCTACTTCTGCTACTTCTGCTGCTTCTGCGACTTCTGCGACTTCTGCGATTTCTGTGACTCCTGCGATTTCTGCGACTTACCACCTATGAAAAAGTTACATCTTTCAACACAGAAAATTGCATCTCAAGAAACCTGTCATTGGCAAGTATGTTTTACGTTTTTTCTTCCGTTGGCTTTAATTTTGTATTAAAGAAACAACTGTGAAAATATTAATAGTGTAATTTATATGTAAGTAGCCGTACAGTACCGTAATAGTTCGTGTTTAGAAAATGAATTCTAACATATTGTTATGTTCACAGGTACCTGAACTACATTTCAGTCACTCAATAAAGTGATAACTCAAAATATCATTGTTAACAGATCTGAAGAAATTGCCACTGCGTCTTTAGACCGTTTTCATCAGAGGAGAGGTTAGTTTCTAAGCGTTTCGATTGACTTAATTACTTCAGTGAGTTCGTTCTTGCAAATGTGATATTCATTATAGCAAATATTAGCAATCTACTCTGTCAATTATATTGCTAGTAATTAGTGACAGCAAAAATTGTTTAATAATTCTTGTGTTTTTGCAGACGCAGTTCTGACTCTGATTACTGGTTGCTGTACGTATCTATCCACATCAAGGCTGTTGAGAGAGACTCGTGAAGATTCAAGACAGCTCTTAGAGGATTTGCAGTTTAAAAGTGAAATAATTGTGAAATAAGTGTGTGAATGATTAAACTGTGTTTTATTGAAGTTGTTGTGCGATTTTAAAGGGATAATAAATGTTAAATACAGTGAGTGAATAATAAAAATCTCATTTTCCACATGTTAAGCCGTCCTATACCCGTAAATTTTCCGCCACTTATTTATTTTGGCCAACAGATGGCACTGTTAACTGCGCTTTTTAGTTGCTACTTGCGACTTCTAGCCGCGACTTGTCACTGAAATCGCAGAAAGGAGTATGGAATTCGGCCTACAGATGGCTCACGGCGTTGACTGTGAAATGCTACTTCCGACCGCTAACGGTGACTGAAATCGTAGTTAGATTTTGTAAAGTTGTTATTGTGATATCTGTGACTTCTCAATCAATGTGATTTCTAACAGATACGCGATTTCCTGCCCACCACTATTACGAAGTAATTAAGTTTCCATTTGACAAAAAAATAATTAGATGTCCCAGATCATCAGATACACATGTGACAAAACAAATACTTTGAAATAGTGGTTATTAGTTCGTTAGTTATCAGTCTTTTTGATTTTAATGTACACAATGCATAGTATCGTTCTGTGTGTTTTAAAGGTCGTACATTTTGTAAACAATTGCAAGTAATACGACGGGGAGATGCTTTCGAAGAATGTCGATGTTTGCAGAGACGGACATCGTGATGTGGTGCGGTTGGTTGAGAGGATGGTGATGGTGGAACAGTGGAGCCGAAGGTGGGAATGGTCTGTACACAGGCCTCACAGCGCCGAGATCGACGTCCCCGCCGGATGAAACAGAATACAACAAGAATAAGCAAAGCCAGATACTAATAAATCGACAGCGTGTAGGATTTTTCGGTTTGCGTATAGATGCACCTATTCGTGTCCACAAACGAAAAGAAAACGCGAAGGAGCCATGTAATCTGAAGATAGCACTTCAGTAACACCACATTTTCTATAATATCCACATATACATATACTTCGACACAAAAGTCTTCAAAGAAGATTCGGTGCATTCACAGTACATGTTCCTAGCAACTGAGCAGTAAATCACTGCCTATGCTTAGTCACATGTCTGACAAAAAAAATCACTCGCGTCACGACAGCAAAATCACTGTCCACGGCAGCAATAAGTATTCACTGTTCACGGATATCGCAGAAGGCGAGAAACACATATCTAAAAGAGACTGTTCGTGACGGACACTAGTCAGGGTTTATGTTACACAATAAAACTGCACAATTACGTTTACAAAAACGTGTTACCTCTTGACGTTTTCAGGAAACCAAAAGCAAGATTCCGTCTGTGACCTGAGGTATGCTCTGAATGTGAGCAACAATTCCCTATTTATCTGAACGGTAAAAAAGAAAAAAAAAAATCAAACCCGAAGCTTAGACAAGGAAAGGACTATACATGAAAGAAAACAAAGATAGAACACCGAGAAGAAAATAACTACCCAACAGACTCTCATGCTAATCAGCCAGTTCAAAAATTGTTCAAATGGCTCTGAGCACTATGGGACTTAACTTCTGAGGTTATCAGTCCCCTAGAACTTAGAACTACGTAAACCTAACGACATCACACACATCCATGCCCGACGCAGGATTCGAACCTGCGACCGTAGGGGTCGCGCGGTTCCAGACTGAAGCGCCTAGGACCGCTCGGCCACACCTGCCGGCGATCAGCTAGTGACCAAAGAATAAACTTCTAAATGAATCATACATACACTCTATCACATTCAGCAGAGAAAAATAACTTCAGATAAATTGATTTGAATACTAGCATTGCTTGCTGCAAAACATGACTTACATAAACTTATACTAAGGTCAAAATAAACATAATTCAAAATTATTTATCATGACAGTTGACTCATGGATTATTAGTCACAAATAACACGCATAACAAAACATTTCATATGTCCAACCAAAATTATATACACTATAACTACATAAGAAACACTAAATTTTTACTGTCTTTAACAGCTATTTGTAAAATGGTTTCGCATCTTGATGTGGGTAAACACCTTTTCTCTTCATCGTAGTAGGACATGCAAGTATATATGCCCCTGGATGTGGTATATTTACAATCATATATGGGTATTTAAACGTCGTTTGCCATTTGTGGTTCTTCTTCTCGAAGACTGAAGGTTGTGATTTCAGCAATATGAAGTCACCTTCAGCATAAATTTGTCTTCTCTTCAGCTTTCGGTCATGATAATTCTTGTGGCCTTCTACTTCATATTCAGGTAGGCTGAGCTAATCTTTTCTTCCCATGCAACTTCCTTTCGAGGTAATCTTGATAAAGTCTTGATACATTCATTGTCTTTTGTTTCTTTAAACATTAGCTCCTCTGGCGTGTAACTTTTGGTTATGTGCTGTAGCTCATTCGCGATTTCTTCAAAATCCTCTAGAAGCCTATTCACTTTGATTGTTTTGTGGCACAATATGTCTGCATGAATCTGTTCAGTTCACGAAACACTCATTCTATGGGGCTGGCCTGAGGATGGTAAGCTTTATATGGGCTTACAAGTCTTATTCTTTGAGCTATGTTATTTAGAAAACTGACAAAGATTTGCAGTTGGGTTCACAAACGAGTCCCCTTAAAGAGCATAAGGACATACACAATACCTCTACAGCTCAAATTTTCATTTAAACGACAAGCAGTTAATGTCATCACGGCTTTTCCGACTGATACCGGTGTTTTTAAGGTAAGATTTCCAGCGCGAGAAATTTTTTATGTTTTTCTTCTCATCTTAGCCCTCAATCCTGATGTTCTTTGCCCTGAAGTTACAAACAACGGTCTACACGCATGTGAAGAATGCATATTATGCAGTATCTGGATGTAATTTCTCTATTAAATCTTTCAATTTCCAGTGCAACCTTGCACAATTGGACCATACCTTCACGAATACTATTTTCTTTTTCTTACAGATTTTCTGATAATGCCCCAGAAGGGCGCAATGCTTCAATATGAATATTGTTTCCCCTGCAACAAAGACTGTATTTTTCGAAAATACAGTTTCTTTTCTTCTAGTAGCATTCGCCAAGTCCGCTTCATTCTTTAGAAAACACCTTCAGCTGCCAGTTACTTCACACTGTAAAGGCGGTTTCTTTCTAAGCAGTCCGTGTACGCACGCTAAGCGGCAACACATACACTCCTGGAAATTGAAATAAGAACACCGTGAATTCATTGTCCCAGGAAGGGGAAACTTGATTGACACATTCCTGGGGTCAGATACATCACATGATCACACTGACAGAACCACAGGCACATAGACACAGGCAACAGAGCATGCACAATGTCGGCACTAGTACAGTGTATATCCACCTTTCGCAGCAATTCAGGCTGCTATTCTCCCATGGAGACGATCGTAGAGATGCTGGATGTAGTCCTGTGGAACGGCTTGCCATGCCATTTCCACCTGGCGCCTCAGTTGGACCAGCGTTCGTGCTGGACGTGCAGACCGCGTGAGACGACGCTTCATCCAGTCTCAAACATGCTCAATGGGGGACAGATCCGGAGATCTTGCTGGCCAGGGTAGTTGACGTACACCTTCTAGAGCACGTTGGGTGGCACGGGATACATGCGGACGTGCATTGTCCTGTTGGAACAGCAAGTTCCCTTGCCGGTCTAGGAATGGTAGAACGATGGGTTCGATGACGGTTTGGATGTACCGTGCACTATTCAGTGTCCCCTCGACGATCACCAGTGGTGTACGGCCAGTGTAGGAGATCGCTCCCCACACCATGATGCCGGGTGTTGGCCCTGTGTGCCTCGGTCTTATGCAGTCCTGATTGTGGCGCTCACCTGCACGGCGCCAAACACGCATACGACCATCATTGGCACCAAGGCAGAAGCTACTCTCATCGCTGAAGACGACACGTCTCCATTCGTCCCTCCATTCACGCCTGGAGGCGGGCTGCACGATGTTGGGGCGTGAGCGGAAGACGGCCTAACGGTGTGCGGGACCGTAGCCCAGCTTCATGGAGACGGTTGCGAATGGTCCTCGCCGATACCCCAGGAGCAACAGTGTCCCTAATTTGCTGGGAAGTGGCGGTGCGGTCCCCTACGGCACTGCGTAGGATCCTACGGTCTTGGCGTGCATCCGTGCGTCGCTGCGGTCCGGTCCCAGGTCGACGGGCACGTGCACCTTCCGCCGACCACTGGCGACAACATCGATGTACTGTGGAGACCTCACGCCCCACGTGTTGAGCAATTCGGCGGTACGTCCACCCGGCCTCCCGCATGCCCACTATACGCCCTCGCTCAAAGTCCGTCAACTGCACATACGGTTCACGTCCACGCTGTCGCGGCATGCTACCAGTGTTAAAGACTGCGATGGAGCTCCGTATGCCACGGCAAACTGGCTGACACTGACGGCGGCGGTGCACAAATGCTGCGCAGCTAGCGCCATTCGACGGCCAACACCGCGGTTCCTGGTGTGTCCGCTGTGCCGTGCGTGTGATCATTGCTTGTACAGCCCTCTCGCAGTGTCCGGAGCAAGTATGGTGGGTCTGACACACCGGTGTCAATGTGTTCTTTTTTCCATTTCCAGGAGTGTATTTCGGAAACAGGCAACTGTCTAGGACGTTTCCCATGCTCACACCCGGGAACATACTTCCCTACACTCTATGAACTTTCTACACTGCAAGAACAACTTTACTCATTCCTGACTACGGACTCCCGAAATATGCCCCGACACCGCCTCCGATGAAGAGCGCTCAAAATTCGCCTCCTTTAACCCGCCATGGCTGCTGATTCGACTCCTCGATTGAGCGAACTGCCCACCGCTGCGCGACTTTCTCTTCACATGCAGAAGTTTCAGTCAATCAGCCTCCAGAGAAGAAAGTAGGCACTGTGAGTCCATTTCCTGTTAACGCTCGTAGTACTACTGTGAAGTTCTGCTGTCCGCCAACATTTTCAAGTTTGTTGCCAAAGGGTGCTAGGAAATGCCTATCATCCTGTGAGAAACATTCATCATTGAAAACTACCAGGTCGGGCCAGGCCACCACACTTCAGCCGTATTAATCAAAGACCGAATATTTCTCTCGAGTTTCCACGTCCCCGTTCCCCAGAAGCCAAGAAACCGACACTGTCGTTCACAATAGCGACCAGCATTCGCCGACGGCAGCGACCTAAAATGATCTGTTACGACTTTACATGGTATAATATCCCTAAGGTCAAGTAGCCACTTTAAGGATTCTACATGCAAATTCTTTACTTCTGTCCTCAAGCCTAGTAAATATTAAATTATTTTCAGTTCACTTGCTTTTTGGAAAATACTAAATTTGGAAAGTTATTAAATTAAATTAGGAATTGGGGCTTGGTCAAGAAGGGAAATGACCCAGTTACCTGCGAAAAGCTATGACGTTCGTTGCCTATAGTATGTTCCAGCTAATCAGAATTGAGAGTGATGGCGCCTGTCGTAAAAATGATATATGTTGTTGTGCTGTGAAGCAGAATGGAAAAGAATGAGATGGGTAGTAACCAACGGTTCTGTAAGTTTTGAGAATTTGAGAGAATTCTGCGACTTTCTTTCGATGTCATAAAGAATACAGTATGGTGTACTAAGCAGTCGACATTCCCAAATTTCAGATTACTGAATGTTGATGAACCGCGTAATAATGAGGGAGCATAAAAAACTGATAACAATCATGGGAACCATACAACCGTTTACTGCTTGCTTAAAGTTGCTGTTCTTTTGATAGCAAGTCGCGAGTGTGGTGTCACCGTCAGACACCACACTTGCTAGGTGGTAGCCTTTAAATCGACCGCGGTCCGTTAGTATACGTCGGACCCGCGTGTCGCCACTGTCAGTGATTGCAGACCGAGCGCCGCCACACGGCAGGTCTAGAGAGACGTCCTATCACTCGCCCCAATTGTACAGCAGACTTTGCCACAGATGGATCAATGACAAATACGCTCTCATTTGCCGAGACGATAGTTAGCATAGCCTTCAGCTACGTCATTTGCTACGACCTAGCAAGGCGCCATTACCAGTTTATATTGAGATTGTAATTCATGTATCATCAAGAGCGATGTTCTCCAATTATGGATTAAAGTTAAGTATTCCAAGAGCTCCCTACTTTATTTATTAGACTCAACCCCTTTAACTGTTCCAGACCTCACGCCAGTCTGCGTGAGCTTAATCGCGTGCATTTCGGCCTCCTCTAGCAACACGGTGTTGGCTCTTCTGCCAACACATCAGCGAGTTCTGTAATTAAGCTGGCTACTATTGAGAGAATGTGCTACGTGCATGAACGAGATAATGTTTATAGGTAACCCTCTGGGGCCTATATAAAAGATTGACAATGAAGGAAAATTTACACACAATATTTATTTTACTAAACCAGACATGAATTATGCTAAACAAGTTATTGATTGAATACGGTAAACAAGTAACCGGTGGTTTAAGACCACAAGGGACAAGGATCCTGGATGGCAGAAGTGAGTCAAGTACCCTGGTCCTAAAAATGTGGATAACGCAATCTGACTTGATCTGACTTGATCTGACGTGGGGCAGATTTTGATTGATCAAATCTACTGTAGTTTCACTACACAGGTGTAGGAGCAAGTTGCTATTGAAATCTGTATGCCCTGACAATGCCGGAGCAGCAGTACGTTAGCCTGTTTGCTTTGTGCGGCGATGTAACTTGCAGCTGGCGAGATGTGTGCAGCGGGGGCGAGACATGAGGCGGCACCTGTGAATCAATCGCGGCCACGAATGAAATATAAAAATCTCACGGTCTAGCGATCAGGCAGACATATCGCAAATTGCTCTCTACCAGAGCCCTGAAATCACGATTGAGTTCAGTGTGTGACACACCTGTTCAGTGGTCGTATCAAGGACCAGTTTGGTTCACTTACACAACGGAGGGCACAAGGATACCATACGTCATGACTAGTAAACCAAAAACGTATAAGTATGCCCTCGGCAAACGAGTAGTCCGAGATGTTTGAAGTCACACTGTCGATACAGTAATAACTTCACCACAGGCTCCCCAGTCCAACCACTCACAAGTGGAGTCAGTCTTAGGACAGGTCCCAAGTACCATCCACATATGCCAGAGCTTCGACCAGAAGTGCCCTTACCATACCAAAGTCCAGCACCGGAGTGCCTCGCTCCTCTACAGAAAAAAAATCCGTTTTCCGGCAAAGTGCACGAACGACACCATCTTGAGCCAATCACAGGGCTCTATAGGTGCTAAATCTCCCCTCCCACACGACAGCACAAAATCTTGTCGAACCAGGGTAAGACTTAAGAAACCCGTGTCTCTGGAAAAAAAGGAAACTGCCAATTACTGGCTTTTTTAAATTTTCATGGAGGGGGAAGATGATTTTCACCAACGTCATGTCACTTCCCATGGCAACAAGCGAGCAGATACAATCTTAAAGATCTTTATCTAAATCGCCTGTGCCTTGGAACTTGTTAGTCCTAGCCATGAGGTGTAATAAAGATTCTATCTCTAAACGTTTCTCAGACGCGGGATTTTTCTCATACAACCGAGGCGGCTGGGGAATTGGTTCATGTAACTACTTGTGCTATCAGCAGACACAAAAACAGGTGAATTTTTATTTCGTGTGGCTCTGCACACAATGCCCAGTTTATGACCCCACTGTTAAGGTGCATCCCTTCAGTCCGTCGCCCCCAGCCCAGCCTTCCGCTGGCATCGTGGCAGGTAGCACAGCATTGTTCTGCTGGAGACCTACCTCGACAAGGGGCTGCCCTCTCTGTCCTGTATGCCTGTGGGCCTGTCCGTCAAGATTTACTGAGGGATGGGTTCGCCGCCAATTGCTTGCTTTCAACTCCAAACATGCCATTTCTATGAGCTAAGAACCATAAAAATACCTCATGCTTTTAGCGTCCTACCAGGCTCCATCAAAGTCTGCTCAGGCCGTTAACTTTCTAGAGTCTCATTCAAGGTGTGTCAGCTTGTAACGAAATCTTTAATAATTTTCTGTATGTGGCAAATAGGTGAGAGAGTAACTTGTCCTCTCTCAATGCAAGTATGAGCAAACATGTGTTTTCACTTCAGGGACACTATGTTAGGGCGGTCTTAATAGCAGCTTATATATTGATAAAGTAGGAATATGGCACTAATATTTTTGACAGGAATTTTTTTTACTTAGATTCAGTTAGGTGTGTTGCAAAGACCCCTCTTTGCATCAGGAAACCAAAAGTCTTACACGTATAGTGCTTCATCTTAAAAGTTTTTTGGTTGGACCACATTATAGGCTGCTCCACATTAGGCAATGGTTCTAAGAAATGCACTAAGGGAAGTAACAGAAGTTTCATTAGACACTACAACACTGAGCAGGAATTTCCACAGCTTGCTAGATACGAAATTCTAGAAATGCATTCTGAACTAATTACTGCATAAATTCTAAGTTCGGTGCAGTGGAAGAAGCATTCTTCGAGACTAAAACTTGTTAAAAAAAAGTATGGGTCAGCGAATTTTTCTATAAATAGAGCATACCTGTATTTCTTTCAGTAGTATTTGAAGATGTGTTGTGTATTGTCGCCTGGAAGTGGAAAAAGTGCTAAAGAAATACACTCCTGGAAATTGAAATAAGAACACCGTGAATTCATTGTCCCAGGAAGGGGAAACTTTATTGACACATTCCTGGGGTCAGATACATCACATGATCACACTGACAGAACCACAGGCACATAGACACAGGCAACAGAGCATGCACAATGTCGGCACTAGTACAGTGTATATCCACCTTTTGCAGCAATGCAGGCTGCTATTCTCCCATGGAGACGATCGTAGAGATGCTGGATGTAGTCCTGTGGAACGGCTTGCCATGCCATTTCCACCTGGCGCCTCAGTTGGACCAGCGTTCGTGCTGGACGTGCAGACCGCGTGAGACGACGCTTCATCCAGTCCCAAACATGCTCAATGGGGGACAGATCCGGAGATCTTGCTGGCCAGGGTGGTTGACTTACACCTTCTAGAGCACGTTGGGTGGCACGGGATACATGCGGACGTGCATTGTCCTGTTGGAACAGCAAGTTCCCTTGCCGGTCTAGGAATGGTAGAACGATGGGCTCGATGACGGTTTGGATGTACCGTGCACTATTCAGTGTCCCCTCGACGATCACCAGTGGTGTACGGCCAGTGTAGGAGATCGCTCCCCACACCATGATGCCGGGTGTTGGCCCTGTGTGCCTCGGTCGTATGCAGTCCTGATTGTGGCGCTCACCTGCACGGCGCCAAACACGCATACGAACATCATTGGCACCAAGGCAGAAGCGACTCTCATCGCTGAAGACGACACGTCTCCATTCGTCCCTCCATTCACGCCTGTCGCGACACCACTGGAGGCGGGCTGCACGATGTTGGGGCGTGAGCGGAAGACGGCCTAACGGTGTGCGGGACCGTAGCCCAGCTTCATGGAGACGGTTGCGAATGGTCCTCGCCGATACCCCAGGAGCAACAGTGTCCCTAATTTGCTGGGAAGTGGCGGTGCGGTCCCCTACGGCACTGCGTAGGATCCTACGGTCTTGGCGTGCATCCGTGCGTCGCTGCGGTCCGGTCCCAGGTCGACGGGCACGTGCACCTTCCGCCGACCACTGGCGACAACATCGATGTACTGTGGAGACCTCACGCCCCACGTGTTGAGCAATTCGGCGGTACGTCCACCCGGCCTCCCGCATGCCCACTATACGCCCTCGCTCAAAGTCCGTCATCTGCACATACGGTTCACGTCCACGCTGTCGCGGCATGCTACCAGTGTTAAAGACTGCGATGGAGCTCCGTATGCCACGGCAAACTGGCTGACACTGACGGCGGCGGTGCACAAATGATGCGCAGCTAGCGCCATTCGACGGCCAACACCGCGGTTCCTGGTGTGTCCGCTGTGCCGTGCGTGTGATCATTGCTTGTACAGCCCTCTCGCAGTGTCCGGAGCAAGTATGGTGGGTCTGACACACCGGTGTCAATGTGTTCTTTTTTCCATTTCCAGGAGTGTATTTTCATGCATGTGAAAAAGACACAAAGGGACAAAAGCACAAGCTCCACTAAACTAAAATAATAATCGTTTCTGCGATGCAACAAATTCAAAGAAAATACTATGTTCATTGTTCACTCTAACTGCGTAGAGACTGAATACTAGAAAAACTTACATCTGTTCGAGTCCTTGCAAGAATAAGACGCAAACTTGCACGCAAACATTCTATTCCATGGATAGAAAGGTCTTTAATTTAATAATTTCTGTTATGTTATCTCGGAATGCAATTATTGTTCGTTAACATAAAATAAACGATTTTATGTAATAATCAAAATATCCACGGGTGTGCTGCCGGTCTATAGTGTGCAACGGGCACAATATTTCGGCGATCATACATGTCGCCATCATCAGGTGAACTGACGGACTGAGCTCCTGTGAACGTGCCGGCACTGAGATCCGTACGCTACGGCTGCTGCTCAGAGGGAACTGGGTTCGGTCTCGGCGGCGGCCGATTTAAATACCCTCCGCCCGCGGCGCGCTCCCTCCGCCGTCCGAGCCCCGCGCCACGGTCGGGCGGTGGAACAGATTGCGACGGCGTCTGCGATGACGTCGGTGTGATGGCTCTGTCCGCCGTGGTCGTCACTACTATACGTTTGCTCGATTTAGTTTTGATTAACCCAATCGCTGGTTCCCAAGCCTTGCTAAGATTATAGCCACAGTCACGGTTTATGAGGTCGTCATTGGTGCGAATTTCGATGGCATCTCTAACAACGCTGTCCCAGTATCTCGACGTCTGTACCAGAATCCTCGTGCCGCCGCGACCGAACCCAGTTCCCTCTGAGCAGCCATAGCGTACGGATCTCCGTGCCGGCACGTTCACAGGAGCTCAGTCCGTCAGTTCACCTGATGATGGCGACATGTATGATCGCCGAAATATTGTGCCCGTTGGACACTATAGACCGACAGCACACCCGTGGATATTTTGATTATCAAATACGCCGGGAGAAACTCAAGGATTTTATGTAATGTTCGTATGTATGTAAGCCATCTTTCCTCCGAGTTATTGCTATTTTCATTGTAGCAGATGTACGTTAATTGTTGGCTGCCATTGCTGCCACATTCTCTAAATTTACCTAAAGCTTTATAAAATCAAGAGAAGTAAAATGTGGAAGCAATACAAGCACATATGGCCAGAACTTTAGGTTATTTCAGGTACACCAAGTCGCAGACAGCCGCGTGTGTTAAACAACGTCGCTGCTATTTTTTTCAGCTACTTATAAATATTTTCTAAGTCATTAGAAGCTGTACATGCACAACCCACATTTACCTTGAAAATAATATAGGTTACGATCTGATATTTAATTTCTTGTTTAAGAGAAAAGTCGTCGTCATTCTGTAACGAAGCTAGCCACATCTTTAAGCAAATAGTAATTATCCTGAGACATCGGCTTTAACTTTACATCAAATCGACATCATCCTCTGAACAGTGTTGTATATATCCAACTTACATGAACTTCAAATGAAACTTAAAGAACTTTATATTTTTCATCAAGCTTAGGGAAATTAAAGTGCAACATTAAAACTGTGTGGCGGACCGAGACTCATACACGGGACCTTTGCCTTTCATGGGCAAGTGCTCTACCAACTGAGCTACCCAAGCACGACTCACGCCCCGTCCACACAGCCTTACTTCTGCCACTACCTCGTTTCCTACCTTCCAAACTTCACAGAAGCTCTCCTGCGAACCTTGCAGAACTAGCACTCCTGTAAGAAATGCAAGGTTTGCAGGAGAGCTTCTGTAAAGTTTGGAAGGTAGGAGACGAGGTATTGCCAGAAGTAAGGCTGTAAGGAGGGGGCGTGAGTTGTTCTTGGGTAGCTCAGTTGGTAGAGCACTTACCCGCCAATGGCAAAGGTCCCGAGTTCAAGTCTCGGTCCGGCACACAGTTTTAATCTGCCAGGAAGTTTCATATCAGCGCACACTCCCCTGTAGAGTGAAAATCGCATTCTACAGTGCAACATTTTTTTTTTTTTTTTGCTCCCCATCATTCATCACACAATTTTTTTAAATAAATTAGGATACATTACAGTGGTGCCCAACGTGGGGCCAGAGAATCATAATCTTTATGTATACAATAATTCACATTTTTAAATACTTGTAGATAACTGAACTTGTGTACATGTAAATGCCTTTTTTTAATGTGTTAAAGGGATTATAATTTCTTTTTTTATGTACAGCTATCGGGAACCTTGAACTAGAAAGACAAACGTACTAACTATTCAAGAAAACAGACCAGTAAGATTAAACGACATAAACAGAGTCAACAGTCTACACGAGGTAAGGAACAGTGTGCATTTTTTTGCAGTTTACAGGTCCCGTATCAGTGAGACTGCAGGGCACACAGCTAAACAGATTTGCGTAGACAATTCTTATAATGTGTGAAATCTTATGGGACTTAACTGCTAAGGTCATCAGTCCCTAAGCTTACACACTACTTAATCTAAATTATCCTAAGGACAAACACACACACACACACACACCTATGCCGGAGGGAGGACTCGAACCTCCGCCGAGACAATTCTTAAATAATTTACTTCGCACCAGTTGTTTGACCCTTAACCAACGTCAAGAGTAATTTTCTCATACCAATAAAAGAATTTTATGTATGTATTTGTGTGTAGTTAGTTGTTATCAGTGCAACATTGTATGTTCGTACATACTGGGTTGTCGTTGCATATCATTACAGTTAGGCCAAAGAGGGAAGATAGGATTAACATGGAAGAAATCCCCAGTACGGAAGACCACGACAGCTTAGCAGATTTAGACAGTATTGTGCACAGGAACAGAATGACTTACGAAACCCAAATATGCGGTACAGAAGAGCGTGGTTCAAGGTTTTCAGATACCAAATCCCGAGCGTGGAGATGTGAAAGTGTACCTACGGTGTTAGGTAACAAGAGAGTTTTTTACGAGGTAGGGGGCAGTCACAACTAATCCTTTGCCGGTAATAGGACAGGAACAGGATCTTATTTCTGTATTTCTATGGAAGTTAGAACTGCGTGAAAAGGAAAGAGAGCAGGAACGCGAAGAGAAACAAAGAACCCTAGAACAGGAACGCGAAGAAAAACAAAAAATCTTATAACAAGAACGAGAAGATAAACAGAGACAACTTCTCGCTCACTTTGAAAGATTATAGCGTCAAGGAAGGTTTGTCACGTATACGTAGTGACATTAGCGCTTTGAAAACAAGGTGCGAAGACTTACCGCAAACTGTGGAATAACTTAGTGACGATGTGGCAAGTTTACATTTGAATCAGGATCAGTTAGAAGAAAATGTGGAAAAGCTGGCCACATCTGTAGACGAAATAAACAAAGACATGAAAATGACAATTAAAGAGGAGGTTAAGTTAGAAGTGACGAATGTAGCATCAAACGTACCTTCTGGCAAGGAACATAACAGCCAAGAACTGCGAGAGGAATTTTATAGTCTTAATAATTTAGTTCAGTCCACGTTTGCAGCGTGGGAGAATCGAAGTAGCAAGCAGGTCCGAGAACCAGACTGGTTTGATGTGGCTCGCCACAAGTTCTTCTCTTGTGCCAACATCTTCATTTCAGAGTAGTACTTGTAACCTACGTCCTCAATTATTTGATGGATGTACGAGGTGTGGCTAGAAAAAAACCGGACTAGTACTGGTGAAACAATAAAACGAATGCAATAAGGCTGAAAGTCGCGTGGCCTATCACGTGACTCTCGCTCCGCCTACTGCTCGAGTTTCATCTGCCTCCTGCACTCAGTCTGCCCGTGGCGTCTGTTTTAAGTAGTTGACGTTTTGTCTGTGCGTCGGAAAATGTTGAGTGTACAGAAAGAACAGCGTGTTAACATCAAATTTTGTTTCAAACTAGGAAAATCTGCAAGTGAAACGTTTGTAATGTTACAACAAGTGTACGGCGATGATTGTTTATCGCGAACACAAGTGTTTGAGTGGTTTAAACGATTTAAAGATGGCCGCGAAGACACCAGTGATGACACTCGCACTGGCAGACCATTGTCAGCAAAAACTGATGCAAACATTGACAAAATCGGTAAACTTGTTCGACAAGATCGCCGTTTAACAGTCAGAGCAGTGTCTGAGTTAACAGGAGTTGACAAGGAAAGTGTTAGGCAGATTCTTCATGAAAGTTTCAACATGAACAAAGTGTGTTCAAAAATGGTTCCAAAGTGTCTCACAATTGAACAGAAGGAACGCCGAAGAATGATTTGTTCTGACATCCTGGAAAACATTGAAAGTGATCCCACCTTCTTACAAAATGTTATTACTTGCGATGAATCGTGGTTTTTTACTTACGATCCCGAAACTAAACGCCAATCGATGCATTGGAAAAAGCACGAATGTCAAAATCGAAATTCAAGGCAATGATGATTGTTTTTTTTTTTTTTGACATCAAAGGGATTGTGCACATTGATTGGGTACTAGTGGGACAAACAGTGAATCAGCATTACTACATTAGCGTCCTGGCTACCCTACGTGAGCGAGTACGGAGAAAACGGAACGATTTGTGGAGAAAAAAGTCATGGATCCTTCACCAAGACAATGCCCCAGCTCACAGTGCGTTGTCAGTGAAGACGGTTTTGGCAAAACACAACATTCCCATCTTCGATCATCCACCCTACTCACCTGATTTGGCCCCCTGTGACTTTTTTCTTTTCCCTAAAGTCAAGTCAGCTTTGAAAGGAACTAGATTTGAGACTGTTGAAGCAGTAAAAGAAAAAGCGACGGAAGTAATGTATGGACTTACCGAAAATGATCTGCAGCATTGCTATGAACAGTGGAAAATTCGTATGGAGCGGTGTAGAGACCGAGGAGGAGAGTACATTGAAGGGGATAACATGAAATTGTAAATAATTGTAAATAAATGTTTTTTCCAGCATCAGTCCGGTTTTTTCCTAGCCGCACCTCGTATTACAATCTCTGTCTTCTTCTACAGTTTTTGCCGTCCAAGCCCCCTCTAGTACCATGGAATTCATTTCCTCATGTCTTAACAATGCCCTATCATCCTGTCCCTTCTCCTTATCAGTTTTTCCCACATATTCCTTTCCTCTCCGATTCTGCACAGAACCTCCTCATTCCCTACCTTAGTAGTCCACCGAACTTTCAACATTCGTCTGTAGTACCACACATCAAATGCTTCGATTCCCTTCTGTTCCGGTTTTCCCATACTCCCATGTTTCACTGTCATACAGCTCCAGACGTACGTTCTCAGAAATTTCTTCCTCAGATTAAGGCCTATGTTTGATACTAGTGGACTTCTCTTGGCCAGGAATGACCTTTTTGACGTTGCTAGTCTGGATTTGATGTCCCCATTGCTCCGTCCGTCATTGGTTACTTTACTGCCTAGATAGCAGAATTCCTTAACTTCACCTACTTCGTGACCATCAATCCTGATGTTAAGTTACTAGCTGTTCTCATTTCTGCTACTTCTCATTATTTTTGTCTTTCTTCGATTTACTCTCAATCCGTATTCTGTACTCATTAGATTGTTCATTCCGTTCAGCATATCATGTAATTATTCTTCACAATCACTCAGGATAGGAAAGTCATCAGCGAATCGTATCACTGATATCCTTTCACCATGAATTTTAATTCCACCTCTGAACCTTTCTTTTATTTCCATCACTGCTTCTTCGATGTACAGATTGAACACTAGGGGAAAGACTTCATCCCTGTATTACACCCTTTTTAATCCGAGAACTTCGTTCTTGGTCAGCTATTCTTATTATTCCCGCTTGATTCTTGTACATATTGTATATTACCCGTCTCTCCCTATATTTTACCCCTATTTTTTTCAGAATTTCGGATGTCTTGCACCATTTTACATTGTCGAACGCTTTATCCAGGTCGACATATCCTATGAACGCGTCTTGATTTTCCTTAGTCTTGCTTCCATTATGAACCGCAACGCCAAAATTGCCGCTTTCGTTCCTTTACCTTTTTCTAAAGCCAAACTGATCGTCATCTAGCACATCTTCAATTTTCTTTTCCATTCTTCTGTATCTTATTTTTGTCAGCAACTTGGATGCGTGAGCTGGTAAGCTACTGTGCGATAATTCTCGTACTTCTCATCTCTTGCAGTCTTCGTAATTACATGGAAAATATTTTTTCAAAAGTCAGATGGTATGTCGCCAGACTGATTCTAATACCGGATCCCCTATCTCTTCTAAATTGACTCCTATTTCTTCTTATATCCCAACATACAAATCTTCCCCCTCATCGACGCTTTCAATATATTTATTCCACCTATACGTTCTCTCCTCTGCATTTAGAAGTGGAGTTCCCTTTGCACTCTTAATGTTACCACCCTTGTTTTTAAAGTCACCGAAAGTTGTTTTTACTTTCCTGTATGCTGAGTCTGTCCTTCCAACAACCATTTCTTTTTCGATTTCTTCATATTTTTCATGCAGCCATTTCGTCTTAGCTTCCCTGCACTTCCTATTTATTTCATTCCTCGGCGACTTGTATTTCTGTATTCCTGAACTTCCCTGAACATTTCTGTATTTCCTCCATTCATCGAACAAATGAAGTGTTTCTTCTGTTACCCATGGTTTCTTCAAAGTTACCTCCTTTGTACCTATGTTTTTCTTTACAACTTCTGCTATGGTCCTTTTTATGGATGTCGATTCCTCGTCATCTGTACTACCCAACGGAACTGTTTCTTATTGCAGTATCTGTAGCCTTAGAGAACTTCAAGCGTACTTCGTCATTTCTTAGTACTTCCGTATCGTACTTCTTTACGTAATGGTTCTTCCTGACTAACCGCTTAAATTTCAACCTACGCTTCATCTAACTGAAATATTCCCGTATCACCCGGCCTTATCCATATATACCTCCTTCTACTATGGTAGAATTTGGAAATTTGTGTCAAGTGCCTATGGGAAGAAACTACTGAGGTCATCGGCCCCTAGGCTTACACACTACTTAATCTAACTTAAACTAACTTACGCTAAGGACAACGCACACACACCCATTCCCGAGGGAGGACTCGAACTTCTGACGGGGGGCCCCGCGCGAATGGTGGCAAGGCGCCCTAGACCACGCGGCTACCCCGAGGGCCATCCTCTTGTGATTCTTGAACAGACTATTTGCTATTATTTGCTGAAAATTGTTACATTACTCAATGAGTCTTTCTCCTCATCAATGTCTGCAGCTCGTGGTCGTGCGGTAGCGTTCTCGCTTCCCACGCCCGGGTTCCCGGGTTCGATTCCCGGCGGGGTCAGGGATTTTCTCTGCCTCGTGATGACTGGGTGTTGTGTGGTGTCCTTAGGTTAGTTAGGTTTAAGTAGTTCTAAGTTCTAGGGGACTGATGACCATAGATGTTAAGTCCCATAGTGCTCAGAGCCATTTGAACCATTTGAATCCTCATCATTTCTTGCCCAAACCCATATTCTCCTGTAACCTTTTCTTTAATCCTTCGCCTACAACTGCATTCCAGTCTCCCATGACTATTAGATTTTCGTCTCTCTTTACCAGTTCCTCTATCTCTTCATCTTCAGCTTGCGACGTCGGCATATGTACCTGAACTATCGTTGTCAGCGTTGGTTTGCTGTCGCTTCTGATGAGAAAAACCCTGTCATTGAGCTTTTCACAGTAACACACTCTCTGCCCTACCTTCCTATTCGTAACGAATCCTACTCCCGTTATATCATTTTCTGCTGCCGTTGATATCTCCCTATACTCATCTGACCAGAAATCCTTGTCTTCTTTCCATTTCACTTCATTGACCCCTACTATATCTAGATTGAGTCTTTGTATTTCCCTTGTTAGATTTTCTAGTTTCCCTACCACGTTCAAGCTTCTGACATTCCACGACCCGATTCGTAGAACGTTATCCTTTCGTCGATTATTTAATCTTTTTCTCGTGGTCACCTTCCCCTTGGCAGTCTCCTCCCAGAGATCCGAATGGGGGACTATTCCGGAATCTTTTGCAAATGGAGAGATCATCAAGACACTTTTCAGTTATAGGCCACATGTCCTGTGGATTCACGTTACTTCTCTTTAATGCAGTGGTTTCCATTGCCTTCTGCAAACTCATGCTGATTCTTCCGCCTTAGAGGATGCTAATTGGAAAGGGGTTGGAAATTACAATGACCATCGAAGTGATGGTAACCATCAGAAAGTGGTTTCAAGCCTTATAACAACAGCAATGTGAACATCAGGTGCTATAATCAAGATTCTAACAACAACGTTAATCGTAGTAACAGTACACAGCAGTCTCACAATCCCAATAATTGTAGCTACCAAAACAACTGCAACAATCCAAATCACATAAGACGAGGCGAAAATGGATTTAATGCCAACAGGCATAAGAACATGCACACTTCAAACGAGTCTTGGCAGGATCCCAGACCCAGTGGCTGGAATCCACAACAACAACAATAACATGCGCAGCTAAAACATGATACCACGATACCAGCGACTGAGACATCACACCAGTCGCAGTGTAGCAAATAAAATCAAATACCACCGCGCTGTGTACGTATTGTGGAGGTAACGGAAAACCATCGAAATTAACCTTCACAAGCGTCAAACTAGGCGCAGCCCCTGTAAGCCTACGGCAGCATGTCACGACACATGGTGAACACGTACAGTATAATCTCGTAAACATTGTTAGATGTGGTGACGGTCAAGACCTCAGGCAAGAGTTGTCCCAGGAAAAGCGCAAATGCAAAAAGAATGTGTCGAAATATCTGCGATATAAATGGTATTCAAGTGCAGCTAGTAATCGATACCAGTGCATCGGTTTCAGTTAAGGATAGCAATTCCAACAGACATGTGAAACAAGTTGAGAGGTTACCCATCCTGCTGGTACAGAAATGCAAATTAGTGGTTGCCATTGGGGTGGAGAGTCAAGTAATTAAGCACCAGGGGCAGGTCGAGGTGGTTTTCGGGAAAGGAGCAATATTGTGCGCTTTCCTTTAAGTGAGTAATGTATTGGTACCTGTCATCCGACGTTGGGACATTATACAAGAAAGAGACACACAAATTGACCCCTCCCATGGACTTATTAGCTTCAGAGACCATGATACACAATTGGTACTGGAGATGGTGGAAGCTGTATAAAGCCATGGCAAGTTTTGTCCGGCAGTTCGTTGTCCCGTATATCCGGCCGAACATATTGTGGGTAGACGATAATCAATCACATGAGGTTTATTGTCAGATTGGGATCATCAAATGCTAGAAACGCAAGAAATACTTGACTTTATAGAAACGGAAGTTAATGGATCTCAATACCTAAGCCCGCCACAGCAAGGTGAATTATCACATCTTTTGAAACAATACAAAGCCGTATTCTTGTAGAAACCAGGTGTTACTTGGGGATAGGCATATGACAAGCAAGTTTATGAACATCAAACATACTGTCAAGCTGCCTACTCGGTGCCGTGAACCCGAAAAGAAGCTACCATCACGGAGATAAGAAAGATGCTGGCTAGCTTGGGGCATAATAGAACCGTTATTTTCCCCATTTAGTAGCCCATTACTGGATGTTGTGAAGTCAGATCGTATCTTTTGCTTGGTACTCGACTCTCGGGATATAAATAAAATAATAATCCCGGAGAGGAATGCACCTGACAATTTAGAGGAACAGTTTTTTGGTACAAAACATGTCACCTCGATTGATATACGGTCATCGTACTGGCAAATATAATTGTCTGAGTCATCCAGAAAATACACTGCATTTATATTTGCTGGATGTATTTGCTAATTTATGGTATTACCATTTGGTCTTAACATAAGTGCAGGTGTGTTTATTGCTGCACTTGATACTGTGTTAGATCCTGAGCTGGTAGACCAAATTGCTGTCTATGTTGATGACTTATTTGTTTCCACCAGTACTTGACAAAAGCATGTAGAATTCGTGGAGAGTTGGCCGCCATCGCTACAGTATGTTCTAAATTCACCTAAAGATGGCTGCGGCGCTCATGCATTCGCTAAAACCTGGTTTGATTAAGCAAGAGAAGTAACATGCGCAAGCAATACAGACACATATGGCCGGAATTTTAAATTATTTCAGGTACAGCAGGATGTAGCCAGGTGCATGTGTTAAACAACGATGCAGCTCATATTCCTTTACTTTTTTCAGCTTCTTATAAATGTTTTCTATGTCATCAGCAACACACATTTGCCTTGAAAATAAGATAGCTTACGTTCTCCTATTTAATGTGTAAGAGAACAGTCGCCGTCACACTCTTATGAAGTTAGCTACATCTTTAAGCAAATAGTAATTATAGTGAGACATTTGACTTTGACTATGTGTATTATTACATGAAATGGACATCATTCTCTTAACAGTGTTGTATACAACCAACTTATATGAACCTCATATGAAACTTAAATAACTTTATACACTCCTGGGAATTGAAATAAGAACACCGTGAATTCATTGTCCCAGGAAGGGGAAACTTTATTGACACATTCCTGGGGTCAGATACATCACATGATCACACTGACAAAACCACAGGCACATAGACACAGGCAACAGAGCATGCACAATGTCGGCACTAGTACAGTGTATATCCACCTTTCGCAGCAATGCAGGCTGCTATTCTCCCATGGAGACGATCGTAGAGATGCTGGATGTAGTCCTGTGGAACGGCTTGCCATGCCATTTCCACCTGGCGCCTCAGTTGGACCAGCGTTCGTGCTGGACGTGCAGACCGCGTGAGACGACGCTTCATCCAGTCCCAAACATGCTCAATGGGGGACAGATCCGGAGATCTTGCTGGCCAGGGTAGTTGACTTACACCTTCTAGAGCACGTTGCGTGGCACGGGATACATGCGGACGTGCATTGTCCTGTTGGAACAGCAAGTTCCCTTGCCGGTCTAGGAATGGTAGAACGATGGGTTCGATGACGGTTTGGATGTACCGTGCACTATTCAGTGTCCCCTCGACGATCACCAGTGGTGTACGGCCAGTGTAGGAGATCGCTCCCCACACCATGATGCCGGGTGTTGGCCCTGTGTGCCTCGGTCGTATGCAGTCCTGATTGTGGCGCTGACCTGCACGGCGCCAAACACGCATACGACCGGCAGAAGCGACTCTCATCGCTGAAGACGACACGTCTCCATTCGTCCCTCCATTCACGCCTGTCGCGACACCACTGGAGGCGGGCTGCACGATGTTGGGGCGTGAGCGGAAGACGGCCTAACGGTGTGCGGGACCGTAGCCCAGCTTCATGGAGACGGTTGCGAATGGTCCTCGCCGATACCCCAGGAGCAACAGTGTCCCTAATTTGCTGGGAAGTGGCGGTGCGGTCCCCTACGGCACTGCGTAGGATCCTATGGTCTTGACGTGCATCCGTGCGTCGCTGCGGTCCGGTCCCAGGTCGACGGGCACGTGCACCTTCCGCCGACCACTGGCGACAACATCGAAGTACTGTGGCGACCTCACGCCCCACGTGTTGAGCAATTCGGCGGTACGTCCACCCGGCCTCCCGCATGCCCACTATACGCCCTCGCTCAAAGTCCGTCAACTGCACATACGGTTCACGTCCACGCTGTCGCGGCATGCTATCAGTGTTAAAAGACTGCGATGGAGCTCCGTATGCCACGGCAAACTGGCTGACACTGACGGCGGCGGTGCACAAATGATGCGCAGCTAGCGCCATTCGACGGCCAACACCGCGGTTCCTGGTGTGTCCGCTGTGCCGTGCGTGTGATCATTGCTTGTACAGCCCTCTCGCAGTGTCCGGAGCAAGTATGGTGGGTCTGACACACCGGTGTCAATGTGTTCTTTTTTCCATTTCCAGGAGTGTATTTTTCATCAATTTAGGGAAATTAAAGCCCAACTTTTTTTGTTCCCATTTATTCACTACATACATTTTTTTAGTAAGTTAGGATATATTACAGTTGCAATAGTGAAATTTATTAAAAGCGGTCTACTCTTTTTGATTTCTATTAATCCGGATAGGCAATGCCTGGTAGAAATCTTCTACTCCCTTCTCAACTATACCCCTACCACGTTTAATTGTCCAGTTTGTCGTTATATTAGTAGGAGCACTTTTTGCCTTGTAACCATGTACCTTCTATTCACCTTGGACTCGAAAGGGAGGATATTAATACGTAGGTTGGAACTTAACTAGTGGCAACACTGTTGTGGAGACACTATCCAATGGAAGCTACTATTGCTGGCCGGTGTGGCCGAGCGGTTCTAGGCGCTTCAGTCTGGAACCTCGCGACCGCTACGGTCGCAGGTTCGAATCCTGCCTCGGGCATGGATTTGTGTGATGTCCTTAGGTTGGTTAGGTTTAAGTAGTTATAAGTTCTAGGGAACTGATGACCTCAGAGATGTTAAGTCCCATAGTGCTCAGAGCCATTTGAACCATTTTTTTAAGCTACTATTGTCGCTGATAGCACACGTTGTTGACATACCTACTTTACCTCCGAGAAAATGGACTCGCCAGTCCCACGTCACCGGCGTGCGCACAATCGAGGGAAACACAGTCACTTGTGAGCGAGCGGTCTAACGTAACAGTGTCACTATGTTTCCGAAACAGGCCACATCGTACGAGCCAAAAATGAAACGCCAGTCCAACAAATGGCGTCATCATGGGTCGCCGCGATAGTCGAAAGTGCGTCAGAGCCCCAGTATGGTGAGGGTTATGGTGATTCTCGTGTACGACTGTGGTGGTGTTATCCTAATGCATTACGTTCCTCCACGGCAGACCGTCAATGCACAGTATTACTGTTCGTTTTGGGAGCATCACCTGCGACCGGCATTGCGAAAGAAGCGGCGACACTTTCTGCGCAACCCACGCATCATTTTGCAAGACAATGCGCGGGCGCATACAGCGCAAGCTGTGGCTGCTCTGTTTGGTCGTTGGGACTGGGAAGTACTGTACCATCCACCATGCTCCCCGGACTTAAGTCTTTGTGACTTTGATTTGATTCGGAAGATGAAGGAACCTCTTCGTGGCATTCGCTTCACAACTGTTCCAGAGATTCAACAGGCAGTATACCATTCGTACCATCAGTAGAACAGGGTCTGCTAGCGGTATACTACGCCTTCCACATCGCTGGCAACGGGCTCTACACAACGCTTGTTACTGCTTTGAAGGACAGTAACAGGTGCACACATGTAACTCTTTTTTATCGGTTGTGAATACATAGTTGCCACTATTTAAGATCTAACCCTCGTAGTATACTGATTTTTTTTGCTCACCATAACAGTATGACGTAGACAATGGCGTCTATCCCTGGTACACATTCACTCCTGGAAATGGAAAAAAGAACACATTGACACCGGTGTGTCAGACCCACCATACTTGCTCCGGACACTGCGAGAGGGCTGTACAAGCAATGATCACACGCACGGCACAGCGGACACACCAGGAACCGCGGTGTTGGCCGTCGAATGGCGCTAGCTGCGCAGCATTTGTGCACCGCCGCCGTCAGTGTCAGCCAGTTTGCCGTGGCATACGGAGCTCCATCTCAGTCTTTAACACTGGTAGCATGCCGCGACAGCGTGGACGTGAACCGTATGTGCAGTTGACGGACTTTGAGCGAGGGCGTATAGTGGGCATGCGGGAGGCCGGGTGGACGTACCGCCGAATTGCTCAACACGTGGGGCGTGAGGTCTCCACAGTACATCGATGTTGTCGCCAGTGGTCGGCGGAAGGTGCACGTGCCCGTCGACCTGGGACCGGACCGCAGCGACGCACGGATGCACGCCAAGACCGTAGGATCCTACGCAGTGCCGTAGGGGACCGCACCGCCACTTCCCAGCAAATTAGGGACACTGTTGCTCCTGGGGTATCGGCGAGGACCATTCGCAACCGTCTCCATGAAGCTGGGCTACGGTCCCGCACACCGTTAGGCCGTCTTCCGCTCACGCCCCAACATCGTGCAGCCCGCCTCCAGTGGTGTCGCGACAGGCGTGAATGGAGGGACGAATGGAGACGTGTCGTCTTCAGCGATGAGAGTCGCTTCTGCCTTGGTGCCAATGATGGTCGTATGCGTGTTTGGCGCCGTGCAGGTGAGCGCCACAATCAGGACTGCATACGACCGAGGCACACAGGGCCAACACCCGGCATCATGGTGTGGGGAGCGATCTCCTACACTGGCCGTACACCACTGGTGATCGTCGAGGGGACACTGAATAGTGCACGGTACATCCAAACCGTCATCGAGCCCATCGTTCTACCATTCCTAGACCGGCAAGGGAACTTGCTGTTCCAACAGGACAATGCACGTCCGCATGTATCCCGTGCCACCCAACGTGCTCTAGAAGGTGTAAGTCAACCACCCTGGCCAGCAAGATCTCTGGATCTTTCCCCCATTGAGCATGTTTGGGACTGGATGAAGCGTCGTCTCACGCGGTCTGCACGTCCAGCACGAACGCTGGTCCAACTGAGGCGCCAGGTGGAAATGGCATGGCAAGCCGTTCCACAGGACTACATCCAGCACCTCTACGATCGTCTCCATGGGAGAATAGCAGCCTGCATTGCTGCGAAAGGTGGATATACACTGTACTAGTGCCGACATTGTGCATGCTCTGTTGCCTGTGTCTATGTGCCTGTGGTTCTGTCAGTGTGATCATGTGATGTATCTGACCCCAGGAATGTGTCAATAAAGTTTCCCCTTCCTGGGACAATGAATTCACGGTGTTCTTATTTCAGTTTCCAGGAGTGTATTTTTTGCTAAGCCCTGAACGTAGTAGGGAGGCTAGAGAAACTGAAAAGGAAAATGCTGAGGTTCAATCTAGATATAGAGGGCGTCAATGAAGTGAAATGGAAAGAAGAAAAGGGTTTCTGTTACAGGATTATAGGTAACATCAACAGCAGCAGTAAATGGAATAACGGGAGTAGGATTCGTTATGAATAGAAAGTAGGGCAGAGAGTAAATTCTAGGCGCTACAGTAAACCGCGTGGCCGCTACGGTCGCAGGTTCGCATCCTGCCTCGGGCATAGATGTGTGTGATGTCCTTAGGTTACTTAGGTTGAAGTAGTTCTAAGTTCTAGGGGACTGATGACCTCAGCAGTTAAGTCACATAGTGCCCAGAGCCATTTGAACCATTTAGAGAGTGAGTTACCGTGATCAGTTGAATGATAGAGTATTTCTGAATCGGTAACACACTGACCGATTTCCGTGTTCCTCTGGTTCATCGGCTACACTTTGTTCTACGCCTGTGGCAGTTAAGTTTGACCAATGAATAGCGAGGTTGTGCTCGCCTTAATTGGGCATGCTGGTTTTCGAAAGAAGGAAGTGGCAGCTGTAGTCAGCTGGAGTAAATTTGTTGTTGTTGTTGTTGCGAGCAGACAGACAGTACTGGCCCACAAGTGGTTGCTAGAAGTTGAATGTGATAGTCTGACAACTTTATGATCTCTTCAGTTATGTAACTGCTGTGAAGAGAAGACGTGACACTCTTTTTATTTTGTCGGCTACTGTGGGCTGTCAGCACCAACACAAACAAGGATGAGGAGAAGTTGCGATGGGCGGTGGCGGGAATCCAAAATGATAAAATTTCTAATTAAAAGGTCACTTTGTTTCTAAAAAGAAATGAAACATAACTTAACTTCTTTGATGTGCTTCTCTGCCTCCTATTCGCAGTTACTACTCGCAGAACGCAGGCTAACAAGGGAATCTCCCCATCGCACCCCCCTCAGATTTAGTTATAATTTGGCACAGTGGATAGGCCTTGAAAAACTGAACACAGATCAATTGAGAAAACAGGAAGAAGTTGTGTGGAACTGTGAAAAAATAAGCAAAATACACAAACTGAGTAGTTCATGGGAAGATAAGCAACGTCAAGGACACCGGGAACGCAGGAGCGCCGTGGTCTCGTCGTAACGTGAGCAGCTGCGGAACGAAAGGTCCATGGTTCAAATCTTCCATCGAGTGAAAAGTTTAATTTTTTATTTTCAGTTTATGTGACAAACTCTTACGTTTTCATCACTTTTTTGGGAGGTATATCACATCCACAAGAAAATCTAAATCGGACAAGGTAGAAGAATCTTTTTACCCCTTCGCCAAGTGTACAAGTTAGGTGGGTCGACAACATATTCCTGTCATGTGACGCACATGCCGTCACCAGTGTCGTATAGAACATATCAGATGTGTTTTCCTGTGGAGGAATCGGTTGACCTATGAACTTGCGATCAAATGTTTTCGGTTCCCATTGGAGAGGCACGTCCTTTCGTCTACTAATCGCACGGTTTTGCGATGCGGTCGCAAATCACAGACACTATACTTATTACAGTGAACAAAGACGTCAATGAACGAACGGACAGATAATAACTATGCAAAAATAAAGAAAATAAAATTTTCGCTCGAGGGAAGACTTGAACCAAAGACCTCTCGTTCAGCAGCTGCTCACGCTACCACGGAACCACGACGCACCTGAGCTCATTTTGTCCATGATGTTGCCTATGCGGCCCGTGGACTACTCAGTTTGTATATTTTGCTTATTTTTTCACAGTTCCACACAACTTCTTCCTGTTTTCTCAACTGATCTGTGTTCAGTTTATCAAGGCCTATCCACTGTGCCAACTTATAACTAAATCTGAGGGGGGTGCGATGGGGAGGTTCCCTTGTAAGTACCGTCTTCCTATTACTCAGTAACGAAACTCTCGAAGTCTGCGACCGAAATAGATCAGACCACCGATGGTCGGCTGGTTAAGTCAGCATTGACAGGGGGCGCTGAACTCTTCTTAGAGATATGGCAGAGATATGGCGCTGCCCGCTCTTTCTATTAAAGCGCGGGTGAACGCCTTCTTGATGCCGATGCACGGCACTGCGTTGGTCTATGGGCAGTCGATACTTTAGTACCTCACAGTTTTAAAGTGTTAATGAGTGTCGCAACAACAAGACGCACTGAAAGGGATAGAGAGAGAGAGAGAGAGAGAGAGAGAGAGAGACTTGTATGAATGCAGTAAGAACTTCATGGGTACGTGAGAACAACAAGCATATAGCACTCCTCTCTACTTGTCCGCCCACCAACACAGGGTTATGTGCACACTTCCTCTGTGATTTTACATGTTACACTGCAGCAATGTGGTTGCTCATGTACTCTTGTTAAAGGTGCAGCAGAATGGCACGAATGGCTACTACAAGTGTGTGGTACGTCTTGCTCTGTTTATGTACTGAACTCAGCTCGTGATCGGGATAGTAAGTCGGTACTCCAGAATGAGATTTTCTCTCTGCAACGGAGTCTGCGCCGATATGAAACTTCCTGGTAGATTAAAACTGTGTGTCGCGCCGAGACTCGAACTTGGGACCTTTGCCTTTCGCGGGCAAGTGCTCTACCGACCGAGCTACCCTAACACGACTCACGGCCCGTCTTCACAGCTTCAATTCTGCCAGTACCTCGTCTCCTCCCTTCCAAACTTAACAGAAGCTATTCTGCGAACCTTGCAGAACTAACACTCCTGGAAGAAAGGGCCTGCGGAGACATGGCTTAGCCATAGCCTGGTCGATGTTTCCAGAATGACATTTTCACTCTGCAGCGGAGTGTGCGCTGATATGAAACTTCCTGGCAGATTAAAACTGTGTGCCGGACCGAGACTCGAACTCCTTTCTTCCAGATGTGCTAGTTCTGCAAGGTTCGCAGAAAACCTTCTGTGGAGTTTGGAAGGGAGGAGACGAGGTACTGGCAGAACTGAAACTGTGAGAACGGGTCGTGAGTCGTGCTTGGGTAGCTTGGTGGTCAGGGCACTTACCCACGAAAGGTAAAGATCCCGAGTTCGAATCTCGGTGCGGCACACAGATTATAACTGCCAGGAAGTTTCAAGTCGATACTTCATTCATCAAATAGATTTTGCACTTTTCATACCATTTTTATTAGGGAATCCCTAATTGTTTGGCTATTCTGAGAGCAGGAGGTGTTTGTACTTTAATCAGTTGAACTGTGTAAGGCTTTTGTAAATTTTGAAGACCAATAATAATTACAAAGTTAATGCAAATCTTATACTCTAGCTGAAACATCAGTTTCAAGAGATAGTGGAAGGGAGCAAGTGTGGGACATAGAGCAAGGCCTATGTACAAGTACTTAAACTAAATATTCTGTTGCCTAATCTAAATCGATATTTTCCATCAAAAAACTGTTTCTGCTCGTTGTAGGTGCTCACAATGAAAAACTTCTGGATTGGTACATTATTCTCAAGTCAGCTAAAGTAGGTCACTTCGAAAGTTTCGAGACGGCAGCTTCTCGACGTTTTATTCACTTGTTTTGGGGTGTTGGGGCTTTGCGAGGTGATTTCGATGAAGTTTAACATCATTGTACATCAAAACATAAATCTGAGTTTTCGCATGCTAATCTAGGAGATTTTAAATGAAACGAAATGTTCTGTTGCACTTCATAAGTTATGGATGTCCGTAGAGCCACAGCTGAGAATAGTTAGATTGCATTTTGTTAATGTGGGCGGTATTCATTTTTGAAGGAACTTACATGTATAGATCAATACACTTTATCAAACATCTTGCATCTGTCGACTGTCCTGCCAGGATTCAAACGAAGAGGGGCTATGGTTTTTTAATAGGTCTTTCAACAAATATATTTCTTTAAGCAAACGTTCTGCTATGTAAAAACTACAAAATAAATTTCACTTGTTTCTAAATGGAAAAATTAAGTATATACAAAAAAATCTTAAGTTTGTCGGGCAGTACGTAATAGGCTAGACGTTTTGATAGAGGCGAATCACAGGAGACAACTTGAAATGACAGATACCTGGCAGGAGAAACTGAACTACACGGCGAATGTTATAGGGAGAACGGTAAAGCTCTGAGCAAGTGAAACAACAGGAAGCTATAAATCAAAGATAGGAACATGATGAGCTGCAGGATGTTGTAACAGAAGCGTTTCACGCGTTTTGGCGTTAGCCACAATCAGAACCTGTATATAAAAATGGATACATATGTAATACAAACGTTTGGAGATACTTAGGGATAGCATATAGCACACAGAAGATACGTCAAATAATTACAGATAAGATATATGGCCCGAAAAAATTAAATGGCTCTAAGTACTATGGGACTTAACATCTGAGGTCATCAGTCCCCCTAGAGTTAGAAATTACTTAAACCTAACTAACTTAAGGACATCACACACATCCATGCCCGAGGCAGGATTCGAACCTGCGACCGTAGCAGCAGCGCCGTTCCGGACTGAAGTGGCTAGAACCGCTTTGACACAACGTACGGCCCGACCACTGGAAGTGAAGATCTAGTGTGCCATTTCATTTCACAGCATTGGTAGTCCTCCGCAGCGGCCCTACAGCACAGTGGCACGTCGAAGACCTCCTGCGCCCCGTTTTATTGCCATTCATGGCACGCCTTACTGAGTTTACATTTGAGCAAGATAATGTACGCCCACACACGGCGAGAGTTTCTACTCCTTGTCTTCGTGCTCGCCAACCCTACCTTCGCCAGCAAAGTTGCCGGAGAATTGAGAACATTTCGATCATTATTCGCTGGGCCTCCAACCATCTCGGGATTTTGACGATCTAAGGCGCCAGTCTGACAGAATTTGGTACGGTATCCCTCAGGAGAAGAGCCAACAACTCCGTCAATCATTGCCAAACCGAATAACTGTTTCCATAAGGACCAGAATTGGACCAATGCGTTATTGACTTGCACAATTTGTGAAGCTCTTTCTCTTGAATAAATTGCCAATTGTTCTGAAACTGTAGTCATTTGTTTGTCTCTGCATGTACGTAACATCTCCCGCTTTCCGTCCCATTCGGATAATTCCTTCATGTGCGTCGTTTTTTGTTATAGAGTGTGTTATGTCGAAGGAATTTTATGTTGTTATCCTCTGATGTGAAACTCTGCCTTCAAGAACTGTAAAAGGACTGAAAATTGTATTACTCATTGCCAGTTGTCGAGAAGGGTATTTTATATTCAGTGAATTATTTAGAAAACTGAGCCTACGTCTGCATAACCTGCAGCCCGAACCACACTCCACCCAAGGCATACGCTAAAAGACATCTGGTATTTTATTGTGCTCAGATCAATGGAAACAAGCCTAGGTCACTTATAAACATCTCAAGCCCGCTCAGGAGAAAGCATTTCCATATTCTCTCTGTTTCCCGTATTGCTAGGAATAAGTAGGTTCATCACGAAGGATCACTGACTACAGACTTCTGAAATACTCTGCGAAAGCAACACGTCCGCACCCGAGGGCACTCGACTTCTGCACCGCAAGACAACTGCCGGCCGAGTCTCCATATTTCTTGAGCTCCACCAAACGGCTCCACGAAATATTCAGGCCTCTCGGCCTGAATATTTCACATGCAGGCGATTTCGTTGGCCCACTCAAACTAGTAACACTTGTAAGGAGACTGTTTAGGTTTTTATGTTGGTAACGCCATGTAGTGCTCTGTATGAAAATCACTGACTGTGTGCAGTCTGGGGCTGGTTGGACTCATCGTTGGAATATTCGCTTGTGAGTCGCCAGCAGTGGTGGATGTGGAGAGAGAGATGCCAGAGTTGTGAGAGGTTGCTATAAGCGGACGATCTGGACATGTGTCCGCCAGAAAAAGGAAATTTGTAAAGACGGATGTCATGAAGGGAGATGAAGAAGCTTGCACAGGATAGAGTAGCATGGAGAGCTGCATCAAACCAGATTGTGGACTGAAGACCACAACAACATTTATATTATATATATATATATATATATATATATATATATATATATATATATATATATATGATGACTTTTAAACACTATTAAAGTAAATACATTGTTTGATCTCTATCAAAATCTTTCATTTGCCAACTATGCCTATCCGTAGTTAGTGCCTTCAGCAGTTAGAATCTTTTATTTAGCTGGCAGTACTGGCGTTCGCTGTATTGCAGTAGTTCAAGTAACGAAAATTTTTGTGAGGTAAGTGATTCATGAAAGGTATAGGTTATTGTTAGTCAGGGCCATTCTTTTGTAGGGATTATTGAAAGTCAGAATGTGTTGCGCTCAAAACATTGTGTGTCAGTTTAGTGATGATCAGAAAAAATAAAGAGAAAATTGTTTGAGTACGTTGAGTTTTGCTCAGCTGTTTGAAAATCAAATAACGTAGGAGTTTACCAGCACAGTCATTCATAATTTCTTTAAGGGGACGTTTCACACTCTATGACAGTTATTCGCAATTGCGGAATCCTTCTGACATTTAGCTACATTGGGTATTGCCTATGGATGAACGTGAGTTTGACAAACTGGGACTTGAACCTGGATCCCGGATTCTGCAATTACGAATAAAGTTCATAAATTCTTTCTCGGTCAACTTCAGTTGAAAAAATTTGGAATTTTTTATGGGGCATCCTGGAATATTCCTGCTTGAGCACCTATAGTTTCATGAAGTACCGATAGATAGCGACACTATAGCCTTCAAAATGGCGTCCGTAACGGTGGTACGTTCCAACGCAGGGAGCTGCCATTGAGATTCTTTTGGCGGAAAACTAGAGCATTGCAGATATTCGTGAGCGCTTGTAGGATGTCTACGGAGACCTGGAAGTCAACAAAAGCAGGGCGAGTCGTTGGGCGAGGCGTCTGTCATCATTTCAACAAGATCACCCAATCCTGTCAGATCTCCCACGTGCCGGATGGCCACACACAGCTGTGACCCCTGTAATGTTGGAATGTGCGGACACTCTCAAAATTAAAACGAATTGCTCCTTCTCCATGAAACCTTCCGATCTCCTCTATATCTCTTTTGTTACGCAACTTTCCCTTCTACAATAACCTATGAAACCTTCCCTTAGGATTTCTATCTCTTGCTTAATAATAAGGAATGAAATCTTCCCTTTCAAATTAACTCTCTTTCTCAGTAATAATAAGTGCAATCTTCGCATACAAATTTAAATGCTGCCTATTAAAAGTGATTTGCTGATTATTTCGATGAAACATAGAATGCGTCGTCGTCGTGGCCCTCAGTCGTTACATGCAATAACCCAAAACTGTTCCTTAACTTTTTTACTGTTACTGGATCGCCATCTGACTGATACATCGAACTGCGATATGAATATACTTACTCTTTTTTACTATACTCTATTAGCTGCTGGTGGGCTGTCATAATACGTGGCTGTATTAATTACCAAAGATGACGTTATTCTTTAATAGCAAAAAGTTGACTTTATTCTTTAATTAATTTGACTGAAGTTACGTAATTCATAGTTAAACTTTTTCTTGACAACAATAAAATTTTGCAAAGTTTTACATTGATGGTTTTTGGGATGGTTTATAATCAGTAATGCAGTATTGATGGCAAAAATTAATTATACTCTGAAAACGGTTCTTAAAAAATTTACAGTTGGCAATGAAATGATTTTACAAACGTTCAAACGGGACTTAATTTTACAATAATCTTACAACTAGCATTGCGAAAACATACCTTCAGTTGTCTTGAGTTTCCCCCCCCCCCCCAAAAAAAAAAAAATCAATAATGTTAGTTCCTCTTATGATAATAGTTAGCTGATGTCTCTGCTCATCCGTTTATAGTCTCTTGTAAATCACATAGCTGGTGGCTGGCAGACACACCGCTCCTCTCAAACTCTCGCTTCAGACCTGTTACCGACTCGCTTCACATCTTGCTTACTACTGACTTCCTACGAACGCTAAAGTGCGGTCTCTGCTACCAACAATGCTTTCTGGTGCAGACAATCCCTGCTACCATTACAAA
Organism: Schistocerca nitens; assembly: GCF_023898315.1. Lineage (NCBI taxonomy): Eukaryota > Metazoa > Arthropoda > Insecta > Orthoptera > Acrididae > Schistocerca > Schistocerca nitens. The sequence continues at coordinate 188,071,871 of NC_064622.1, forward strand.
ATGTATCAATGCGCGGTCTTTCCCGCTCTTCTCTTAAAATGTATCCATACGCGGTCTCTCCCGCCCTTTATAAAATTATATCAATGTGCGGTCTCTCCCGCCGACAATACTTTGGTGCAAACATTCCCTGCTACCACAATTATTTCCAAAATGACAAATATTAATTATTCCTACTTAATCCTATTAATAATATATAAACATATTTCATAAATTGTGGTTTGACAATAGACAATAGAGCAGGCCGGTGTGGCCGAGCGGTTCTTGGCGCGTCAGTCTGGACCCGCGCGACCGCTACGGTCGCAGGTTCGAATCCTGCCTCGGGCATGGATGTGTGTGTGATGTCCTTAGGTTAGTTAGGTTTAAGTAGTTCTAAGTTCTAGAGGACTGATGACCTCAGATGTTAAGTCCCATAGTGCTCAGAGCCATTTGAGCCAATAGACAATAGAAATATACACGTCTTACATCCATGACAACACAAGGCCCTCTATACGCGTAAGTCTGCGCAACCGAGAGGAGCTCACAAAACTTCATTAGACTGTTCTTCCTACAGCCCGGATGTCTCACCTTCCGGTTTCCATCTGTTTGGCCCAATGAAGAAGGCACTCCATGGGAAGCAGTACGTGGATGGTAGGGAAGTTATTGATGCAGCAACACGTATTTCCGATGTCGACCTACAGAGTGGTACCTTGCAGGCATACAGGCCCTTCCAGGATGGTGGCCTATGGGCTCCTCGTTGCAAGGAAGTTATGTTGAAAAATAGGGTTTTGTAGCCATCAGAGTGGGGGATAATATGGTGTATTGTAATCCTGAATGAAACCAAACATCTTTCAAAAAAATGTGAACGCCCCTCTCCTTTAAAATGCTGCTTACTACCAGGCTTTTAAAAACTTTATTCCCGTCAGATGATGGTGAACACCTGCCACTACGGAAAAATCACTCGGTCTTGAGCCAGCCCTGTATGTTTCTACAACAATCCATTTAGGAGGGTTTGAGAAAGATCGGGTGATCATCTCGAGGCTGGAGAAAGCCTCATTTCTCCAGATACCTAAAACTGGCTGTAGAGTACAAAATAGCAAAAGGACGAGCGCGCAGGCGCGGGGGCTACAAGCACTGAGTAACATTCACTACTGGCCATTAAAACTGCTACACCACGAAGATGACGTGCTACAGACGTGAAATTTAACCGACAGGAAGAAGATGCTGTGATACGCAAATGATTAGCTTTTCAGAGCATTCACACAAGGTTGGCGCCGGTGGTGACACCTACAACGTGCTGACATGAGGAAAGTTTCTAACCGATTTCTCATGCACAAACAGCAGTTGACCGGCGTTGCCTGGTGAAACGTTGTTGTGATGCCTCGTGTAAGGAGGAGAAATGCGTACCATCACGTTTCCGACTTTGATAAAGGTCGGATTTTAGCCTATCGCGATTGCGGTTTATCGTATCGCGACATTTCTGCTCGCATTGGTCGAGATCCAATGACTGTTAGCTGAATATGGAATCGGTGGGTTCAGGAGGGTAATACGAAACGCCGTGCTGGATCTCAACGGCCTAGTATCTCTAGCAGTCGAGATGACAGGCATCTTCTCCGCATGGCTGTAAAGGATCGTGCAGCCACGTCTCGATCGCTGAGTCAACAGATAGGGACGTTTGCAAGACAGCAACCATCTGCACGAACAGTTCGACGACGTTTGCAGCAGCATGGACTATCAGCTCGGAGACTATGGCTGCGGTTACCCTTGACGCTGCATCACAGACAGGAGCGCCTGCGATGGTGTACTCGACGACGAACCTGGGTGCACGAATGGCAAAACGTCATTTTTTCGGATGAATCCAAGTTCTGTTTACAGCATCATGATGGTTGCATCCGTGTTTGGCGTCATCGCGGAGAACGCACATTGGAAGCGTGTATTCGTCATCGCCATACTGCCGTATCACCCGGCATGATGGTATGGGGTGCCATTGGTTACATGTCTCGGTCACTTCTTGTTCGCATTGACGGCACTTTGAACAGTGGACGTTACATTTCAGATGTGTTACGACCCGTGGCTCTACCCTTAATTCGGTCCCTGCGAAACCCTACGTTTCAGCAGGATAATGCACGACCGTATGTTGCAGGTCCTGTATGGGCCTTTCTGGAAACAGAAAATGTTCGTTTGCTGCCCTGGCCAGCACATTCTCCAGATCTCTCACCAATTGAAAACGTCTGTTCAATGGTGGCCGAGCAACTGGCTCGTCACAATACGCCAGTCACTACTCTTGATAAACTGTGGTATCGTGTTGAAGCTGCACGGGCAGCTGTACCTTACACGCCATCCAAGCTCTGTTTGACTCAATGCCCACGTGTATCAAGGCCGTTATTACGGCCAGAGGTGGTTGTTCTGGGAACAGATTTCTCAGGATCTATGCACCCAAATTGCGTGAAAATGTCACATGTCAGTTCTAGTATATTTGTCGAATGAATACCCGTTTATCATCTGCATTTCTTCTTGGTGTAGCAATTTTAAAGGCCGGTAGTGTATATAGTGTTGCGTTGAAAGTGAGAGGCCAGTTGCCGCTTCCCGGGAACCCGACCTCGTGTTAACGAAATATCGGCACCGGCGAGATTATACCAGGGAAGTGAGGCGTACGTGCCGAGGACGCGGATGGCGTCGGCGGGCAGATCGTTCGGAAATGAGCGCGCTATCTGGCGAGCAGGATCAGCGCCGGGCGGCAGGTGCGTGCGACTGGCGGCCGGCTAGCACGGTGGTCCGGCGCGCTAAGCAAACACCGGCTGATAAATGGAGGCAGATTGCGCCCTGACCTGGCGCCCGTCATAAAGACGTCGCTGCCGGCCTGCACCAGCTTAGCCGGTCCCGGGCCCGGGTCCGGCACCTGCGCCGTGGGAGCCAGACGGACTTCTCGGTTAGTCTGGTAGCGCAGATGGCGCTGCGAGGCGCACGCAGGTCAGATCCACTGTCGCCGACCGTGCGGTGGGACCTCCGAAGTCGCGATTTGTAAGGCACTGTTCCAGTGCACGGTCACGACAGTAGCCAACTAGCGGTCAATGCGTGTTTGGCGAATGGTAAGGGACCTGAAAACATCTGCAGAGTGCAGACTTTTCGGCGACTGACCACAAGGCCTATAGCCAGCCTGCACTGCCGCGTGGTCCAGCTCAGTGACAAAGGAAGAGTGTACAGATCAAGCTAAATCAATAATTTTGACCTCAGATTCGGGTTGTTCGTTAAATTACCTTTCGTCTGATATGCCGCTACAGCTGATAAAATAATTATATCAGAAACCTTATAATTAATCTTTAATTATGCAATCTCAAATTAATTTCCCCTACGACATGTTACCACCGTCGGCTTGGCGAACGAGCTGACTAGGAGCTCGTAGAGGAGGACGAATTTTCAGGGGCAAAATTCAGTTAAATCTGCAATTCCGCAAGATGGCGAACATCGGCAGAGGCTAGCCAGCCGTTAGCTTCAAATTCAGGTCACGGCTCCGCCGCTGAAGGACACTCGAAGGCCTGCCGTACCCGCAGCATTCCCACCTCTGTAAGAGCAGGACGATTCTCATCGCTAGACGGGGTTGCTAATGGTAACAGCCACGCTAGTTGGGTTGGCTACACGCCCCTCCTCTCGTCGGCAGAAGCATATCGTGCTGAAGGCTCCTCGGTCATGTGACGAGAGACGGCAAGGAAAGGCAGTTGTTACTAGTGGATCGAGTGGAACAGTCATCAGTTCTGAGCCAGCCGCCATCCTGGCATCGCTGATCAAGTTTAGTACACCGTTTTCCGCCGTGGTCGTTCCAGTCGCGAGACGAAAGACAGTAATATCTATCAGTACCTACATTCAGTGGTGTTTGCGGTTATGCTAATTATCGTGCGGCAGGCCAAAGGCAGGGTGATATTTAAGATGACTGCTCAGTAATTGTGTGAAGTGCCTCGTCCGGCCTTCCGTTACCTTTCTTGCCGACAGTCAGGGCTCTCCATGGTTTCTCTCCTCACACTCTCGCATAGTTCAGGAGCTGGACCAAGCTAATTCAAAGCTTTTCTATCGATTGAATGACTTATATGTAGTATTTTTTACCTGCTGCATGAAGAGACAAGAACTACTTTTTATAGATGTACCACCACACTTACGAATCAGGCTGCCTTAACTTCCTCTTAGTGTGCTACTCGGACTACAATATACTATTTTTTTACCAGAACAGATGCATTTTCTGTGATCTGTAGCTTCCCCTGTTGTCCCGTTTCTTATTTCCATCAACCACAGCAAGAAGAAAAGAAGTTCGATGCAAGCCACATCGGGACAGCAGCCGATAGCTAGGTAGATGTCAGGTCTCACCGCTTTACAGTGAACGGAGAATTCGTCTGCTCCTGTAATCACCTTAATTAAAGTTCATTAGTTATCATTCCATCGTCTCTAGCAGAGCACTGGCGGCTACACATTGATGACAAATTGCTGGAAACAGTATCTACCGTACAATATCTAGGAGTAACTATTACACCGACCTTAAGTGAAATAACCACATAAAATAAATAGTAGGAGAAGCAGATGCCAGACTGAGACTCAAAGGAAGAATCTTAAGGAAATGTAACTCATCCACGAGCAACGGATTGCAAGGCTTGTTCAGTCGACTCTTGAATGCTGTTCAATAATCTGGGACCCATACCAGGTAGGACTCACAGAAGTGATAGAGAACATCCAATGAAGAGCGGCACGTTTCGTCAGCAAAGGGGCATTACAGAGATGCTCAACAAATTCCAATAGCAGATGTTAAGTTAGAGGCGTTGTCCATCTCAGAGACGTTTACAATTGCAATTTCGAGTGAACACTTTCCGGGAAGAATCGGACACGTATTACATACGTCAAAATTACCATAATGAAAAAATTTGATAAATTAAAGGTAATACAGAGGCTTACCGAAGCGCCATTTCCTTGGGAACTGGGAAGCGGGGATCTGCTAGTGGTACCAGAAGTACCCTCCGCTACACATCGTCAAGTGGCTTGCGCAGTACGATGTAGATGCAGATTCCACAATGTATTTCGAATGGCGGCATTCACACAGGCCGTCAACTGACGGGGCGGATCGGAGCGAGATGAAAACATAAAGTTTTGCGGAGTTATATGGCGCCCATCAGTCTATTATTTACATAGTCGACTTACAGGTCGGCAAGCCCTAGTACAGCATCTGATCAAAGGTATCCGCCCACTCCTATGTAAAGCGGAATTAATCACTTGATGTCACGAGAGATGGACCCACCTGTGTGAAAGGAGGCAGGGAATGTAGTGTTGTGAGCAGAGAAGTAGTGGATAGATCAGGAACGTTCAGTGACTTCAGATGTGGTTCACTCATTGGATGTCAGCTGAGTGACAAATCCAGCAAGGAAATTTCAGCCCTTCTACAGCGCCCAGTCCGCCCCGAAAGCTGAGTGGTCAGCGTGGCGGTCCGTCACACCAAGGGGCCCAGGTTCCATTCCCGGCTGGGTCGGAGCTTTTCTCCGCTCAGGGACTGGGTGTTGTGTTGTCCTCATTATCATTTCATCATCACTGGAAGGCCACGGGAAATCACTACTGGAATCACTTCCCTAGATGCTCATGCGGTGGACCTCTCTGACGAGGCTTCCCCCATGCCAAGACCTGCCGTAAGGCAGAACACAAAGTTTTTTACAGTGCCCAGGTTTACTGTTGGTGATATGATCGTGAAGTAGAAACATGAACACTGTTAAACGATGGCCTCCTGTTCTGACTGACAGGGATTGTCGAGCTCAAGTGACAATGGCAGCAAAATTCACAAAGGCATCACTCGAGAGTTCCTGAGTGCTACCAAAAGTCCAGCTAACACAGTGACTGTGCGTGTGGATTTAATAGGATTGGGTGCAATGGTCGAGTGGCCCCTGTAAGCCCCGCATTTGCGTAGTCAGTGCCAAGCGAGGTGGTGTAAAGAGCGCCGTCATTGCACAGTGATTTACTGACTGATTTGAGATGAGGGATCACATGGCAGTCCGATGGAAGGGCTTAGGTTTGGCGAATGTCTGCCTCTTATCGCCAGTTGATATTTTTTTGTGATTTTCCCATGTCGTTTGACTGTGCAGATCATGTTACAATATTAGAAAACGAAATTTCTAAGGGATCGTTAACTTTACCACTTAGACTTTGATTAATAATATGCACTGGCAGCCGAAGACTTCCGGCATAAGAAGTCACCCTCATTCTGCCAGCGGCCTTGTCAAAGAGGGCGGAGGAGCGGACAGAGGTTCAGGGCACTGACTTGTCCTACGGGTGGGAAACCGCCCCTAAAGACGGAAGAATCACGAATGATCAACGGCGTGAGGCAGCAGAAGGCAAGGGAAACCACTTCATGAAAGACACGTCAAGCGTTCCGCAGGACATGTGGCCTGTAACTCAAAAAGAATCATGACGATCTCTCCATTGGCAAAAGATATTGGAATAGTTCCCCATTCGTATCACCGGGAGGAGACTGCCAAGAAGGAGGTGAACATGAGAAAAAGATTCAATAATCAACTAAAGGATAACGTACTACAAGTCGGGGCGTGGAATTTCAGAAGCTTGAACGTGGTAGGGAAACTAGAAAATCTGAAAAGGGAAATGCAAAGGCACAACCTAGATACAGTAAGACAAGGATTTCTGGTCAGATGAGTGTAGGGTAATATCAGCAGCACCAGAAAATGGTATAACGGGATGGGATTCGTTGTGAATAGGAAGGTAAGTTAGAGAGTGTGTTACTGTGAACAGTTGTGTGATACGATTGTTCTTATCAGAATCGGCAACAAACCAACACCGACGACGGTGCCTCAGGTATGTCAGTGTCAATGTTGCAAGCTGAAGATGAGAACATAAAGTACATTAGGATATTGAAAGGGTAATACAGTACGTAAAGGGAGATGAGAATCTAATAGTCATGGGGAACTGGGAACTCATGGGGGACTGGAATGCAGTTGTAGAGGAAGAAATAGAAGAAAAGGTTACAGGAGAATATGAGCTTGGGACAAAGGATGAGACAGGGGAAAGACTAATTGAGTTCTGTAAAAATTTTCAGCTAGTAACAGCGAATACTCCCTTCAAGAATCGCAAGAGGAGGAGGTATACTTGGAAAAGCCGGGTGATACGGGAAGATTTCAGTTAGATTAGATCATGGTCAGACAGAGATCCTAAAATCAGATACTGCATTGTAATGCGTACCCAGGAGGATATATAATCTCGGATCACAATGTAGTAGTGATGAAGAATAGGCTTCAGTTTAAGAGATTAGTCAGGAAGAATCAATACGCAAAGAAGTTGGATATGGAAGTACTAAGGAATGACGAGATACGCTTGGAGTTCTCTAAGGCTACAGATACAGAGAATAGCTCAGTAGGCAGTACAGTGTGTCTAAAAAGGGCAATTAAGAAGTTGGAAACGAAAACATAGGTACAAAGAAGGTAACTGCGAAGAAACCATAGGTAACAGAATAAATACTTCAGTTGGTCGATGAAATAAGGAAGTACAAAAATGTTCTTGGAAATTCAGGAATAAAGAAATAGAAGCCGCTGAGGAATGAAATACACTCCTGGAAATGGAAAAAAGAACACATTGACACCGGTGTGTCAGACCCACCATACTTGCTCCGGACACTGCGAGAGGGCTGTACAAGCAATGATCACACGCACGGCACAGCGGACACACCAGGAACCGCGGTGTTGGCCGTCGAATGGCGCTAGCTGCGCAGCATTTGTGCACCGCCGCCGTCAGTGTCAGCCAGTTTGCCGTGGCATACGGAGCTCCATCGCAGTCTTTAACACTGGTAGCATGCCGCGACAGCGTGGACGTGAACCGTATGTGCAGTTGACGGACTTTGAGCGAGGGCGTATAGTGGGCATGCGGGAGGCCGGGTGGACGTACCGCCGAATTGCTCAACACGTGGGGCGTGAGGTCTCCACAGTACATCGATGTTGTCGCCAGTGGTCGGCGGAAGGTGCACGTGCCCGTCGACCTGGGACCGGACCGCAGCGACGCACGGATGCACGCCAAGACCGTAGGATCCTACGCAGTGCCGTAGGGGACCGCACCGCCACTTCCCAGCAAATTAGGGACACTGTTGCTCCTGGGGTATCGGCGAGGACCATTCGCAACCGTCTCCTTGAAGCTGGGCTACGGTCCCGCACACCGTTAGGCCGTCTTCCGCTCACGCCCCAACATCGTGCAGCCCGCCTCCAGTGGTGTCGCGACAGGCGTGAATGGAGGGACGAATGGAGACGTGTCGTCTTCAGCGATGAGAGTCGCTTCTGCCTTGGTGCCAATGATGATCGTATGCGTGTTTGGCGCCGTGCAGGTGAGCGCCACAATCAGGACTGCATACGACCGAGGCACACAGGGCCGACACCCGGCATCATGGTGTGGGGAGCGATCTCCTACACTGGCCGTACACCACTGGTGATCCTCGAGGGGACACTGAATAGTGCACGGTACATCCAAACCGTCATCGAACCCATCGTTCTACCATTCCTAGACCGGCAAGGGAACTTGCTGTTCCAACAGGACAATGCACGTCCGCATGTATCCCGTGCCACCCAACGTGCTCTAGAAGGTGTAAGTCAACTACCCTGGCCAGCAAGATCTCCGGATCTGTCCCCCATTGAGCATGTTTGGGACTGGATGAAGCGTCGTCTCACGCGGTCTGCACGTCCAGCACGAACGCTGGTCCAACTGAGGCGCCAGGTGGAAATGGCATGGCAAGCCGTTCCACAGGACTACATCCAGCATCTCTACGATCGTCTCCATGGGAGAATAGCAGCCTGCATTGCTGCGAAAGGTGGATATACACTGTACTAGAGCCGACATTGTGCATGCTCTGTTGCCTGTGTCTATGTGCCTGTGGTTCTGTCAGTGTGATCATGTGATGTATCTGACCCCAGGAATGTGTCAATAAAGTTTCCCCTTCCTGGGACAATGAATTCACGGTGTTCTTATTTCAATTTCCAGGAGTGTACATAGGAAGTGCAGGGAAGCTAACACGAAATGGCTGCATGAAAAATGTGAAGAAATCAAAAAAGAAATGATTGTCGCAAGAACTTACTCAGTATATAGGAATGTCAAAACAACCTTCGGTGAAATTAAAAGCAGGCTTGGTAACATTAAGGGTGCAACCTGAATTCCATTTTTAAATGCAAAGGAGAGACGGGATAGGTTGAAAGGCCTGTATGAGGGTAAGATTTGTCTGATGTGATTGAAAAAGAAACAAGAGTCGATTTAGAAGAGATTGGGGAATTTAAGGAAGCTTTGGAGGACGTAAGATCAAATAAGGCAGAAGGGACAGATAACATTCCAACAAAATTTCTAACATGATTGGGGGAAGTAGCAACAAACCGATTATTCATGTCGGTATGTACAATGTATGAGTCTGGCAGCATACCATCTGACTTTCACAAAAATATCATCCATACATTCCGAAGACTGCAAGAGCTGATAAGTGCGAGAATTATCGCACAATCAGCTTAACAGCTCATGCGTCCAAGTTGCTGACAAGAATGATATACAGAAGAATGGTAAAGAAAATTGAGAATGTGTTAGCTGTAGAGAGAGAACTATTGCTCAGAATGACGTCACATTTGAACAGCATGTTATTGACGCAGGGGAAAATGAATGTCAAGGGACAAAAAAATAAAATAAAATTCGACCAATAGATGGTACTGAAGTGTCAGAATATGCAAACCAACATACGCGCTGGACGCTGCTGTTTGCGTCCAAAACCCCCAACAGTACTGTCTCCATGAAGAACAGCGCGCTGCTGGTGAAGCTCTACGTACAAGAATTATGAGTGAGCGCCAGTAGCCCTGCAGAAGTTTCGGACACTCAAGGGTATGGGAAAGAGCTCTGGTCCGATGTCTGCTAAGGGTCTGGCGAAAATGATTACAAAATATGAAAAGACATGTTCTTCTGATGTACAATATGGCAGAGGGGGAAAGCGGTTGATTCGAGGTCTCTTGGACCCTTTGCCACAGTATTGCAGGAGGAGTTGAACAGTTATTGTTGTGGATTGGTAAGACAGCCAATCCACTAGGAGGAAGCCGAAAGGCACGCGTTTAAGCTCACGCAGGCTGGCGTGAGGTCTGGAACAGGACACGGAAATGAGAATAGCCAAAAACGTACGTAGCTGCTGGAATACTTAACTTTAATCCATAATTGGTGAACATTGCTCTTGACGGTACATGTTTTACAGCATCAATAGCAACTAGTAATGGCGTCTTGCTAGGTCGTGTAAGTAGGCTGTTTATGTTTTCTTATTGGCAACGTTACGTAGCGCTCTGTATGAAAATCACTGGCTGTGCTGTGTGCAGTCTGTGGCTAGTTTGCATTGTTGTCTGCCATTGTAGTGTTGGGCAGCTGGATGTGAACAGCGCGTAGCGTTGCGCAGTTGGAGGTGAGCCGCCAGCAGTGGTGGATGTGGGGAGAGAGATGGCGGAGTTTGGACATTTATAAGACTAGATGTCATGAACTGCTATGTATAATATGATTTTTCAACACTATTAAGGTAAATACATTGTTTGTTCTCTATTAAAATCTTTCATTTGCTAACTATGCCTATCAGTAGTTAGTGCCTTCTGTAGTTTGAATCTTTTATTTAGCTGGCAGTAGTGGCGCTCGCTGTATTGCAGTAGTTCGAGTAACCAAGATTTTTGTGAGGTAAGCGATTTGTGAAACGCATAGGTTAATGTTAGTCAGGGCCATTTTTTTTGTAGGGATTTTTGAAAGTCAGATTGCGTTGCGACAAAAAATATTGTGTGTCAGTTTAAGCACAGTCCTGTATATTTGTTCAAAGGGGACGTTTCATATGGCTACCCTGCCAGGATACCTAACTGGAATCTTCTGATTTTTTTCTTGTAGTTTGTGTAATTAGCGTAGCCTTTGTTTATTGCTAGTGCGTAATCATAGAGAGAATTTCCTTTGTAATTGTAGTTTTTCATTGTTGTACAGTAAAACAGTTGTAACATGCATGTAAATTTGCACCAAGTATTTCGCAGCTGCGCTTGCAATTAACTAGATATTATTTTCAGTGCTATGTTAATGTGTTCTCTTATTTTTGCTCTTCAAATTGTGTTTTTATGTGTTGTCGTATGAAATATTGTGACAATAATGGCGTGTGAAAAACGTAATACTAGGCTCTAAAGTAAACTGAGAAATGACAGTGAAGACGAAAGCAGTGTGTTAGCGCCACCGTGTAATGAATTAACTAATGTTCAACGTAGTAATTTGGTAATTGTGCATAGGGAAATGGAGCGGGCGGCAAACAATGGCGTAGGCAGTGAAACAATTAGTGAACAGGGAAGCATTATCGATCGATCGCTCGGCAACAGCTCGCCTCAGGAATCCGAAATGACAGGACACAATTTTGCAAATACTGTAGATTCAGGTTTTGCGTCCTCACCGTTTTCTCAAATAAGTCAAGACACATTTTCTGCTTGTCAAAATGTGAATATTGCCGGTGCAAATGCACTGCCGAAGAGCGTAGAGGAACAGATTCCAGACACTAATGCATTGCTATTACAGCTAATGCAACAAATGGAACGAAATCAGAGACAAACACAGCAAAAGCTTCAAAAGTTAGACACAATGGAACAAAATCTTCAAAAGTTAGACACAATGGAACAACACCAGAGACAAACACAGCAACAGTTAGACACAATGGAACAAAATCAGAGCCAAACACAGCAAAAGCTTCAAAAGTTAGACACCACACTTGAACAAACACGTGAAGATTTAACTACTGAGTTACATAACATTGAATCGAAATGTCAAAAAGTCTGTAATGAAATAAAAACACAAATTTGTGAGCATTTCCAACCTATTTTTTCGCGTCATGAAAATGCATTACAGAACCACGAAGCAGCCATAAAAGAACTGCGAACTATTGTTCATGAAAATCACGACACCTTGCAAGCTAAAATTGACTCAGTTGCATCTACCGATTCGGTTACGCAACTTGCAAAAACTCAGGAAAACTTAAAGGACACAGTAGATACGATTTCAACACAAATGGACACTCTGAAACTTGGTTCAGAAAAACACACAGAGGAAATAATTTCACTAACGGATAAAGTAGCCGAACTTTCAGATCAGTTCACTAACTTATCTAGAAAGGTAGATGATGATCTGAATGACACAAGACCTGTAGCCTTCACGGTCACTGAAGATTATGAACAAATTAGAAAATTCAAACAAAATCAAATCAATACACAGTACAAAAGAGAAATCCGGGAAGTACAAGATCAGTTGGCACAAGTAATACAAGAATTACATATTTCAGAGGACACTCGCGCTCCAGTACGGGAAGAGGGACATAGAAATACGGAACAACCACAAAATAATAACACAGGACATTTCGGAAAATATGACAGAAATTGGCAAGGTGCACCGAATTTTGAAATGGAACCGCCGAAACGACGTAACAATGACCGACATGCGACTCGCCGACACGATGATTTTGACTATAAGCTGTTCATTACTACACGCAAATTCAAAACATTTAGGAATTCTGGCAACGACATTCATCCACAAACATGGCTTCATCAATTCTCTCATTGTTTTCCTCCCAACTGGTCATTGCAGCACAGATTAGAATTTATGTGTGGCTACTTGGAGAATGAACCAGCTGTAAGAATGAGATCGGTCATTCACGATTGTCACAGTGAACGAGATTTTTATCATGCCTTCCTCTTAGCATATTGGTCTCAAGCTACACAAGACCGAGTAAAACATAGCATCATAATGATGAAACATTTCGAACAATCTGAATTTTCCAGTCTTGTGAAATATTTTGAAGACATGTTGCATAAGAATCAGTACCTGTCAAACCCATACAGCCCCTCAGAACTCATCCGCATATGCTTAATCAAATTGCCTGAATATTTACGACATATTATTTTAGCAGGACGTTGCAAAGACGACATTGTAGCTTTTCAGGGACTGTTACAAGAACTGGAAATTGACACTGACAATCGCAGAACGCGAAAACAGGAACACAACAATTACAGGTCACATCCGTCGCAATTCCGCGATGTAAGAAATAATAACTGGACACGACAAGGCTATTCTCACAACACAAATCGTGACCAAAACAGACACCATCTGTATGACAACCGTTGGCAGAATAATAGTTACAGAGAAAGATCGCTTTTCCATAGTAATGAATGTGACAGAGACAACCATAGAAGCAGACAATATGGGAACCAAAATAATTATTATCAATGGAGACAGAATAACTTCAGACGCAACGGTCCACCACGCAGTTACGATTCCGGGAGAAATTCTCCACCACATGGCCGACAAACAAGAAACTATGTAAATTACCGACAAAACGATAGACCTGAATTCCATCAGAACTGGCGAGCGTCAAACAGGGCAGGGCCTTCTCATCAAGGTGAATTTGTAGAAGTTAGGTCTCCTGATCCCAATAACGACGCGCGCCAACAGAGAAACAGACAATGACCCACTCCGCAGGCAGCCATGTGCGTCGGCTGGCTCGGAGAAAAATAACATAGACGCTAACCTTGAAAAAAATTCCAGTATTCATTACCGACGTATACCGCATGACAATTGCATTTAAGTTCAAACTCTGAGTACTATGAAGAATAAAGGATTACACCACATTTCACATGTAAAACCGTTTGTTGAAAGATAATCTGCTTTTTAACTTTGTCTTTGGCATATAACTTTTCACTTTACATTGCTAGTATGCTTTGTCAGACTTAGAATCTGTTAACATGCAACAATGGTTGAAGTTAAATATCCAGTCATGAACCAAGAGAACTTATTTAAACAGAAATTACGAATGCATTGTTATTGTGAACAGACGACACAGTGTTATTGTGTGTGTACATTCTTGCTTGTTAGTTGCACGATTACGGAATGACTATCAGGCTTACATACTCAGGACATATACTGGTACTGCTAATGAGATTTTAATGCAATATTTTGGTTTACTTGAAGATACATTCTGGATTTAAAGTACTTTCTGTGAGATACCAGATGACACAGTGGTTAGTTTATGTGACAACTACACGATTTTATCACGACGCTACTAATGAGTGACAATTTACAATGTCGCTTTTGCGGTGTATCTGTTTTATATCTGCACAGTTTTTCTGAATTCTTCTGGAAAGTAAAACATGTTTTAGTAGTAACTTTTGTGGTATAGCTATAAGGAGACAGCCTTTTCCATAGCACAACAATACGTTACAGCACAGTACTTTCTTCATCACGGCAGTAAGCGTAATAACTAAGATATCTATAAGCAAAGCATTTCACTTTTGTTTATCATGAGGTAAGTACATTGACTTCTGCAGAACTTAGCTTTCGGAGGACGATAACTACGACACTTCCACAGAGATTATCTTACAACAAGACGCACAGTTTAGCGCTACAGTACACGTATTTAAGTGACTAATTTTGTATTTAAAACATTTATTTTTAAAGATATTAGAAGTACAATGATACAAAGTTTTTCCGTGATACATTTCATTCCATTGCAATAATCTGTAACACCTGAGGGTATAATTACATTTATCCTCAGGGGCACACGTTTACTTTGTGTGCCATGTGTTTGGCAAGCACAAGGAGCCCTAGCTAATATGGTATTTGCTTATACAACTTTACACATCGGTACCATATTTCTCTAACACACCAATTACACAGCTATCTGATCATTTAACTGAGAGATAAACATTCTTTTACTACATCAGTGACACATGTTTACGCAATTACACAGTTGGGTAACTTCACACTTATGAAATTGTATTTTGTCTGTTCTTTGTGAACTGTTCATATTTTTTCGGAACCATTGTGATACTATGAGAGCTTTGAATGATGTATTTGGTAAGGGAGCATGAATTTTACAGTACGTTTGAGGCAGATGACACTTTTGAAACGAGCAGAGAATTTTTTTAGGTTTTGAAATTATTGCAGAAAGCTACGACGTTTTTGTGATTTGACTGAGGTGTTATGATGTTATTTTTACGATGACGATGTGTATTATGCTGCTGAGGTATGTTTATGGTCAATAAGCTGATGCTATATGAGGAATTTGATTATGCTACGTATCTGTTATGATGAAATATAAAAGAAGTGTCGACAAATATTTATATGTGTAATAAGGTAAGGAGTAATGAATAGTGGTTAGGGACTCTGAGTTGTGAAAAAGTATGTTGGAAACCAAGAATCGTACTTTAAGAGATATGAAATGTGTGTAAATGTGTGAATGTATCACAATGCCAGCGAAAATTTTTTGGACACTGTTATATTCATAAGATTTTGTATCTACACATTTTCAACGCAAATTCTCGACCTGTGAAATTTTTGATATGAGACTGCCACTGTAGCGGAAACTGCTGTCGTAAATATTTCCGTAAGAAAGTTAAGTGACCACCTGCACGTAATGCGTCGTGGGCACCCAGCTGTGTCAGATGCCCGGAGAAAAAGCCATTAGTGTGTGCCGTTCCAGAGGCACAGGTAGAAAAAAAAATAAAGGGGAGGCCATTATCCTCGCTATTGGCATTCCATTGTAGAAAGCATCGCAAATACGACACGCTCAAACTTGAAAACATATGATTATACTGTGGAGCTCTTAATTTATGATATTTACTAAAATGCCTAATGAAACGATGAGAAACATTTCACGTCTATTGTCTTGCTAGTTGAGAGAAATGCCATATGGCTTGCTTTATGTATTTATTTACTCATTTTGTTTAATATCTAGTTTCTAGCTGCATTGCAGCATTGGTAAAAATAAAATTTAATAGATGTACTAATATTAATATTTTATGCCTACAGATCCAGTAAATAATTTTATGATCTATTAAAAAAAACGAAGGAGCATAAAAAGACATTTCCCTTCACAGGAATTGCATACGGAATTTTCTTTTCAACTACTTGGTAATTTTTTTGGTAGAATAACTTCTTGTGGTGCACCACTTTAATTATATAAACATTAATATGTGAATATACATTTCCCTTATCTGCATTGTTGTCTTTAGTATACTATTTTTATGCTTGAGCTTTTTCATGATTAGATATTTGCTGCTGCTGTTTGCCAGGCATAGTGTTATTAAATTTCACTTTGTATTACTCTGTTAAGCCAGTTTTACTACGAATTTATTTTTCTTGTTTGCTGCACATTGCCTTATATTAGTTGTAATATTGCATTTCCTTTGCTAATTTATGCTGCTTGCTTTGCCATTTGTATTTTTTATCATTGCTGTTTGTGTTAATTGTTTTGTGCTGCTGCATTGCCTCATTCCTTAGTTTAGCATCTGAGCTCAGTAGATTTAAGTTAGCTTAAGATGGGGTAGGCTATATGAGAGAACGAGTTGTGATGAATTGGAAGAAATGCATTGAGAAGCTATAAGAAAATGGTTTGGCCAAAAAAAGTATTTTGAAAGAGGATATGAACCAAAAAAGTAGGGTTTAGGGACAACAGGTTTAGGTAGGATTTTCTTGGAAATAAATGATGAGGTAAGATAATGGAAAGTAAATAATGAGGTAAGAAATATGTGAACATATAAATACAGAAAGCATGCTTGGACAGGATTTTTTTGCTGACGAAAGATCTATGGAATGAAGTTTTAGGTTGGACTGCAGTACCAAATGTTACACTGAAAACAAACCCTGCCCTTTCCTCTTGTGTTATTCTGCTATGTGTTTGTGTACTGTTGTATATTTGTGTTTTTCCTGTCTTTATGTGTTTATCTGATGAGAGTTACATTGTAGAATTTTTCTGATAATATGTTATTTACTTTGTAAAGATGTTTAGACACTATTAATTCTGTTTTGTTTTAACGCTCAAGTGTGAAATTAATGTTTCTAAAACTATTCTCATTATTTTATGTATGTACTTATGTCATAATTCTTGTAACACTGATGTGCAAGTTTATTTCTATTCTTTTGTTAAGCCTGTTTTACTACAAATGTTATCTGTGTTATTATGTTCTTTAATGATGTATTTTGTACCTTTGTAATTGTATTCTTATGTTATAAAATTGTAATTGACACCAGTTCATCAAATTAAGTAACTTGTAAGTTCCATTTCACTGCACACGTTTCTGTTGGTCATAGTATATGGACAATATGTGAGAAGTAGGGACTGTTAGTGTTTGCATGTGTGTTAATAATTCAGCAAGGGACTGGATAACAGCATTGCTGGTTCTAAGGACAATTCCAAAAACTTTGTGAGTGCACAAGTGGTGGTTATGGACTTGCTATACTGTCTGCAAGACTCTTCTATGGTGATTGTGCACCTGCACAGTCGCAGCAATTGGCTGCTGGCCATCTCTACAAGGACTACAGTGGGTCTACACCTTTGCGGACTCACTAGTACCATTATTTCTACAAGGACTGCAGTGGGTCTGCACCTCTGGTGGCCCACCAATACCACAATCTCTACCAGGACTACAGTGGGTCTGCACCTCTGGTGGCCCACCAATACCGAAATCTCTACCAGGACTACAGTGGGTCTACTCTGTGATGACCTACCTACCAATATTCTTCAAAACTTCGACTGACTCTGTGGTGGGTTTGCTCTGTTGTGGCCCATTACCTGTCTGCATGTCAAGAGTCAGCACTGTCTTTTCGTTGGAAGGACAACACTACTTCTTCAAGACTGCATGGAAATCCACTACTTCTGTGTGCATTGTCTTTTACTGCTCAGACTTTGAGAAAAGAAACAGCAGTTTTACTGTGATGAATGATCAGGACTGTCGTTATGGACTGTGAGAAAATTTTAGCTTTTGACCAACATTGTATCAATAAGTGTGTGCATTTGATTTCTTTGTTATTGTAATTATGAAAAATTTTATCAAATCATTAATGGCCACTGCCCAAAACAATTTGTAAAATTTTTTGTGTGGAGCATGGGGGCTATGTAAGTAGGCTGTTTATGTTTTCTTCTTGGCAACGTTACGTAGCGCTCTGTATGAAAATCACTGGCTGTGCTGTGTGCAGTCTGTGGCTAGTTTGCATTGTTGTCTGCCATTGTAGTGTTGGGCAGCTGGATGTGAACAGCACGTAGCGTTGCGCAGTTGGAGGTGAGCCAGCAGTGGTGGATGTGGGGAGAGAGATGGCGGAGTTTGGACATTTATAAGACTAGATGTCATGAACTGCTATGTATATTATGATTTTTCAACACTATTAAGGTAAATACATTGTTTGTTCTCTATTAAAATCTTTCATTTGCTAACTATGCTTATCAGTAGTTAGTGCCTTCCGTAGTTTGAATCTTTTATTTAGCTGGCAGTAGAGGCGCTCGCTGTATTGCAGTAGTTCGAGTAACCAAGATTTTTGTGAGGGCCATTTTTTTGTAGGGATTTTTGAAAGTCAGATTGCGTTGCGCTAAAAAATATTGTGTGTCAGTTTAAGCACAGTCCTGTATATTTGTTCAAAGGGGACGTTTCAGTCGTAGCAAATGACGTAGCTGAAGGCTATGCTACCTATCGTCTCGGCAAATGAGAGCGTAATTTGTCAGTGAACCATCGCTAGCAAAGTCGGCTGTACAACTTTGGCGAGTGCTAGGAAGTGTCTCTAGACCTGCCGTGTGGCGGCGCTCGGTCTGCAATCACTGATAGTGGCGCCACGCGGGTCCGACGTATACTAACGGACCGCGGTCGATTTAAAGGCTACCACCTAGCAAGTGTGGTGTCTGGCGGTGACACCACATTCCTCCCCCGCAAATCGGCGGACGGTTGTGGCATAAGGCTTCCGCCCGCCGGGGGAAGGTCCCCATCTTGACGTATGCGACGAGGTGGGGAGCCTAACAACAGGCGAGGCTGTGCCACCCGCACCCTGCTGTTCGGACCGAGGGGAGCTAGGAAACGCCTGAAAACCAGCTCCAGAGTGCACGCCAATATGCGGTGTATGCGCCCGTAGAGAGACAGGAGGGGCCGAAGGGTCGACCTCCATCGGGCCGGGGCACCCGACGGGGGAAGACGACATATGGTCCGGAGCGGGCAAGAGTTCCATGGCGGAGGACAACTGCTCACGGGAAGCGATTGGCGGTGCGTGACCCAGGGAGGCGCCCGGCGGTTGCAGCGACGAGTCCACTGCCGGCGGGAGAACAGGCGGCGGCGGCGCGTCGCCATGGGGCAAAATGGAAGGCATCGTCGGGAACACCTGGGGCTGAGGCGAGCCAGTACATGGGTCCCCAGGGCGCTGACCTGACGGCACCGTCGCTGAAAGCAGACGGGGAGCGGCAGAACCCGTGCGACGATGAGAGGCGCAGCTGATTGAGATGCCGACGCACCTCACCAGAGGCCCCCAAAACCAGATACATAGCGCGGCCGAGGCAGCGAAGAATGCGCCCTGCGAGCCAACGCCGTGAACCTCGATAGTTGCGGTAGTAGACAACGTCGCCTGGAGCAAAAGCAGGAGTCTGCCGCTGCACAGGAACCTGATGCGGCGGATGTAGGAAAGACATCGAGGTTCGATGAGGGCGACCGTGGAACAACTCAGCAGGCGAGCGACCATCTCGGGGCTGAGAGCGATACGATGACAAAAAGAGCAATAACGCGTCCTCCCGAGAATGCAACTCTTTCAACTTCAACATCTGTGACTTGAAAGTCCGGACCAATCGTTCAGCGGCACCGTTTGACTGTGGCGAAAACGGCGCGGACGTCAGATGTTGAATACCATTGGCCTTGCATAATGACTGAAATTCTGCGGACATGAATTGTGGGCCATTGTCGGAAACAATAGTCTGTGGAAGACCTTCAATGCTAAAGATAGCGGATAACGCTTGGACGGTGACAGAAGACGTCGTGGAAGACATCCGGACAACACAAGGAAAATTACTGAATGAATCGACCAGAACCAACCAACGAGCATTCCAGAATGGGCCAGCAAAATCGATGTGTAAGCGTTGCCAAGGGGAAGTGACTTTTGGCCGTGCAAAGAATTTCCGCGGTGGTGCGTTGTTCGGCACACGCCATGCAAGAAGAACACATATTCATAATCGCAGCATCGATTCCGAACCAAGTACAGTGCTGACGAGCAAGTTGTTTCGTTCGCACTATACCCCAATGTCCTTGGTGGAGAAGCCGTAAGACAGAGGACTGTAACGAACGTGGAACCACGACCCTGGACTGATCATTATCAGAACGCAACAGCAAAACACCACGTCGTACAAAAAGTCTCTCCTTGTGAGCAACAAATCGGCGAACCAACGGCCATTGCCTGGCAACAAAACGCAGAACGGTAGCCAGGACAGGGTCGGCAGCTGTGGCTGTAGCTACACGACGAAAATCAATCGGAAACGATTCGACCACGTCATCGGTTTCCGAATCAATGAATATGCAAGCAAGTTCGGAGGAATCGAATGCTGTATCCTCAGCAACAGGCAAACGGGACAACGCATCGGCGTTTCCGTGCTTAGCAGTGGACCGATACAAGATATCGTAGCGGTCCTGCGAGAGGAAAATAGACCAGCGAATGAATTTCTGCGCTGTACGTGGACGTACAGGCTTGGTCGGATGAAAAAGCGATGTCAAAGGTTTGTGGTCTGTGATGATGGTAAAGTGACGACCATACAAGGAATCATGAAACTTTGTAACACCAAATACGAGAGCCAATGCTTCTTTCTCGATCTGTGAATAATGTCTTTGCGCAGACGAGAGCAATTTGGACGCAAAGGCAATAGGGCAATTGTGCGAACCATCTTTGTGTGCAAGCACAGCAGCGATCCCGAAATCCGATGCATCTACCACCAACAAAAGGGGTTTCTGGGGATCGAATGGCATAAGGCAAGTATTGGAAAGCAACGCCGATTTCAACTGGCGAAAGGCGCGTTCGCATTCCGTCGTCCAGACGAACGGAACACCTTTACGGCGTAAGCGATGAAGCGGAGCTGAAATGGAAGAGGCGTGCGGCACATATTTGTTATAATCATTAATTTTTCCCAGCACACTCTGTAGCTGCTTCAAATTCTGCGGCGAAGGCAAGTCTTGTATGGCACTAGGTGTCCCGGACTGGGATGTATGCCTTGGGCATTGAGGACATGTCCCAGATAGGGTAAGCCACGAGCAAAAAACACACATTTGTCCTTCCGCAAGCGAAGACCATTTTGTCGCAAGACCTGAAATAATGTTCTGAGATTGATTAAATGTTCTTCTTACGTCTTTCTGGAGATCACAATATCGTCCAAATACACTCCTGGAAATTGAAATAAGAACACCGTGAATTCATTGTCCCAGGAAGGGGAAACTTTATTGACACATTCCTGGGGTCAGATACATCACATGATCACACTGACAGAACCACATGCACATAGACACAGGCAACAGAGCATGCACAATGTCGGCACTAGTACAGTGTATATCCACCTTTCGCAGCAATGCAGGCTGCTATTCTCCCATGGAGACGATCGTAGAGATGCTGGATGTAGTCCTGTGGAACGGCTTGCCATGCCATTTCCACCTGGCGCCTCAGTTGGACCAGCGTTCGTGCCGGACGTGCAGACCGCGTGAGACGACGCTTCATCCAGTCCCAAACATGCTCAATGGGGGACAGATCCGGAGATCTTGCTGGCCAGGGTAGTTGACTTACACCTTCTAGAGCACGTTGGGTGGCACGGGATACATGCGGACGTGCATTGTCCTGTTGGAACAGCAGGTTCCCTTGCCAGTCTAGGAATGGTAGAACGATGGGTTCGATGACGGTTTGGATGTACCGTGCACTATTCAGTGTCCCCTCGACGATCACCAGTGGTGTACGGCCAGTGTAGGAGATCGCTCCCCACACCATGATGCCGGGTGTTGGCCCTGTGTGCCTCGGTCGTATGCAGTCCTGATTGTGGCGCTCACCTGCACGGCGCCAAACACGCATACGACCATCATTGGCACCAAGGCAGAAGCGACTCTCATCGCTGAAGACGACACGTCTCCATTCGTCCCTCCATTCACGCCTGTCGCGACACCACTGGAGGCGGGCTGCACGATGTTGGGGCGTGAGCGGAAGACGGCCTAACGGTGTGCGGGACCGTAGCCCAGCTTCATGGAGACGGTTGCGAATGGTCCTCGCCGATACCCCAGGAGCAACAGTGTCCCTAATTTGCTGGGAAGTGGCGGTGCGGTCCCCTACGGCACTGCGTAGGATCCTACGGTCTTGGCGTGCATCCGTGCGTCGCTGCGGTCCGGTCCCAGGTCGACGGGCACGTGCACCTTCCGCCGACCACTGGCGACAACATCGATGTACTGTGGAGACCTCACGCCCCACGTGTTGAGCAATTCGGCGGTACGTCCACCCGGCCTCCCGCATGCCCACTATACGCCCTCGCTCAAAGTCCGTCAACTGCACATACGGTTCACGTCCACGCTGTCGCGGCATGCTACCAGTGTTAAAGACTGCGATGGAGCTCCGTATGCCACGGCAAACTGGCTGACACTGACGGCGGCGGTGCACAAATGCTGCGCAGCTAGCGCCATTCGACGGCCAACACCGCGGTTCCTGGTGTCTCCGCTGTGCCGTGCGTGTGATCATTGCTTGTACAGCCCTCTCGCAGTGTCAGGAGCAAGTATGGTGGGTCTGACACACCGGTGTCAATGTGTTCTTTTTTCCATTTCCAGGAGTGTAGTTCGCTGCAGTAGGGACCGATGCACAAACAGTTTGGAGATATTGCTGAAACAATGCAGGGGCGTATGCACACCCGAAGGGCAGTCGTTTGAATCGGTACAAACCAAGATGCATGTTAACCACCAAAACGCGCTGGGAGTCTTCGTCCACCGGTATTTACAAGTACGCATCTGCTAGGTCCAACTTCGAAAAATATTTACCCGGGGCACAGTTTGTCAAAAAGATCTTCCGGGCAGGGTAAAGGAAAAGTTGCAGTCACTAGTTGGGGATTCACTGTTGCCTTGAAGTCCACACAAAGTCTCAATTTTCCGGAAGGTTTTTTGCAAAATTACTAAGGGTGATGCCCAGAGAGAAGCCTGCACACGTTCAATCACACCTTGTGATTCCAAATCGTTTAATGTTCTTGCGACCTAATCACGCAATGCGTGGGGAACATTGCGCGCTCTGAAAAATTTCGGTTGCGTGGTTACTTTCAGTGCCAAATGTGCTTTATAGTTCTTAGTGCAACCAAGGCCCGATGCAAAAATATCTGCAAATTCTTCACATAGACGAGAAACACTGGCTGAAGGCACAGTCTGGTTCACTGAGAGGACCTGATTTACTATAGACAAGTTAAACAACTGAAATAAATCCAAACCAAACAAGTTCACACCAGAAGAAGAACGAAGGACGTAAAATGACACAAGTTTTGTTTGTCCCTTGTATGTTGCAAGAAGGCTGTACTGTCCTAACATAGGGAGCCCGTGACCTGAATATGTAATTAGCTTGACATTTGCGGCACGCAACGGAGGTGTGCCCAGCTGTTTGTACGTGTCTTGATTGATCAGTGAAACTGCAGCTCCGGTATCGAGCTGGAATGGTATCACTTTGCCGTTAATGTCCATGTCTACAAGAAGTTTATTGTCCTGTTGACGACAAGAGCGACTGTCTCGTGCAACGTGAGCTGACATTGGTACAGAATCACTTGCGACTTGCCGGGATTTCCGGCGATGTCGACGCACACTTTTTGTGGGACGAACACAGTCACTGTTAGAGAGAGTGGCACTGGGAGGAGTGGCATGAACTACATGAATTTCCATAGGCGAAGTTTCACGAGCCTGAATATACTTGGTTCGATTCCGATTCCGGCGCGAAGCAAAGGGCCTGGAATGGTTTTGAGCTTCCGATCGGAGCTTTTCCTGGCAAACACTTTGAACATGTCCTTTTTTATTACAGAAAAAGCAAATAGCCTGGCGGGACGGGCAATTCTCACGCGAATGTCTAGTAGCACACCGCGGGCATGATTTCACTGCATTTCCTTGCTGGTGCGGTACACATGGCTGAGAGCGAGGACTGTTTACTGTTCTGTGCAGCGCGCTCGGCGGGCCGGTTAACCTGACACACGGCTGGCGAAGTTTCAAATGATTCCTGAGCAAAGTCAGGTGTGTCCTGCCGATCCAATATGTCCATCACTTGTTGAAGGGAGGGATTGACTAGTTTCAAAATCTGTTCCCGCATACGAACATCAGAAATGTTCTGTGTAATTGCATCACGTACCATAGTATCTGAATAAGGGAGTCCACATTGACACTCAAAAGCACAATCCCTAGTAAGGCCTTGCAAGGTTGCAACCCACTCCCGATTAGTCTGACCTGCCGTACGTTTTGTACGAAAGAACGTATACCGTTTGGCAACTACATTGACTGATTCTTTGAAATATGCATCTAATGCAGACAAAATTTCGTCGTAGGACAGAGTTGCTACGTCGCGTCGGGGAAATAATTTCACTATCACACGGTACGTGTGGACGCCGATGGACGAAAGGAGATAA
Organism: Schistocerca nitens; assembly: GCF_023898315.1. NCBI lineage: Eukaryota > Metazoa > Arthropoda > Insecta > Orthoptera > Acrididae > Schistocerca > Schistocerca nitens. Next base: position 188,096,277 of record NC_064622.1, read on the forward strand.
GGCTGCCGCTCATTACCTTGAATTCTGTAGGCGGCGAGATGGAATCCAAATTGGCGTGACCACTTCGTCCAGCTTTCCAGTGCCACATCAAAAGGGCCAAAAGGTGGTGCAACTGCGTGTTGTGGCTGCATGAGCGGTGGAGCGCCGGCTGCCGCATCGTTTTGCATTGCACGTTGACCCTGGACGAGCTGTCCAAGGGCATCCAGTAAGGCCTGCGTCTGCTGATTCTGTAAGCGATAAAATTCGGACAGTACATCTGGAGATTGTGGCGAAGCCATTACACAAGTAAATCAGGGCAGTATAGTTACGAACGCGGTGTGGCCTCGTCGCCACTTGTTGTGGATTGGCAAGACAGCCAATCCACTATGAGGAAGCCGAAAGGCACGCGTTTAAGCTCACGCAGGCTGGCGTGAGGTCTGGAACAGGACACGGAAATGAGAATAGCAAAAAACGTACGTAGCTGCTGGAATACTTAACTTTAATTCATAATTGGTGAACATCGCTCTTGACGGTACATGTTTTACAGCATCAATAGTAACTAGTAATGGCGCCTTGCTAGGTCGTAGCAAATGACGTAGCTGAAGGCTATGCTAACTATCGTCTCCGCAAATGAGAGTGTAATTTGCCAGTGAACCATCGCTAGCAAAGTCGGCTGTACAACTGGGGCGAGTGCTAGGAAGTGTCTCTAGACCTGCCGTATGGCGGCGCTCGGTCTGCGATCACTGATAGTGGCGACACGCGGGTCCGACGTATACTAACGGAGCGCGGTCGATTTAAAGGCTACCACCTAGCAAGTGTGGTGTCTGGCGGCGACACCACAGCTATAGGTTCACATTCAGTGCGCATGGGATAGCCCAAACGTTGGACATGCATTAGAGCACAGTGCATAAAATCCTACGAAACATTCAGCGTTACTATCCACACCAACTCACCCGTGTTCAGGAGTCTGCCTGCCTACCAGCAAGACATACGTTGGCTCTGGAACTTTTTGCTCGAGTAGAAGTGGATAATGAATGGCCAGGGAACATTCTGTGGACGGGCGAAATCCATTTACACCTCCAAAGATATGTCAATATGGAGAATTGCAGAATATGGGTGACGAAAAATCTGCGCGC